>NC_054471.1:40886915-41498125 GCF_017639515.1 Carcharodon carcharias | reverse complement strand
TGCCAGTATACTACCCAATCCCATGTGCTCTAATTTTGCTTACTGATCTCTTTTGTGGGACCTTAGTGAAAGCCTTCTGAAAATCCAGATACATATCAGAAGCGCTGATATAGAAGGTTGCAGTGTTAGAACAGCCAAATAAACTGGGATAATGGAATAGAGTCCTTACAGGAAGCAGGGTGTGAGGAAGTGCAGTCAAGGTAGCTACGGGAGGCAGTAGGCTTGTAGTGAATATTAGTTGGTAGCCAATCCCCAGGGATGGAGGCAGAGAAGTCAAGGAAAGGAAGGGAAGAGACAGAGATAGACCATGTGAAGGTGAGAGAAGGGTGGAAATGATGAAGTTTTCCAGTTCAGGGTGAGAGCAGAAAACAGCACTGATACAGTCATCAATAGACCAGAAAATGAGGTGAGGCCTGAGTAGGACTGGAATAAAGCATATTCCACAAAAAAGGTAGGCATAGATAGGACATTTTTTGGGGGGTGTGGGTTTTAAAACAGGACTGTCACTAAGGGAAGAAATACTAACTCAGAATACCTCAAAGTCTTGATGACCAGGGCCAGGGGAAGAAATCATGGGCCCTGATGCTTCTCCTGTTTTTGGGCCCCTTATCCTCCCCACCCCAATTTTTCCTTCCGCCTCATATCCTTTGGATGCCCAGAATTGGGAACCATTGTCATAGTGGGGTCAAACTGTTTTATACAGGTTTAGAAAAACTTTTTGGCTTTTGTACTCTGTCTCTATAAAGCCCATCGGAAGCTCAGGTTTCAGTATGATAAAGTTTACAACCATGGCTTTGTCAGACAATTACACACAGTTTGGCCATTCCTACTATGCAACCAGCTCTGTGTCTTTGAACCTGGCCCTATGCAATGTCCAGACAGCAACATCCAAAAGACTTGAACCGCACAAGCACTGCAAACAACAATGCAATGTGCAAATGAGAATATCTTGAACTAACAGTGAGATATTTTATTGGTCCAAGACTCCTGGTTTTACTTACAAGCTTAAAAATGGCAAAATCTCCCAGTAAATTAGCACCAATATAATGTACTATTTCTATCCACAAACGTGGGTTTGTTAACAGAAAAAAATACACTTTGCGTTGAGTGATAAAAACTTTCATTTTTAAATGGAAACTAACCACACTTACAAATGCCCAGCATGGAGCATATAATTGGAGAGAAAAGCACTACAGATGCTGGAAGTCTGAAATATAAACAGAAAATGCTGGAAATCTGAAATATAAACTGAAAATGCTGGAAATACTCAGCAGACTAGGTAGCATCTTTGGAGAGAAAAACAGAGTCAATGCTTCAGGTTCACGATCTGCACTGGTTTCTGATGAAGGACCCCTGAACTCTATTTCTCTCTGCACAGGTGTGGCCAGGTGTGCTGAGCATTTCCAACGCTTCCTGCTTCTACGGGAGCAAAAATAATACCTTTCGTCAGCCCTCCAAAAAGCAATCAGATTTGAGAGCATCTCATTCCCCTTCAGCAAGAAACCCAGGAACAGCTGCCTGAGATCAGGTTTGGCACAACATTAAACATGAATTACAAAAAAAAAGTTAAGGCATGAAGAAAACATAAACAAGTTGCTGAGCAAATTAAATCAATATCAAAGAGATATATTGGTAATTTAAAAAAAAAATAAAAATAACCATTAAAAAGTGCCAAGCAGAGTTAACTAACAAAATCTTTCTAGACTTTTTGCTTAAAAAGCAGAGCTAGAAAGAGGAAGACTGACCAGGCCCCAAGTCACCAGGAATAGGGAGGGGAATGAGACTGAGCTAAGGAGTTGGGTCAAACTAACACCCACCTTGCGTTTGCCTCTGGCGGCACACACGCCGAGTTGACCTCAGCAGAATTCATATGAAAGTAAGGGTTGGAAACAGGTTGCCTTTCAGCCTCTCCCAGCTAGGTGTGTGGATATGTTTTTGGAGAGGGAGGAAGTGTGTGCATGTGTGTGTGTGTCCGCACCAAGCAGCCTTCAATCTGCACATGTGTCTGGCTCACTCTCACACACACACTCACACTTATTCACTCACACTCACTCACTCTTACACTCACTCTGTCTGACACTCACTCACATTGCCTCCTGGGCCCAGGAGTTTTGGAGATTAATATCACTGAGGTAGAGTTCAGTACAGCTGTGAAGGTGGTATGAAGTGCTTCCTATCAGCCCTGTCTAACACTCTAGCTGCCCTGGGACTCACTGTTGCTGTTACTGCTGCTCCTCTTGGTATCCATGGCCCACACCAAGAGCGCAGCCAAGGGCGAACTACATCACTCAGAATGCACCCTGTCAAAACAATCGGCCGCAGGGACTCAGGATTTCACTCCAGGACAATCAGATCTCGAGCACTGGGACTTTGTGCAGGAGCAGAGCACCCACCATGCACTTGTGTGTGAGCACATTGAGGCATCTGGCAGCCACTTGAGAGAGGGGCAGTGCTGCTGGTAAAGGCTAAGGGAAGAGCTGCAAGTTGACGCTGGGTCCCTGAGACCACAGGCCCCAGTGTTTCACATCTTGTGCACCTCCCTTTTCTGGGCCTTTTTTATGACCTATGAAGTACTTTTGAATTGTAAGCATTGTTGTAATATAGGAAAACTTTTAAAAGAGCAGTGGTGGGGGGAACTAAACTCTTCTGCAGTATCTCAAGTATGTTTCTCCTCTTCCAAACCTGGCCCAGGAAATCCAGGGACATAGGAAGCTTTTAACTCATTTAATGCTTGTTTTAACAGATTCATGTTTTCTTTCACTTCAGTAGGAGTGATGGATGTTTAAACTGTAAGAACCTATAGTTCCAGTGTGTTCTTTCAGTGTAATTATTTGTTTTCACATGTCATAGCTAGTTTCAGGATCATAATTGAGTTTTCAGCTTCTTTGGGCTCTGTCAACTCTTTAGAAGATATTGATCAGATTCCTTTTGATTTCTAGACTGGTGTAAATGAATCCAATAGCTTATCTAGATTCCCACAGTGACTACAACGTAAAAACAAAGTACTTCTGTAGCTGTAAAGCACTTTGAGATGTCTGGTGGTCATGTAAGGCGCTGTATAAATGCAATTCTTACCTTCTTTACAGATGGGTCCACAATACCTCAAGTTACTGTTGATGGTTAGCCAGCCAACCTGACTCACTAATGGAATCAGCACAGGTAGTCATTACCTAGCGGACTCCTCTCCTTTGTCTTCAAATAACCCTAGTGGCTAGGACAGTATTAACTGGACAATTAATGTGAAACTTGTAAGTTGTCTGTGGTAAGATGCACTGTTTTCACTGGTTGAACTCCATCAGTGGCCCAACACACATCTGTAACTAGATAAGTGGAGTGGGTCCTATGAGCAGAGAGCATGCAGGTAAGTTTAAAATGGTTCCATGGTGGTCAAGCAGGACATCAGTTTATGTAAATGTCTCTGTAGCTTCATTTTGAAACTGTTTCTTGTGAGATGATAGGTTTGTGCTTTTGTCAAAATAGCCAGCTGACCAATCATAAAATTCCTCACAATGACATATAGAAACTTAAAAAAAAAACCCATAGGATTTCACCTTACTTGGTAGCTGTTATCAAATAGTGAGAAAACCTTGCTGCTGGCCTTCTGTTAGGAGACGGTGATGCCATTTCACCAGCTGCTCCTTGATGCCTGTACAAATTTGTGTGAAGCACTAATGAATATGGAAAAGGTTAATGCTGTTGCTTTTGTTGCCATTTTGACAGTAGATGTTGAGGATGGAAATGTACAAATGCTACCAGTAAGGTCCTTGAGGACAGGCGTTAATTATTTGCAGCATCAACTTCTTTAACTTACATTCAGTTGTAATGAGCATCATGTTATTCAATTATATACCATTATCAAACATAAAGCAGATGGTTGCTAAACTGCCCAGATCAAGTATCAGATTTTAGCTTCTTAACTCTTCAAGGGCCGAATATTTATTTTCATCCATTGGGTAAATGAAAAATCAGTTTTGGAGATTTAAGATTTTTCCTCCTCTTCCTTACTGGGACAGGGATTTAGAAGCTGCTGCCTCACCACCTAAAGGGCAATATACACACTAAAATTGAGATTCAAGCAGCCTGTTGATTTATTTTCTTTCAACTCATTGGGAAGTGTCCAAAATGGCTATTAATGGCCAAGAACAGCAAAATGTCTATTTTCCCAAATGTACCAAGTCCCAGTATCAATAGATAGGGGTTTTTTTTCTCTCAAGAAGCCAACATTTTTTCATTTCTCAAACACAGAACAAAAGACACAGTTAATTTGGTTAACGCAGCCTATAGGCAACCCTCCCAGGTATAGACAACAAAATGGAGCCCTAAAAAATATTTTTTGCATTTGATCAAACACAGCTTTAAGCAATAACAATCTGCTTTCAAGTTCCTTCCATGTTTCCTGCATCATTAGCAATATAAAATATAATGTTTTGATCAAAAATAATACACCTTGTAATGCCTTTCTAAGTTCAATAGAAAGGAAGATTGAACACAGGTGGTCTTACCTATCCAAGACTGGTGCATTGAGTTAGGGCTAGAAGACCAACAGTTATAGAACTTATGAAAAGGTTAAACAAATTTCAATTTCTCATCCTTTGTCATATATTTCTGCAATAGTGGTCAGTTGTTAACAATGTTTTACATATAGAACAGGCTTGAATTCGAGACGAATATTTGTGGCTCTACCTCCAAACTTGAATAGTGGCACAGAAAGCAAACTGCTGGAGATGCTGAAATTGAAAAGCAAAAAATGCTAGGAGCACTCAGCAGACCAAGCAGCATCTGTGAAGAGATCTAGGTAGGGTTAGTTCTTATAAAATACTATTTAGACTGACATTGTCCTCAAAGTAAAATTAATCAAAGTGATCAAATGTCAAATTAAAATCAAAGCAAAAGGAAATTTAACAAATCAAATCAAAATGCTGTGCCCCATGTTTACTATGCACTCCAGTCCCTCCTGTGCCCACTAGTCATGGAGGAAGGAAAGGAGGGTAAACAGATGGATTTTACAGTCTCGCCGAAGGACTCAAAGAAAGCTGCCCACAAAGATTTAGCAATCTCTGTGGTGTAAATTTCTCCTTCCTGACTTCAGTTTGTCAAGTCAAGGGAATCTCCAGGCATCCAGCAATAGTGATGTCATTAAGCAGGATAAGCAGCCAATCACATTGACGTATTCTCATAGACAGCAGTCCAGGAATCCTTCACAGATAGTGAAATAAATAATAGAGGGACACATGCACGATTAAAAATCATAATCAAACTTTTTTAAAAATGCAGAATTTCTTAACATAATAGATAAATTTGATATTCAATGAATACAACATTATTCTTGAATATTGGCACTGCAAGACTTAAGAGGTTAATGTGCAAAACAAAAACACATGGGATTGGGGGTAATATATTGGCATGGTTTGAGAATTGGTTAGCAGACAGGAAACAGAAAGTAGGTATAAATGGGTCTTTATCAGAATGGGAGGTGGTGAGACTAGTGGGGTACCACAGAGGCCCCAGCTATTCACAATTTTTTAAAATTCATTTATGGGATGTGGGCTTCGCTGGCTAGGCCAGCATTTATTGCCTATCCCTGGTGGCCCTTGAGAAGGTGGTGGTGAGCTGTTCCTTGAACCGCTGCAGTCCAAGTCATGTAGGTACACCCACAGTGCTGTTAGGAATAGAGTTCCAGGATTTTGAACCAGCGATATTAAAGGAACTGCAATATATTTCCAAGTCAGGATGGTGACTGAATTAGGAGGGAACTTCCAGGTGGTGGTGTTCCCATCTATCTGCTGTGCTTGTCCTTCTACATGGTAATGGTCGTGAGGTTGCAAGGTGCTGTCTAAGGAGCCTTGGTGAATTCCTGCAGTGCATCTTATAGATGGTACACACTGCTGCCACTGTGCATTGGTGGTAGAGAGAATGAATGTTCGTGGATGTGGTGCCAATCAAGTGGATTGCTTTGTCCTGGATGGTGTCAAGCTTCTGGAGTGCTGTGGGAGCTGCACTCATCCAGGCGAGTGAAGAGTATTCCATCACACTCCTGATTTGTGCCTTGTGGAGGTGAGTTACTTGTTGCAGGATTCTTAGCCTCTGACCTGCTCTTGTGCCACTGTATTTATATGGCTAGTCCAGTTCAGTTTCTGGTCAATGGTAACCCCTTGGATGTTGATAGTGGGGGATTCAGTGATGGTAATGCCACTGAATGTCAAGTGGTGATGGTTAGGTTCTCTGTTGTTGGAGTGGCCATTGCCTGGCACATGTGTGGCATGAATGTTACGTGCCACTTGTCAGCCCAAGCCTGAATATTGTCCAGGTCTTGCTACATTTGGACATGGACTGTTTCATTATCTGAGGAGTCGCAAATGGTTCTGAACATTGTCCAATCATCAGCGAATATCCCCACTTCTGACCATATGATGGAAGGAAGGTCAGTGATGAAGCAGCTGAAGATGATTAGGCCGAAGACACTACCCTGAGGAACTCCTGCAGTGATGTCCTGGAGCTGAGATGACTGACCCCCAACAACCACAGCCATCTTTCGTTGTGCTCAGTATGACTGCAATCAGTGGAGAGTTTTCCCCTTGATTCCAGTTTTGCTTTATCTCATTGATGCCACATTTGGTCAAAAGCTGCCTTGATGTCAAGGACAATCGCTCTCATCTCACCTCGGGAGTTCAGCTCTTTTGTCATTGTTTGAACCAAGGCTGTAATGAGGTCAGGAGCTGAGTGGCCCTGGCAGAACCCTACTGGGCGTCAGTGAACAGGTTATTGTTAAGTAAGTGCCGCTTGATAGGACTGTTGATGACCCCTTCCATTACTTTACTGATGATCGAGAGTCAACTGATGGGGCAGTAATTGGCCGGGTTGGATTTGTCCTGCTTTTTGTGTACAGGACATACCTGGGCAATTTTCCACATAGCCGGGTAGATGTCAGTGTTGTAGCTATACTGGAACAGCTTGACTAGGGGCGCGGCAAGTTCTGGAGCAAGTCTTCAGTACTATTGCCAGGATATTGTCAGGGCCCATTGCCTTTGCACTATCTAGTGCCTTCAGCTATTTCTTGGTATCACATGGAGTGAATTGAATTGGCTGAAGACTGGCATCTGTGATGCTAGGAACCTCCAGAGGAGGCTGAGATAGATCATCCACTTGACACTTCTGGCTGAAGATTGTCGCAAATGCTCATCTTTCGCACTGATGTGCTGGGCTCCCCTATCATTGAGGATGGGGATATTTGTGGAGCATCCCCCTCCAGTCATTTGTTTAATTGTCCACCACCATTCACAGCTGGATGTGGCAGGACTGTAGACCTTAGATCTGATCTGTTGGCTGTGGGTTCACTTAGCTCTGTCTATCATTTGCTGCTTATGCTGTTTGGCATACAAGTAGTCCTGTTTTATAGCTTCACAAGGTAGACACCTCATTTTTAGGTATGCCTGATGCTGCTCCTGGCATGTCCTCCTGCACTCTTCATTAAACCAGAGTTGATCCCCTGGCTTGATGGTACTGGTAGAGTGGGGGATATGCCAGGCTTAGAGGTTACAGATTGTGTTCGAGTACAATTCTGCTGCTGCTGATGGCCCATGGATGCCCAGACTTGAGTTGCTAGATCTGTTTGAAATCTATCCCATTTCACACGGTGGTAGTGCCACACAATGGAGGGTATCCTCAATGTGAAGGCAGGACTTCACCTCCACAATGACTGTGCGGTGGTCACTCCTACTGATACTGTCACCAACAGATGCACCTGCAGCAGACAGGTTAGTGAGGATGAGGTCAAGCATGTTTCGCACTCACCACCTGCCATAGACTCAGTCTAGCTTTAGGACTCAGCCAGTAGTGGTGCTACTGAGCCACTCTTGGTGATGGACATTGAAGTCCCCCACTCAGAGTACATTCTGCGCCCTTGCAAGTGGTGTGCAACATGGAGGAACACTGATTCATCAGCTAAGGTATGGTGGTACGTGGTAATCAGCAGGAAGTTTCCTTGTCCATGTTTGAACTGATGCCATGAAACTTCATGGGATCCGGAGTCAATGTTGAGGACTCCCAGGGCAATTGCCACTCAACTATAAACCACTATGCTACCACATCTGCTGGGTCTGTCCTGCTAGTGGGACAGGAATTCCACCATTTGTCATGGCAAGATTTGAACCTGGGTCCCCAGAGCATTACAAATCCAGCAATAGTACCACTATGCCATTGCCTCCCCACAATATATATTCATAATATATATCAATGATTTGGATAAGGGAACCAAATGTAATATTTCCTAGTTTGCCGATGACACAAAACTAGGTAGGAATGTGAGTGGTGAGGAGGATGTTAAGAGGCTTCGAGGTGATTTAGACAAGTTGAATGAGTGGGCAAATACATGGCAGATGCAGCATTATGTGGATAAGTGTGAAGTTATCCACTTTGGTAGCAAAAACAAAATGGCAGAGTATTATTTAAATGGTGGTAGATTGGGAAATGTTGATGTACAAATGGACCTGGGTGTCCTTGAACACCAATCACTGAAAGCAAGCATGCAGGTGCAGCAAGCAGTTAAGAAGGCAAATGATATGTTGGCCTTCATTGAGAGAGGACTTGAGTGCAGGAGCAAGAATGTCTTACTGCAGCTGTACAGGGCCTTGGTGAGACCAGACCTGGAGTGTTGTGTGCAGTTCTGATCTCTTTAATTAAGAAGGGATATACTTGCCATTGAGAAAGTGCAGCGAAGGTTCACCAGATTGATTCCTGGGATGGCAGGATTGTCGTATGAGGAGAGATTGGCCTGTATTCACTGGCATTTAGAGGAATGAGAGGGGATCTCATTGAAACATATAAAATTCTGACAAGGATGGACAGACTGGATGCAGGGATGATATTCCCTCTGGCTGGGGGGTCTAGAACAAAGGGTCACAGTCTCAGGATATGGGGTAGGCCATTTGGGCTGAGATGAGGAGAAACCACTTCACTCAGAGGGTGGTGAACCTGTGGAATTCTCTACCACAGAGGCTGTGGAGGCCAAGTCACTGAATATATTTAAGAAAGAAATAGATAGATTTCTGGACTCTAAAGGCGTCAAGGGATATGGGGAGTTAGCGGGAGTATAACGCTGGGATAGAGAATCAGCCATGATCATATTGAATGGTGGACCAGGCTCGAAGGGCCAAATGACCTACTCCTGCTTCTATTTTTCTATGTTCCTATGGCTCACAAGACTGTTCCGTAGTAATTATGAACATAATAAACTGTTGAAAATCCCAGTTATATCTGATTAAAATTTTTTGAGTGGTTTTTACAGAAAGACAAAGAGGGTAGCAGTGGGACTTCTTGCAAGTTCAATGATTTCTAATTATTGCAATCTGGATACTTCAACAGCGCACCCTCTGGAAAAGCAGAGAATCACTGACAATAACTTCTGGATTTATGTGCTGGATTTTGTTTACCGAGTTGAGAAATTTCCTGAATTGCCAGATCCGCCTTGATAAAAAGTACCCTGAAACATATGATTTTCATTCTGTGGTGGGTGTAGGATAGATTTAGGCCCACCAATCCCTAAAGCAGAGGGTGGGTGCCAAGTGGCCTGTTTAGAAGGCCCACCTCAATTCTCTGGGGCTTTTTCCCAGTTACTTTAGAAGTTGGTAGGCCCTCTAGTCTGCACCCTTACACCCCTTCAACCAATCTTCACCCATACCCCCATGGCCCTTCATTCCCTCCATGCCAACTCCGTAGCTACTCACTTCAGATCCACAATGGGAGCCAAGTGAAAAAAACACACTTCTAACTATCCCCTACAGCTCTCACTCCTACACATGAATCGCGACATTCATACAGCCCACTCAAAGATTTTAGATCTCAAATGGTTAATTTATTATGAAAACAAACTTTTATTCATACCTCCACATACCTTTAATAACCTATTTAAGCTGTAATTCAAACTGTGAACTCAGAGTCCCCTGCTGAGATGATTGTCGCATTTGAAACTCAACCAAGCATTCATAATGATATAATGATAGCCCTTGCGGAAATGTCAACAAAGAGCTATATTGAAATTACATGATCAGATGCTACCTTTTATCCTAACCTATGCCTGTCAATCAAAGCAGTCCAGCAGAGGGTTCTTTTTAACTCCTAGTGACAGCTGCTGCCTGTTCTTTGTTCAAGTTTAAAGATCAAGGGATTAAAAAAAAATTCAAATCATGGGAGTTATTCAGGCCTTATCCACCATTCAAGAGCATTTAATTCTATTCCATCAATTCATGACATGCAGGTTAAAGTCTGGCAATAGCCAAAATGGAGTCTGTTTAAACTTAGCACTAAGTTCAAATAGTGCTGCTGAGCTCAGATTTCTCACCTGTGCGTTTTACACCCTGGCCCCTTTCTTCTAATGGCAAAATTTGGACATTGAAAATGGGGGCTGGAGTTCTACATCTAAGATCCTGTCCATTATCTTTAAAGATCCGTGGAGCCTTCCCAACTCTATAAGAATCCGGCTCTGTGTGTTGAACTGTGCAGGTGCATTCTCCAGATATTGCTGTCAGTTTTAGAAGCATAATATTGGCAAATGCTGACAGTTTCCTCATCCTTGCCACTCCAAAATCCAGACCATGACCTTTCATGAATCCACACTTTAAGAATATTTAATTAGGTGTGAAATGCTTTGGCACGTTCTGGGGGAGATGAGGAGAGCTATGTCAGTGACTGAAGGTGCATGCTTTGTTGATCCCCCCAGTGAATCAGTTATGAGGGAAAGTGCTCACTGTGGCAAAAAGGGAAAATAACTCCATCTGAAACAACAGCATTGCAGTAAGGCAGTTTACAGTTTTTATTGCATTTCACCACAATTTCCAAATCTGATTTTGGGAGTGGAAGTAGGGGATGTGAGGGCATGGGGTTAAATTATCAGATGAATGCTCCAAATCAGAAAGCTTAAATAGCGGCAATTAAAATAAAGCTGCTAGCCAAAGAATATATAAAGAGAACAGAATGGTCTAAGGAAGTTCTTACTGCAGCAAGCTGTGAAACAGCATCCTCTACCAAGGGAGATCCAACCAATGCAATCCATAAACCTTAGGCAGTTTAATCAAGGATTAATGATGCTTGTATCAGCTGAATCATCTTTTCAGGCCTAATTCCAACCGCCCCCACCCAGAATGAACCTTAAAGCTAAAGGCAGGGTGACTCTAACCTTAGAGAGCAGAGAGATAGACAGAGTTAGTTAAAAGAAGAAAAGGAGAAACTACAAAGCAATGTGCTTGGCAAGCACTAAGATGAACTCTGACCTGCCAGACAAACCAATTAACTGCAAACTACATGAAGGTGCAATTTGACTGATGCTGCTTAATTATTAAGCTGATCAGGTTCAACCCAACTAAGCTACACACAAGTCACAGTCTAATGAAAAGCAATTATTGTTGGAAAAAAACTGGCGGAAAGCCGTCTCACTGCTGACTGAAAATTGAATTGCATCTAAAAGATATGCAGTAATTAAACAAGTTGACCATAAAACTCCCAGAAGTATTTACAACACAGCACAATAAATAAACCAGCAACCTGATTCCTAATCGGCAGAGGAATGTATTATGGCTTGATTGGTGGAGTGAATGGTTCATAACCTGGCTCACACCGGCAAATGGATCAGTAGTACGAGCCAGCATGCCAATATACTGGATCTTAAATCGGGAAAAGTGTTTCAAATTGTGCCATGGTTGCCAGGATATGAATAGGATCATGTAACTAAGACGTTTTACTGTGGAATTAGGTATTGAGTGCTTGTTTGGAGTATGATAAACAGCAATGCATGGATCAAGTTAATACAGAACCACAGTCAGTGATGCATCAGTAATAACTCCATATTCTTAAAAGGGCTTTTTCCTGGATCAAATTCCCACTGACTAATCTAAGAGAGCTAGGCGAATGCCTAGTCATATTCATATTCTCAAGCTTGAGGTGTCAGGGTTCACTTACCATAAACTCACCAGAATGGGAGATGATGCAAACCTCAGATTCAAAGTCCAATCTTTCCTCCAATAGGTCAGAATTGGATGGTTTATTAGACTGCGGTATCAACTGAGGTGAAGCTACAATACAGGATTACTTGTGAAAGCAGCAGGTGATAGAGCTAAGCGATCCCACAAAGCTCTGCAGCCGTGCCACATTCAGTCATTACTGGTGTTGGACAAGTAAACAACTACCCAGAGGAGGAGGCTCTACAATATCCCCATCCTCAATGATGGAGGAGCCCAACACATCAGTGCAAAAGACAAGGCTGAAGCATTTGCAACAATCTTCAGCCAGAAGTGCCGAGTGGATGATCCACCTCAGCCTCCTCCTGAGGTCCCCAGCATCACAAATGCCAGTCTTCAGCCAATTTGATTCACTCTGCGTAATATCAAGAAATGGCTGAAGGCACTGGATACTGCAAAGGCTATGGGCCCTAACAACATTCGGGCAATAGTACTGAAGACCCAAAACAAGCCATGCCCCTGGCCAAACTGTTTCAGTACAGTGATACCACTGGCATCTACCTGGCAATGTGGAAAATTGCCCAGATATGTCCTGTCCACAAAAAGCAGGACAAATCCAACCTGCCCAATTCCTTCTCCATCAGTCTACCCTCGATCATCAGTAAGAAGATGGAAGGGGCCATCAACAGTGCTATCAAGCAACACTTGCTTAGCAATAACCTGCTCCTGATGCTCAGTTTGGGTTCCACAGGGGCACTCAGCTCCTGACCTCATTACAACCTTATTTCAAACATGGACAGAAGAGCTGAACTCCCAAGGTGAGGTGAGAGTGGCGGCTTTGAGACAAGGCAGCATTTGACCAAGTGTGGCATCAAAGAGCCCTCGAAAACCTCGAGCCAATGAGAGCCAGGAGGAAAACTCTCTGCTGGCTGGAGTCATACCTAGCACAAAGGAAGATGTTTATGGTTGTTGGAGGTCAATCATCTCAGTTCCGGGACATCACTGAAGCAGTTCCCTAGGGTAGTGTCCTAGGCCCAACCATCTTCAGCTGCTTCATCAACGAGCTTCGCGACTCCTCAGATACTGAAGCACTGTCTGTCCATATCTCGCAAGACTTCAAAGACCCTCCTGATTGAACTGGATAATATAATGTCTGCTGTATTTGTTTAAATTAGAGGCCATACTTAAGCGTAATATCTGTGCTTTGCTGTTAAGCTAGCTTGTTAACTTTGTGACTGCTGTACGTTCTTTTAAACCTATTAATAAAATATATTTGCTGCACACCATATTGGTTCAATCTCCTTCGGATCTCCCACAAACCTCACAGGTCATCAGTGTTGTGTGATATGACCATGCCCTCAAGGCCTGAGATCTTCATCCTTCCACACGACACTCTTGGTGCGGGTTTGACTTTTTTTGCCGGTGCTTGGCCAGTCTGGGAAAATATTCCATAAACCCTTGATTAATGTTGTCACTATAGCCCAGCATCTCCCTGAAAAAATTGGTATCCGGTTCGCCTGCAGCCTTGACCACTGAGTTGCTGGTAGCCCTGTTTCAAGATGGTAGCATTCAGGTAACTCCTAAGAGGGTGAGCTTGAAGGAAGATTGGATAAGAATTGTTACAGCTTTTCTGCAATATGATGATACTCACGTTCTGAGATAATCATAAATGTTGATAAGGAAGAAATTTGGCTATATTAAATGTATTCTTGGCATTTGGAGGGACTCTATGAGGCAAGAGTTCTAGCACAATAAAAGTTGTATTTTTTATGTTTCTCCTTCAATATATTGATCTTTAATGATTTCCATTAAACTGATTTGATTCTGAGTGTCAGCTGTAATCAGCCTAAAGTTAGTTGCTCACAAATGGAGTCCATTTAAAAATGTGCAGTCAAGAAGATAATGATTTCGGGGGACTATTGGCAATTAGATTGAAAAGCCTGAAAGCGATATTATTAATCAGGTGTGTTTTTTATTGGAAAATAAAAAACAGTGTGAGAAAGATGTGATCTTTTGCGGGCTTAGATGTTGAAATGCTGCAAATACCAAAAAGTATTAAATATGAAGGATTTAATGACTAATCTGTATCTATGTGTCTGAGCAAATTAGTCATTGACTATTAGTCATTAGTTTAATCAACAATCTCCTCAGGATTGGCAGCAGCTTCATATTGTGAATGCTTTCTAATTTCCAACACAGATCAATAAAGATTAGAACCCGAGGATGATGATTAACATGGAAAAGTTTCACAATGCTTGTGAATTAATAACAACGGAGCTAATCATCAAAAGAAAGACTGATATTTATACAACACATTTCACGACCTCAGGGTGTCCTAAAGTGCTTTACAGCTATTGAAGTACAGTCATTGTGGTGATATAGAAGACAATTTGTCCACAGCAAATTCCCACAAATAGCAATGAGATAATTCCCAGATAATTTACTTCATAGACTCATAGAATTGTTACAACACAGAAAAAATTCTCAATCCTTCCACTAATGGAAACGGTTTTTCCTTATCTACTCTGTCTTCATACCCTTTTAATGGCCTTTATTTATGTTTAAGACACTAGTTTCAGACCCAGATTTCTCATCCTCAAACTGGATATGAAGTTCTATCATATTATGATCACTCTTACCTAGAGGATCCTTTACGTTCCAGCCAGGAGAAACTGCATTTACCCTATCTAGCCCTCTAAGAGTTTTATACATTTCAACTAGATCATCTTATTTCTCCTCATGATTTTGAATACCTCTAGAAAATCTCCTCTCAACCTCCTCTTTTCCAAGTAAAACAGTCCCAACTTCTCCAATCTATCTACGTAACTGGAGTTCCTCATCCCTGGAACCATACTCATGAATATTTTCTGCGCTCTTTCTGATGCTTTCATATTTTTCCTCGTATCACAGCCAGAACTGGATGCAATCCTCAAATTGAGGCAGAACTAGTAAAATACTTTATCGATATTGGTTGAGGGATAAATATTAGCCTTTGCTCCTCTTCAAATAATGCTGTCAGATCTTCGACACCCACTGAGAGGGCAGATACAGCCTCAGTTTAACATCTCATCTGAAAGATGGTGTCACTGACTGTCCAGCATTCCCTCATTACTGTTCTGGAGTGTCAGCCTGTTTTATATATTTTTTTGAAAAATATACTTTATCCATAAAATATCTGGAAGAACATTCCAAAACATTTTAAAATCACTATCACATAAATACAATCAGATTCAACTTTTACACATGTATCACAAGGTGCATCAATACAATCAATGAATATTACAATCATTTCAATATGGTCAATGCAGACAGTCAGACAATGGTATTGGAGTTATCAACATACATCATGTTGCACTCTGAGGTGCTTCAATATAATTATAATACACTTAGTATTCACTGCATACATTCATTTTGAGCTGTACAGCCCGAGCGGCTTTCAACAGTTCGCAGCCCCTCGGTGCACTGTGGCAGAAAGGTCTTAGACAGTGACTTTTCCCCATTGGGCCTTTGTGGCAGCTGCCCCAAGCTTTAGTGTGTCCCTCAGCACGTAGTCCTGGACCTTGGAATGTGCCAGTCTGCAACACTCGGTCAGGGACAACTCTTTGCACTGGAAGACCAACAAGTTTCGGGCAGACCAAAGATCGTCTTTCACCGAATTGATGATCCTCCAGCTGCAGTTGATGTTTGTCTCGGTGTGTCCCCCTGGGAACAGCCCGTAGAGCACCGAGTCCTGTGTCACAGAACTGCTCAGGATGAACCTCGACAGAAACCACTGCATCTCTCTCGAGACCTTCTTTGCAAAGACACAATCCACAAGGAGGTGAACAATGGTCTCGTTCCCACCACAGCCACCTCGAGGACAATGTGCCGAGGGGGTGAGACTCCTGGCGTGTTGAAAGGATCTGACGGGGAGGGCCTTTCTCACCACCAGCCAAGCTACATCTTGGTGCTTGTTGGAAAGTTCTGGCGATGAGGCATTCTGCCAAATGACTTTGTCAGTCTGCTCGGGGAACCATCCCACAGGATCCACCCTCTCCTTTTCCCTCAGGGCCTTTAAGACATTACATGCTGACCACTGCCTGATGGACTTGTGTTCAAAGGTGTTTCTCTGCATAAATTTTTCCACGAGGGACAGGTGGTGCGGCACGGTCCAACTACTTGGAGCGTTCCGCGTCAGTGTGGCCAGGCCCTTCCTTCGTAACACCAGGGACAGGTAGTGACACTTGGTGTTTGCGTACCGAGGGTCTATGCACAGCTTGATGCAGCCGCACACAAAGGTGGCCATCAGTATGAGGGCGACGTTGGGCATGTTTTCTCCACCTTTATCTAGAGGCTTGTACATTGCGATCCATTTTTGACCTCCAGATAAAGCAAAAGATGGCTCGGGTGATCGACATCATGCAGGAGTCTGGAATGGGCCAGACCTGTGCCAAATACAGCAACAACGAGAGTGCCTCATACCCGATGACCAGGTTCTTACCTGCAATGGAGAGGGAGTGTCGCTCCCACATGCCCAGTTTTCTTTGCACCATAGACACTCGCTCCTTCCAGTTTCTAACGCATGCCCCAGTCCCTCTGAACCATATCCCCAGCACCTTCAGGCCGTCAGCCCTGACAGTGAAGGGGACAAAGGATCGGTCAGCCCAGTTCCCAAAGAACATGGCCTCGCTCTTCCCACGATTTACCTTGGCTCCTGAGGCCAGTTCGACCTGGTCGCAGATGTGGATCAGTCTGCGCACGACAGGGGATCCGAGCAGAAGACGGCGACATCGTCCATGTACAGGGAGGCTTTGACCTGAGTGCCTCCGCTGCCTGGGATCGTCACTCCTCTTATGCCCGGATCCTTCCTGATGGACTCAGCAAAGGGTTCTATGCAACACACAAGCAGGACAGGGGAGAGAGGGCAACCCTGCCTGACTCCAGATTTAATAGGAAAGTTATCTGATTCCCACCCATTGATTGAGACTGTGCTACTGATGTAATTGCAAATTCCCTCCCCAAACTCCATTTTGGAGAGCACATCTACCATGTAGGTGTGCGATATTCTGTCAAAGGCCTTCTCCTGATCCAGGCTGATGAGGCGGGTGTCCACACCCCTGTCCTGTCCATAGGCAATCGTATCCCTGAGCAGCACGAGGCTGTCAGAGATCTTCTTGCCCAGCACAGTGCAGGTCTGGTCAGAGTGGATCACCAATTCCAGAGTGGACTTGACCCGATTGGCGATGACCTTGGACAGAATCTTATAGTCCACATTCAAAAGTGAAATGGGTCGCCAATTTCTAATTTCCTCCCTTTCCCCCTTGTGCTTGTAGATGAGGGTGATGATGCCTTTCCTCATGGATTCTGACATGCTGCCGGTCAGGAGCATACTCTCGTACACTTCTAGCAGGTCTGGGCCAATCCAGTCCCACAGAACCGAATAGAACTCTGCCAGCAAGCCGTCGCTTCCGGGAGTTTTATTCTTCTCGAAGGACTCAAGGGCCTTAGTCAGTTCATCAGGAGTTAGTGGTTTGTCCAGGCTCTCCCGTGTACTGTTGTCTAAGACCTCCGTGATAGAGGACAGGAAGAACTGGGAGGCCGTGCTGTCTGTGGGCTTCACGTCATACAATCCGGCATAAAAGGATTTGCTGACCCTCAAAATGTCGGATTGCGATGACTTTACTGAGCCGTCTTCTTCCTTCAGGCTGCTAATCACAGAGCTGTGTGTGTGTACCTTTTGGAAGAAGAAACGTGAGCACGTCTCATCCTGCTCCATGGTGTGGACTCTGGACCAGAAGATGATCTTGGAGGCCTCCGAGGCAAAGAGCGAGGCTTGCTGGCTCTTCACCTCTTGGAGTTCCTCCTTGACATCAACCCCCATCAACTGCAGCCAGAGCAGGTTCTGCATGTTTTTCTGGAGTCGGGACATTTCCCTCTGTTCCTTTCTAGCTTTCTGGGCACCTTTGAGGATAAAAATCTTCTTGATGTTTCCCTTGATCACTTCCCACCAGGGTGTCAGGGACTCAAAGAGGGGTTTCACGGATCTCCAACCTTTGTAATCCCTCTTGAGCTCCTCAATGTTCTCTGGGGTCAGCAGTTGCATGTTTAGTTTCCATGCCTCCCTGCCCACCCTCTGGTCTTCCTCTAAGTGACAGTCAGCCAGTAGGAGGCAGTGGTCAGAGAAGAACACCGGCTTGACGTCGGTGGATCATACTGCGAATGCACGGGACACAAACAGGAAATCTATCCTGGAACAGATGGACCCGTCAGGCCGTGACCAGGTGTATCTACGCTGCGCTCCATCTGCAGGGTCGCTGAAGACGTCGTGCAGCTTGGCATCCTTAACTGTTTCCATCAGGGATCTGGACGTAGCGTCCAATCTGCTTTCGGCCCAGCCGGATCGTCCGGCCGCATCGATGATGCAGTTGAAGTCACCGCCCAGAATGACTGGCATGGAGATCACCAGCAGCAGTGGGAGCTGCTGAAAAACCTCCAGCTGCTCGGCCCTTTGTGACAGGGCGTACACGTTAATTAACCGGAGTGGAGCATTCTTGTACATTACGTCTGCTACAAGGAGGCGCCCGCCCACCACCTCGTTAACCTGGGAGACGGTGAAGTTGCCTCCCCGCAGCAGAATACCCAGGCCGGAGGAACGAGAATCATTTCCTCCCGACCAGATCGATGGCCCATGGGACCACCATCGTGACCATTGCCTGTAGGAGTTGAGGTGCAGTATTGCACACTCCTGCAGAAACGGCAGGTCAGCTTTGACCTTGTCAAGGTAATCCAAGGTTGCAACACCTCATGTAGTAGATTTAATGCTACGCACATTTATGCATACAATCTTTACACCCATTTTAAAGCATTTAGTCTCTTACCAAACCTGTTGTCTCTGAGAGTCCCAGACCTTTGGTCTGCTCCTGCATACCCATAGTGTTCACAAATTGCCTCACTTTGAATGGGTTGAGGAAACGGTCCTAACCTCCCCATTGGCAATGTTGTACTCAGGCCGCATCTGGGGGTTCATGCAGAGAACGGGATTTGAAATGTCCTCTGTTGGAGAAACTTCCTCAATCCTCTTCCCCTCTGGGGCATTGCTGCCCCCCGGCTTCCTGGAATTGGGTTGTGCTGAGCGCCTCACTGCTCCCATATTCCTGGGGTTGGGGTCCGCTGGCCTCTTCGGGTTCTGCTCCTCCTTCGCTGTCGTTCACCGTTACCCGGACAGTGTTATGTACCCCATGGTAAGGGGCATCGACTGGTTATAGCCATCGCTTCATGACTACACTTGATCTTAGCCAAAAGCCTCTTCAGGTTGTGGGCAAAGTTGGGGTGCGCTGGTCTCCTCATCGTCTCCAATGTTCTGGAGCTTGGTTGTCTCGTCCTCCAACTCCCTAGAGCTTTGTCGCTTCTTCTGTAGGTGCCGCCCTGGCACTTCTTCGTCCGAAGAGCAGCTGCCCTTGTCATCCGTGTCTGATGGCAGACGCCTCTTGCCACTTGTCTGGGAAGTGGCTTGGTCCCTTCTTAGCCCCTTCTTCCTTTTGGCTCTCTTCACCAGCTGCCACTCCCCCTGATGATTTTCCACTGCTTCCTCCTCCTCCATTGATTCGCTCTCCTGAGGAGTGAGAGGTTCAGGGGGCAGTACTATTGATTGGCTTTCTGCTACCTCAATCTTTTCCTCCACCTTGTCTCCCTCTGTGTCCTTCTTTGTCCCGTTGTTCTCACTGGGGGCCTTGGTGGTTGGAGTGTTGCAAGTGTCCTTGGTAGTAGTGACATGAAGCATTTCATCTGCTTCCCGCTCCTTGGCTTTGACTGCCTGTGCATAAGTGAGGCAGCGTTTGGGGCAGGTCCTATAGAGGTGGCCTGCTTCGTCACACAGGTTGCAGCACTTAGTCTGTTTGCAGTCCTTTGTCTGGTGCCCTTCCTATTTGCAGTTCTTGCAGAGGGCGGCACTGCAGTTGGCCGCCACATGACCAGACTTGCTGCATGAATGACAAAGTTTGGGATGCCCAGCGTAGACAAGGTAGCCACGGCTTCCCCCGATAGTGAAGCTGGAAGGAGGGTGGAGAATGGCTCCCTTACCATCGGTCTAAAGCGTGACCTTAACCTGGCGTTTGCATGTCCAAATCCCGAAGGCGTCTCTAACCTCGGTGCAGCTCCCAACCTTGTCGACGTACCTGGCGAGCAAGGTGAACACCTCGGCGACAGTGACGTAGGGGTTGTAGAGATGCACAGTCACCACACGGTCCCATTGCAAGGGCAGAGCAAAGAGCGGCTCCATCAGGATCTTCATCTCCAGCTGGTCTCTCTTCTCCTCGAACACCTTCAGGAACTTGACGCAAGCTGCCACATGCTTGAAAGTCACGTCGAAACATCCAGTGCTGGGGAAGTCTTGCAAGGAGTAGCTCTCATCCGTTTCAAATCCACACGCCTTCAACAGGATCCGCTTGATGAAGAAGGCCCGATCCATGGGTGCTCCTCCTTCGCTGTCTTTCACCGTCACCCAGACGGTGTTAGGTACACCATGGTATGGGGCTCGACTGGTTATAGCCATTGCTTCATGACTACACTTGATCTTAGCCAAAAGGCCGAGAAGCGATCTTTTTATGCTCAAATTACTGGTGTGGGCTTGAACTCACAATGTTCTTATTAGGAAACAAGAGTTTTACCATTGAGCCACCATTCACTCCTTAATCAAAATTTACTTTGATAATCAGATAAGTGCTTCAGATCAAATTGTCCTAAAGTTGCCCCACAAGCTCATTTCACTTCAGCCTACAGGGAATCACTGTTTCCCATTTTAAAATTGGTTAATTTCCACAAGCACTGAAACATTAGGTTAATCAATGAATGCATACTAAGCTTTTATGCCCATTTCGTCAGTATAGATTTATAACTGAGACTGCATTACTTGCAATTGTCACTCCATCTGCCTGCACAACTCAGTACAACAAATGAAGCATCCAAATATTTGCCTAAAGAAAAAAATTATAGAAAGGAACATCTATTTAATATGCTTCACAATGTTAAATAAAAGATCGATTTAATGACCATCTTAAAAAGCATTATGCTCAATCCTGCTGTAAATCTGACTCACAAGATTAAGTTCGAAATAGCTTGGGTGTTTTTATTTCTTCCTCCGTGTTTTCTTGCCTGGAGATTCCTGACTTTGAGCACCAATTTAGAAGTGGATTCTTTAAGGTCACATGGACCACCAGCAAGTCCACATGTGTTTCTGACAGTGTCAGCAGTGAAGGTTTTCATGAACAGTGACTGCACTTCAAAAGGTATTTAATTGGCTGTAAAGCACTTTGAGACATTCGGTGGTCATGAAAAGTGCTATATAATAAATGCAAGTCAAGGACAGTAAAGAAAGAAAGAATTGCATTTATATAGAAACCTTCGCAACCTCATGTCATCATGAAGTGATTTACATCCAATGAAGTATTTCCAAAATGCAACCACCATTGTAATGTAGTAAACACAGCAGCCAACTTGTGCACAAGTGTAATAATGAGCAGATAATCTGTTTTAGTGATACATATTGACCGGGGTACAGGGAGAACTGTCTTGCTCCTCTTCAAATAGTACTTAGGAATGCTTTTACATTCACTCAGGGGAAGAATGACCTTGGTTTAATGTCTCATCCGAAAGTCAGCACCTCCAGTAATGCAGCACTCCCTCACTACGACATTGAAGTGTCACTATAGACTTAGCACTCAAGCTACTGGAGTAGGCGAGCCCATAATCTCTGGCCTAGATGGCAAGAGTGCTTCCCACTGAGCCATGGCTAGCCAGCTAACAATGCTTACATGTGCCCTGGCAAATCTTCTGTGCTTACCAAGTGCCGGATCTCTTCCCTGGGGAAATGGAATAGTTGATCCAGTTCTTTGCGCTCAGCATCATAGTCAAACATTCCTGAGAGACTTTCTGTCTCCATAAAACAATGTCTCTGTTTATACCAGTGGCTCATTTTGACCCATGAATTACAAGAAAACAAATTTTGGGCAGGATTTTCCAGCCTGCCCACTGCCGAGGTCATCCAGTCCTGCAGAAAGTCAATGGACCTTTGACGGGCAGCTGAATCTCCCGTAACAGGTCCTGCCATGATGGGGCCGGAAAATCCCAACGATTGTGTGATGTTTAATGGGGTTGAGGTATTTGTACTCAGGATTACAGATTTGAAATTCTTTTCAAAGAATTACGGGAAAATTAAAATGGTTACAGATTTAACAGGTTGAGGAAAGAAGGGGGAAAAAAAGGAAATAATATAAAGAAACAGAAGAACTGTTTTGTTACTTTACTCCCAGGAAATGAATGCTTCACTGATATCTAGCACCAGATTGCTCAAATGTTGTTTTACTTCCAGCAAGTAAATGCTTAGCCAATGTTTATGTTGTTAGTGGATGGTGATGGCGTAGTGGTATTGTCGCTAGACCAGAGACCCAGGGTAATGCTCTGGGGACCTGGGTTTGAACCCCGCCACAGCAGATGGTGAAATTTGAATTCAATACAAATCTGGAAATAAAAGTCTGATGATGACCACAAAACCATTGTCAATTGTTGTAAAAACCCATCTGGTTCACTAATTCCCTTTAGGGAAGGAAATCTGCCATCCTTGCCTGTTCTGGCCTGCATGTGACTCCAGACCTTAACTGCCCTCTGAACAAGGGAAATTAGGGGTGGGCTATAAATGCTGGCCTAGCCAGTGAGGCCGACATCCCATGAATGAATAAAAAAAAACTGTGGTCATACAATCACCTGAAGTGGCTGGCTCCTGTGTTTGTAGAATCTTCTCCCGATGATCAGTTGGGCTCTCTCCTTGTGATCATCTCCTTCCAACAGTTGTGCAGTGGGTCTTCATCCTTTGGCTGCAGTGAAGGTCTCCAACGCAGCCAACATTTTAAGCCCCTTTTCAGGAAATGGGGTCAGTTTACAATATGGAGAAACCATTATTTCCAATGAAGCTTCTTTTAAAACACGATATCCAATTATATTCTGCAGCCCTTTTTTAAACCATGATTTGTTTCTGCCCAGAAAGTTATCCACCTTTCTTTCACTTTCTCTAGTAATTTTCCAATATGTTGATCCCCTTATAGTCAATTTTGCAGAAAAATATGTTTGTATTTTGCTGGAACACTCTGCTTCATCTTATCTCGATTCAAGGCCTCATCTCCTGAAACTCAAGTACTAGTGTCTCTCTCTGCCCTGTGTTATCTCTATTGTTTCTCTCGATAACATTTATATTCATCTCTCGGCTTAGCAAGCTCAGCAGGTTTATTTCAAAAAGACAACTGAAGAGATGTTTTCTCAGTCTAGTTCATTTGAATGCAAAGTGTGATGGCTAATATTGTCTAATCTTTTTGCCCTGAATTCATTTAAATTTTTTTTTCTTACGCTCCGAAATAAAGTAAATCCCGGCTAAGTACTCTACTCTTAACAGGGATCTGTAACACAACTCCAGAAGTTAACCTCTAACTGCACCAGTATAAAATTACAGAAAAATGGCTACGAGCTACATAAATGGCTACATGAACGGGAGCTTAATATTCCAGGCTATAAGATTTTTGCAGGTCATTCCTGGCTTCAGCCAGTTCCCCTGATGTCTTTTGCCCGAGGGAATTAACTTAGGATGTACACCCTTATTTCAAAACCTTCCCTTGAGGAGTCTTCTGCTGCAATTCTTGTGACCTCTGTATGTCCTTTGCCTTCAGGGCTGGTTTTTCAGGCACTGTGGGGCTGTTCCAAACTCCTTTCTTAAATTCCTCATTTTCTGCTCAGGATTTGCCCCCGTCCCCTCAATATTTGCGCACAATTTTATTCTGAGGAGCGCTGAGTGAATGTAATCACGTGTGCTGTGCCCCTCACGGAAACTAGCTTGGTTGACATTAAGGATCGAAGTAGAGACTATCCTTACTGTCAATTTAGTTTGTGTAAGGAGTGCAACACGTGATCAAGTTCTGGCTCTCACCAGCTATAGCAAAAATGGCCTCCAAAAGCACCCGAAGACAGGTATGGTGCTGCTGGGCCTCATAGCTGCCTACAATGCAGTGTGGCACTGTGCATAGCCTACTCATAAAGCTGTCCAGAGTGCTTCCAACCTGGGCCAGGACAGCTGTTGAAACACTCCTTCACAACAGGCGATTCACAGTCCACCTTGGGCAAGGGAAAAGTGCATGGAGCAGACTGGCCAATAAACTACCACAGGGCTCAGTGCAAGCCCCAGCCCTGTTCAACATTTTTTATATAAATGACCTGCCAACAACCAAGTCCCACAAGTTCATCTATGCTGATGACATCTGTTGTGACAGCCAACTCCATCCTTCTGTACTCTGGACCAGATCCTTAACGAAGACATTACAAAGTTGATGGACTGCTGCAGCACATGGCTTCTCACATTAAATCTCTCAAAAACCATATCGAGTGTATTCCACCTCCACAGTGCCAGTGCCAAAAAAGGATTGCATATCTACATGGGTGGCCAGAGATAAAGCATGATCCCAACTCAACATACTTGGGAGTGACTATATAGGACTTTGTCCTTCAGGGAACATTTGAAGAAAATTGCAGCAAAGATCAAATTCAGACACATCCTACTAACCAACTTTCTGAATCTACATGGGGTGCTGCTGCCTCACCAATCTGGACCTCAGCACTTGCCCTCTCACACTCCGCAGCAGAGTACTGTGCATTTGTTTGGTACAGGTCATCATATACACATCTTGTTGACACTCATTTGAGTGTCATGCACATCATAACTGGAACCCTCCTCTCAACACCCCTCCCCTGGCTTCCTGTCCTTGCAAACATCACTTCCCCACACATCCGCTGACTGATGAAAACCCACAAGCTGGCTGAAACCGTACGTGCTGCACCTCACTTACCACGCCATGATAACCTGTTCAACACACCTACTGCCCACCCTTCCATCTTGGTGCCCTAAATAGATCACCCTTCCTGAGCAGGATCTACAGCAGACATCCTTTGGATCAAGGAATGGGAAATATGGGAAGTCACTATCAAGTTCATTGTGACAAACCCCATCTATTGAAGAGCATGTTTTGAACTACCACGGTGATAGTGGTCCTTGCAAAATAGGTTCAGGAAAGGCCAGGGCTCCTGTGCAGCCAGCCTCTACCGCTGGGACCACAGTACAAACCCTTTATGCACTTGTGGACAGACACAAAAACTGCTGCACATTTCTGAGGAGTGTCTCCTCTAAGTGGTGGACTAATCATCTTAAACTCAGTAAATGAGGAGGGTATCACTTGGCTTTGGGATTTGCATTCGCTAAATAAATAAATGTAAGTTACAAACAAACATACAATTGTTGTTGCTGTTGATGTTAACCAAAGGTTTCTGGTGTTCATTAATTGTGGTATAATAGTAAACATGTGTACCAAGAGGTAGTGAACAGAGGGCACCAGAGTGTCAGCTGCACATTATTTCAGATAGAACCTGGAACTGCTATATCATGTGAAGATCAACATGCTTCTCATAGAAATGACAGTGACAAAGGGATGGAAGTGGTAGTGCTTCCAGCAGGGCTGCGGTGCCTCACTATTCACTAAGTTGTGATTCAATATGTGTTTACAGCAAATCTTCCTAATTTTTGCTTTACCATGGAAACCTCATGCTTCCAATCCTGCAAAGTCCAAAACACCAGCAGCTCCAGTTTTTGACATCCAAATTCTCAATCATTAGTTATGCATACTAACTTCTCTGAATTGGCACTACTTGGGATAGAGTGGGATAGAACCTACTTGTTCTATTTGAGATGTAGTGCTGAAGGTGGGAGCATGTGGAAGCTATTCTGCTGAAAGGTCCCAGACCTGAAGCATTAACTCTGTTTCTCTCTTGACAAATACTGTCAGGCTTGCTGAGTATTTCCAGCATTTTCTGTTTTTATTTCAAGATTTCCATCATCTGCAGTATTTCACTTTGCTGAGGAATTAGTTAAGCTTCACTTGTCACACAGCACCACAAACAGATTTTGTGTAATTAATACATTGATTGTAACTGTTTTACTTGACAACCTAAGAAATGACTGTCACGCTAGCGCAAAATACAGCAGGTAAGATCTATATATAGACTGTCATGCTGTATCACAGATTGAACAAGTACATACTCTACATGGGCTGTCACACTGTATCACAGATAGAACAGGTACACACACTACATGGACTGTCACACCATCATTGATAGAACAGGTATATTCTATACATGGACTGTCACACTGTATCGCAGATGGGGCAGGTATTTTCAATACATGGGCTATCACACTGTATCATAGATAGAACAAGTGGACACTCTACATGGACTGTCACACTATATCACAAGTAGAGCAGGTATATTCAATACTTGGGCTGTCAAACTGTATCACAGATAGAACAGGTCCACACTCTGCATGGACTGCCACAATGTATCACAGATAGAACAGGTATGCACTCTACAAGCTCTGAAGAAGGGTCACACAGACTCAAAACGTTAACTATGTTTCTCTCTCCACAGATGCTGAGTTTTCCCAGCATTTTCTATTTCTTTTGCACACTCCACATGGACTGTGTCATGACAGCAGATCACAGTCTGAATTATTTACAGGCATATTGAACTTTTTTGAGGAAGGCACATGTTTTTTTTACAGTCATACAAGCAAAAGCTGGCTGAGACTATACAGTAACCACTTTCTGGAAAATTTCTGTGTGGATTACACTTGACCGACTAGTCCAGAGGGGCCCTGGAAGGTTGCATCTAAAAAGGTGTCAAGGTCCACTTAAGACAGAGATACTTGAAATGCAAAAGACTGAACTTCAGTCTCCTGTGGTTGTGGAGATAATGGAGACTGATTAACATCTTAGCGGAAACCTTCTCCTATTATCTTTCAGAATGTGGAAATGGTCTGAGTTGAAAGGAAGCAGGATTTTGGGCCAAAATCAGGTTTGTTTTTTTCCCTTCAAAGGATCCACAAGAAAAGGGGTTAAAAAGCCAGCTGCACACCTGATCTGTGTGTTCTAGTGCTCTAGTTCTGGTGTGCGAGTCTGTGCAGTAAAGGGCACAGCAGAAGAACAGCAAATAGGTGTCCCTTCAGCTTGCAGGTAAAAGTTTCTATATATTCTCTCTCTCTGTTGCTGGAGAAAAGTCAGCAAAGCCACGCACAAAAAAGGAAACAGGACAACTCCTTCAGCTAACCTGCAAGAATCAAGTGTCTCCAAACCAATTGCTCAACTGGCAAAGTCAGCTTGACCAGAATCATCCAACTTAACGGCTGCAATGTTTCGCCATCTACTCCTCATTGACAAGCCAAAGACTGATTCGTATGTCTTTCATAACTTTTATTTTTTGGACTCAACTTCTCATTTCTAATCTGTCTGTATGTGTGTTGTGTTTTTATTATTTGTTCCTCAGGTTTTAGTAACGAATAAACTTACTCATTCTTTGACTAAAGAAAGCCTGGTTAAATTGGCTTCTTATAAAATGTAAATACATTTGGAGTGGGAAAAGGTATCCACAAGGGAAGGAATCCTTTTTAAATTAACCTTGTTGCGAACAAACAAGGGGATTGAATAAAGAAGAAGAGCCAGCTCATTCCTCCTCACCAGGGAACATAACAAAACTGGGATCCCGTCTGGAAGTTAACAAATTGGAGATCATAATAAATTGATAAAAACAAAAAACTGCGGATGCTGGAAATCCAAATCATAATAAATTGGGTGATCTCGCTCAGGGGTAGGCATCACAGAAAGAGTAGGCACTCTACATGGACTGTCACACTGTATCACAGATAGAACAGGTATATTCTGTACATGGACTGCTACACTGTATCATAGAAAAAACATGTACATTCTTCGACATGGTTCCAACCAATTTTGAAATGAGCCAAATTAGAATGATCTGGCTTAAATATTTGTTAAATAAATGTGGATTATTGAATTGTTTTTTGCCAGGCTTTGGAGGCACAAACACAAATATGAAACAAAGAAGTAATTAATTGTCAGCATTGATTTTTATTTCAGAGTAAGAATCCCTGTTTAATTTCTGTACTCAGCAAGAATCCATGGAAACAAAAGTCCTTCAGATTTATCCTAACAGTCATACATGTCAATACAGATGGTTTAAAAGGCTGCCACTTAGTTTTAGGTTAATGTTCAAATATCACAACTGTTTGCTGGCAGTCAGAAATGTTTGTGTATAAATATAGATGCATGACTTGTGTATCTATGTGTATACCTGTGTGTGTAACTGTGTGCATCTATCTGTGCATATGTTATGTGTATGTGCTTGTGCATATTTGTATGTTGTATGTGTCCATGGGCATGCATGTGCATACGTATGCATGTGTATACATCCTTCCACTTGCATGCATATGTTTGCGTACATGCATGCTACTGAACTCTCCTTCCATTATCTACAGTGTCAAGGATCAAGATTAACATGGAAGGTATATACAGTGTGACAGTCCAGGTATAGAATATATCTGTTCTATCAGTGATACAGTGTGACAGTCCATATATAGAATTTATTGTGATCATGGGCCAGAGACTTTTTTTAAATCTTTCATGGGATGGGGCATCACTGGCTAGGCCAGCATTTATTTCCCATCCCCAATTGCCCTTGTGAAGGTGGTGATGAGCCACCATCTTGAACCAATGCAGTCCATTGGTGTAGGTACACCCAAATTACTGTTAGGAAGGGAGTTTCAGGATTGTTACCCAGTGACAGTGAAAGAACGGCAATATATTTCCAAATCAGGATGGTGTGTGACTTGGAGGGGAACTTGTAGCTGGTGGTATTCCCATGCGTTTGATGCTCTTGTCCTTCTAGGTGGTAGAGATTGCCAGTTTGGGAGGTGCTGTCTAAGGAGCTTTGGTGAGTTGCTGAAATGCATCTTGTAAATGGTGTACACGCTGTTGCCACTGGGTGTTGGCGGTAGAGGGAGTGTCAGTCAAGTGGGCTGCTTTTCCTGGATGGTGTTGAGCTTCTTGAGTGTTGTTGCAGCTGCATTCATCTGGGCAAGTGGAGAGTATTCCATCACGCATCCTGACATGTTCCTTAATGTAGATGGTGGACAGGCTTTGGGGAGTCAGGAGGTGAGTTAGTCACTGCAGAATTCCCAGCTTCTAAATTGCTCTTGTAGCCACAATATTCATATCGCTGAACCATTTCAGTTTTTGGTCAATGGTAAGCCCCAGGATGTTGACAGGGGGGAATTCAGTGATGGTAATGCCATTGAATGTCAAGGGGCAATGGTTAGATTCTCTCTTGTTAGAGATGGTCATTGCCTGGCATTTGTGTAGCGCGAATGTTACTTGCCAGTTATAAGCCCAAGCCTGAATATTGCCTGGGCCTTGCTGCAATTGAACTTCAGTATATCCGAGTAACGAATGATGCTGAACATTGTGCAGTCATCAGCAAACCCACTTCTGAGCTTATGATGGAGGGAAGCTCATTGATGAAGCAGCTGAAATGGTTGGGTCTAGGACACTACCCTGAGGAACTCCTGCAGTGATGTCCTGGAACTGAGATGATTGACCTCCAACAACCACAACCATTTTCCTTTGTGCTTTTTTTTGCATTCATTCATGGGGTGTGAGCATTGCTGTTTAGGCCAGCCCTAAGTGTCCTTGAGAAGATGGTGGCAAGCTGCCTTCTTGAACCACTGCAGTCTGGCTAAGTATGACTCCAACCAGTGGAGAGATTTCTCCCTGATTCCCATTGATTCCAGTTTCACTTAGCCTCCTTGATGCCACACTTGGTCAAATGCTGCCCTGATATCAAGGGCAGTCATTCTCACCTCACCCCGGGAGTTCAGCTCTTTTGCCCATGTTTGAATCAAGGCTGTAATGAGGTCAGAAGCTGAGTGGCGCTGGCAGAACCCAAACTGAGCTTCAGAGAGCAAGTTATTGCTGAGTAATTTCCCCTTGATAGCGCTGTTGACAACACTTTCAATCACTTTGGTCATGTTCAAGAGTAGATTGATGGGACGGTAATTGGCCGGGTTGGACTTTTCCTGCTTTTTGTGAACAGGACATATCTGGGCAATTTTCCACATAGCCGGGTAGATGTGAATGTTGTAGCTGTACTGGAACAGATTGACTAGGGACGCGGCAAGTTCTGGAGCACAGGTCTTCAATACTACTGCCAGAATATTGTCAGGGTCCATAGCATTAGCACTATCCAGTGCCTTCAGCTGTTTCTTGATATCACATGAAGTGAATCGATTTGTCTGAAAACTGGCATCTGTGATGCTGGGAAGCTCAGAAGGAGGCTGAGATGGATCACTCACTCAACACTGGCTGAAGGTAGTTGCAAATACTTCAGCCTTGTTTTGCTCACTGATGTGCTGGGTTCTCCCATCATTGAGGATGGGGTTATTTGTAAAGCTTCTTCTCCAGTTAGTTGTTTAATTGTCCATTACCATTCATTACCGGATGTGGAAGAACTGTAGAGTTTGGATCTGATCTGCCGGTAATGGGATCGCTTAGCTGTGTCTATTGCATGCTGCTTACACTGTTTGGCACACAAGTAGTCCTGTGTTGTAGCTTCACCAGGCTGACACTTGATTTTTAGATATGTCTGGTGCTGCTCCTGGCATGCCCTCCTGCACTCCTCGTTGAACCAGGGTTTATCCCCTGGCTTGGTGGCAAAGGTAGAGTGGGAAATATGCAGATTGTGGCTGAGTGCAATTCTGCTGCTGCTGATGGCCCACAGCGCCTCATGGATACCCAGTTATGAATTGCTAGATCTGTTCAAAACTTATCCCATTTATCATGGTGATAGTGTCACACAACTCAATGGAGAGTATCGTCAATGAGAAGATGGGACTTATTCTCCATGAGGATGGTGTGATTGTCAGTCTTACTGATACTATCATGTAGAGATGCATCTGCAAGAAATAGATTGGTGAGGACAAGGTCAAGTAGGTCTTTCCCTCTTGTTGGTTCTCTCACCACCTGCCACAGATCTAGTCTAGCAGCTAATGTCCTTTAGGACTTGGCCAGCTTGGTCAGTAATGGTACTACCAAGCCAATCTTGGTGAAGGACATTGAAGTCCTCCATCCAGGGAATATTCTGTGCCCTTGCCACCCTCAGTGCTTGCTCCAATATTTTTTTATTCAATCATGGGATGTGGACATTGCTGGCTAGGCCCATCCCTAATTTCCCTTGAAAAGTTGGTGGTGAACCCCTGCAGTCCATGTAGTGTAGACACACCACAGTGCTGTTAGGGAGGGAGTTCCAGGATTTTGACCCAGCAACAGTGAAGGAACGATGATATATTTCCAAGCCAGGGTAGTGAGTGGCTTGGAGGCAAACATCCAGGTGGTGGTGTTCCCATGTGTCTGGTGCCCTTGTCCCTCTAGATGGTAGTGGTTGTGGGTTTGGAAGGTCATAGTGTTCAACATGGAGTTGTATTGATTCATGAGCTGAAGGGGAATGCTGGATGTTAATCTGTAGAAGGTTTCCTTGCCCCTGTTTGACTTGATGCCATGAGACTTCATGGGGTCCACAGTCAATATTGAGGACTCCCAGGGTAACTCCTTCCCGACTGTATACCACTATGCCACCACCTCTGGTGGGTCTGTCTTGATAGTAGGACAGGGCATGCCCAGGATGGTGCTCATAGTGTCTGGGACACTGTCTGTAAGGTATGATTCTGTGAGTGTGAATGGCTTGACTTGTCTTTGGGATAGCTCCCCCAATTTTGGCATAAGCCCCCAGATGTTTGTAACAAAGACTTTGCAGGTGTGACAGGGCTGGGTGCACCCTTGTCATTTACAGTGCTGGCTGGCGTGTAGGGTTTCATTCCTTATTGACTTTGCTGTTGCAGTGAGGGAACCAACAAGAGGAAAAAAACATACGTGACCTCATCCTCACCAACCTGCCTGTCGCAGATGCATCTGTCCATGACCGTATTGATAGGAGTAACCATTGCACTGTTATTGTGGAGATTAAGTCCTGCCTTCAATTTGAGGGTACCCTCCATCACGCTGTATGGCACTATCACCATGCTAATTGAAGCAGATTTTGAACAGGTCTGGCAACTCAAGACTGGGCATCCATGAGGTGCTGTGGGCCATCATCAGCAGCAGAATTGTACTCAAACACAATCTATAACCTCATGGCCAGGCATGTCCCCCACTCTATCATTACCATCAAACCAGGGGATCAATCCTGGTTCAATGAAGATTGCAGGAGGGCATGCCAAGACAGCACCAGGAATACTAAAAATGAGGTGTCAACCTAGTGACGTTATAGCACAGGACTACTTGCATGCCAAACAGCATAAGCAGCAAGTGATTGACCGAGCTAAGCAATCCCACAGCCAACTGATCACATCAAAGATCTATAGTCCTGCCACATCTAGTCGTGAACGGTGGTGGACAAGTAAACAACTGACTGGAGGAGGATGCTCCACAATTATCCCCATCCTCAATGATGGAGGAGCCCAGCACATCAGTGCAAAAAGCAAGGCTGAAGCATTTGCTACAATCTTCAGTCAGAAGTGCCTAGTGGATGATCCATCTCAGCCTCCTCCGGAGGTCCCCAGCAACACAGATGCCAGTCTTCAGCCAATTCAATTCACTCCATGTGATATCAATAAATGGCTGAAGTCACTGGATACTGCAAAGGCTCTGGACTCTGACAATATTCCGGTAATAGTCCTGAAGACCTGTGCTCCAGAACTTGCTGCACCCCTAGCCAAGCTGTTCCAGTACAGCTACAACACTGGCATCTACCCGGCAATTTGGAAAATTGCCCAGGTATGTCTACACAGAAAAAGCAGGACAAATACAACACGGCCAATTATCACCATATCAGTCTACTCTCCATCATCAGTAAAGTAATGGAAGGGGTCATCAACAGTGCTATCAAGCAGCACTTCCAAAGCAATAATCTGCTCACTGATGTCCAGTTTGGGTTCCGCCAGGGCCACTCAGCTCCTGAACTCATTACAACCATGGTTCAAACATGGACAGAAGAGCAGAACTCCCAAGGTGAGGTGAGAGTGACTGTCCTTGACATCAAGGCAGCATTTGACCAAGTGGGGTATCAAGGAGCCCTAGCAAAGCTGGAATCAAAGGGAAGTAGGGGGAAAATGTCTCTACCGGTTGGAGTCATACTTAGCACAAAGGCAGATGGTTGTGGTTGTTTGAGGTCAGTCCTTTCAGCACCAGGACATCACTGCAGGTGTTCCTCAGGGTACTGTCCTCAGCCCAACCATCTTCAGCTGCTTCATCAATGATCTTCCTTCCATCATAAGGTCAGAAGTGGCGATTTTTGCTGATAATTGCACAATGTTCAGCACCATTCGTGACTCCTCAGATACTGAAGCAGTCCATGTTCCAAATGCAGCAAGATCTGGACAATATCCAGGCTTGGGATGACATGTGGCAAGTAATATTCGTGCCACACAAGTGCCAAGCAATGACCATCTCCAACAACAGAAAATGTAACCATCACCCCTTGACGTTCAATGGCATTACCATCACTGAAACCCCAACTATCAACATCCTAGGGGTTACCATTGACCAGAAACTGAACTGGACTAGCCATATAAATACTGTGACTATAAGTGTAGTCTGACTATAAGGTTAGAGGCTAGGAATCCTGTGATGAGTAACTCACCGCCTGACTCCCCAAAGCCTGACACCCCATCTACAAGGCACAAGTCAGGAGTGTGATGGAATACTCCCCATTTACCTGGATGAGTGCAGCTCCAACAACACTCAAGAACCTTGACACCGTCCAGGCCAAAGCAGCCCGCTTGATTGGCGCCGCATGCACAAACATTCACTCCCTCCACCACCGATGCACAGTAGCAGCAGTGTGTACAATCTACAAGATGCACTGCAGGAATTCATCAAGCCTTCTTAGACAGCACCTTCCAAACCCACGGCCACTACCGTCTGGAAGGACAAGGGCAGCATATAGATGGGAACGCCACCACCTGCAAGCTCCCCTCCAAGTCACTCACCATCCCGACTTGGAAATATATTGACGTTCTTTCACTGTCACTGGGTCAAAATCCTGGAACTCCCTTCTTAACAGCACTGTGGGTGTACATACACTGCATGGACTGCAGCAGTTCAAGAAGGCAGCTCACCACCACCTTCTCAATGGCAACTAGGAATGGGCAATAAATGCTAGCCCAGCCAGCGAAGCCCACATCCCAGTAATCAATTAAAAAAGAGTGGCTTGCCAGGCCATTTCATAGCACAGTTAAGAGTCAACCACGTCGCTCTGGATCGGGAATCACATGTGGGCCAGACTAGGTAAGGATGGCAGATTTCCTTCCCTGAAGGAGTGTGAACTAGGTGGGTTTTTAGGACAATTAATGATAGTTCCATCGTCATCATTACTGAAGCTAGGTTTTAATTCCAGATTTATTAATTGAATTTAAGTTCCACCAGCTGCCACAGTGGGATTTGAACCTATGTCCCCTGAGCATTAGCCTCAGTCTCAGGATTGCTAGTCTGGTGACAATATGACAATGCCAGCTCCTCCCCACAATTCACCAACTTCCAGATGTGGTAAAACCCTGGTTCTACACAAGTTTTATGTGACTTCTCAACTTTTCAGTTTTAGAAAAGGACCCCAATGCTTCTTTTTTGCTTTTTATTGACCTTATTGGCCTGTGTTACTACTTTTAGTGATTTTGCTAGTTTCCTTTGCTCCTCTATTTCATGTAACCTCCTGCTATCTCTAAGCATTGTATGGCCTCCTTATTGTTCCTACCAAAATTCACCACTTCACACTCTGTATATTGAAATTAATTTGCTAATTACATATCATGTTGCAGGTTTATTTATGTATTCCAGAATTTTCTTCCTCAGTATTAACTATACCTACCAAATTGGTGCCTTTTGCAAGTTTAGAAATTGCATTCCCGAGTTCAAAGCATTTCGGCAAACTGTTCACAACTGTTGTCCCAGCCCTGAACCCTGTGAAAAACCACTTTCCCCCTTTTGCTGAGTTCTAACCCTTAGCCTGCAAGGCTGGATTTTAACACCCAAAAATGTCTGGGTAGGGACTGGGTCATTGGTTAATATTTCAAAAAATCTCAATCCTGACCCCCAACCCGTCACTAACTGGCCCATTTCTGGTTTTAATGGAAGTGGGACTAGGGGCACACAGACTCTGTAGACATATTTTTTTTAATTATTCATTCACGGGATTTGGGTTTCACTGGCTGGGCCAGCATTTATTGCCCATCCCTAGTTGTCCTTGAGAAGGTGGTGGTGAGCTGCTTTCTTGAACTGCTGCGGCCCATGTGGTATAGGTACACCCATAGTGCTGTTAGGGAGGGAGCTCCAGGATTTTGACCCAGTGACAGTGCAGGAATGGCGATATATTTCCAAGTCAGGATGATGAGTGACCTTGGAGGGAAACTTCCAGGTTCCCATGTGTCTGCTGCCCTTGTCCTTCTAGGTGGTAGTGGGTTTGGAAGGTGCTGTCCAAGGAACCTTGGTGAGTTCCTGCAGTGCATCATTTTAGCTGGTACACATTGCTGCTACTGTGCAGTGGTGGTGGTGGGAGTGAATGTTTGTCCTAGCCTTTGTCTCTGATTGCTGCTTTGTAGACAGATTGCTATTCATTCTGTCACTTGTCCCATCCTCTGACTTTATCACAAGTTTACTATGCAGTACACTATTCAAAGATCTTTTGAAAATCCAAATCGTTTACATCTACTATGTTACCCTTGTCTATTCTTCCTGTAACTTCTTCAAAGAATTCGATAAAGTTGGTCAAATATGACATCCCCTTTTGAAATCCATGCTGCCTATTCTACATAGAAACGTCAAGGCCTACAGGTTCTCCTAAGGAATTATTTCAAGGTAACAACTGCTTTTATCAGAGCAAATTAAATATGGTGTAACCATAAAATGGTGTTACTCAAAGTTACTACTGTCACTGTGAAAACTTTCAAACAATGTTTTACCCTATTTTCTGTCTTCAGGGCCTGAATTTCATGCTTAGCATGTGCGCCAAGTCAGCAGGCCCAGATGTGGATGTGAAATGCGCTTCTGCCTGCGATTGATCCCTGAACGCAATTTCACACTAGCTGGCCAATTAACGATCAGCATGAAACAGGGGCTGAGAAAGCCTCAGTGCTGCCAAGGGGGGGGCGGGTGCCGACAAAAACGAGGACGCGGGTGAGAGCTTCTAGCGAGCTCCCTGAAGGCAGACAGCTGCTGCGGAGCTGCCTCAGGTAGCTGCAGAACTGGTCAGACTAAATGGCAAGAAAAGCATGCACCAAACTGTGTCTATGCAACACATTCAAGCACCTAATAGCTGGACTCAAAAAATCAGTCCCCAGATATCTTTTTTTATTCTATTTCCCCGCCCCCCCAGACATTTCATCCCGCCCTTGGAGGAGGCTTCATTAAAAACGGGCTGCCCACATGCTCATTTTGCCCGTGCGATGAGCGCAAAACTGCATGGGTAACATAAAATCGTGGACAATAAGGTTTTTAATGGGCTTAATTGGCCCTTTAATTGTCGGCGGGCACGGCTCCAACTCCTGCATGCACCCGCTGACCTCAATATTGCTCACGCGCACGACGATGTTGGGACTCACGCCCATTGTCATTTCGCCCAATTTCACGTGTGTTCGGGTCGGGCTTGCACCCACCCAATCAACGTAAAATTCTTCACCTTTGGTACAGCAGGTGAAACAGTTTCTCAAAACAGTACTTAATATGGTTGCGGAGAAGCTGAAGTGCATAAGACACGCTGTGACTGAAAGTAGGGACATGCAGAGGATCTGGGTGTCAGTGAAGAGAAATGGAGCAACAAACAGAGATCACACGTAAGGAGGTAAATAAGACCCAGAGAGAGAGGGAGAGAGAGCAAGAGAGAGAGAGAGAGAGAGATGGCACTGAATTGCAAAAGAAGAATAAAAATAGAAATTCCTCTAACAAACGCTATCAAACACTAGCAGGAGCCTCTGTTTGTCTGAGCACAGGGTATCAGAAGCAAATTGCAGTACCAGAGCCATTTCTCATGATTGGAACAGGCTACTGACACCTGTGAGGACAACTCAGTAGTACCTACTCCAATCAGTCCTTGAGAGGCCCCATGGCTCACAGCCCCTCTGTTCAGCCTTTCCCAGGCTGGAGAAATGGCGTCCTCAACAGTACCTTTGCTTCGAACAGGAGCCAGGGTTATTTTAAAATAAAGTGGGATTGATATCTCTGCCTGATACAGGGTTGTGATCTTGAGGCTCCTAGCAGAATTCATGCCAGTTAAGAAAGTAATGGCTCCTGCAAAGGATATTTATGAAGCCTTGGTGTGTTCAACCATGGCTTGTAAGCATTATTTGTAGTTCCAGGGCTCAGTTGGTTTGGCACTTTAATTAGGAGTGTATATATCTGATTTAATATGTTGTTAAGCATCAATTCCCTAACAAAACTGTGGGAATCCCTTCACCAAATGGGCTACTGTGGTTCTAGAAGGGGGATCTATAGCAACAAGGGATGGGCAATCAGTGCCCATATGCTGCGAATATGTCAGAAATTTAAACCAATGATAGTTAACTGACTTGTAAGTTACCGCACTATTATACACTCTTTCTGAAGGTGGAGGCCACTGAACTTTTGAACCAAGAGATCCTGACTACTACAAATCAGTATTTTTAATTAAGTTATGCTCGACGGAGCAAAAACATTTTATTTGGTCAATACCCTGATTGTGTAGGCACCAGCACTCTTAATTGGAGTGGTACTATATAAATTAATTGCTAATTGGTTAGGGATTGGTTGTGAAGCAGTTGTGTGTGGGAAAATTGTGCTTAAATCAAGACAACAAGGAAACACAGAAAAAATAATGTTCCTTCATGATAAAAATAGTAGCTAAATTGTCACTGAGTTAGGTTAAGAAGACTGCAGGAATGACACTGACCAGAATTTTATGGCCCCATTGGGGCAGGAACAGGGCTGTAAAATGCAACGCGCCATTCTAAACTGCATTGACTTCAGTGGCGGGACCGTAAAATCCTACTGGTGTAAAATTCCGCCCACTGTGTTTAGAATGGAGCTAGGGCATGAGGACCTCCAAAATATAATTGTATATCGCATCAAGAAATGCGATCTTTAATCTTTCTTTTATTCATTGATGGAATGTGTACATCACTGGCAAGGCCAGTATTTGTTGCCCATTCCTAATTGCCCTTGAAATAGGTGGTGGTGAGCTGTCTTCTTGAACCGTGCAGTCCATCTGGTGCAGATAGACCCACAGTGCTGTTAGGGAGGGAGTTCCAGGATTTTGACCCAGTGACAGTGAAGGAACGGCGATATAGTTCCAAGTCAGGATAGTGAATGGCTTGGAGGGGAACTTGCATGTGGTGGTGTTACCATCTATCCGCTGCTCTTGTCCTTCTAGATGGTAGTGGTCATGGGTTTGGAAGGTGCTGCTGAAGGAGGCTCGGTGAATTCCTGCAGTGCGTCTGGCAGTTGGTACACGCTACTGCCACTGTGTGTCAGTGGTGGAGGGAGTGAATGTTTGTGGATGGTGAGCCAATCAAGCGGGCTGCTTTGTCCTGGACAGTGTCAAGCTTTTTGAGTGTTGTTGGAGCTGCACTCATCCAGACAAGTGGAGAGTATTCCATCACACTCCTGACTTGTGCCTTGTAGATGATGGATAGACTTTGGAGAGTCAGGAAGTGAGTTACTCATCGCAGGATTCCTTGCCTCTGACCTGTTCATGTAGCCACAATACTTATATGGCTAGTCCAGTTCAGTTTCTGGTCAATGGTACCCCCCGGATGTTGATAGTGGGGGAGTCAGCGATGGTAATGCCATTGATTGTCCAGGGGGGATGGTTAGATTCTCTGTTCTTGGAATGGCCATTGCCTGGTACTTGTGTGGCACCAAATGTTACTTGCCACTTGTCAGCCCAAGCCTGAATATTATCCAGGTCTTGTTGCATATGTACACTGACTGCTTCGGTATCTGAGAAGTTGCTAATAGTGCTGAACATTGTGCAATCGTCAGCAAACATCTCCACTCCCGACCTTGTGATGGAAGGAAGGTAAAGATGGTTGGGCCTAGGACACTACCCTGAGAAACTCCTGCAGTGATGTCCTGGGTCTGAGATGATTGGCCTCCAACAACCAAACCATCTTTCTTTGTGCTGGGTATGGCTCCAACCAGTGGAGAATTTTCTCCCTAATTCTCTGAATATGGTGGTCACGAAATGGTAAAAACTCATCTGATTCACTTTTGCTCTTTAGGGAAGGTAATCTGCTGTCTTTACTCAGACTGGCCCATATATGATTCCAGAGCCACAGCAATGTGGTTGATTCAAGTCACTCAACTGTATCAAATAAATCAAATTGTATCACTAAATTGAGGGAAGTGCAAGTGAAATGTTGCTTCACTTGAAAGGAGTGTTTGGATGGTGAGGAGAGGGGAAGTAAAGTGGCAGGTCACCGTCCAAGAGCCCAAACACTCCTTTCAGATGAAGCAGCACTTCACTTGCACTTCTCTCAATTTAGTCTACTGCATTCGCAGCTCCCAATGCGGTCTCCTCTACATTGGAGAGACCAAACGCAGACTGGGTGACCGCTTTGCAGAACACCTTCGGCCTGTCTGCAAGCATGGCCCGGACCTCCCTGTTGCTTGCCATTTCAACATTCCACCCTGCTTTCATGTGCACATGTCTGTCCTTGGCCTGCTACAATGTTCCAGTGAAACTCAAAGCAAACTGGAGGAACAGCACCTCATCTTCCAATTAGGCACTTTACAGCCTTCCGGACTTAACATTGAGTTCAACAACTTCAGATCATGAACTCTCTCCTCCATCCCCACCCCCTTTCCAATCCACCTTTTTTCCAATAATTTATATATTTTTAAAATATATTTTTCTTTTCCCACCTATTTCTATTATTATTTTTAAATTTATTTCCATCCATTGATTTATCTCCACCTTTTAGCCTGTTTCGATCCCTTCCCCTACCCCACCTCCACTAGGGCTATCTGTCACTTGCTCGTCCTGCGTTTGACCCTTCATGTCACCATTAGCACATCCTTCAGCTAATATCACCGCCGTCAACACCTCTTTGGCCTTTTGTCTATGACATCTTTGGCAATCTCCTCTTTACCTTCAACTATCACTGGCCCTCTATCCAGCTCTACCTGTCCCACCCCCCTCAAACAGCTTGTATTTCACCTCATTTCTATTTTTCTTTAGTTCTGATGAAGAGTCATACGGACTCGAAACATTAACTGTCTTCCTCTCCGCTGATGCTGTTAGACCTGCTGAGTTTTTCCAGTTATTTTTATTTTTGTTACAGATTTCCAGCATCCACAGTATTTTGCTTTAATCTTAGCCATGAACTAGACTCTGGACAGGACAAAGGCACCCCCTCACTAACATCTGGGAGCTGATGTCAAAATTGGGAGCGCTATCCAAAGGACAAGTCAAGCAACATAATCATACCCACAGAAACATATAGTTAGATTCTCTGTTGGAGTGGCCATTGCCTGCTACTTGTGTGGCACAAATGTTACTTGCCACTTATCAGCCGAAGCCTGAATATTGTCCAGGTCTTGTTGCATGTGTATACCAAATGCTTCAATATCTGAGAAGTTACTAATGGTGCTGAACATGGTGCAATCATCCAATACACATAAAAACATATCTTTCAACAAACATCCCAGACACCTCCATAACCATCCCTGGGGATGCCCTGTCCAACTTAAAGGACAGGCCCACAAATAGTGGCAGTACAATGGTATACAGGCTGGAGGCAGTGGCCTTGGGAGCCTTCATCATAGATGCCGAACCTCAAGAAGTATCATGGCCTTAGGTCAAACATGGACAAGGAAACCTGCTGGTTAACACCACCACCATCCCCCCACATCATCCACCACCAATCCCACCCCCACAAGCGATGAATCAGTACTCCCATATGTTGAATAAAAGCAGATTATGGAAATCTAGTATAAGACGAGCACTTTCTGTTTTACTCCTCCATATTGAATACCACTTTGAAGAATAGGTGATAGCAGCAAGGGCACAGAATGTGGTCTGGGTGTAGAGGAGAAGGTGATGGTGCAGTGGTGTTGTCGCTAGACCACTAATCCAGAGACCCAGGATAATGTTCTGGGGACCAGGGTTCAAATCCTGTCATGACAGATGGTGGAATTTGAATCCAATAAAAAGAAAACTGCAATTAAAAGTTTAATGAAGTAATTGTTGTAAAAAATCCATCTGGTTCACCTTCAGGCAGAGAAAATCTGCTGCCCTTGTCCTACATGTGACCCTAGACCCATAGGGATGCAGTTGGGTCTTTAATGCCCCCTGAACAAGGGCAATTAGGGATGGGCAATAGGGCCTAGCCAGTGGTGTCCACATCCCCATCAGACTCAGTAGCACCACTACTGGCCAAGCTGGCTGAATGACTGCCTGACTGGGTCTAGTCTGTGAGAGATTGTGGATAGGCTTTGGGGAGTCAGAAGGTGAGTTATTCATTACAGGATTCCTAGCCTCTGACCTGCTCAGTTTCTGGTCAATGATAACCCCCAGGATGTTGATAGTGGGGGATTCAGTGATGGTAATGCCATTGATTGTCCAGGGGGATGGTTAGATTCTCTGTGGTTGGAGTGACCATTGCCTGGTACCATTTACCTGTTGTAGACGCATCTGGCTGACTGATCACTGCTTGCCTTGTTTACCGAATACTTTTGCAATACTACGTACAAACGTATGAATTAGGAGCAAGCATAGACCATCCGGCCCCTCAGTCCTGCTCCGCCATTCAATATGATCATGGCCAACTCTACATTCATGCCGATAACCCTTAACTCCTTTGTTAGTCAAGAATCTATCCACCTCTGCCTTAAAAATATCCAATGACCCTGATCCACCACTCTCTGAAGAAGAGTTCCAAAGACTCACAACCCTCTGAAAGAAAAAAAATTCTCCTCATCTTTGTCTTAAATAGGAGACCCTTTATTTTTAAACTGTGTTCCCTAGTCCTAGTCTCTCCCACAAGGGGAAACATCCTCTCAGCATCCACCTGTCAAGTCCCCTCAGGATTTTATACGTTTCAATAAGATCACCACTCAATCTTCTAAACTCCAATGGATACAGGCCCAGCCTGCCCAACACATTTATATCCTTTCTTAAATGAGGAGACCAAAACTGTGCACAGTACTGCAGATGTGGTCTCACCTACTCCAAGCACAACTGTAGCAAAACATCCTTACTTTTATTCCTCTTGCACTAAACATTCCATAGAACCATAGAAAAGTTACAGCACAGAAGGAGGCCATTCGGCCCATCTTGTCTATGCCAGCCCAAGGACACCTAGGTGCCCTTTCTCATCCCACCTTCTTGTACCCAGCCCATAGCCCTGCAGCTTACAGTACTTTAGGTGCAGATCTAGGTACTTTTTAAAAGAGTTTAAAGTTTCTGCCTCTACCACCAATTTGGGCAGCGAATTCCAGACACCCACTATCCTCTGCTTAAAAAAGTTTTTCCTCATGTCCCCCCTATACCTCCTGCCTTCCTAATCACTTGCTGTATCTGCATAATAACTTTTTGTGATTCATGTACCAGGACACCCTGATCCCTCTGTACCTCAAAGTTCTGCAGTCTCTCTCCATCTAGATAATGTGCTGCTTTTCTATTCTTCCTGCCAAAGTGGACAGGCTCACATTTTCCCACATTATACTCCATCTGCCAAATTTTTGCCCATTCACTTCATCTGTCCACATACTTTTGTAGACATCTTAGTGTCAGTAAAAAAAATCTTGTTTGAGGGAACAAGTTTAAGCACAAAATGCTTAATTCATGGACTCCCTGCAAACTTATATACTGCAGTGCAAAACTGACTGGACTTCAAAAAAATACTGTATTAACTGTAAAGCCTCTAAGGGTAAGAGAAAGGCTTTAGATAAATTAAATTCTCTCTTTCTTTCTTTTACACTTAGGAACTGTTAATCTCTAATATCTTCCAGCTCTGATGAAAGGACATTGACCTGTTTCTCTCTGGACCGATGCTGCCTGACCTGCTGAGTGTTTTCCAGCATTTTCTGTTTTTATTTCAGATTTCCAACAACATGCTTCTGTTTTATAATGCTATCGTCCTCTGAGAATTTGCCACCAACGCTATATTTTAACGGGTTGTTTTGAGGTCTTTCTCAAACACATAAATAAAAGAAATGCAGCTGCTATAATCCTTCGAAGAAAATTATATCACGTAAATAAAAAGTGAACAATGGCAAACTTTCAAATAGCAAGTTTTCATTAATCTTACATGTAAACAAAATGCATTAAATTAATTTCTTAGCGAAATTTTACAAATTTTTACCATTGTGATATATTATCAGTACACCAGGTGCAACACAAGACACACCAAAAGGTGAGATGCTGAACATTAAAATTACAGCACAAGACTAAATGCATGCTAAACAGTAGAAGCAGCACGCTATAAAAAGAGCTAAGTGATCATGCTACTAATGGATCAGACTAAAGCTCTGCACTACTGCCACATCCAGTTGTGTTGGTATTGGACAATTTAAACAACTAACGGGAAGGCGGGGGGCTTCACAAACATTGGCATCCTCAGTGATGGCGGAGTCCAGCACGAGTCCAAGGCTAGAATTTTACATCCTGGCGGCGGGCATACACCCGACCAGAATGGAGGTGAAATAGCGCAAGAGGACGTCGGCCTCGCATCCCGACGTCAATGCGCACTTGCACGATATTTCACTTGGTGTGTGGCGGTGGGAAGTGTGCTCGCCAACAATTAAGTGGGCAATTAAGCCCATTAACGATGCAATCAACAGCAATTTTACGTGGCCCGTCCACAGTTAGGATTGGCAGACGGGCCATTCTCCCAGATGGCATTCACATTTTTGCTCAAACCTCAAAGCAGAGCGGGATGAAATCTCCACGGGGAAATAAAATAGAGAGAGATATTTGGGTGTTTGTTTTTTTATGAGGTATGCTTTCAGGTGCTTGATTGTGCTGCATGGACATATTTTGCAGCATTTTTGTTGTGTTCTTTAGTCTGTGGAGGTCTGCAGCTCCCTGGGAGGTCCTGAGGGAGCTCTCTCGAAGTGTTCACCTGCACCCTCGGTTATGCTGGCATAACCTGTTCCCACCCACACCCCAGCGCCAAGTATTTCAGCGGGCGTTTGGCCAGCCAGCATGAAATCGCGTTCAGAGGCCTGCATCTACCCTGTCGAGCCTTGTAAGAATTTTGTATGTTTGAAAGAGATCACCTCTCATTCTTCTAAACTCTAGAGAATACAGGCCCAGTGTCCTCAATCTCTCCTCATAGGACAACCCCACTATACCAGGAATCAGTCTGGTGAACCTTCGCTGGTAAGTATATCTTTCCTTGGGCAAGGAGACCAAAACTGTACACAGTACTCCAAATTAATTCTCACCAAGGTTCTATATAATCGCAGCAAGACCTCTTTACTCCTGTACTCAAATCCTCTTGCAATAAATTCCAAATACCATTTGCCTTCCTAATTGCTTGCTGCACCTGCATGTTAACTTTCAGCAACAATGATGCCCAGGATCCTTTGGACATCAACATTTCCCAATCTCTCACCATTTGAGAAATACTTTGCATTTCTGTTTTTCCTATCAAAGTGGATAACTTTACATTTTCCCACATTATATTCCATCTGCCATGTTCTTGCCTACTCACTAAGCCTGTCTAAATCCCCTTTGAAGCCTCTTTGCATCCTCCACACAATTCACATTCCCACCTGGTTTTGTGTCATCGGTAAACTTGGAAATATTACATTTGGTCCCCACATCCAAATCATTGATATAGATTGTGAATAGCTGATCCTTGTGGCACCCCACTGCCAACCTGAGAATGATCCACTTATCCCTAGTCTCTGTTTTCTGTCCATTACCAGTTCTCAATCCATATATTACCCCCTATCCCATGTGCTTTAATTGTGCTTACTAAAATCTTGTGTTGGACCTTATTGAAAGCCTGCTGAATATCCAAATACATCATATCCACTGGGTTCCCTTATCTATTCTGCTAGTTACAGCCTCAAAAAAACTCCAACAAATTTGTCAAACATGATTTCTCTTTCATAAATCCATGTTGACTCTTTCCAATCCTATCTTTATTTTCTGAGTGTCCAGTTATCCCATTCTTCATAATAGGTTAGACAGCTCCCCACCACCTTCTCAAGGGCAATTAAGAATGAGCAAAAACATGGGGAGACAGAGGCGTGGTGGTATTGTCACTGGGCTGGTAATCCAGAGACTAAGGATAATGGTATGAAGACCTGGGTTCAAATCCTACCATAGCAGTTGGTGGAATTTGAATTCAAAATTGGAATTAAAAGTGAAACAATGACCATGAAACCATCATCGATTGTTGTAAAAACCCATCTGGTTCACTAATGTCCTTTAAGGAAGGAAATCTGCTGTTTTTACCTGGTCTAGCCTATATGTGACTCCAGGCTAAAAGCAATGTGGTTGATTCTTAAATGCCTTCTGAACAAGGGCAATGAGGGATGGGCAATAAATGCAGGCCTAGCCAGTGACACCCACATCCTGTGAACAAATAAAAAAAATGCAGGCCTAGCCAGTGATGCCCACATCCAAAGAATGAATAAAAAAAAAGATTCTAGCACTTTCCCTACTACTAATGCAAGTTTTACAGGTCTGCAGTTCCCTGCTTTCTCCCTCCCTCCTTTTCCAAATAGTGGGGTTACATTTATCACCTTCCAATCTGCAGGGACCATTCCAGAATCTATAGAATTTTGCAAGATGATCACCAACATATCCATCATCTACACAGCCACCTCTTTCAACATTCTGGGATATCAGATCCAATTGATTTATCAACTTTTAATCCCATTAATTTCTCCAGTACTACTTTTTGTATCTCTTTCAGTTCCTCATGCTCACTAGTCCCTTGCTTCTCTAGTTCGTTTGGGATGATTTCTGTATCTTCCTCCAGGAAGACAGGCACAAAGTATTTGTTTAGTTTCACTGTCAGTTTCTTATTCCCCATTATAAGTTCTCCTGTCTCTGCCTGTAATGGATCCACATTTGGCTTTGCTAATTTTTTCCATTTTACATACCAATAGAAACTTTTACAAGGTGAGGTGAGAGTGGCTGCCCTTGACATCAAGGCAGCATTTGACTGAGTGTAGCGTCAATTCGCCGTAGCAAAACTGGAGTCAATGGGAATCAAGGGGAAAACTCTCCGCTGGTTGGAGTCATACCTAGCACAAAGGAAGGTGGTTGTTGTTGCTGTAGGTCAATCATCTCAAGTTCCAGGATGTCACTGCAAGAGTTCCTCCGGGTAGTGTCATAGGCCCAACCATCTTCAGCTGCTTCATCAATTGCCTTCCTTCCATCATAAGGTCAGAAGTGGGGTTGTTTGCTGATGATTGCACAATGTTCACAGCTCCTCAGACACTGAAGCAGTCCTTCCCATATACAGCAAGACCTGGACAATATCCAGGCTTGGGCTGACAAGTGGCAAGGAATATTCACGCCACACAAGCGTCAGGCAATGACCATCTCCAACAACAGAGAATCCAACCTTCTCCCCTTGACATTCAACAATATTACCATTGCAGAATCCCCACTATCAACATCATGGGTGCTACCATTGACCAGAAACTGATCTGGACTAGCCATTTAAATGCTGTGGCTATAAGAGGGACAGAGAGTAGTATAATGGAATACTCCCCACTTGTCTGGATGGGTGCAACTCCAACAACACTCAAGGAACTCGATATCATTCAGGACAAAGCAGCCCACTTGACTGGCATCCCATCCACCACCTCCAGCATCCACTCCCACCACCCCCAACACACAGTGGCAGCAGTATGTACCATCCACAATATGTACTGCAGCAGCTCATCAAGGCTCCTTCAACAGCACCTTCCAAATCCGCAACTTCTACCATCTAGAAGAACAAGGGCAGCACATGCAAGGGAACACCATCACCTGCAAATTCCCCTCCGAGCCACACACCATCCTGACTTGGAACCAAATCGCCGTTCCTTCACTGTTGCTTTGTCAAAATCCTGGAGCTCCCTTCCTAACAGCGCTGTGGGTGCAACTACAACACATGGACTGCAGCAGTTCAAGAAAGTGCTCACCACCAACTTTTCAAGGGCAATTAGAAATGAGCAATAAATTGCTGGCTTAACCATGTCCCATGAAAGAATTTTTAAAAATCATTTTTATGCTTCTCGCCAATTCACTCTCACATTCTATTTTTTCTATCTTTATTGGTTTCTTTGTCCTCCTTTGCTGAATTCTAAAAGCTCCCAATCCTCAGGCTTACTACTTTTCTTGGCCACTTTATAAGCCTCTTATTTGATTTAATGCAATCTTTAACTTCTCTTGCTGGCCACAGTTGCATCACTTCCTGTTGGATTTTTCTTCCTTAAAGAAATGTATATTTTTGTAAATCCTGTGTTAGTTACTTAACTATTAGCCATTGCCTGTCTACAGAAATACTTTTTAATGTATTTTCCCAATCTACCACATCCAACTTGTCCCTTCGTAGTTTCCTTTGTTTAGATTTAAGACTCTAGTTTCAGCTTGAATTATGTCTCTTTCAAACTTAATGCAAAATACTATCATATTGTAGTCACTCTTCCCTAAAGGCTCCTTTGCAACAAAATTATTGATCAGCCCTTTCCCATTACACAACACTAGATCTAAAATAGCCCGTTCCCTAGTTAGTTCCTCAACATACTGTTCTAGAAAACCATCTTGTATACATTCCAGGAATTTGTCCTCCTCAGCATTAGTGCTAATTAAATTTACCTAGTCTATGTGTTGATTGAAGTCCCCCGTGATTACTGTATTACCCTCGTTATATGCACCTCCAATTTCTGATTTATACTATGGCCTACATTTAGTGGCCTATAAACAACTCCTACAAATGGTTGCTGCCCTTTGCTGTTTCTTAGCTCCACCCAAACTGATTCTCTGCCTTGATCTTCTCACTAATGCACTGACCTTCATTAACAGTGCTACCCCACCTCCTATTCCTTTTTGGCTTATCCTTTCTAAATGTTGAATACCCTTGAATATTCACTTCCAAGCCTTGGTCACCCTGCAGCCATGTCTCTATAATGACCATTAGATCATACCTGTTTACTTCTATCTGTGCCATCAATTTATCTGCCTTGTTGCCAATGATGCGTGCATTCAGGGAGAGCACCTTTAATTCAGCCTTTTTAACATTTTTCCATACTTTGACCCTATTTGATGCTGGCCTTTGTTTCCACTGTCTCCCAATTTCGCTTCTCTACTAACCATTGCCAGCTTTGTTTCTCTCATATCTGAATTCCTTCTCAGGTTCCCATACCTTTTCCAAGCTAGTTTAAACCCTCCCCAATAGCACTAGAAAATCGCCCTGCAAGGATATTGGTCCCGGTCCTGCTAAGGTGTAGCCCGTCTACCTTGTACAGGTCCCATCTGGCCCAGTGCCTCAAGTGGAGTTCCCCAGGGGTCAGTGTTAGGAGCTGCTCTTCCTAATATATATTAATGACCAAGACCTTGGTGTACAGGACACAATTTCAAGATTTGCAGACAATACAAAACTTGGAAGTGTTGTGAACTGTGAAGAGGATAGTATAGAACTTTAAAAGGACAAAGGCAGGTTGGTGGAATCGGCATACAAATGGCAGATGAGTTTAATGCAGAGAAGTGAGAAGTGATTCATTTTGGTAGGAAGAAAGAGGAAAAGAAACCTAAAATTGAGGGTACAATTCTGAAGGGAGTGCAGGAGCAGAGGGACCTGGGTGTATATGTGCAAAAATCATTAAAGATGGCAGGATAGGTTGAGAGAGCGGTTAATAAAGCGGTAATACAGTATCCTAGATTTTAATTAATAGCGGCATAGAGTGCAATCCTGATCCTTTTCTATATATGCTGACTGCCTTTGAACTCAGTTTTGGCATGGACCTCAATAACCAGCTAAAGATTTGTGGTTTGATGGAAAGTCAGTGTGGCAGGCTTTGGGCTAACCATGGCAAATTTGCCAAGTCACTCTTCACTTCGCTCTCAACTCACACACTCACAAACCCATCACATGTCCACAGGGATCTCACTCACTGCCAGTTCAAGGGACATCACCATTCACTCTCTCTCACACACCTTCATTGACCTCATCCCATCCATGGCATCACTCACCACCCACACATGCCAGGCATACTTATCATCTGGCCTAGAAGGCATCCTCCACTTGTCTTTATGCAGGACGAGCTGGCACACAAAGGGGACAGGTCGCAGACTGGTCGAGGAATGCCTGAAATCAAGGTCCCCACAGACTTTAAAAATAGTCATACAGCTGGCTGGTGAACATCTGGACCATTCCTGTGCTAATGGTGAGGTTGGCGATGTTCCACCGAGTGAGGATCCAGTAGTGCAACATCGATCAGACAACCATGCTGTGAATGATGTGTCCTGTTTCACAGGCCACTGCCATGCACTAATTATCTCCCCTTGCTTCCGCAGGCACATCTGGGAAACAGCTGATGGAGCCCATGACACAGGCCCTCGACTCAAGTCCCAAAGACACCTCGGAAGAGGAATCTGCTGGAACCTCAATTGAAGGGCCATCATAGCGCTCACTTGCCTCAGGGTCACAGTCTTGTGAGCACATTGCACTGTCTGATTGACAGCAGGTGGCAGCAGGGGCTTCTCAGGTTTCTGGCACTCGGAGGACTAGCAGAGGCCAGAAATCTGCTGAGTCCAAGTCTTCCTGTGACTCCAACAGCTCCAGCTCCATAGGCCGAGGGAGATGCCACTGCCACACAGCAGGACCCCAAAGGCAGGCCAACGTCCTCCAGGTCTTGGCCCTCCAGAGGCTACCCATCTAGATGATCGCAGACAGGGCGTAGCAGTCAGCAACCTGTCTCCACCTCTGCTGTGGATGTTGGGGGAGCACCAAGACGTAGTGGCAGGGTTAGAAAGATTAAGAAGATGTCGTTGCACAGCCTGGGCACGGGTGTTAATCACTCGTACATAATGTTCACTATTGTAAATAAACTCCCAAGAATGTCTCCCTGCCTGTGGCTCCTTGTTATGACGAGCAGTGTTCATGTCACTCAGATGTGAAACTTTGGATCCTGCAAAGATAAAGGCAGGTGTCTCAGTCCAGGGCCTCTTCCCTGTGCAGTGTTCAACCTTCAGACCAAAGTAATGGTCCAGCTTCACACTCACTGGACACATTTGTGATGCCTGCACCTCGATGGTGCTTGTCATTGCTGCCGGAATGTCATGGGCAGGCGTCACAGAGTTCCATCATTCTCTCTGTGTGCTCTCAGCACCCCAGCTCTTCAGCACCTTCAACCGATGATGCTGTGCTCCTGAAGGGGTCAGGTGCTGAAGGCTGACGGAAGATGCATTTAAAGTTTCACGGCAGTGTATCCGTGACATGACCCTGATCACAGAGCTCAAGCGAGCAGCCCTCAGCCAGACGAGAATCAGACATTCAAAGAGGCTACATGAAGATCTATGGTGCCTCCTCACTGCATGTTGTCATCATCGTCCATGAACATAGCAGCTATGAGAGCCTCCCGAGTGCACCTGCCTTGTCTGGCTTGGGTGATGGCCTCATCTCCAGCATCCTTGCCTTCGAGGGCCTCCTCACCTTCATCACTGTCAACATTCTCCACATTGGAGGAGACAGGCAGCTCCTCCATCTCCTCCAATGCCAGCTCCTCTCCCCATTGCAACACCAGGTTGTAAAGGGCACAACAGATGACAACGATGCATGACACCCCCTGTGGACTGTACTCTAGGGCGGCACCAGACTCCATGTTCCTGAAGTATTCCTTCTGTAGGATGAAACAGACAGATGTGTGAGTTATCATGGGTGTTCTAAGAACCTCTCTTGATTAAGTCTGAAGGCGTGTTAATGCTTCCCAGAGAGTGCCGGCAACCACTGGATGGCCAGAGTTTAGTGTACTGCATGGCTGCCCGAATCCCCACCCACCTCCACCCCACTCCACCTGACTGATAGGCAGCAGCTTCGCCCACTGGACTGCATGCTGGGCTCTGAGCTCAGGAGCAGTCATTCTCCTAACCCACACTGCAAGGCTGCGCTGTTAGCTTGAACCATTGGGAAGACTGGTCCAAACCTGAATGATGACATTGCAAGGGGCTGTGAGGGCCTCCACCGGTCCCTGCTCCATGGCCAGTTTTAGCAATGAGATTGTACAACGTGCACAGACTGCAGTTCACTAAAACACTCATTAGTTTGCAGTATGTGCCCGAGGGGTGGAGAGCTCAGGAGCATTTGGTGGCACTTTCAGGCCTCTGCATTGCTTGAGAGGGCAGATAAGCTAGAGGCCCAACTCCAAGAATGTGTACATGGCTGTGCCTGAACTGTCTCAGCTGCGGAGGAATTGTCACTTTATTCAAGGCTTCCTTCCCCCACCACACCTCTGCACATGCTTGTGCACTGCCATCAACCACAGGGGAGCCCTTGCTCCCCCCACACTCCCCCCCCCCACCCCACCCCCCACAACCCCAACTCGCCTCAGCATAAGGCAGCCCTTCCCCCACCCAACTCGCCTCAACCGCAGGGCAGCCCTTATTCCGGCACTGCACTGTCAGCCAGCCAGGAAAAAGCGAGTTGCCTGTGCCCTGCAATGAATACGCAGCTCCTCAACCTTGAGGTACAACAGGCAACCTCGCGAGTGCTGTGCAACGTTACTGTGCACTCACCTCCGAGTTCCCTTCGATGTGCAGCTCGCCAGCTGCACATCTTATAAATGCTGTTGTGAAACGCCGATTTGCTCAGATGATCCAACCTGGGGGAATGATTCTGGCCTGCTGGGCTTATAATGATATGCAGATGTATTACAATGAAGTTCCCAACATCTTGCAGTGGGAAGCGCAGCCCGCCATTGACAGGTGAAGCGGACAGTTGCAGCCGTGTATCACGATGGCATGAAACTGATTTTTGGCCTTCCTGCCATATTGTCCACTCACGCCACCAAGCATGCTTGCCGCCAACAGGAGCAAACGATTCCACCCTCTGACTCAAATCTCTGAAGAGAAAGATTTCCATATACAACAAAATCATATGGTTAGGGAGTACTATTGAAAAGACTCCTTCATAGGTCCTTCCTGTAGGCCATAGCAGTACTGGACAATTGATCATAATGGTAATCTGTGCATCCAATATTGTTCTAGTAGTAACAATGGAAGATGCAACATCTGAATCGCTCCATGCAATTGTTATACATCCATACTTGAATGAACATACTAAAAAGTCATCATCCCTTTCAATGGAAAACCTCAGAGGCAAATGAGATTGGCAGGCAACCAATGAATTGGCTCCCCCGGCCAAAATTATCTAACTCGTTCCTACATCAGATCTACCCAAAATTCAGTGGAATTTGAATGAAAATTGAGACTAAAGTGCAGATTAGGTAAATACCACCGGGGCCCACTCTTCCCCGGGGCAAGTCACATTGTCACAGCTGGCAAAAAAGTTAATATTTCCTGAGGAAAGCAATTGAACAAAGCCAAAACTGTGTGCTTTTTCCAGATAATATTGCCATGTCTGAAGGGTGTGCCTGTATAACTACTTCATTGTCTGTGTCTCATTTTATTCTTAAAGCCTTCAATCCTCCCTTTCTAAAATATTCCACTAATTGAGTATGAACTAACTTTGAACTGAGGTCTATTCCCCACAGTTGCATATCTGAATTAATGGCCAGACAGAAATTTCAGAGTTTATCTTGGCTATTATCTGTGCTTTTTACCACTCACCAGAGATTAATAAATTCATGAAGGCCCAGAACAGTAGAAGTTATGTACAGTCTGTTGGAATACCCATGAAAATACAAGTTATGTTTGGTCTATTATCTGTGGAATTCTTTACCGCAGAGGGCTGCAAAGGCTGGATCGTTAAGTATATTCAAGGCTGAGATAGACGCCTTTTTAATCAGTAAGAGGATCAAAGGTTATGAGGAAAAGGCAGGAAGGTGGAGTTGAGAATTATCAGATAAAGGCAAAATACTGCGGATGCTGGAAATCTGAAACAAAAACAAAAAATAAAAACAAAAAAGGGTGGAAAAACTCAGCAGGTCTGACAGCATCTGTGAAGAGAAAGACAGAGTTAACGTTTCGAGTCCGTATGACTCTTCTTCAGAGCTAAAGGGAAGTAGAAATGTGGTGAAATATATACTGTTTGGAGGGGGTGTGGAACAGGTAGTAACAATATATGATAACAATTCACAGTTTTTGTCTGTCTGCACTTTTTTGACTGGTCAGTGGGTTGATTTGGTGGGCGGAGCTTAGCACACATAAAACTTTACTGTATTAATTCAGGGGTCACCAACAGCAGCTAAATTCAGGTAGTGCAAGTCAACTTCATCATTATATTTGTTTTGAATAATTGTATTGATTCTTTCGCTGGCTAGCTTAACGCTCTGCAACTCACAGGCTCGGCAGGCTTCAAACCTGGCTCCTCAGCCACAACCAAAGCCCCTGTTGCCAGAAAAGGCCAGAGTCTGCCTGATGTGACTCTCCCATATGATTTTCCCCTCTCCCTACCCGCTTTCCGCCCCCAATTTAACACATACCCCACCCGAAGCTGGGAGACATTTCAAACGTTTCCGATGAATGTAGGCCAAAGATAGGAAAGTGTGAGGAGCAAGGCTCGAAGCTGTCGACACATGCTCTTTGACACCCCTCTCAAGGAAAGATGAGCCTTAGCTTTCTTTGAGCTTTAGTTAGTGTTTGTTGCTTTGAGGCAATGGAAGAGGTGAGGCCCATGCAGCTGCCTAAGGCACTGATGGTGGTGGGGGAGGAGAAACAGCATGCGGAGGAGCTATGGAACAGGGGATGGAGATGGGATGGTATGGAAGGGATGGGGATGGCATGGGAGGGATGGAATTTGGGATGGGATGGCATGTGAAGAAGGGATGGAATGGGTAAAGGGCTGAGGATCATATGAGAGAGATGAATAGAGTGGGATGGGTATGGCATGTGAGGGATGACATGGGAAGGATGTAATGTCATGGAACAGGGACCTATATTGAAATAAAGATTTCAAAGCAAATGGTTTGCACACCTCTGCTATTAGGGGAAATAAGGAGAAGTTTATTTACTCAGAGAGTGGTTAGAATGTGGAACCACAGGAAGTGGTTGAGGTAAATAGCTTGGATGCTTTGAAAAAGAAACTAGGCAAGAACACGAGAAAAGGAAGGAGATAGATATTCTGAAAGGGAGAAATGAAGTATGAGAAGATGCTTGTGGAATATAATATACCAGCAGAGACTAGTTGGGCCAAATAGCCTGTTCCTGAGCTACGTATTCTATGTAATCTGAAGCTCTTACCAATGCTTTTGTCACCTGTAGACTCAAATAGTCCAATGCTTCCCAGGCATCGTGGAGGATTCCTCCATTGTGTGGCAGTTTAATGGTTTTTGAAGTTAAAGCTGCCAAGAAGTCATTAGGATGATTACATTGTGCACTAATGGACAATTAATCACACATTGACTGAACCTCCAGCAGCCCACAAGGTCCTGCCAGCGTACAATTCAATTTACACCAAGGCCAAAACCCTTCTGTGAACTAATTTATTAATCAGTCAATACTCTGTATTGCCCCATAGACTGAATGCCTCAGGCCCATCATTTGAAATTTCATGAAGAAGGAAGCACCTTAATTATTTTTTAATAATGAAAAATTTAAATTGCACAATAGAAATGCCCTTATTTTTCACAATGGTCTCATACACCTGTCAGTGCAAGCCATGCAAAGTACTCTGTGATCCTTAAATGCTCTTGTTAGCATTATGTCTTGTAAAGAGGGATTCATCCATACATAAGCTCTTCAGCCAACTGAGAAGTTTTCTTGCCCTTTATACTTCTTTTTGCCAACATTTAGATGAAAAATAGACCTAAATACATTATATATCAACAACTATGCTCAGAACCCACAGAAGCACATCTGAGGTCAGATCAGAAAGAAAGAATACATCAACTGACAAGTTCCAATCTACCCAGAGACTCTGGGTTGAGAAGAGACATGGGGCTGGATTTAACGCTCCCCCTGCCAGGAGGTTTGAAAGTGGAGGGAGGTACGTTAAATCCAGCAGGTGGTCTGCCTGCTGCCTTCCCTTCCACCCCTGCCCCCATCGCAACTAAAGCAGCGGCGGGGAGAAGGGGCATCAGGCAGCCCGCCCACCAGTGGGCAAATTGATACCCTTAAATGGGCAATTAATTCCACTTAAAGGCCTCATCCTGCCACCACCGGGATTTAACTGGCAGTGGGAGAGGCCCACGTCAAGCACCCAGCCCAGCAGGTTTCCCTGCATGGAGCTGGCAGTGGGAGGTGTCCAACAGGGCCACCCCCCAGGTGTAACCATCCCCAGGTTCTCCTCTTCTCCCTCCCTCCACTCCGGATTTTCCCCCAATCCCCATTACCCTCCCCTCGCCCGTACCTAATGGCAAGGCCTCAGCGAGATTCCAGACCCCCTAGGCTACATCCAGTGTCATGCGGTGCCTTTCAACCTCACCGCAGTACTGGCCGTATCCATTGCTCCCAGTGGCGGTGCTGGTACTGGAGAGCCGCTGGCCTCTGATTGGCTGGCAGCACTCTGAGGCGGGATTTCCTGTTTCAATGCTCTCGTATTGTATTTATATCGTGCCTTATCACAGCTCTCAAAAACATCCCTAATTAATTTAAAATGATTACTCAAAGCCACAGCAAGGTCTCAAAACCCTAATGGTCCTGGTACGAGGGGGGAGCATTGACGATGGCATCAAGAAAACTTCTAATTGTAAATACAAACATGCCTCAGGATTTTAATGTCCACCAGAAGAGTCAGAAGGGTCTTCATTTTATTATCTCATCCAAAGGACATCTGGCAAAGCTGCCCTGCCTCAATGCAGAAGTGTCAGCCTAGAATAGATGCCCAATTTCTGGATGGATGGAGCTCAAATCCAAAATCTTGTGATTCAGAGTGCTGCCAACTGAACCAAGTTAATATTTGAAGCCATGTTATCTGTGGGTTTGTTTAGCTGCTAATAGACAAGCTGCTAAGAGACAAGCAACACCAGCTGTGTCTCCTTTCTTAGCACCAACTCTTCCTGCAATACTACCCTACATTGCAAAGTCAATCTATCAGAGTTTTATAACTGTATTGAAATTACACATCAAAAATTAACTGGCACAGTTGCAAGTGTTTTGAATATCAGGTTCCTGGTGTGTTAATGTCTGTAAAATGTATCTTCCCAGTAATATGAAAGAACCTTTTTCAGAGATCACTGCTCTTTCGCATACTAACGACTGTAATTGTCACATAGGAACTGTCATTACTGCTGAATTTGTACTAGAGCAAGGCTAACTGCCAGTCTTTCATGTCAGAAACGTTTAACTACATTAAAAACAGCAATACTAAATTCCAATGAAGTGCATATGAGGAAGTTTGGTCATTTTTGATGACTAGGTCCCAGTCTTATTCCTTGAAACAGAAGAATGTTTAGAAACTAGAGAAGGACATTAAGCCCAGCAATGCTGAATGTTTTCTTGGGCTAGACGTATAAATGGTATTCGCTCAACGCCTGTAATATAGTTAAAAAGGTCCCAAAGATCGTTTTTCCGCTGAAGATCTTTCCGCTCTGCATCTTCATCCTGGTCTGGTGAGCAGCCATGGTTCCTCTTAAACCAAATGATGAAGATTTGAAGATCACAGGAACGGCCAAAGATAAGATGTTGTGCCGCATGAAGGCTGCAGATGCATTGGAGGCGGAGTCCTTCCACAGACAGTGTTTCAGAGAGCAGTGAATACCCGATTTGTGGATCAGTAGCGAATTGGACAGTCCATTTTGAGTCGGACAGTACATTTTGAGTCAGGCAGTCCATTTTGAATGGGACAGTCCGTTTTGAGTCGGACAGTACAAGCTACAGGGTCGCCGTGACATCCTCGGGTGCCATTCCTATGCAAAAGACAGAAAGCGCTCGAAACAGAAAAAAACCTGAGCTTTAAATAAAAAGGGGAGAGAAAAAGATAAACATGTTGCTGCTGCATTGCTGGATCTCCCCATGGAGTAGAGAAACTACAAAGCCCTCACACGTCGACAACATTCATAAAAGACAGGAAACATTAGGGAGATGACCACCAAATTCCCCAGCATGAATTGGAAGGCCACAGATCTCCTATCCAAATTTAAGCTTTTGAAACAAAGGATGGAGCTATGCTTTTTAGATTTATCTATCACGGAACTGGATAAACAAGTGGTGAAAATAAAGATAGCTATTGCAAACAAGCGACAGAATTTTCCACTCCAGAGACTAAGTGTGGTGGCGGGCGAGATTAACGGCGAATTTCCTGCTGATTGGCGGGTCGCGAAATCATGCCCGATCTTACGCTTGGAAGCTCATTAATTATGCATCGGCAAGCAGCTATCTGAATCACGTCAGGGCGGCCAACGATTGGTGTGTTCCTCTGTAACCTAATGGGGTCGAATCTCCTGGTGCCATTTATAAATGCTAGCCAAACACACACATTACTCTCTGCAGCCCAGCTGTGTGGACGACCAAGGCTGAAATGGCTCCGAGCAAAAAGAAGGCAGCACCAAGGTTCAGCATGGACTGCCTTGGTGCTCTTATTCGTGGTGGGCGCCAGCATCGGGATGTCCTTTCCCTGAGAGATGGCGCCAGGAGGCCCATTAACTTCACCTTGCTGGCCTGGGAGGTGGTTGCAAGGGAGGTCAGCTCTGCGGGCACCCGCTGAAAAATGCCATCCAATGCAGGAAGAGGATGATGATCTCATCCACGTTGCCAGGGTAGGTCATGATTCAGCTCACTCTGTACGCACAACCTCATAATGGCATTATGCACTCAGAGCGTCACTCAGCTCAGGGAGCTCCCAAAATATTAGTGAGGGAGATATCAGCATTGAAAGCCTATTCACCAGCATCTCATCTATCGTGCTGTATAACGCCATCTTCAGCCTTTACTGGGGAGGACTAAGTACACACAGCAGGCATTCATGCTTCCCAACCTCTGCTCCATCCCTTCACATCACATCCCATCCTTTTGTCTTCATACAGGCCATCCTTTCCCACAAGAGGGAGGGATCCCAGACTGGAGGAGAGATGGCGGATATCCAGGATCTCTCCAAGTTTGAGGAGGATGACACCGAGTTGGCGGGCGAGGACAGAGATTGCTCCTGTGGGGAAGGCAAGATCGGCCTCTCCCAGCAAGTCAGTATGGATGAGCCGCCCATGAAGACTCACGGAAGTCACCTGAGTGGATGGCCCCATGGTGTCCAGCTGCTGGTTCTCCTTGCCTGTGGGTGCCCGATTGCATTCTGACATTCACAGTGAGTGACATGTAATATTGTATCCAACTTGCTCATGAACTAATTCTATTTTTTCTCTCTTGCAGGCAGCAGCAGGTCCAGCCAGATCTGTAAAGGCAACATAAGCCCCAACCCCCAGGCTCCCTCAGAGGAGAATGATGAGGAACCATTTGAAGAAGATCTGTCACGGAGTTCACCTGCATTCTTCGCCAGCGCAGAGACACACACCTCGGTGGGTCATACTTCTAGATTAGGCTTGGGGGTCACGTTCTGGAGAACACCTCACTGACACATCTCCACCTCATGCGGAGGCCATGATAGCCCAGGTCTCTGGCACTCGGATGGCTGCTGGAGAACAGCCACCCTTTGAGTCCGAGTCAGATGATGAGCCTCTGGAAGCGGCCATTGCAAACGTGCTGGAAAGGCAAGACAGGTGGCGGAACATCAGGCAGAGTTGCAAGAGGCAGTCAACAGACTAGGGCAAAGGATGGAGGAGTCCTTCTGCATTCTGTCTGATGTTGTGTCTCTGACAAGCAAGTGCCTTGAGGTATCCATGGGAAGGGTGGCAGCTGCCTTGGAGATCTTGGTCCACTATGTTTTGCTGGATTTGCGCTTGGACCTTCACCCCCAGGCTACAGGTGAGATCCATCAGTGGCTAGATGATGGGGACATGGGGCATCTAGACCTCCCTCTAGGTGCTTCTTCTCCTCAGGGAGTCAGGCAGTGGCCCTCAAGCACCCACAGGGAGGAGAACCAGCAGCTAGATACCCTGGGGCCATCCACTCAAGTGACTCTGCGAGTATTCAGCCGATACCAATCCTCTCTGCCTGAGACCCCCTAGCCTTCAGTTGTACAGGCTGAGGAGGGTGTAACTGCCTCACAGCAGGAGACCCAAAGCAGGCTGGGGCCGTCCTATCCTCAGCCCTCCAGAGGTCGCCATCAAAGTCATCAAAGATAAAAGAGCATAACAGTAAGCAGGCTACCTACATCTCTGCTACAGTTGTTGGGAATCCACCAATATGTAGCAGTAGGGTTAGAAAGATTAAGAAACCTTGATATCAGTTTTGAGTCACTGTATATATCATGTACCTTTGTAAATACATTTGCTGCTCATGACAATGTTATTTGTTATTTGAATGCATTGTGCATATGTGGCCTCTTTATTGCAAGGGTGACCAAAGCTCTCACTTCATGATCACCTCCCTTTGTGAGCCTCACATTCATGTGATATATAACTGATTCATATTAGTTACACACCCCTTGTCTAGTGTCAGCGAGATGTGTCAACTCTTTATTGAAAGTGACTATAAATTGTGATAGGAAGTGATAGCCATTAAAGGTACTATGGAGCTATGTGTGCTTAACTGCTTTGGAGAGATACCGCTCACGTTGTCTCATCATCAAATAGCTGTTTTCATTGTTTGTGCCAAAGCACAAGAGCTGCAGCCATGATGGTCTCTCCAGCCATGTGCATATCTCTGTGGCAGCAAGAAGTGTTTCATTTAGGAGACCAGGACTGCATCAAGTACACTTGACGCAGGCTTCGTGCTGGTGTGCTGCTTTCACTTCCCAGAGCAGCTGCATACAGCTTTGGCTGCTGACCTTTCCAAAGATTAGGGCCTGGTGAAACATGAGGGTTGGAGATCAAAGGCCCAATGTTGACCTTTCTGCTGATGTTAGAGGTTGTAAAGGCCTTTCAGATCACTGGGATATGACTAAGGGACAGGAGAAATGTGCTTGGGTACCCTTCTCTGCATTTCATTCCTCCTGGAATCTTGTGGCTATGAATGTCACGGGCACATCTTCCACGTCTTATAGCTTCGATCGCATTCTCACATGGAAGCTCACCATCATGGTTCCTGCTTCAGGTTCCTGCCCCTTCCAGTTCTTCATCACCCGAGGAGTTTTCAGCCTCCATGTCTCCCTCTGGCAAGTGATCTCCCCTTTGAAGCACCAGGTTGTGCAGGGCGCAAAAACCATGATGATGTGAGTACTACAGAGTACTACAGAGCCGCACCTAAGCGGTCCAAGCATTGGAAGCGCATCTTCAGGATGTCAATGGTCTGCTCTATGATAGATCTCGTCGCGCTGTACCTCTCCTCTGAGGCACTTCAAGGACAATGCGTGGGTGTCATGAGCCATCATTTCAGCGGGTACCCCTTATCACCAAGTAGCCAGCCCTGTAAGCACCATGGCCCTTCGAATAGCTGAGGCAGCTGGAAGTGACTCGTGATGTATGAGTCATGTGAACTCCAGGGTACTTGGCTCAAATGTGCATGATGTGCTTCTGATGGTCACACACCAGCCGAATGTTCAGGGAGTGAACCCTTTCCTGTTAATGAACATTAGGGGCTGCTGCCATGAAGCTCTCAAAGTCACATGTGTGCAATCGATCGCACCCCATACTCTATGGAAGCCAGAGATTGCCACAAAATCCTGGAAGCAGCCTGGCTAGCTTCATCCAGTGTGAACTTCACATAATGATGAGTCTTACTGTAGAGGACATCCATCACCTCCTTGATACGTTTATGTATTGAGGCCTGAGAGACGCCACATAGGTTCCCTGTGGATCCCTGGAACGACCGACTTGCAGTGGCCTTCAGAGGCACTGCAAGGGATGTCCTCCCAGTCCATGTGGCATTAGCTCTTCCCACAGAGTGTGGCACATATGAGCCACCACATCTCTTGACAAGCTTAGACGTGCGTGACATTGTGTCTCGCTCATCTCCGTATAGTAACGCATCTTGGGTAGTCTCTTGGTTGTGCAAGTCACTTCTGTGGGATGGGTCTGACCACCTAATCCTCCGTGTTTTGCTTGGACTTGCCTGGACAATGGTCCAATGCCGGGCCTCTTCTTGAAGCTCTGTTAAGTGGCACCAGCCTCTTCTCCTCTTCCATCAGATCACTGCCACCAAGGAGGCAGCACTGAGCACAGTCTCCATTATTCAATCTTCCTTGTCCCTGTGGACAGATAAATCCAACAGATGAACAACAATAGTAGAGCTCCTATTCGCTACCAGAAAGCCAATGTCATGCCCTAGAGCTGCGTCTGCGCTACTCAACTTTCCCTGGTCCAGCGTTCCAGCTGAGGCACTATCTCACAGATCAGGTGACCAAAATGCCACCCCAGTTACTTGACATCTTAATCCCTGAGAACTTGGAAGGTGCTTGAGCTCATCAGGATATACTCAACTTTACCTACAGCACTCCTACTATGTCTGATTTGGTGTACTGATTATACCTAACCTGCATTTTGGAATGACTGGATGCCCTTTGGCCCTTTAGCCATGTCAATCGGAGAAAGCACCTTCGAGGTTTTCACTGATCATCTCGCGGATATCCAACAGAAGTGCTCTCTTCATGGTTGGCTGCATCTTCCATTCTCACATTCCTCTTTGTTAATGTCCAAATTGATCAACATCATTGTGAACCCAATGACTCCTGCAGTCTCACATTAAAGCGCTCCAAATGTCAATGGCTCCAATTGCAGCTTCTCAATAAACTCTTCCTGAGTTCTATCAGCACAGACACCATTTCCATATTGTTACCCTAAGTAGTGTGAAGGTGCCCCCTGTCAGGGACCCTGAGTCCAGCCATCAGATCCTGCCACACTGCCGCTTAATGACCCCAAGACCCAACCCCCACCCTGCATGAGTCTCTGTGCAACCCATCCCTCTGTGCAACCCTACCCTCTTGTGCCACACTTACCATGGGCCATTCATTCTCCCGAGTCTGCATGCATCCCATCCCATTCATGCTAATAGAATCCCATCTACCCCCATCTGCATTCTGGTGTCCCATGTCGGGTTCCAGCTTCCCTACCTGCAATCTTCCCTCTGCCTGCCAACGCTCCCCCCACTTCCAATCCTACCAAATGCTCTTCATCCTCATGTCTCTGTCATCCTCCGCCTCCCAACCCTACCAATTCCCCTTCACCATCATGCCTTTGCCATCTACCTGCACACCTTGGTCACTATGCTGGGTCTGTCTCAGAGTGCAGACCTGCCTAAGAGTCCTGCTGGAATAGCACGGCAGCCTCAGTGAGCAACCCAGCTCAACACCTGTGGCAGCCACAGTGAGTAGCCCCAACATACACCCACTCAAGTGTGGGCTAACACTGGCATCGCTGACAAACTGGAACAACTACTTGTCACGATAGACAGCTATATGTCACTTATATCCAATTGTGATTTATACCAATCTAATTTGCCACTGGCATGGCACGTAATTGGGAGGGGGAATGTGATTCCATTGAGTTGTGTTTTTGATGAGTACTCATGACATGTTAATGCACACAAATGGCATTCCCGAAATGGATCAGCTGGAAAGCTGACCCGCCATGAAAGTGGGAGGGGAAAATTCTGACTTGTTTTCCCACCAGTGGGAATCCAGCTTTTGGCCTCACTCCAAATTCTCTGTTCCCGCCCACCATAAAACCCACCGCTGGCAGGACCGGAAAATTCCACCCGAGAGTCAACACTTGGGGCCTATCTGAGGAGGATCAGAAGGATTCTGCCAAGCTGTGGAAGATGCTGCAGTATCAGCTTCATGTAAAGTTAAATATAGAATGCACTGTTTACATTTAAAAGCTTACAGACAATAGCCACAAGAACTAATCGTCCCTACTCAAGCTGTTCCTGTACAGCTACAACACTGGCATCTGCATGGCTATGTGGAAAATTGCCCAGGTATGTCCTGTACACAAAAAGCAGGACAAATTCAACCCGGCCTATTACCACCCCATCAGTCAACTCACGATCATTAGTAAAGTAATGGAAGGGGTCATCAACCGTGCTATCAAGCGGCACTTGCTGAGCAATAACCTGTTCACTGACACTCATTTTGGGTTCCACCAGGATCATGCAGCTTCTGACTTCATTACAGCCTTGGTTCAAACATGGACAAAAGAGCTGAACTCCAGAGACGAGGTGAGAGTGACTGCCCTTGACATCAGGGCAGCATTTGACCAAGTGTGACTTCAAGGAGCCCTAGCAAAACTGGAGTCAGTGGGAATCAGGGGGGGAAACTCTCCGTTGGTTGGAGTCATACCTAGCACAAAGGAAGATGGTTGTGGTTGTTGGAGGTCAATCATTCCAGTTCTAGGACACCACTGCAGGAGCTCCTCAGGATGGTGTCCTCAGCCCAACCGTCTTCAGCTGCTTCACCAATGACCTTCCTTCCATATTAAGGTCAGAAATGGGGATGTTCGCTGATGATTGCACAATGTTCAGCACTATTTGTGACTCCTCAGATGCTGAAGTTCATGTCCAAATGTAGCAGACCAGGACAATATCCAGGTTTGGGCTGACAAGTGGCAAGTAACATTCAAACCACATCTTTAACAAAAGTTAATCTAACCATCACGCCTTGACGTTCAATGGCATTACCATTGGTGAATCCCCCACTATCAATGCCCTGGAGGTTACCATTGACCAGAAACTGAACTGGACCAGCCATATAAATACTGTGGCTATAAGAGCAGGTCAGAGGCTGGGAATCCTGTGGGAAGTAACTCATCTCCTGACTCTCCAGAGCCTGTCCACAACTACAAGGCGCAAGTCAAGAGTGTAATGGAATACTCTCCACTTGCCTGGATGAGTGCAGCTCTAAAACAGTCAACAAGCTTGACACCATCCAGGACAAAGCAGCCCACTTGATTGGCACCCCTTCCACAAACATGCACTCCCTCCACCACCGACGAACAGTGCTAGCATTTATAAGGTGCACTGCAGCAACTCACCAAGCCTTCTTAGGTAACACCTTCCAGACCCACGACCGCTACCACCTAGAAGGACAAGGGCAGCAGATGCATGGGAACACCACCACCTAAAGTTCCCCTCCAAGCCACTCACCACCTGACTTGGAAATATATCGCCGTTCCTTTACTGTCGCTGGGTCAAAATCCTGGAACTCCCTCCCTAACAGCACTGTGGGCATACGTACAACAGATGGACTGCAGCGGTTTAAGAAGGCAGCTCACCACCACCCTCTCAAGGGCAACTAGGGATTGGCAATAAATGCTGACCTAGTCAGCGAGGCCCACATCCCATAAATGAATTTTGAAAAAATTCGTCAGCTGGCACTGTTATAAGGAAAAGGACTGTGATTTTTCGGAAGCTGAGCTGTCTGAAAGAATAATGAAGCTTTAACACGAATTGAAGCTTTCCAAAAAGGTCTTTTGGAGAATAATGTCATGATATTGACACATTGCTCAAAGAGGGAAGAAAATATGAAGCCATTGTAGCTGAACAACAACACCTGCAAGTATTAGGTTTAACAGCCAGTATGGGCACAGTAGCTAGGACACAGAAAGCAAGCAAGTTGTGTGGGAAGTGTGATCTGCTGCACCCACCGCAAAGCTGTCCTGTGTTCCAAGATCTTTATAAGTTATGCGGTGTAAAAAGACATTGGGCTAGCCCATGCAGGAAATCTAGTTCTAGTGATGTGGCCAAAGGTAAAATGCAACCAAACAAAAAAACATATGCAGCGCACTGACAGCAATGCCAGAACTGCCACATAGGCGTAAGCACATACACGGGATCAGCAGCAAGACAGGCCAGGGTGAAGATGCAGAGTGGAAAGTTCTTCAATGGAAAACAGCAGGCTTTCGGCATTGTCAATGTGACGCAATATGTGAATGAAGTCACATGGTTAGAGGCTTTCGTCATTACCAACAGCATATGCTCAAAGAAAAGTGGCAAACACATGCACAGCCAAAATCAACACTGGAATGAGCGCTAATATCTTACCAATTAGAATCCTGATAGGCATCTGGATTATTGGAAGTCAATAATACAACCTACAACAAACAAACTGTGTACAATGGGTCACCCCTTCTTTAAATAGGTACATTGACATTGAAATGTAGCTACGGCAAAACTGCATGGAAACCACAAGTATTCTATCTGGTGGACATGAGCGGACCAGTAACAGCAGGATACTGGAACTCAACATTGTGACCATCCACAAGATCACCAAGATACCAATTGCAGCAGAAGCAGCCAAGATTAATTGCATTGAGTCAGTCCATGACTGACAACAGATATACCCAGACAGATTCAACACCATAGTGAACTTCAGAGGTAATGCTGTACTACACCTCAGAGAAGATGTAATTCCATCAATTGACCCTCCCAGAAAGTGCAGTGCTCACATACAGAAGAAGTTAATAAGTAAGTTGGATGACATGGAGTGTAATGGCATTATCCGTCATGTGTACCAGCAGACCGACTGGTGCAGTTCCACCATGTGTGTACTGATAAAAGATGGCACAATCCGAGTATGCTTAGCTCCAAGACATCTAAATCTCACACTGCAGAGGTGCACACACAAGATTCCAACATTAGAGAATTGAAGCCCATATTCACAAGAGCAAGATTTTTCTCTAAGTTGGTGCCAAACATGGATGTTATTGGTTGGTTCATTTGGCAGAGGGATCTCAAGAAATCTCTACTTTTAGGATACCATTAGAATGATGCTGCTTCCAGAGATTACCCTTTGGTTTATCAGGATCTGTTTGAGTAGTATATGGACAAAATTACAGGAAATATCCCTGGATGTGTATGCATTGCTGATGATATTGCTGTGATGGGCAAAACCCAAAGAAGAACATGGCCAAAATCTGCATTTACTGATGGCAGCAGCTCAAGGTGAAGGACTCATCCTCAGAAACACCCAATGAATATTGGTCAGATTAACTTCTTCAGGTCTACATATTCAAGTTCCATGATCCATCCTGACCCAGGCAACTTGAAGATATATGAGACTTGCTAACCCCCCAGGACAAAGAGGAGGTGCCTCAGATTTTCAACTTTTTAGCACCATACATACCCAACTTTGTATCATCGCTTATAAAGCTTCTTCAGGATTTGAACCCAGGGCTTCCAGTGCAGAGGTAGGGACACCACCACTATGTCACAAGACCTCCTAAAAGAGAGGGATGAGAGATTTGATAGAGGTGTTCAAAATCATGAGGGGCCTGGATGGAATAGGTAGGGAGAAACTGTTCCCATTGGTGGGAGGGTTCAGAACTAGAGGACACTGATTTAAGGTGATTAGTAATAGGAACAACGGTGGGATGAGGAAAAACTGTTTTATGCAGCAAGTGGTTAGGATCTGCCTGAGAGTGTGATAGAGGCTGGTTCAGTTGAGACTTTCAAGAGGACATTATATGAGGGAATGAATTTGCAGGGTTACGAGAAAAGGGTGAAGGAGTGGAGTAGGTTTATATCAATATGTGTTCAAGTCACTTGTTAAAAAATTTATTCACCCCTAATTGCCCTTCTTCAGAGGACATTTAAGAGTCAACCACATTGCTGTGGGTCTGGAGTCACATGTAGGTCAGACCAGGTAAGGACAACAGATTCCCTTTTCTTAAGGGCATTTGAGAACCAGATGGGTTTTTACAACAATCAACAATGATTTTATGGTCATCATTAGACTTTTAATTCAAATTTTCACCATCTGCCACAGTGGGATTCAAACCTCAACCCCAGAGCATTACCCTGGGTCTTTGGAATACTAGTCCAGTGATAATAGCACTATGCCACTGGCCACAAGGCGTTTTCAGGAGAGAAAAACCGAAACGAAAACAGAAAAAGCTGGAAAAACTCAGCAGGTCTTTTATATTTTCAGGAGAGACACGTGTTCTACAACACTATGACCCAAGAAAGGAGACGATCTTAGGTTGACGCATCACAAAAAGGGTTAGGAGCGTGCATTCTGCATGATGGCAAACCAACTTTATTTGATTCCAACACACTTCTATCACAAGTACAATCCCATTATTTGAACACAGAGCTTGAGACACTTACTCTGATATTCGGTATCACAAGGTGGAAACTGGCCACAAACCATATGCCAGGACACTATCACACTTTCTCCTAACAAGGAATGATGAGGTCCAGGCCCAGATTTGAACTCCCCGCAAATGGCAGAAATTGGACCAGGATGGGGTTGTGGCAGTTAAAATATGGCCAGTCACCTACCTCCACTGATTGCACTGTCCTCTCTCCATGTTGTGACCTTAACCTACTGTTGTGAGCAGGTGTGCGGGATACCCGCAGGATAGCTGTGGGGTCCTTCTCTTATGGTACAGATCAGACCCAATTTGCAACTTTAATTGGAGGCCTTAGCTGTGAGGTGGACAGGGGGTGGGGGTGGTGCACAAGGGGAAGGGAGTGTAGGCTGAGCAGTGGCTTCCTGATCAGGCCAGTCCTATAGGGAGGGAAATTGTATGCCACAGTAGACCCAACAGGCAAGTTTCAAACAATGAAAATTAGGCTTCCTCGTAGGTCAGGAGGAGCAGGAGCCTCCCTTGCCCCTGGCTCCCTGCCTGCCCCTTAATGCCTCCAGAGCTGCCACCCCTTTAACTGATGCCTGGGGATCATTTGTCCTCTTAAATTGAGACCTACATCTACCATTGTCTGAGAATGATGTCAGATTAGTGCAGCAGAGAGTTTGGAGTGGTGTGCACGGCACTTGGAGAATTCCATAGCTTAACTGGAAACTAAAATGCTCATAGAAAAAAAAATACAAATAAAGTTATGTTCTGGGTGTTCTCTTCTGTTTCAGTTCAATTCCAGAATGATTCACCATGTAACATGATGGCAACAGTTGGCAATACAAACATAAGAACAAAAGAAATAGGAACAGGAGTAGGCCATGCAGCATCTCGAGTCTGATCCACCATTCATTAAAATCATGGCTGATCCTCTATCTGAACTTTACTTTCCTGTTCTATGGCCATAATCCCTTGATTCTCTTAATGACCAAAAATCTACCAATCTCGGTTTTGAATGTACTAAAATGACTGAGCGTCCACAGCTCCCTGAGGTTGAGAATTCCCAAACCCCTAAGTGAGGAAATATCTTCTTGATTCAGTCCTAAATGCTCAATCCCTTCTCCTGAGACTCTACCCCCTAGTTCTAGGCTCTCCAGCTTGGGAAATATCCTTTCAGCATCTGGATTTTGTTAAAACAATTGCCTGGAAACAGAGAATGAATTGGCCAGAGACCAGAAAAGATAAAGATTTGGAAAACGATGAGGCCTGGAAACAGGTAGGGAAGAGATTAAAGGTGGATGCGATTAAATTACTTGCTTTCAAATGAATCCACCAGTTTTGAATAGTTTCAGGAAACCTGTAGTGTGGCCAAGGTAGATAAAGTAATTTGAAATTGTTTCAAGCAAAGATAGGAAAGATGAATGCATTCAGATTAAAATGTCAATACATCCAGTGGGTAAGAACAGCTGTCTGAAGAAGTTATGAATGTTTAAGAAACAATGAAAGGTCAATTTTAAAAAATCATTTTTGGTGCACAGGAACCCAATTTTTGGAAGAGGTAAATTCATTCAAATAATAAATTCAAATATCCAAGGATATACAACCTATCGAAAAGATAGGCAGGTTGGCAGAGGGGGTGGGGTTGCTTTGTTAGTAAGAAATGAAATTAAATCGATAGCAAGAAATGACGTAAGGTCAGATGATGTAGAATCTGTGTGGAACTACAAAGGTAAAAAAACCATAATGGGAGTTAAGTACAGGCCTCCGAACAGTAGTCAGGATGTGGGGCACAAGATCCACCAGGAGTTAGAAAAGGCGTGTAAGAAAGACAAGGTTACAGTGATCATGGGGGATTTCAATATGCAGATACACTGGGAAAATCAGGTTGGTAGTGCATCCTAAGAAAAGGAATTTGTGGAATGTCTACGAGATGGCTTTTTGGAGCAGCTTGTGGTGGAGCCCACTAGGGAACAGGCAATTCTAGATTTAGTGATGTGTAATGAGGCAGATTTGATAAGAGAGCTTAAGGTGAAGGAACCCTTAGGAGGAAGTGACCATAATATGATAGAATTTACCCTGCAATTTGAGAGGAAAAAGCTGGAATCAGACGTAACGATATTACAGTTGAATAAAGGCAACTACAGAGGCATGAGGGAGGAGCTGGCCAGAATTGACTGGGAGATGAACCTAGCAGGAAAGACAGTGGAACAGCAATGGCAGGAGTTTCTGGGAGTAATTTGGGAGACACAGCAAAAATTCATCCTAGGAAGAAGAAGCATAATAAAGGGAGGACGAGGCAACCATGGCTCACAAGGGAAGTCAGGGACAGCATAAAAGCTAAAGAGAAAGCATACAATGCGGCAAAGAGCAGTGGGAAACCAGGGGATTGGGAAGCCTACAAAGACCTACAGAGGACAACTAAAAAGAAATAAGGAGGGAGAAGATTAAATATGAGGGTAAACTAGCCAGTAATATAAAACAAGATTGCAAGAGTTTTTTTAAGATATATAAAAGGTAAGAGAGAGGCAAAAGTGGACATTGGGCCGCTGGAAAATGACGTTGGAGAAGTAGTAGTGAGGAACAAAGAAATGGCGGAGGAACTGAATATGTACTTTGCGTCAGTCTTCACGGTGGAAGACACAAGTAACATCCCCAAAGTTCAAGAGAGTCAGGGGGCAGAGGTGAGTATGGTGGCCATTACCAAGGAGAAGGTGCTAGGAAAACTGAAGGTCTGAAGGTGGATAAATCACCTGCACCAGATGGATTACACCCCAGAGTTCTGAAGGAGATAGCTGAAGAGATAGTGGAGGCGTTAACAGTGATCTTTTAGGAGTCACTGGAGTCAGGGAGGGTCCCAGAGGACTGGAAAATTGTTAATGTAACCCCCCTGTTTAAGAAGGGAGTGAGGCAAAAGATGGGAAATTACAGGCCGATTAACCTGACCTCGGTCGTTGGTAAGATTTTAGAGTCCATTGTTAAGGATGAGATTTCAGAATACTTGGAAGTGCGTGGTAAAATAGGGCAAAGTCAGCATGGTTTCATCAAGGGGAGATTATGCCTGACAAATCTGTTAGAATTCTTTGAGGAGGTAACGAGTAGGTTAGACAAAGGAGAGCCAATGGATGTCATCTACTTGGACTTCCAGAAGGCCTTTAACAAGGTGCCGCACAGGGGGCTGCTCAGTAAGATAAGAGCCCATGGTGTTAGAGGCAAGATACTAGCATGGATAGAAGATTGGCTGTCTGCAGGAGGCAGAGAGTGGGGATAAGGGGGTCCTTCTCAGGATGACGGCCGGTGACTAGTGGAGTTCCACAGGGGTCAGTGTTGGGACCACAACTTTTCACTTTATACTTTAATGATCTAGATGAAGGAACTGAGGGCATCCTGGCTAAGTTTGCAGATGATACAGAGATAGGTGGAGGGACAGGTAGTATTGAGGAGGCGGGGAGGCTGCAGAAGGATTTGGACAGATTAGGAGAATGGGCAAAGAAGTGGCAGATGGAATACAACGTGGGGAAGTGTGAGGTCATGCACTTCGGTAGGAAGAATAGAGGCATAGACTATTTTTTAAATGGGGAGAGAATTCAGAAATCTGGAGTGCAAAGGGATTTGGGAGTCCTAGTCCAGGATTCTCTTAAGGTTACCTTGCAGGTTGAGTCAGTAGTTAGGAAGGCAAATGCAATGTTGGCATTTATTTCCGAGAGGACTAGAATATAAAAGCAGGGATGTGCTGCTGAGGCTTTATAAGGCTCTGGTCAGACCACATTTAGAATATTGTGAGCAATTTTGGGCCCCATACCTCAGGAAGGATTTTCTGGCCCTGGAGAGGGTCCAGAGGAGGTTCACGAGAACATTCCCAGGAATGAAAGGCTTAACATCTGAGTAACGTTTGAGGACTCTGGGTCTATACTCGATGGAGTTTAGAAGGATGAGGGGGGATCTAATTGAAACTTACAGAATACTGAAAGGCCTGGATAGAGTGAACATGGGGAAGATGGTTTCATTAGTAGGAGATACTAGGACCCGAGGGCACAGCATCAGAGTAAGGGGAAGACCTTTTAGAACAGAAATGAGGAGAACCTTCTTTAGCCAGAGAATGGTGAATCTATGGAATTCATTGCCACAGAAGGCTGTTGAGGCCAGGTCATTGAGTGTATTTAAGACCAAGATAGATAGGTTCTTGATTAGTAAGGGGATCAAAGGTTACGGGGAGAAGGCGGGAGAATGGGGTTGAGAAACTTATCAGCCATGATTGAATGGCGGAGCAGACCCGAGGGGCCTAATGGCCTAATTTCTGCTCCTATGTCTTATGGTCTTATGGTCTAATAAGAAACTGAATCAGTATATGGTTATTTCATGACTGGTTTGTGGTGCTGGGTCAAAAACTACCTTTCGTGCTTTGCACAATCGGATACTTCATGCTCATGTGGTAGTGGAAGCGTGCAATGAGGGGTGGTCTGAGAGATTATAGCTGGACCCTGACTTTTCAAACCTCTCCATGGCCTCACCCTTCCCCATCTCTGTAACCTATTCAAGCTGTACAACATTGTCAAATTTCTATGTCCTCCTCCAATTCTGGCCTCTTGTGCATCCCTGATTTTCTTCACTCCTCCGTCGGCTGTCATGCCTTCACCTGCCCAGGTTCTAATCTCCAGAATTTCCTACCTAACCCTTTCCATCTTTCTCTTCCTATAAGTTGCTCTTTAAAGCCGACCATAGTGTTTAATGGTTTCATTGATCTGTGTTTGATTATGTTAGTAAGTTCTCTGATCTATGTAACTGTACTTGATTGTTTAAGCCAGTGGGTGGAGCTGGAGAGCTAATTATATGGAGTGGCTGCTTGAGAAGATCTGTGCTGAGACCATATGTGTATATACAATTCCGTAAGTCCTGAGATATTTGTATGTTGCGTAAATAAACATGTAGATTTAGAGCAAGTATAGATCACTACATTGCTTTGCAATAAATTAGACATATAAGGTATACTGCGAACTGACAAACATATAACACCTACCTCTTTGACCAGCTTTTTCACTGTCTGGCCTAATGTCTCTTTACGTAGTTTAGTGACAAATTTTGTCTGATAAAGTTCCTGTGAAGAGACTTGGGAGATTTTGCTATAAGGGCTTTGGAGAGGAATGGAAGGTTGGCGAAGAGGCGACAGTTTGAAGAGTTGAGAGATCAAGGGTTTTTATTTGAAGAGGGGGTGGTGACAGCAGATTTAAAGGAGAGAGGGAAAGCACCTGAAGAAAGAGAACCACTTGCAATATCGGCTAACATGAGGATCAGGGGGAAGGTTGGGTGATCAGCAGTTTAGTTGGAAAAGAGCTGAGGGGACGGGTGGTAGTTTTTTTTTTATTCATTCACAGGATGCTGGATGTCGCTTGTTAGGTCAGCATATATTGCCCATCCCTAATTGCATTTGAGAAGGTGGTAATGAGCTGCCTTCTTGAAGCGCTGCAGTCCGTGGTATAGGTACACCCACAGTGCTGTTATGAAGGGAGTTCCAGGACTTTGATCCAGCGACAGTGAAGAATGGCGATATATTTCCAAGTCAGGATGGTTAATGGCTTGGAGGAGAACTTCCAGGTGGTGGTGTTCCCATATGTCTGCTGACCTTGGCCTTCTAGATGGTAGTGGTTGTGGGTTTGGAAGGTGCTGTCTGAGGAGCCTTGGTGAATTCCTGCAGCGCATCTTGTAGATTGTACACACTGCTGCTACTGTGCGTCGGTGGTGGAGGGAGTGAATGTTTGTGGATAGGGTGTCAATCAAGCAGGCTACTTTGCCCTGGATAATGTCAAACTTCTTGAGTGTTGTTGGAGCTGCACTCATCCAGGCAAGTGGAGTCCCATCACACTCTTGACTTGTGCCTTGTAAATGGTGGACAGGGTTTGGGGAGTCAGGGGGTGAGTTACTTGCAGCACCATTCCTAGCCTCCGACCGGCTCCTGTAGTCACAATATTGATATGGTTAGTCCAGTTCAGTTTCTGGTCAATGGTAGATGCTAGGATGTTGATAGTGGGGGATTTAGTGATGGTAATGCCGTTGAATATCAAGGGGCGATGGTTAGATTCTCTCTTGTTGGAAATGGTCATTGCCTGGCACTTGTGCAGCATGAATGTTACTTGCCATTTGTCAGCCCAAACCTGGATATTGTCCAGGTCTTGCTGCATTTGGACATGGACTACTTCAGTATCTGAGGGGTCACAAAAGGTGCTGAATATTGTGCAATCATCAGAGAACATCCCCACTTCTGACCTTATGATGGAAGGAAGATCATTGATGAAGCAGCTGAAGATGGTTGGGTATAGGACACTACCCTGCGGAACTCCTGCAGTGATGTCCTGGGATTGAGATGATCAACCTGCAAAACCACAACTATCTTCCTTTGGTGCTCCGTATGACTCCAACCAGCGAAGAGTTTTCCCCCGATACCCACTGACTCCAGTTTTGCTCGGGTGCTAAGATGCCATACTTGGTCAAATGCAGCCTTGATGTCAAGGGCAATCACTCTCACCTCATCTCTGGAGTTCTTTTTGGTCAATGTTTTAACCAAGGCTGCAATGAGATCAGAAGCTGAGTGATCCTAGGTGGAACCCAAACTGGGCTTCAGTGAGCAGGTTAATGCTCAGTAAGTGCTGCCTGATACTACTGTTGATGACCCCTTCCATCGTTTTACTGATGAGAGTGGACTGATAGGGCAGTAGTTGGCTGAGTTGGATTTGTCCTGCCCTTTGTGTACAGGACATATCAGGTCAATTTTCTACATTTCCGGGTAGACCCCAGTGTTGTTGCTGTACTGGAGCAGCTTGGCTACGGGCGCAGCAAGTTCTGGAATGCAAGTCTTCAGTACTATTGCTGGAGTATTGTCAGGGTCCATAGACTTTGCAGTATCCAGTGCCTTCAGCCATGTCTTGATATCACATGGAGTGAATCGAATTGACTGAAGACTGGCCTTTGTGATGCTGGGGACCTCCAGTGGAGGCAGAGATGGATTATCCACTCGGCCCCTCTGGCTGAAGATTGTTGCAAATACTTCAGCCTTATCTTTTGCACTGGTGTGCTGGGCTCCCCCATCATTGAGGATGGGGATATTTGTGGAACCTCCTCCTCCAGTGAGTTGTTTGGTTGTCCACCAGTATTCACGCCTGGGTGTAGCAGAACTGCAGAGTTTAGATCTGATCCATTGGTTGTGGGGTCGCTTAGCCCAGTCTACCACTTGTTGCTTATGCTGTTTGGCACACAAGTAGTCTTGTGTTCTAGTTTCACCAGGTTGACACCTTGCAAAGGCTGAGCACCAACTCTCAGGCACTTCTTCCAACCTTCCCCTGGACAATGACCTCACCACCGAACATCAAGTCATCGTTTCTAGGACTGTCACTGCCCTTATCTCCTCTGGAGATCTTCCCTCCACAGCCTACAACCTCATGGTCTCCCAATCCCACATAGCCCGCTTTACCTCCTTCCCAAAATCCACAAACAGGACTGTCCCAGTAGATCAATCATGTCAACCTGTTCCTGCCCCATGGAACTCTTTTCTTCTTGACTCCATTCTCTCTCCCCTTGTCCAGTCTCTTCCCACCTATATCCGTGATTCCTTTGATGCCCTACATCATAACAATTTCCAGTTCCCCGACCCTAACCACCACTTCTTCACCATGGATCCAATCCCTCTACACCTCCATCCTCCACCAGGGTGGTCTGAGGGCTCTCCACTTCTTCCTTGAACAGAGGCCTGAACAATCCCCATTCACCACAAATCTCTTCTGCCTGGCTGAACTTGTTCTCTCACTGAACAATTTCTCCCTAAACTTGTCTCACTTCCTCCAAATAAAAGGTGGGGCTATGGGTGCCTGTTTCTTTATGGGGTATGTGGAATATTCCTTGTTTCAGTCCTACTCAGGTCCCCTCCTACAACTCTTTTTATCAGTACATCGATGACTGTTTGTGCTGCTTCAAGCTCTCGTCTAGACCTGGAAAAGTTCATTAATTTTGCTTCCAATTTCCACCACTCTATCACATTCACATGGTCCATCTTTGACACTTCCCTTCCTTGACCTCTCTGTTTCCATTTCTGGTGATAGACTGTCCACCAATGTTCATTACAAGCCCACCGACTCCCACAGCTACCTCGACAATAGCTCTTACACCCTGCTTCCTGTAAGGACTCCATCCCATTCTCTCAGTTCCTTCACCTCTGTTGCATCTGTTCCAATGATGCCACTTTCCAAAGCGACCCTTCTGACATGTCTTCCTTCTTCCTTAACCAAGGTTTCCCACCCACTGTGGTTGATAGGGCCCTCAGCCACGTCCGATCCACCTCCTGTGTCTCTGCCATCACACTTTCCCCTCCCTCCCAGAACCATGATAGGGTCCCCCTTGTCCTCACTTTTCACCCCACCAGCCTTCGCAATCAAAGGATCATCCTCAGCCATTTCTGCCAACTCCAGCATGATGCCACCACCAAACACATCTTCCCCTCACCTACCCCTATCGGCATTCCATAGGGGCTGTTCCCTCTGGGACACCCTGGTCCACTTCTCCTCAAACCCAACACCTCATCCTCTTCCCATGGCACCATCCCATGCAATCGCAGAAGATGCAACACCTGCCCCTTTACCTCCTCCTTCCTCACCATCCAAGGGCCCAAACACTCCTTTCAGGTGAAGCAGCGCTTCACTTGCACCTCCTTCAATTTGGTCTCCTGCATTTGCTGCTCCCAATGTGGTCTCCTCTACATCAGGGAAACCAAACACTGACTGGGTGACCGCTTTGCAGAGCACCTTCTGTCTATCTGCAAGCATGATCCAGACCTTCTGGTCGCTTGCCATTTCAACACACTATCCTGCTCTCATGCCCACATGTCTGTCCTTGGCCTGCTGCAATGTTCCATTGAAGCCCAATGCAAACTGGAGGAACAGCACCTCATCTTCTGATTAGGCACTTCATAGCTTTCCAGACTTAAACATGGAGTTCAACAACTTTATACCAAGAACTCTCCCCTCCATTGTCACCCTTTTTTAAACCCCTTTTTTCTACATTCATATTTATTTTTCATCCACTTATTTTTATTCATTTATCCGTGGTTTTATCCCCTTTTTTATCCCTTCTATCCCATTTTCTATCCTTTATTTCTTTCCCCCTCCCTCCACCCCATTCCCTACAGGGCCATCTGTTACTTGTTCCATGTTGTTCTTTCACACAATGCTACCCTTGTTCTGCTATTATCACATTCTGCTTTCTTACCTATATGCCACTATATCATCACCGTTTTTAGTACTAACCACTACCATTAACACGCACTTTGTCCTCTAGTTCATGACATCTTTGTCAATCCCTCCTTTCTCCCCTCAGTGGTCTTCTATCCAGCTCCACCTTCCCCCCCCACCCCCCCCCCCCCTTAAACAGTATAAATTTCATTACATTTCCATTTCTCTCCAGCTATGAGGAAGGGTCATACAGACTCGAAACATTAACTCCGTTTCTCTCTCCACAGTTGCTGCTAGACCCGCAGTTTTTCGAGAATTTTCTGTTTTTGCTTCATTTTTATTATGTCTGATGCTGCTCCTGGCATGCCCTCCTGTATTCGCCATTCAACCAGGGTTAATCCCCTGACTTGGTGGTAATGGTAGCGTGGGGGATGTGCTAGGCCATGAGGTTACAGATTGGGGTTGAGTACAATTCTGCCACAATCATGGATAAGATTGCTCAGAGAGGATATAAGGGGAGATAGGAAAGAAACAAGGGAAAGATTTGAGTTCGAGGCCAGGACAAGGCAGGCCATTAAAGGAAGTGTGGCCAGGTGGGCTAGCAAAAGGACTTGGCAGAGGCAGCTGATTGGAATCTTAGTGACAAAGAAATCCATGAGCTATTCGCACTTGTGTTGTAAGTTGGGGTGTAGTAAACAGGGAAGAGGGGTTTAAGATGGTTCGCAGTAGCATAAAGAAGCTGGGGCTTATCTTAGCATTCCAAAATGATCCTAGAATAGCGAGTAGTTTGAGCAGGTGAGAGTAGGACCTAATGGTACTTTAAGTGGTCCAAATAGATCTAGCAGTGAACAGCTAAACCAGTTGTGTGCCCTTGACTCCACAATCCTTACAAACTGTCAAACATGTTGTCACCTCTCAAACTTGTTTCCATCTTTCCTGGAACTCCATGTTTCAATCCCTCCAATTAGGTTTCTACCCCTGCCACAGTACTGGAATGGTGCTTATCAAAGTCACAAATGACTTCCTATGTGGCTATGACAAAGGTGAGCTTTCTCTCCGCATTCTCTTGGCTTGTCTATAGCCTTCGATGCGGTTGAACAAACCATCCTCCTCCAATGAGCATCAGCTTTTACAGGAGACTTACTGGTGCTTTAAGCCTCCGCCCTCCCCTGTGAATATCCACAGGGCACCAAAACATAGGCGGAGCCAAACATGCTGGCAATCAATGGTTGCACCTGGACCCTGTAGAATCTGCAGAGATCCCTGAAAATATAAGGTGGGTTCAGTTTTGTGATTTCTAGGGCTCAAAATCTCCTGGCAGCTGGTCTCCTGAAGCCTGCAGTCCTCTGTACAGACCCCAACCTCCTCAACTCTACCACCCCACCCTGTTCCCCCCCATCCCCCAGCGCACTACCTTCTCCCTCACCGATTCCTAGCACAGAAGGAGCTTGACAGCACCTTCCATCCATTGGCTTGTTAATGACCTGAGCCTGGAAACTTGGCTCCATTGCTCACTCGGCAAGCACCTGTCAGGCTTCTGCTAGGGATATGGAGAGGAAAATCCTCTGTGTTAACTCATAAGCTGTTAAGGAACAGTGAGCAGTAAACAGGTGGGAGCTAAAGTGGCGGGGATGGGGTGGAAGAAGGAAAAGGAAGCAAATATCAACCACGGCAGACTGAAAAAACACAGCAGTCAAACCACGGTCTGAAAATAGGATTATAAAAAAGGAATGATCCTGGATGAAGAAAAAACCTGTGACAAATGTGCAAAATTCCCACTATATCCCAGACATGCAGGTGTAGCAGGAGAAGCAAGGTACCATGTTTGTCCCAGAGGGACATTTTCCAATGGCAAGTTGGAAAGAGAGAGCAACACCTCAGAGGGGACCCAGCAAGATCCTTATAAGCTTTACTGAGAATGAAAGAAGGATAGGGAGAACATCCTTGCATAGTACAAGTATTCCATGAAAAATGCCCAGGAAAAATTAACATTAACATTTTTTTTAATAGCTGATTTCTGGTATAAAGAAAAGGAAATTGGACCACAATATAACTCGAATAAACATTTCTGTGGTCCATGAGATAAATCCCAGCAGTCCATCTTGCTCACTGTGATTCTGAAAAAATAACTTTTCCAACATTTTCTACTTTAACAACTGCAGTGTTATCAATTTCTAATTAGGAAATGGTGAGAATGTGGAACTCTCTGGCCTGTGGAATGGTTGAGGCGAATAGTACAGGTGCATTTATGGGGAAGCTAGGTAAGTACATGTGGAAGAAAGACAAACGTTGATAGGGTGAGATGAAGTAGATGGGTGGGAGGTTGTTAATGTACAGTATGAACACTGACATGTGCCAGTTGAGCCATATGGCCTGCTTCTGTGATATGAATTCGATCTAATTCTTTGTAATATGCCAACAGCCTGCAACAGTAAGACCTACAATGAGTGGATAGCCATGTGTGTTTGAAATGGCCATATACCCATTGTGTTGGGATGAATTCATGATCAGTTAAACCTCACCAGCATTCAACAATTATATCCACAAGATAAGATAAACCTTGACTCAGTGAAACTACTTAACAAAGAACAAAAATAAAGAGCATTTATCAATGTAACTGAGTCATATGTCATTCTTGCTGTACTCGGTGAATATGTTTGAAACCCTGCAAGTTTTATTTTGGGACTTGCGTTATGTTAAGCCTTGCAGGCCACATTCTGACTGTCTTTCTGTTGAGGCATTTAATAACTAGGCAGCCACTGCTCCCCAATTTCCTCTCAAATCCGAATTGGCAGAAGTCTTTTTCCATCTTACTGCTCGGATGTTTCCACAATCATTTGCTCACAAGGCTGCAAATACAGCACATAAGAGCAGTTTATGTTTTCATCAAGAGTTGACAGCTCTAATTCCTTCAGCTGAAAGGGCACAGTGTGTCTCAGCAAAAATCACTCTCAAATGAAGTCACTTCGTACAGAACATTCCTATCTTTACCTGCAAAATGAATTCATGACAGGATCACAAGAGAACAGTATGTGAGGAAGGGTCCACAAGATCAAGTTAAGTTTTGGAGATAGTGGGAAGGCTACTAGGTCATAGTGTGTAAGTTGAGCCGCTTGTTTTATGTGCCACCACCACTACTGGGGGAGGGGAGAGGGATCGACTAAAATTGGGGTTAAAGATATAGGCACCATGAAGGCATTGCTATTCCTCAGCATTTACCATATCCCCTATGTATTTGTTGTGCTCTATGTGCTTGCCATGTTTACCATGAGCGGGATTTTTACATCCCCATTGCAGCAGGGGTGGGGCTGTAAAATGCGGCGAGCCCCCAAAATGTCCATTACTTTGGCGGGAACTGTAAGATCCCGCCAGCGTAAAATTCTGCCCCATGTTCCTATGTACTTTCCTCTGTCTCTCATGGCATCATCCAGTGAAGAAGAAATTGCTTTTTGGTTAACCCAAAGGCGTTTCCAGAAGTCAATTTATACTCAATACAATAAATGTTCTGAACCACAGAGCAAAGAGAAATGACTGATGCAGCCGTAAAGATAAGTATAACTGGCTAAATCACATCTCTGTGCACACAGCAACTCATGTGGAAGTTTGTAGCTCTAATCTAGCTTATCAGCAACAAAATAAAGCTACCAGTGCAAAGGATTCAGATAAACCCACACACGCACCATCTCCACACCCCCTCCAACTTACTGCATCATACAGAGACATTTTGAAACAAATAGATGAAGCTTATTCAAGATGTGGACACAGCACAATGACACTTGGATTTAACCAGACATCAGTAGAACAACATTGACTTGATTAGCAAAGAGCTCCCACTTGTGCTCTAAATTAAGCTCTGTTTATTGGCTGATAAACCTTGAGTCAGGGATGCAGTATGTTTAATTGCTGACTGTGCTGTGAAAGAATGTGCGACTCAGAAGGTGCGGCAATTGTTGTGTGAACTGCCCTTTTTTTTAATCCTTTCATGGGATGTTGGCATTGCTGGCAAGGCCAGAATTTGTTGCCCATCCCTAATCACCCTTGAACTGAGTGGCTTGCTAGACCATTTCATAGGGCAGTTGAGTGAACCACTTTGCTGTGGGTCTGGAGTCACAGGTAGGCCAGGCCGGGTAAGGATAGCAGATTTCCTTCCTTAAAGGACACTGGTGAACCAGATGGGTTTTTAACGACAGTCAATGATAGTTTCATGGTCACCATTACTGAGACTAGCTTTCGATTCCAGATTTTATTAATTGAATTTAAGTTCACCAGCTGCCATGGTGGGATTTGAGCCCATGCTCCCCAGAGGATTAACCTGGGCCTCTGGATTACTAGTGCAGTTTGACATGTTGGCAAAGAAGTTGCATCATGTTAATCATGCAGTAAATTCCATCTTCCCCTTCAGGTGAGCAGTTGGCAAACAGGCAAGAAGGTGGGCAGGTGAACAGGTGGGCAGATTTGCAACAGGCAGACAGACAATGAGATAAGGTGGATAAGAAAGCAGACAGGCAGTTGTGGTGTAAAAGGGTAGGATCCTGAGATATTTTTAAAAATACAAGACTTGCATTTATATGGAGTCTTTCAAGACCTCAGAGCATCTCAAAATACTTTACAGCCAACAATGCATTTGTGATGTGTCACTCCTATAATGTAGGAAGCAATGAAACAGACAGAATGGAGAAAAGAGTGGGAGGCTGGAATTCAATAAATTTGACCATGAAAGCTGCTGAATTGGTCTTAAAAACAGCAATTAGTTCACCTCATGTCCTTCAGGGAAGTGAAGTTATCACTGCAATCTGGTATGGTTCCAAATGATTCCAGTTTTAGTGTACAGTTATCTCTAATGGGTGATTTCCCCCTGGAAATTTTAGGCACTAAAGAGGCTCCAAAGTGCCTAAGATGTGTTCTTAAGCGGAAAGATAGTTTTAGCCTGTGTTCAGCACAAGATGCCATCTCAGATAAAGATTTGTAGCGTTGCCCAGGGGATCATTAAAGGGGTGGTTACAAGTTAAGGTACCCATAGCACTCATTAAAGGAACTTTGTGGCATTTGGGTGGGTAACATATCGTAACACCCTCTCCTAAAAGCAACCAGCTGACTGGGAGTAACAAGTTGTTGCTGAGGGTTGAGTGCTACTTCAAGTTATATCACTTTTTCACTGCTGAAGTGTGGAAGAAGACTTTTGAAACACATTAAGAAACTTTCTGGGACTTTGTCAAGATTTTACCAGCGCTCAAACAACACTTATTCTGGAAATTTTCTGAGGACTTCACCTAAAAAAGTGCTGTGCTGCACTGCCTAATTGGACATTTTATAGGGGTCACCAGGAGAAAGCGAGTGCATGGTCACTAGCATCTCGCCAGGGTTCCCTCTTGGTCTGCAGGAGGAATGGGAGGAGGAGATGAGGGCAAGCAGGGCAGCTCCATCTGCTGGAGAGAGGGACAGGAGGCCAGGTACAGGGCATCCCACCTCCTCTGGACCTCCTCCAGCAGGACCGCCAGTGCCACAACCAGGAACCTGTGCAACCTCTCCCTCGGTTCCTCAATCATCCTGAAAGGTGTGTGAGCCAGCACACGCCACACCTTCAGTGGAACTGGCTGCATGGAGGGTGCATTATATATCACTCCAGCATAATTGCTTCCAATGAGCACTCGCCTGCTAAACGTGCAGATGTCTGTTTCAGCACAAGTTTAATTGATGACCAAGTGTCATGAAAATTATGCTAAGACCAGACTTTCAAAGAGGCATCTTACTTGCACAGTAACCATTTGGCACCTGTTCTCAACAAGTAAAAAATCCCCTTGATCACAGAATTGGTGCAGCACAGAAGGAGGCCATTCAGCCCATTGTTTTTGTGCAGCTCTCTGAGGGACCAATGTGCAAGTCTCCAGTGCTCTGGCGCCACTCCTGTACCTAAGGAGGACTGGAAAATTACGACCTGTGTGATGAAGACGAGCACTTAAATCTACCATCGAAAATGGACATCGGGCCCTCGCAGACTGAATAATACAGTTCCCAGCGGTCTCTGCGCGTGCGCCGGCTCTTATTTTTAAAAAAAGGCGGCACGTGCGCAGACCGCTCCTATTTCCAAGCTTCGGCTTCTGCGCATGTGCTGGCCGGGCGGTGGCAGTTGAAGGTGCGGAGGTGGGTGGGGGGGGGGAAACGGCCACACATGCGCGGTGTGGGGCACGTTCGCGTCTTCAGGCCGGACGACGGCCCTGCGCACATGGGCAGTTTTCTCTTTTCTCGCTCCTTTCAGGTTTAAAGCCAGCTCTGCGCTGGCGCAGAAGAGACGTCGGTACAAGTGAAACAGCGCATATGGAAGGTCCGGTGACGAAAAAGAAATTGCTGCTCCACAGAAAGTGCCAGAAGAGGCAGGGTGGGAACAGCAAGGAGCAGGTCCCAAAGAAGAAGAAGAAAATCTCCGAAAACCAGGGAGTGGGACAGAAAGAGGTCCCAGGAAAACTGTTAAGTTGTGGAATAAGGATAGGAAACTGAAACAGGTCCTGTTAAGTGAAGTTAAGAGCGAGGAGTAGAGGAAAAGGCTCTGCATTAAAGAGTCAGAGCTGCGGGTAGCAGACTTGGGAGCAAAGTGGGCTTGCGAGAAGCCAGGAGATCTGAGGAGTCAGCCGAAGCTCTGTGACTCCTTACTATGGGCCTTTGGAGCAGTGGTATCCTGCTTGGTGCAGCTGAGTACCTGAGAGTGTGCTGGAGGGTGAAGCCTGAATGCACGTAGAGGTCTAGGGAAATGGAATATCAGGAGGAGAGTTTGAAACCTTGGTGGATCCTTGAGGAAGATGCTTGAGTGGAAGCATCGTTTGGGAGAGAACACCAAAGCAGGTTCTTCAGGCATGCAGATTAGAAGCCCTCGTGAGAAAGTCAGGGTTTCTGTGAGACTGGTTGGCTCACAGAGTGACAAGTACTGGAAGTTGATGAGAAATCCAAAGAAGTTTGGTTTTGGAGTGTGGTGTGTTCGACCACCGTTTGCCTATTAGTTTACATGCACTGCATACTTAGCTGTGAACGTTAGAGTATAAGATAGGCTTTGCAACTTTATCTTTACAAATTTGCACATATCTGTAAAGGTGTAGTTGGGAGGCGAAGGAGTTGTGTAATATAGTTAATCTTTTCTTGTTTAATAAATGTTTTATTCTTTTGTTAAAAGTTCACCAGACTCCAGTGACTCTGTTCAGTAGCTGCCATCCACATTTCTAAACAAAAAAATAAAAATTAAGACCTATCAGGCCAGGTTCTACCTGGGACCTGACTTGTCCGGTAGTAACATCAGCTGGGATCGTAACACTAGTGCCTCCCACAATTTCCACCCTTACCTATCAGTATCCTTGGATGCATCACATCTGGTTCTGGTGACTTATCAACATTAAATACAACCAGCCTATCTAATAACTCCTCTATCAACTTTTAAACCATCAAGTGTCTCAAGGTGAGAGGAGAAAACTTTAGAGATGTGCAGAGCAAGTTTTTTACACACGGTAGTGAGTGTCTGGAATTCGCTGCCAGAGGAGGTGGTGGAAGCCGGTTCGATAGTGGTGTTTAAGAGGCAGCTTGACAAATACACGAATAGGATGGGAATAGTGGGATACGGACCCCGGAAATGCAAAATGTTTTAGTTTGACAGACAATATGATCGGCACAGGCTTGGAGGGCTGAAGGGCCTGTTCCTGTGCTGTGCTTTTCTTTGTTCTTGTTCTTTGTTCTAACTACCTTCCCTTTCACCATGACTTGGATGCATTGTCTACCTTGGTAAAGGCAGATGCAAAGACGCCTCAGCCTTTTTTAAAATTCATTCATGGGATGTGGGCTTCGCTGGCTGGGCCAGCATTTATTGCCCACCCCTAGTTGTCCTTGAGAAGATGGCAGTGAGCTGTCTTCTTGAACTGCTGCAGTCCATGTGGTGTAGGTGCACCCACAGTGCTGTGGGTGTACCCACACTACATTTGACTGCCTCCATGCATAAATCCCCTTTTAGGTGCCTAATTGGCCTCACTCTTCATTTTATCACCCTTTTACTATATATATGCATATAGAAGACTTTTAGATTCCCTTTATGTTAGCTGCCAAACTGTTCTCATACATAATACCCTGAGTCACCAAAGGATAGGCAACAAATACTTCAATGCAGCCAGCCTCACTATGGTCTAGTTTTAGTAAAGCCATAGAAAGAGACCATTTGACCCAGAAGTCTTTTCAAGTAATTATCCAATTCCCTTTTGAAAGTTATTAGTAAATCTGCTTCCACCACCTTTCAGGCACTCCAGATTATAATCACTGCATAGAAAAGTTTCTCCTCATCTCTGCTCTGGTCCCTTTGCCAATTACTTTAAATTGATACCCTCTGGTTACCAACTCTCCTACAAGTTGCTTGTCATGCGCTCTGCAAAGCTCCTCAAAGTTTTAAAAACCTCAAATAAATCTCCCGTTAAGATATTTGCTCTAAAGAGAATAACTGCAGTTTCTCCAAATAGCTAAAATCCCTCATCCTTAATATAAGTCTAATAAATCTGCTCTTCACTCATTCTCATGCCTTGACATCCTTCCAAAAGTGTGATGCCCAGAACTAAACATAATCCTCCCGCTGAGGTCTAACTAGTAATCTATAAAGGTATAGCATAATTTCCTTGTACAGTGTGGCTGGGAATTTCCGGCACTGACACTGGCGAGCATTGTTGCGGGCAGGATGGGAAAATTTGGAGAGGCCTTGACTTCCAACGGCGACGATGCTCACCAGTATCAGGGCTGGAAAATCCCACCCTGTGTCTCTGCTTATAAAGCCGAGCTTCCCTCATGCTTTTTTGTAAACAACCTTAGCAACTTGTCCTGCCACCTGAAAAATTTTTGTATGTAAACTCCCAGGTCTATCGCTCCCTTTAAAATTGTACCATTTAATTTATATTGCCTCTCCTCATTCTTCCTTCCAAAATGCATCACTTCACAGCATTCTCAATTAAATTTAATCTGCCATGTGCTTGCCCATTTTGCTTTAGAGCATCAAAGTAATGGCAGTTCTTAAATATTTATCAGACTAAGCTTTCAATTTTTATAACTTCTCAGCATACGGACATAGCATCCTTATTGCCGATCCCTTCTTGTCTTCTTTTTGAACCACTTCAGAGGGTGCTCTATAGGGTCTGGTAGCACCGGGTCTGGTTTCACCAGGGCAGGTACCTGGCCTTGACTTCACTGTGGTGGGTGGCCATGGGTTTTGGGCTGTTCCTGATTGGAGAGCTTCCTCAATGTGTCGCCTTAAGGGTACAATCTGTAATTGTTGTGCATGTGTAAATCACTTAGAAACTTATTGCATTTAGCCAAATCCTCAGGTCAATTAGAGCATTTGTGCTTTTAATGTGACTCTGGAAGCTTTGTTTAAATTTCAGGTAAGATTTTCTATGATTAGGAATAATTTGCTTTTATTCATTCATGGCTTGTGGGCATCGCTGGCTAGGCCAGCATTTATTGCCCACTACTAATTGCCCTTGAAAAGGTGATGGTGAGCTGCCTTCTTGAACTGCTACAGTCCATGTGGTGTAGGTACACCCACAGTGCTGCTAAGAAGGGAGTTTGATCAGCGACAGTGAAGGAACAGCTATATGTTTCTAAGTCAGGACGGTCAGTGGCTTGAAGGGAAACTTCCAGGTGGTGGTGTTCTATCTGTTGCCTTTGTCCTTCTAGATGGTAGCGGTCGTGGGTTTGGAAGGAGCTGCATAAGGAGGCTTGGTGAGTTCTTGCAGTGCATCTTGTAGATGGTACACACTGCTGCTACTATTTGTTGGTGGTGGAGGGAGTGAATGTTTGTGATTGTGGTGCCAATCAAGCGGATTGCTTTGTCCTGGATGGTGTCAAGCTTCTTGAGTGTTGTTGGAGCTGCACTCATCCAGGCAAGTGGAGAGTATTCCATCACACTCCTGACTTGTGACTTGTAGATAGTGGACAGGGTTTGGGGAGCCAGGAGATGAGTTACTCACCACATGATTCCTAGCCTCTGACCTACTCTTATAGCCACAGTATTTATATGGTTGGTCTAGTTTAATTTCCGGTCAATGGTAAGCCCCAGGATGTTGACAGTGGAGGATTCAGCGATGGTAATGCCATTGAATGTCAAGGAGCAATGGTTAGATTCTTTCTTGTTGGAGATGGTCATTGCCTGGCACTTGTGTGCTGCAAATATTATTTGCGAATTTGTTCTGATCAGATTGTGTTCATTCATTTTAAATTCCAAAAATAATTGAAGAGTACACTAGCTTCCCTATAACAAATGAAACTTTTAAGACGGAAGGTGTCTAAGAAGCTCTGATCATATTTCAGATGTTGATCGATCTGTTGTGCATTCTTTCTTCTTAATCAAATAAACGTCCCAGTAACTAGGAAAACATCTGTGTGAAAATGCAACTGGGTTAAGTCACAAGCTGTGCAATACAGCAAAGAAACATTCATTGACACAGGAGTGTGCGGGTGTCATGCAGCAGAATTCATTTTTATTTTGTGGGATAGTTTATTAGTTTTTTTGTAAATGATATCAACAATAGAACCTGAAGAACGGGGGAAACAGGAGGCTTCAAGGACTGGGAATCTAGCTCAATGTAAATACTAAAAGGGGAAAGAGGACTCCAGGGTAAAATACATTCTACATCCGTATCCAACTTCATCAATGCAGAGATTAAAAATAGCCAAGAATTCCATGGAACATTACAGTACATAATTACTCTTTTCAGCACAGCGTTTCTTGGTGGACGTTCACTCCCTCCGCCTTATTTCATCTAACCCTAACAGTATACCTTTCTATTGCTCTCTGCCTCAAGCACGTACATAGATTATACGCAACCATACTTATACAACTCAACTACTCCTTTTCACCACTTTTTGGGTAAGAAGGCTTCTCTCTGAGTTCCTTATTGGATTTATACTGACTATCTTTTTTTATCAACCCTTTGTTTTTGGAAGTAGTGTCTCCACTCTGCTACCTGCACTGAACAAGGGAAACAGAACACTCAGTGCTCAGCTTAGTTCAAAACCAGCCAGACAAATTAAGCATGCTGTTTATTTGACTGCCATCATCAGTCCTGTGCTCCTACTCCCACCCTGCTCTGGGCTGCCTATATCGTCACCCAGCTGACTCCAACTGTCGTAAAATATGAATTGGATTCTATTGAGCTAAATCTAATAAATATAAAGTGATAAAAACCATGTGAGGCTTGAGCATGTATGTGTGTTTGGGGAGGGGGTGGGCAAGGTTATTTGAGTGTTTGCCAATGGATGTAAATAACAACAATAACTTGCATTTATGGGGGTAATTTAGGGATGAAATGGATGAAGCCCATTTAATAGCTCTTCCAATATTCATTTCCATTTCTTTCTGAGGAAGTAAGAATCAGAAGAGATTTCAAATGTGTTGCCGATTATCACCCATTTTATACAATCAGTCAAAGTCAAAATGACCCCATAGAGTGAAAGGGAACAATGGAGTTCTGAACTAAATGAGAATTTATATCAAAATAAATTCCTCACAAATCAGAATGGTTCAAGAATACCCAGAGTAACCCCCAGACTTAACTATTCCATTGCTATTCAACCAGTCTCCCATTTTTTTTATTCTTTCGTGGAATGTGGGCATCGCTGGCAAGGCCAACATATATTGCCCATCCCTAATTGCCCTTGAGAAGGTGGTGGTGTACTGCCTTCTTGATGCACTGCAGTCCATGTGGTGTAGGTACACCCACAGCGCTGTTAAGAAGGGAATTCCAGAATTCTGCCCCAGCAACAGTGAAGAACAACGATATAGTACCAAGTCAGGATGGTGCGTGGCCTGGAATGGAACTTGCAGGTGGTGATTTTCCCATGCATCTGCTGCCCTTGTCCTTCTAGGTAGTAGAGGTTGCAGGTTTGAAAGGTGCTGTCAAAGGAGGCTTATTGAGTTGCTGCGGTGCACCTTGTAGATGTTACACATTTCTACTCTGTACAGAATTGAATTCATCCAAAACTCAGCTGCCAGTATTCCACTCGCACCATGCACCCGTCACTTCTGTTTTCACTCACCTACAGCGGCTGCCATTGCTACAGTTTTAAAATTCTTAACCGTGTGTTGAAATTCCTCCATGGCCTTGCCTCCAACCTGTCTCCATAACATTCGCCAGCCCTACAGTTGGAAAAATATGGTTTATTAAATGAAAGCCAGCATGGATTTGCTGATAAAGTCCATGGAAATAACATTCAGTGTGATAATGTTGGGACAGATTGAAGGGACGAGCTTCTTTACTCAGATCTATTGATATTTTGAATTATTGGAAGGTGTTGCACACAGGAAGATCATTTAGTGCATTGTGCCTGTGTCAGCTCTTTTTGAGGGAGGATGTCAAGTCTTTAAGAGACGGTACAGAAGAAATTTATTGGAATGACACCAGAGGTGAGGGACTTCAGTTATGTGGAAATATTAGAGAAACTGAGATTGTTGTTCTTGGAATTCCAATTCTAACCTTTTGCATATTCTCAATTTTATCACTTCCCCCATTAGCTACCAGGCCTGCAGCAGCTTAAGCCCACTGTTCTGGTGTTCTCTCTCTAAATCTCTCTACCCTTTAAATTACCCCCTAAATACCTCTTTGACCAAGCTTTTGATCGGCCCTCCTTTTTTGTAACTCAGTGTCAAATTTTGTCTGGTAAGGCTCCTGTGAAGTGCTTTAAAGATGCAACATGAAAGCAAGTTGTCGTTGAAACATTTTCAGATAAACTAAGAGCCAACCACTCCTTATTGCAACCTCATGGTGACTTTGCTCAACAGTAATGGATATATGGTAAGGTGCTTGTGTGAATAGTTCTCCTATTGCTGACTTTCCTGATCGTGCCCCTGGGTGGTTGCAAGTTACTATTATGTCAAGACAGACCCTAATTTTACTCAGAAAAATGGACCATTTTATAGATCTAAGGGTTCAACCAATAATATATGAAGGACCAAATCTGGAGCTTGTTGCGTTGAATGGAGTAAGAATCAACTACCATGGGCGTTTGTTTTTAATTTTTGCTCTCCACAGTGCGGCTCCAAGGAACCTGGGCCTGAATTTTCTGCTCGGCAGGTGGGCGGGCACGAACGCTGGGCCTGGGCAATGAATTGCCAACCCCCATCGGCCCCCGACCACAATTTCACGGTTGGCTGGCCAACTAAAGGACCAGCCAGCGTGAAAAGTGCACCGGGAAGCTCAGCGCTGCCAGAGTGGGGACGGGAAGAGGGTGGGTGATGACATCAACGCGGGCGTGGACCAACGCTGACAGAAAGCTCCCTGAAAGCAGAGAGGTGCCTCAGGGAGCTGAAGACCTGAAACAGCAAAAACAAAGGGTTCAAAAGCTGACAAACAAGTGTCCATGCATCATAATCGGTCACCTGAAAATTTAGCTTACGAAAATGCTGTCCGCGGAAATTTATTTATATTTTATTTCGTCATGGAAATCTCATCCCGCCTGTGGAGGAGGTTTGTTGGAAAATGCAAAGGCTTGCCTGGCTGATTTGCCCCTCCGCCAACCGTAAGGTTGAACGGGCTGCATAAAATGACAGACAATTGCGACTTTAATGGCCTTAATTGCCCTCTTAATTTTCGGCGTGTGCACTTTTGACTTCTGCATGCGCCCGCTGACCGGAATACCGCACGAGCGCAGGGTGATGTCGGGATGCATGCCCGACATCATGTCGCGCAACTTGACACCCGAACAGGTTGGGCGCGCGCCCGCCCGTTCAGCGTAAAATTCAGCCTCCAGTGTTTAGAATGAGACTAAAGCATTATACTGGAAAGCAAAAGACATTGAAATCTGAAATTCAGACAGAAAGTGCTGAAAATACTCAGCAGGTTGGGCAGCATCTGTGGAGAGAGAACCAGAGTCAATGTTTCAGGTTGATGACCTTTAGTCAGAGCTGGGATAAATTGGGGATGTTTTAAGCAAATTGCAAGACAGGGAAAGGGGGAAAGGGGAGGAAAGAACAAAAGGGAAGGTTTGTGACAAGGTGAAAGAAGGCAGATGTTAAATGACAGGAGGGATGATGGTGCAAGTTAAAAGGAGATGGTAATGGAACCAATAAACAAAAGATGGGTCTAGAGGAGGAGCAAATGGGAATGACAGATTCATCACCATCAACTGCCATGTGGAAAAAATAGGGTAAGAAGTTATGATCAAAAAGCATTGAGCTCAATGTTGAGCCTGAAAGGCTGTGAAGCATTTAAAGAAAAGATGAGCTGCCGTTCCTTAAGCTTACACTGAACTTTATTGGGACAGTGTAGGAAGCCAAGGACAGACAGATCTGAGAGACAATAGGAAGGAGAATTAAAACAAATACGTGGTAATTGCAGCATAATGTGGATAAGTGTGAAGTTATCTATTTCAGTCGGAAAAACAAAATGGCAAAGTATTGTTTAACTGGCGATAGTTTGGGAAATGTTGATGTACAAAGGGACCTGGATGTCCATGTACACCAATCACTGAAAGCAAGCATAAAAGCAAAAAACTGCGGATGCTGGAAATCGAAAACAAAAACAAAAATACCTGGAAAAACTCAGCGGGTCTGGCAGCATCTGTGGAAGGGAGCACAGTAAGTGTTTCGAGTCTGCATGACTCTTCAACAGAACTAAGGAAAAATAGAAAGGGGGTGAAATATAAGCTGGTTTAAGTGGGCGGGGGGGGAGGGCTGAGACAAGACGAGCTGGATAGAGGGCCAGTGATAGCTGGATACAACCAAAAGATGTCACAGACAAAAGGACAAAGAGGTGTTGAAGGTTGTGATATTATCTAAAGGAATGTGCTAATTAAGGGTAGAAAGCAGGACAAACAAGGTACAGATAGCCCTAGTGGGGGTGGGGTGGGGTGAAGGAATCGAAAAAGGCTAAAAGGTAGAGATAAAACAATGGATGGAAATACATTTAAAAATAATGGAAATAGGTGGGAAAAGAAAAATCTATATAAATTATTGGAAAAAAACAAAAAGGAGGGGGAAAAATCAGAAAGGGGGTGGGGATGGAGGAAAGAGTTCATGATCTAAAATTGTTGAACTCAATATTCAGTCCAAAAGGCTGTAAAATGCCGAGTTGGAAGATGAGATGCTGTTCCTCCAGTTTGCGTTGAGCTTCACTGGAACAATGCAGCAGGCCAAGGACAGACGTGTGGGCATGAGAGCAGGGTGGAGTGTTGAAATGGCAAGCGACAGGGAGATCTGGGTAATGCTTGCGAACAAAATGAAGGTGTTCTGCAAAGCGGTCACCCAGTCTGCGTTTGGTCTCTCAAATGTAGAGGAAACCGCACTGGGAGCAATGAATGCAGTAGACTAAGTTGAGGGAAGTACAGGTGAAATGCTGCTTCACTTGAAATAAGTGTTTGGGCCCTTGGACGGTGAGGAGAGGTGAAGTAAAGGGGCAGGTGTTGCATCTTCTGTGGTTGCATGGGAAGGTGCCGTGGAAGGGGGTTGAGATGTAGGGGGTGATGGAGGAGTGGACCAGGGTGACGTGGAGCAAACGATCCCTATGGAATGCTGCCCTTGGGGGTGAAGGGAAGATGTGTTTGGTGGTATCATCATGCTGGAGTTGGCGGAAATGGCGGAGGATGATCCTTTGAATGCAGAGGCTGGTGGGGTGATAAGTGAGGACAGGGGGGACCCTATCATGTTTCTGGGAGGGAGAAAAAGGTGTGAGGGCAGATGCGCGGGAGATGGGCCGGACACGGTAGAGAGTCCTATCAACGACCGTGGGTGGAAAACCCCGGTTAAGGAAGAAGGAGGACATGTCAGAGGAACTGCTTTTGAAAGTGGCATCATCTGAATAGATGCGACGAAGGCAAAGGAACTGAGGGAATCGGATGGAGTTCTTACAGGAAGTGGGGTGTGAGGAGCTGTAATTGAGGTAGCTGTGGGAGTCGGTAGGCTTGTAATGGATATTGGTGGACAGTCTATCACCAGAAATTGAGACAGTGGTCAAGGAAGGGAAGGGAAGTGTCAGAGATAGACCATGTGAAAATGATGGAGGGGTGGAAATTGGAAACAAAATTAATAAATTTTTCCAGGTCCAGACGAGAGCATGAAGCAGCACTGAAGTAATCATCGATGTACCGGAGAAAGAGTTGTGGAAGGGGGCCGGAGTAGGACTGGAACAAGGAATGTTCCTCATACCCCATAAAGAGACTGGCATAACTGGGGCCCATGCGGGTACCCATAGCCACACCTTTTATTTGGAGGAAGTGAGAGGAGTTGAAGGTGAAATTGTTCAGTGTGAGAACAAGTTCAGCCAGACGGAGGAGAGTAGTGGTGGATGGGGATTGTTCGGGCCTCTGTTCGAGGAAGAAGCAGAGACCCATCAGACCATCCTGGTGGGGGATGGAGCAGTAAAGGGATTGGACGTCCATGGTGAAGAGGGAGCGGTTGGGAACTGGAAATTGTTGATATGATGTAGGGTGTCAGAGGAATCACGGATGTAGGTGGGAAGGGACTGGACAAGGGGAGAGAGAAGGGAGTCAAGATAGCGAGAAATGAGTTCCGTGGGGCAGGAACAGGCTGACACGATTGGTCTGCCGGGTCAGTCCTGTTTGTGGATTTTGAGGAGGAGGTAGAAGCGGGCCATCCGAGGGTTGGGAGACTATCAGGTTGGAAGCTGTGGAAGGAAGATCTCCAGAGAAGATGAGGTCAGTGATAGTCCTGGAAACAATGGCTTGATGTTCAGTAGTGGGGTTATGGTCCAGGGAGAGGTAGGAGGAAGTGTCTGCGAGTTGACGCTCAGCCTCTGCCAGGTAGAGGTCAGTGCACCAGACAACAACAGCACCACCCTTGTCAGCGGGTTTGATGACAATGTCAGGGTTGGACCTGAGAGAACGGAGTGCAGTAAGTTCAGAGAGAGACAGGTTAGAATGGGTGAGAGGAGCAGAGAAATTGAGACAACTAATGTCATGCCAACAGTTCTCAATGAAAAGATCAAGAGAAGGTTAGAATCCAGAGGGAGGGGTCTGGGTGGAGGGAGAATATTGGAGGTGGGTAAAAGGATCCGTTGAATGGGGAGAGGACTCCTGCCCAAAGAAGTGAGCCCGGAAACGAAGGTGGGGGAAGAAGAGTTCAGCATCAAATGAAGCAGCATTTCACCTGTACTTCCCTAAACTTAGTCTACTGCATTCGTTGCTCCCAATGCGGTTTCCTCTACATTGGAGAGACCAAACACAGACTGGGTGACCGCTTTGCAGAGCACCTTCGTTCTGTCCGCAAGCATTACCCAGACCTGTCGCTTGCCATTTCAACACTCCACCCTGCTCTCATGCCCACATGTCCGTCCTTGGCTTGCTGCATTGTTCCAGTGAAGCTCAACACAAACTGGAGGAACAGCACCTCATCTTCCAACTCAGCATTTTACAGCCTTTCGGACTGAATATTGAGTGCAATAATTTTAGATCATGAACTCTTTCCTCCATCCCCATCCCCTTTCTGATTTTTCCCCCTCCTTTTTGTTTTTTCCAATAATTTATATAGATTTTTCTTTTCTCACCTATTTCCATTATTTTTAAATGTATTTCCATCCATTGTTTTATCTCACCCTTTTAGCCTTTTTCGATTCCTTCACCCCACCCCACCCCACCCCCACTAGGGCTATCTGTACCTTGCTTGTTCTGCTTTCTACCCTTAATTAGCACGTTCCTCTAGATAATATCACAGCCTTCAACACCTCTTTGTCCTTTTGTCTGTGACATCTTTTGGTTATCTCCACCTTTCACTGGCCCTCTATCCAGCTCTCTTGTCCCAACCCCACCCCCCTTAAACCAGCTTATATTTCACCCCTTTTCTATTTTTCCTTAGTTCTGTCGAAGAGTCATGCGGACTTGAAACATTAACTGTGCTCCCTTCCACTGAAAGCAAGCATGCAGGTGCAGCAAGCAGTTAAGAAGGCAAATGCCTTTGTTGCAAGAGGACTTGTGTACAGGAGCAAGAATGCCTTACTGCAGCTGTACAGGGCCTTGGTGAGAGCATTCCTGGAGTGTTGTGTGCAGTTTTGGTGTCCTTCCCTAAGAAAGGATATACTTGCCATAGGGGAAGTGCAGCGAGAGTTCACCAGACTAATTCCTTGGATGGCAGGATTGTTGTATGAGGAGAGATTGGGCCGACTAGGCCTGTATTCACTGGAGTTTAGAAGAATGACAGAGGATCTCACTGAAACGTATAAAACTCTGACAGGGCTGGATAGACTGGATGCAGGGATGATGTTTCCACTGGCTGGCGGGTCTAGAACAAGGAGTCACAGTCTCAAGATATGGGGTAGGTCATTTAGGACTAAGATGAGGAGAAACTTCTTTACTCAGGGTGGTGAACCTGTGGAATTCTCTGCCAGAGAAGGCTGTGGAGGCCAAGTCACTGAATATATTTAAGAAGGAAATAGATAGATTTCTGGACTTGAAAGGCATCAAGGGGTGTGGGGAGAGAGTGGGAGTATGGTGTTGAGATAGAGGATCAGCCACGATAATATTGAATGGTGGAGCTGGCTCAAAGGGCTGAATGACCAACTCCTGCTCCTATTTTCTATGTTACTATGGCTGGACGTGGCAGGACTGCAGAGCTCAGATCTGATCTGCTGGTTGTGGAATCGCTTAGCTTTGTCTATCACTTGCTGCTTATGCTGTTTGGCATGCAAGTAGTCCTGTGTTGAAGCCTCACCAGGTTGACATCTCATTTTTAGGTATGCCTGATGCTCCAGGCATGCACTCCTGCACTCTTGGTTGAACCAGGGTTGATCCCCTGGCTTGGTAGTAATGGTGGAGTGGGGAATATGCCGAGCCATGAGGTTACAGATTATGTTCGAGTGCATTTCTGCTGCTGCTGATGGTCCACAGCACCTCATGGATACCCAGCCTTGAGTTGCTACAGCTGTTTGAAATCTATCCCATTTAGCACAGTGGGAGTGCCACACAACACGATCAAGGGTATCCTCAATGTGAAGAGGGGACTTTGTCTCCACAAGGACTGTGCGATGGCCACTCCTACTGATACTGTCATAGGCAGATGCACCTGTGGAAGGCAGCTTGGTGAGCATGAGGTAGGGTGGGATGGTGGTCGTGGAAGTGATGGCGAGGGTGGTGGGAATTCAGAGGCAGACACTGACCCTGGGAGTGGGAGGGAGGAGGTCATAGAGGTGGATGGATGGGGTGGGATTTTCAGGAAGGAAGGGAACATACACTTTCATCTGGACATTCCCAAAGAAAAAGGATTGTGGCTGGTAGGTCAAGGAGAGGAGGTGAAAGGTGGTGCCAGGGAGTCAATTGTAATGGGGGACAGGAAATGGGTGACTTGAATTTTTTGAGGAGGTGACCAGGTGTGTAGACAAGGGTAGTGTAGTTGATGTAGTTTATATGGATTTCAGCAAAGCCTTTGACAAGGTCCCACATGGGAGACTTATGTAGAAGGCAAATGCACATGGGTCACAGGGCAATTTGATGAAGTGGATTCAAAATTGGCTTAGTTGTAGGAGACAGAGGGTGATGACAGAAGGATGCTTTAGTGACTGGAAGCCAGTATCCGGTGGCGTACCACAGGGATCTGTGCTCAATCCCCTATTATTTGTCATTTATATAAATGACATAGATGACTATATGGGGGGTAGGATTAGTAAGTTTGCGGATGACACAAAGGTTGGCTGGGTGGTTAACAGTGAGGTTGAGGGTCTTGGGCTACAGGAAGATATAGACGCGGTGGTCAAATGGGCAGATAAGTGGCAGATGGAATTTAACCCAGAAAAGGTGATACACTTTGGAAGGAGTAATTTAACAAGGAAGTAGTCAATGAACGGCATGACACTAGGTGATCCTGAGAAACAAAGGGACCTTGGCATGTGAGTCCACAGATCTCTGAAGGAGGAGGGGCACGTTAGTGGGGTGGTGAAAAAGGCATATGGGACACTTGCCTTTATCAATCAAGGCATAGATTACAAAAGTAGGGAGGTCATGTTGGATTTGTATAGAACCTTGGTGAGGCCACAGCTGGGGTACTGTGTGCAGTTCTGTTCACCACATTATAGGAAGGATGTGATTTAACTAGAGGGGGTGCAGAGGAGATTCACCAAGATGTTGCCTGGGATGAAATATTTAAGTTATGAAGAGAGGCTGGATAGACTTGGGTTGTTTTCACTGGAGCAGAGAAAACTGAGAAACAACCTGATCGAGGTGTATAAGATTATGAGAGGCATGGACAGGGTGGATAGGGAGCAGCTGTTCCCCTTAGTTGAAGGGTCAGTCACGAGGGGACAAAAGTTCAAGGTGAGGGGCAGGAGGTTTAGGGGAATGTGAGGAAAAACCTTTTTACCCAGAGGGTGGTGATGGTCTGTAATGCGCTGCCTGGGAGGGTGGTGGAGGCGGGTTGCCTCACATCCTTTAAAAAGTACCTGGATGAGCACTTGGCACGTCATAACATTCAAGGCTATGGGCCAAGTGCTGGTAAATGAGATTAGGTAGGTAGGTCAGGTGTTTCTCACGTGCCGGTGCAGACTCGATGGGCCGAAGGGCCTCTTCTGCACTGTGATTCTGTGACTGGAAGAAGGTAAAGGAGGGGGGAGTGAGAGTAAAACCGAATTAGCACCATGCTGTCCAAATCGATGTTGAAACTAGAGTTGTGGTGGGCGATATCAGGTGCTGCATGGGAGTGTGGTCAGTGGGTGGGTGGAGATGCAGGTCAGCTCAGATGGACAACTGAAAGCAAACCCCAGCAGGCAGCACTGAAAATGCTCAGGATATTGAGATGAGTGTGATATGGGGAGGATCCACATGCATAGGAAAGTGCTTGCACGAGGCTCCGAAAGGCCCTGCCTCTCACACACACTTCTCTCTCCTGAATCACCCGTGGGCCAGCTGCTCCCTCTGCGAGTTTGAGGAGCTCACAGGCAAATGGGACTCAGTGGGAGAGGACAGCCTCCGAGATTCCTGAGTGGGTGACCCAGGGGTTTCCACTTCTTTTCCTTTCAGGTGCCCAGGGGCCCCGGCCTGACTCGTTGATGGGAAGGGGCACCTGGAGGGAGGTCGAGGTGCCCCATATCCCTCACGCGTTGCAGGAACTCACCCATGGCTCCTGTGAGGGAGTGCAGGTCTGCACACATCTCCGCTTTCTGCTGGATCATGGTCTCCATGGCATTCTCCATGTTTCCCATGGAGACTTCCTTATGCACACATGTGGGCACCACTTCACCAGAGAGCAGGCAGACGCACTCCTCTGACTTGACAGCCCATATGTTGAAGGCTTCCAATAGCTCTGCATGATGTTCCTCCACCTTCTGCTGACTCTACAGGATGAAATGGAAAGCCTAACCTGAGGTTTGTCATCTGACTTGGACGTCACAGATGCCACTTCTCCATCAGTCCTCTGAGTGTTGGGGAGCTCGGCCGAACCTGCCTCCTCCTGCTGCAGACACATGTCCGTGCGGTGGCCACCAGATTGTGAACCCAAGACTGCTCTTGAACTAGGTCCCATCGAGGTGTGTGTCACTGTTGATAGAGAGTCTGGTTAAGCGCTGTGATGTGCCTTCCAGGCTGCTTTTTTCAAGCTCTTCAATGGAGGAGGTGTCCTCTTGACTGGAGGTGAGGACCTGGATGGAGCTGAGGGACTGGCTGTCTGAGGGTGTCGGTCGCTTGGCAGAACTCCCTGTGAATCAGAGTAGAGATAATCAGTGCATCAGCAGAGTCAAAAGCAGGAGAGAACACTCACATTTGCATTGAGATGGCTGATGTGGTGCAGAATCTTCACAAGGGTGTTCGCTGTTGACCTCACCGTCACTGCAGGCAGCCAATCAGCATGAAGGCACACTTCTCAAAGTGAGTGAGGTTCGTAGTCTGGCCACTCCACCCCCAGCTTGGGACTTCAGTTTCCTGATGTGAGCCAGCTTCTCCTGCATGGAAACAGGTGGAGAGAGTGTGAGCAGGACGGATGGCACTGCGTGGAATGTTTGTGTGGTGAGCAGAGCCATGGACTGAATGAGGGCATGAGCTCGAGAGGATATGAGCCTGATGGAGATGTGAGTGTGTGTGAGAGTTAGTGGTGTTGTCCCTTGAGGTGTGAGATCCCTGTGAATGTGTGATGGGTTTGTGAGTGTGTGAGTTAAACGTGATGAGAAGAATGAGTTACCCTGGCGGAACAGATGAGCCCATTCATCCTGTAGCGGCACTGGGTGGCTATCGTCTTTTTCAGGGCATTGGTGCTAACCACCCGCTGCCAGCACCTCCCATGCTGGATTGGTGATGCAGCTGCCCACCCTCCGGCCAGAGTGGGGGTAGAGGACATCACGGCGGGCCTCCACAGCGTTCAAAAAGGCGCTTGAGAGATGTGTCGCCAAACCCGAGGGGCTGTAGTCTTCTTGCATTTCGGGGCCATGTCTTCCATGCAGTAGTGCAGATGTGTGCACGCGATTAGACTTTAAATATGGCAGCTGGCATGATGAAGCAGCAAGGTGATGGCCTGGTGGGCGAATGAGAGTCCGCCCGCCATGGAAATGTCGTGTTTGGGACGATATGGTGTGAAAAGCTGCCAGCAGGTAAAACGTCATTTTTACCACCCATTCCCGTACTCAGTGCAAATCTGGGCAGTTCTGTGAGGATGATTATTTCAGGCTGTTGCTTGATGAGTCTGTGAGACAGCTCTCTCAATTTAGGCACAAGCCCCCCAGGTATTAGTTAGGAGCACTTTTCAAGGTCGACAAGTTTGCCGCTGTGGTTTTTGGTGCCTAGGGTGTCCGGTTTCATTCCTTTTTATCGTCTTTTTAGCGGTTTGATACAACTGAGCAGCTTGCTAGGCCATTTCAGAAGGCGTTTAAGAGTCAACCACATGACTGCAGATCTGGAGTCACATGCGGGTAAGGGTGGCAGATTTCCTTCCCTAAAGGTGGGTTTTTACAACAGTCAACAATGGTATCATGGTCATCGTTGGACTTTTAATTCCAGGTTTTTACTGAATTCAACTTCCACCATCTTCCATCTGAGTCTCTAGATTACCTATCCAGTGATAATACCACTCGGCTACCGCCTCCCCAGGGGTAAGAAATGACACACCTCTTTCCATACAAAACATATTAGTTATGGGCAGTAAGAGAACAGATGCATTCTATCCATGACAATTATATAATTTTAATTATGCTTATTTAAAAAAATAATCTGCAATATGTCATTCCAGAGTCAATAACACCAGAGGATCATAGGGGCATTCAGTACAGATGATGGCCATTGAGCTCATTGTATGAACATTCATCTATGCTTCACTTATTTCCTTACCACTTTGAAGGGAAGGTTTGCTACTGGATTCAGGTTTGGAGTTGCATATCATTCCAAGATATAAATCCAATTTCTTTTCATTTCAATAAAAGAGAATTTGGTGGAATTTTCCGTGCCCGTTGGCGGCGTGAGTGGACAATATGGTGAGAAGGCCAAAAATTGGTTTCACAACGTTGTGAAACCAGTTTGCAATTGCCCGCTCTGCCTGTCAATGGTGGGCCGCGTTTCCCACTGTCGGATGTCGGGAACTTCATTGTAATACATCTGTATATCATTATAAGCCCAACTCACTGGAATCATCCCCCCACCCTGGATTATCTGTGTATGTCAATGTGGTTGCACGCCAACGGTTCAGGAAAGCTTACAAAGCAAAAGGATAAGGTAGCCTTGCAGGGCAGCTATTTAGGTAATGATACCCAGAGTGTGACAGGAAGGGATAGAGTGTACAAATAAAAAAACAGCAGCAAATAGGGTCAAAAGGGGAAAAATGGTAAAAAGGCAATATTAATGGCTCTTTACTTAAATGCACATAGTATTCAGAACAAAATAAATGAACTAATGGCACAAATAGAGGTTAATGGGTATGATCTTACATCCATTACAGAAACATGGTTATAAGGAGATCAAACCTGGGAACTAAATATTCAGGGATATGTGACTTTTTGAAAGGACAGGCAGGAAGGAATGGTGGTGGGGTAGCTTTATTGCTACGAGATGGAATAAGCACAATAGCAAGAAAGAATCTTGGAAACAAAGATGTAGAATCCAAACGGGTGAAGGTAAAAAATAACAAGCTATACTGTAGGACAGAGGATAAATAGGGAGATAATGAGAGCGTGTAAAAAAGGCAGTACATAACATTTAAGAAGTATTTGGATGTGCACTTGCGATGCCATGGCATACAAGGCTATGGGCCTAGTGCTGGAAAACGGGATTAGAACAGTTAGGTATTTATTTGACCAGCGCAGACTCGATGGGCCGAAGGGCCTTTTTCTGTGCTGGAGACCTCTATGACTCTATGACTACATTAATCATGGATGACTTTAATCTTCATGTAGATTGGGAAAATCAAATTGGCAGAGGTAGCCACAAGGAAGAATTCATTGAGCGAATTCAGGACAATTTCCTTGAACAGTAGGTTGTGGATCCAACCAGGGATCTAGCTATTTTAGATCTGGTAACGTGTAATGAGGCAGGTTTAATAAATGATCTGAGTAAAAGATACCCTAGGAAACAGTGACCATAATATGGTAGGATTCAGCATTCAGTTTGAGAGTGAAAAACTTGGGTCAGAAACAACTGTGCTAAACTTAAATAAGGGTAATTACAAAGGAATGAGGGCAGAGTTGGCTGGAATGGACTGGGATGGGATTTTAGCAGAAAAAACAATGAGGAACAATGTATGAGGTTGAGGAACAATGGCAGACGTTTAAGAAAATAGTTCATGACTCACCACAAAAATATATCCCAGCGAGGAAGAAGGATTCAAGGAAGGAGATAAACCAATCATGGTTAACCAAGGAAGTTCAGGACAGTATCAAATTGAAAGAAAAAGCATACAATGTGGCAAAGATTAGTGGTAAGACAGAGATTTGGGAAAGTTTTAAAAGCCAACAAAAGATAATCAAAAAATAAAAAAGAGGGAGAAAATAAACTTTGAGGGTAAGCTATCAATTAATATAAAAATGGACAGCGAGAGCTTCTTTAAATATATAAAAAGGAAGAGAGAGGCCAAAGTGAACATAGGCCCCTTAGAAAATGAAGCTGGGGAAATAATAATGGAGAACCAGGAAAAGGCAGAGGAGTTGAATAAATTCTTTGCTTCAGTCTTCATGGTAGAAAACACTAATAGCATTCCAATACTAAATAATCAAGGGGCAAAAGGGGTGGGGAGGATGAAACAAATACAGTAACTATCACTAGAGAAAAAGCACTAAGGAAACTAATGGGGCTGAAGGCCAATAAGTCCCCTGGACCTGATGGGTTGCATCCTAGGATATTAAAGGAAGCAACTACAGAGATAGTGGATGCACTGGTCAGAATCTTCCAAGAACTACAGCCCTGTGTGGTAAAGAATTACACAGATTAACTACCCTCTGAGATAAGAAATTCCTCCTCATCTCTTTTTTAAATGGGTGACCCTTTACTCTGAGATTATGCCCTCTGGTCACAGACTCTCCTTCAAGGGCATCTACCCTGTCAAGTTCCCTAAGAATCTTATATATTTCAATAAGGTCACCTCTCATTCTTCTAAACTCCAATGAGTACAGGCCCAACCTACTCAACCTCTCCTCACAAGAAAATCCCTCCATACCCAGAATCAACTGAGTGAACCTTCTTTGGACTGCCCCCAATGCCAGTATATCTTTCCTTAGATAAGGGGACCAAAACAGTTCACAGTATTCTAGGTGTGGCCTAACTAGTGCCTTGTATAATTTTAGCAAGACACCCCTATTTTTATATGCCCTTCCAATCCACAGGATTGGAAAACTGTCAATATAACACCCTTATTCAAAAGGGAGGGAGACAAAAAACAGTTAACTATAGGCCAGTTAGCTTAAGATCTGTCGTTGGGAAAATGTCAGAGTCTATTATAAAGGATTTAATAGCAGAGCATTTAGAATTACATAATCCAATCAAGCAGAGTCAGCATGGCACATGAAGGGTAAATCATGCCTGACAAATTTATTAGAATTCTTTGAGGAGGTAACAAGCAGGATGGATAAAGGGGAACCAGTGGATGTAATATATTTGGATTTGCAAAAGGCGTTCAATAAGTTATTGCACATAGGGCTACTTAATAAGATAAAAGCCTATGGTGTTGGGAGTAGTATATTAGCATGGTTAGAGGATTGGCTAACTAATAGAAGACAGAGAGTTAGGATAAGGGGGGCATTTTCAGGATGGCAACATGTGGAGTGTCACAGGGATCAGTGTTTGGACCTCAATTATTGACAATATATATTAATAACTTAGACGAGAGAAGTGAATATACTATCGACAAATTTGTGGATGATGCAAAAATAGGTGGTGAGGATGACACAAGGAGTCTACAGAGGGATATAGACAGGTTAAGTGAGTGGGCAAAAGAGTGGCAGGTGGAATATAATGTGAGAAAATGTGATATTATGCACTTTGGCAGGAAGAATAGATGAATATCATTTAAATGGAGAAAGACTGCAGAAAGCTGAGGCACAGAGAGATTTGGGAGTCCTTGTGCATGAATCCAAAAAAAGCTAACATACAATTTCAACAGTTAATGGGGAAGGCAAATGGAATGTTGGCCTTTATATCAATGGGAAAGGCATATAAAAATAGGGGTGTCTTGCTAAAACTATACAAGGCACTAGTTAGGCCACACCATACTGTGAACAGTTTTGGTCCCCTTATCTAAGGAAAGATATACTGGCACTGGAGGCAGTCCAGAGAAGGTTCACTCAGTTGATTCTGGTAATGGAGGGATTTTCCTAAGAGGAGAGATTGAGTAGGTTGGGCCTGTACTCATTGGAGTTTAGAAGAATGAAGGGCAACCTTATTGAAACAAGTAAGATTCTTAGGGGGCTTGACAGGGTAGATGCCCTTGAGGGAGAGTCTAGGACCAGAGGGCATAATCTCAGAGTAAAGGGTCACCCATTTATAACAGAGATGAGGAGGAATTTCTTATCTCAGAGGGTAGTTAATCTGTGTAATTCTTTACCGCTGATGGTTGCAGAAGCTGGGTCGTTAAGTATATTCAAGGCTGAGATAGACAGATTTTTAATTAATAAGGGAATTAGGGGTCCTGGGGATAAGGCAGGAAAGTGAGTTGAGGAATATCAGATTAGCCATGACCTCATTGAATGGTGGAGCAGACTTGATGGGCTGAATGGCCTACTTATGCTTCTACGTCTTATGGTCTTACAACTGTACATAAATGACGTGCACCTGGCAAGAGGCACTTCACACGGCACTTTGAGATTTGTTTGCCTACCTTGCTCAGGCAAGGGAAGAGGCCGCAGGGCAAGGGTTATACTGGGGAAGGGAGGTATCTCGGAGTTTGTGTGGTGGTACAAGTTGCAAGTGTGCAAGTGTCCTCAAGATGGTGAGGGCAGAGGAGGCAGGCTCCAGAGGAGATGAGGTCAGATGGTGATGTGAGTGTGTGTGAGAGAGAGTGAAAGGTGATGTCCCTTGAGCTAGCAGTGAGTGAGATGACAATGAATGTGCGATGCCCTTGAGTGTGAGAGTTGGCTGCCTTAGCCTGGTGCCACGGATGAGATCTTTCATCATTTATCTGCACTCGATGGCCAACCTCTTCTGTGCAGCATTGACACTGATCAACACAGGCATTGCCTGCCAAGCTGGAGTGGTAATGTTGCTGCCACTCCTGTGGCCAGAGCGGGTGTAGAGAACATCACAGTTGATCTGTGCAAGTGTCCTCAAGATGATGAGGGCTGAGGATGCAGTCTCCAGAGGACATGAGCTCAGATGGAGATGTGAGGGTGTGTGAGAGAGAGTGTCTTCTGTGCAGCAGTCCCGGGCTGAAAGCACTGAAAGGCGTGAGTGTGCCTGAACTTTATATATGGCGCCCGGCGTGACTAAACAGCGAGTTGATGGCATGCCAGGTGAATTGGACACCATCTGCATCGAAAAGTTATGTTTCCCGGGAATGTATGATTAATGAGGCAGGATTGGGATGATATGGTATGAAAAGCCGCTATTCCGGCCAGCGGATAAAACGTTCTTTTTCCCGCCCACAACTGCGCTTTATGCAAATCTAGGACGAGTCCAGCCTATGCTGCAAAAATTGTGAGCTCCAGGTTTTTCTCCACAGGAATTACTGCAAGAAACTCCCATGCTCAGACCACCATATACCATGCACCAACTCCAGGCTTCATTTCATCTCATTCATTCTCTGGATGTAGGCATCAGTGGCAAGACCAGTGTTTATTGGAGATGACTAAACTGAACAGCTTGTTAGGCCATGTCAGAGGCAGTTAAGAGTCAACGATATTGGGTGTTGTAGGGGGTGGTGGTGTGTGTGTCAGCTTCACCTCTGACTTCTGAGCAGTTCGAATCACTCCCATTCCCTGGGTTCTGAACCTTGGACTTATTTGGGGGTTGTGACAAAGTGCAGCAGACAACTGGTTTTGGTGCAAGAAACAAAACTGGGTTTATTGAAGTCACAAATGGACTTATAACATTAGGATTACACTGATATTATACAGACTTACAAAGTACACTTAGTTAAGAATGGGGAACACACAGCATAACGAGAGAAAATTATGCTACTAATCCCCTTGCCCTTGTCCCACCGCCAAAACCTAACTAAATTGAACTAGGAGAGGTCAGTGATCATGCTCACAACCAGGGTTCCTTGGCAGTTCGAAATCCAGCCAGGTAATCTGGTTGCAGTTTTGGGGTACGCTCTTTGTGTCCTCTGGGGCCTGCCATCCCCAGATGGTCCTGGTCTGTGGAATCTGCAAAGATTCTTCAGTTGGGTGGAGGGTGCAGTTGTGGGTGTCGATCTTCGTGGAGGGCTGCGATTGCAACCTTGTTGTCTTTGGTTGAGCCTGCCACCCCGTGGCCCTTGCCGTGATGTTGCCTGCGGGCCTGCAAACCTCCAGATCTCCTTCCTCCGCTTGGCTCAGCTCCCTGCTTAAACTGCTCACTGCCCAAAAACTGCTCACCTCAGATCCGCTGGCCCAGTTATACTGTTTCTTTTTTCCAAATTTCTTATCTCAGTCCAAATCAAGGTTAGTTCTTTGTTTGATTTTGGTGGGCTTCCCAGGTGATTGTTGTCTCGTTGTTTTTAACGAGCTCACATGATGTTTATCATTGTCTTCCTGTCCTTGTAACTAGTCTTGAACTGAAAGCCATTGTATGTGTGGAGTATTGATGGTTTCGCATAATTGCATTGATTGTGGTCTTCCTGCCCCCATAGTTAGTAGCAATTATTTGTGCAAGATTTTGATGGGCTTTAGTTTCTTGCTGATTGTTTTAAAGGGAAGAATGCGTTTTCTGCCTCATCTCATTGTCTGGTTTCAGATAAAAGTCCAAAAGTCATATCCTTGTTGATGATATGAAAAATGTGGGAATTTTGAGAACCCTTCAGTGTGGGACTGGAGTCATTCAATGAGAGCAGGTAAAAATGACTAATTTCCTTTTCTTGGGATATCAGTGAATCAGTCGGACTTTTAGAACCATCTGGCAGCTTCATAGTTACTTTTAGTGGTGTTAGAATTTTACTTTTAAACTGAAATCATATTCTCAAACAGCCCCTGTGAGATTTGAAATGTTCTATTAGATTAATAGTCCAACAACCTTACCTATTACTGAGTGTTAATATGTATAACACTCACATACTTTTCATGCTAGTTAATTCGTAATACTTATAGAAAATATCAGAGACTCATAGTAAAAGAAAAAACAGAAGTGTTGCATGATGTTGTATTACAGCTGCACGCCACTGTAATGTAAAGGTGCTCAGAATGAGAAAGGGTTATTATGGGACTGGAGAATAGCACCGCCCATGGTATGATGTATAATGTCTGAGAGAACAGTCTAGAAATAGACTGAAAGAACATACCAGAGAGAACATTCTGGAACCAGCCTGCATGTAGGTAACAGCACCATACATGACAATAACCTGGGTGTCACTGGCTGGGCCAGTATTTATTGCCCATCCATAATTGCCCTTGAGAAGGTAGTGGTGAACTGCCTTCTTGAACTGCTGCAGTCCACGTGGTGTAGGTACACCCACAGTGCTGTTAGGGAGGGAGTTCCAGGATTTTGACCTAGCGACAGTGAAGGAATGGCGAATATATTTCCAAATATATTTCAAAGACCAGTGTTTTTTGGAGATGACTAAACTGAGCAGCTTGTTAGGCCATGTTAGAGGCAGTTAGAGTCAATGATATTGGGTGTGGAACTCTGGAGTCACCCAGCGAGAGCAAGTAAAAATGGCAAATTTCCTTCTCTTGGGATATCAGTGAAACAATCGGATTTTTACAACATGGATGGTGAGTGGCTTGGAGGTGAACCTCCAGGTGGTGATTTTTCCATGTCTCTGCTGCCCTTGTCCTTCTAGATGGTAGTGGTTGTGGATTTAGAAGATGCTGTCTAAGAAGCTTTGGTGAGTTTCTGATGTGCATCTTGTAGATGGTACACACTGCTGCTACTGTGCGTCTGTGGTGGGGGTATGGATTTTGTGGATGGGGTGCCAATCAAGCGGGCTGCTTTGTCCTGGATGATGTCAAGTTTCTTGAGTGTTGTTGGTGCTGCGCTCATCCAGGCAAGTGGAGAGTATTCCATGACACTCCTGACTTGTGCCTTGTAGATGATGGACAGCCTTTGGGGAGTCCGGAGATGAGTTACTCACTGCAGGATTCCAAGCCTCTGACCTGCTTTTGTAGCCACAATATTTACATGGCTCATCCAGTTCTGTTTCTGGTCAATATTAACCTCCAGGATATTGATAGTGAGGGATTCAGTGTTGGCAATGCCATTGAATGTCAAGGGGCGATGGTTCGACTCTCTCTTGTTGGAGATAGTTAAAGTTTAACAATAAAGTGTTCATGTTTAAATATACAAGTCTCAATTCACGATCACTACCATCTAGAAGGACAAGGGCAGCAGACACATGGAAAAATCACCACCTGGAGGTTCACCTCCAAGCCACTCACCATCCATGTTGTAAAAATCCGACTGATTCACTGATAACCCAAGAGAAGGAAATTTGCCATTTTTACTTGCTCTCACTGGGTGACTCCAGAGTTCCACACCCAATATCATTGACTCTTAACTGCCTCTAACATGGCCTAACAAGCTGCTCAGTTTAGTCATCTCCACAAAACACTGGTCTTTGAAATATATTTGGAAATATATTCACCATTCCTTCACTCATCATTGCAACATCTAAAGAACCAATATTACAACATGGTTGGCAACAGTGGTCACTTCTACAAGATATCACATTAGAGAGAGTATCATAACCCAACATGGTGTGCAGTGGCAGTGATATGAGAGGTGGCATTTTAACCATTTAACTCAGAACAGTATTTTAAGGTCTGAAACACTAAAAGCAGCTGAATTCGAACTCGAGGGATTATTGAAGAAGCTTTGATACAGATTTAGAAGTTGAGGAATCCACCAAAGTGAGTGGAAGTTTATTGCAAGTCCCCTGAGTGACGCAGAGTGAAAAGAAGAAAAAAGCTTGGTCAGATCACAAAGGTGGGTGAGCAAAAATACAAAAAAAAATAATTGCGCAATCCTGAGTAATGGAGTCAAAGAATCTGGATAGTTCACAAGACAATGGGCAAAGTTACAAAAAAGAAATAATAGTTACATTACAGAATAGGTGGTGATCCCAGGGTTCAGCAGGTTGCAGCAGTGGTGGCCATGTTACACTTAAGTTAAAAACAAAAGAAGTTAAATAAAAATTGGCTGGCAGAGTCAAAAGTTTAAGAAGAAAAAGCGCAGAGTAAAGAAGAAGCTGCTGGGAAAAAAGAAAGTTACCTGAAAGAAAAAAAAAGGAGCAGGCAGTGCAGAGGAGAAAAATGCTGTTGCTTTAACTGAACAAAAAGGACCCCGAATGGACACCGGATCCGCCAGAACTCCAAAGAACAGGACCTGCAGAAAAATGAAAGATTCACAGAGAAAAGCAATAACCCTGTCTTAAAAGTTTCAAACAGTTTAAAAAAAAAAGACCCCCCCATGATTGCCAGGGAGCCTGCCAAAATCGGGAAAAATATGGGAAACATACACAGAAAAACCGGCAGCTACAAAAATAACCTGAGAGGAAAACAAAACGGTTACTGCACTGACGGCTCTTAAAGCATTAATGACATATAAATCAGTAACTACAAAAGGAAAAGCCAGCCGTGGGCAGCAAATTAGAAGAACCAAATGCATTTTTACTATGGAAAGGGCAAAACCAGACCCAAGGGTAGGAGTCTTGGAGGAGACAATTTTTAGTTTACAGAAGAACTACAGGATTAAATGAGGAATCTGAATATGTAGAAATTGATACATTTTTATTCATCTTTGGTCATTTGCTGGTGAAATATTCCACAGTCAATATTGAATAGCTCAACATTCGACAACATTTGATGAAATATTAAAAGGCTTTGACAGGTATCTTAAACTCCAAGCTGTGAAGAATGCAGGCTTTAGAAGAAAGTCTAGCACACACCCAAGAAAGCACTGAGAGCAACAAGAGACCCCAGAGGGAGGGCAACTTCCAATAAAGGGCCAAGGACAACAAAAGACTCCAGAGGGAGGGCAACAAAAAAACCCCAGAGAGAGGGTGACAGACAACCCCAGAGAGAGGGAGCCAAAAGATCCCAGAGTGAGGGAGACAGATAGCAATGTAGAGTGAGCAGTTGGCTGTGAATAAAGGAAAGCTATCTGAGGTAACTCAAAAGAAGCAAAGCATACAAAATGTAAATGAAGCTGTTCTACAGGAAAATGTTTGCATCAGAGCTGAACTGGAAGATTTGAAGCGTAAGATTCAAGCTGAGCAAATACCTTTGAAAACGCGCAATAAACTAGAATCTTCAATGAACCAAGCTGCTTGAGATCCAAACAAATTTTTGAGATGACACAAAGGTATCAGGAGGAAATAATGACCCTCAATTCCACAGTTGGCAAATCAAAGCAGGAGTTGGGAAAACTCAACCAGATGTACAGCCAGGCAAAACAGCAGGCAGAAAAGGCACGCAAAGGAGTTGCAACCTTGAAAGACTCATTGAAGAATCAATATGTAGCCATGGAAAGACATGAGGAGCTATAGAGGATGTTACGAACATATGAACATATGAAATAAGAACAGAAGTAGGCCATTTGGCCCCTTGAGCCTGCTCTGCTTTTAAATAAGATCATGGCTGATCTGTTTGTGTTTTGAATTCCACTTTCCCATCTACTCCTGACGACCATTGATTCCCTTGCCTAAAAATCTATCTATCTCCAACTTAAAAATATGCAGTGACCCCCTACCTCCACCGTCTTTTGAGGCAGAGGGTTCCAAAGTCACACGACTCTCTGAGAGAAAAGAATTCTCCTCAGCTCTGTCCTAAAAGGGCGATCCCTAATTTTTAAAACTAAAGCTAAGGCTTTGCTGGAGACAGACCAGGCTAACCGTGAATCCAAAATGGAGGACAAGGACTAAGTTCTGTTGCAGACTGAAAATGAAAAGATAGAAATGAGATTGGAAAATGTAAATCCAACACTGAAGCTCAAGGAACTAGAAGGAAAGTAAGTTGAGCTGAATGAAAAGATTTGAAAATAAAACAACAAACAAGTCTTTGGCTGAAATTGTGAAACAAGTGGAAATGAACATTCCATTTGTGAAACATATACATCCAGCAAGAAAATAGTAGATACCACAGAAAGAGAAAACTCGAGTCCACTCTAGGAATGAACGGAGTACACATTCCCTGCGGAAGGAATGGGACAAATCCACAGATCGGAATTGTACCAGCTTTATGGTAGCTTTGAAGAAGTGTAGTAGTAGACAGGAAATAGGACGTTTTACCCGCCAGCCTCAATGACGGTTTTTCACGCCGTATGGACCCCTTCCCAGCGCATCCCACCTCACAAATTATGCATTCCCAGGAAACACGCCCATTCACTGGCAGGGCACCCTCTGATTTGCCGGCCCCGCTGTCACCTCAGGCCTTCAGTAAACTGGGAGCCATATTTAAAAGCCTCCCCTGCACAGAGCTAGCACTCTTCAAGGGACGGGAAGCTGCTGGGAAATGATGGCTGCCAAAGAGAGGAAACATGCTGCCCCCAAATTCAGCGATGCCTCCCTCAAGCATCTATTGGGTGCAGTGGAGGCTCGCTGCGATGTCCTCTACCCCTGCTCTGATCGAAGGCCAATGAGCAAGATGACCAATCCAGCATGGGAGGCGGTGGCAGCAGTGGTCAGCGCCAACGGCCTGCAAAAGAGGACAGTGAGCCAGTGCCAAAAGAGGATGAACGATCTCCTCCATTCTGCCAGGGTAAGTCACTCTTCTCATCATTCGCAACTCACACACCTACAAGCCCATCACACACCCACAGGGATCTCACTCACTGCCAGTTCAAGGGACATCACCATTTACTCTTTCACACACACCTACATCTGTTCTGCAGATCGTTTCCTCATCCCATCCTTGGCACCACTCACTACCCACACATGCCAGGCATCCTTCTCATCTGGCCTGGCAGGTGTCCTGCTTACACTCTTGCCGTCTGTATTCATACAGGACAAGCTGGCACACAACAAGAAAGAGAGGTCACAAACCGATGGAGGAATGCCTGACATCAAGGCCCTCACAGACTTTGAAAATAGAACCACCCAGTTGGCTGGTGATGATCTGGACTGTTCCTGTGCTGACGGTGAGGTCGGTGGTGCTTAACCAAGTGAGGATCCAGTAGTGCAACATCCATCAGACAACCATGTTCCCCAGGCCCCGGCCATGCACTGATTATCTCTCCTTGCCCTCGCTGGCACATCTGGGAAGCAGCTGAGGGGGGGGTCCACGAGCCGGGTCCTCAATTCAATCCCCAAAGACACCTCAGAAGAAGAATCTGATGGCACCCTAATTGACGTTCCACTCACCCACACCATCCCCATAGCAGAGATACACACCTCAGTGTGATCTAGTTCTAGAGTAGCCTCAGGGTCACAATCTGGTGAGCACATCACACTGTCGATCCACAGCAGGCAGAGGCAGGGACTTCTCAGGTTTCCAGCACTCAGAGGACTGCTGGAGGCTAGAAATCTACTGAGTCTGAGTTAGATGAGGAGCCTCTGGACTCAGTCACGTCACAGTTGCTAGAGCTGCAAAGGCAAGCCCAGGAACATCAGGAAGAGATGTCTGCTGCACTCCTCAGATTGCAAGGCATGATGGGGGAGTCTGTTCGCCTTCAGTCTGAGTTGCCGGCATGCCAACCGCACCGAGGTCAACACACGTATGATGGCAGCTGCCAAGGAGACTTTTGTCCAAAACATCAGTCCTGCACTGCTGTGTGGGCAGAACTCCATTGCTGGTGCCATAGTTGGCCTCCAACTATGTCAATGCAAGAGGTGTGCAGGGTGGCTCGATCTCATTCCAGCTTTTGCTTCTCCACAAGGACTCAGCCAGGGGTCCTCAGGCACCGATAGAGAACAGGATGAGCAGGTGCCCGCCCCGGTGCCATCAACTCAGATGACTCCGGGAATGTCCGGCCCATCTGATTCCCCTCTTCCTATGACCCCAGCAGCTCCAGCTCCACAAGCCGAGCCGGGAGCCATTGCCACACAGCAGGACCCCGGAAGCAGGCTGGGCCCTCTGGGTCTCGGCCCTCCAGAGGATGCCCATCAAGTTTGTCACAGATAACAGGGCGTAGCAGTCAGCAGGCTGCCTCTACCTCCGCTGTGGATGTTGGGGGAGCACAAAGACATAGCGGCAGGGTTAGGAAGGTTAAGAAAATATAGTTTCACAGTGTGGGCATGGGCGTTAATCACTTGTACACACTGTCGACTATTTTCAATAAACTTCCAACAATGTCACCCTGACTATGTCTCCTTCTTATGATGAGCAGTGTTCGTGTCAGTCTGAAGTGAAAGCTTGGTTCCTGCACAAGATAGCAGCAGATGTCCCATTCCAGGGCCTCTTCCCTGTGCTTTGTGCAAACTTCCGCACACTGATGGTGCACCTCCACAATCACTGGACCCATCAGTGATGCCTGTACCTCGATGACGCCTGTACCTCGATGATGCCTGTCGTTGCTGCCAGAATGTCCTGGGCCGGTGTCATAGGGTTGCGTCATCCTCTCGGTGTGCTCCCAGCACCTTTAATGTGCGGCTGCCCCCCCCATCTCGTCAGCATCTGTGTCCAGTGACAGCGTAGCCCTGAAGGGTGCAGCTCATGAAGGATGCCATAGGATCAGGAGAAGTTGAAGTTTCTCCGCTACATCTCCGTGATACGACCCTGTTCACAGAGCACAAGCCAGCTACCCTCGGCCAGGCAGGAGTCAGACATTCACATAGGGCAGGAGCTTCGGGTCGGCGAGTGGGGGCGGACCCCACTCGCCGACGTGTAAAATAATTCGCGGTGACGTCAGGCGTGCGTCCCGATGTCACCGCGCGTCATTCAGATATTCAGTTCGGCCAGCACACCTAGAGTCGTCTGCGTGCCCGCCAAACTGTCAAAGGCCTATTAAGGCAAGTTAAATATCGATTAACGTACTTAACTGAGCTGCCCATCCAACCTGAATGTTGGCAGCAGGCGGAGAGTCCAGGCAACCTTCGCATGTATCATGAAACCTCATCCATGGCTGGGATGAGGTTTCATGAAGGTTTTTAAAGTTTAATAAAATGTTTTAATAAAATTCATTGGTGTGTCCCAGCTCATGTGACACTGTCACGTGAGGGGACGTGTCTTCAAAATCTTTTTTTTTGTCCTTATTAAAATTTTTAAAAAGTCAAACTGATCTAGAGTGTCTCAGGGAGATTTCTGCACTCTTTCCTCTGCATGCGTGAAAGAGCGCAGGCCCCGGCTCAGCCTATTGCCCCCGCCTGCACAGGGAGCACTCAGCGCTTCCGGGTGAGCGTCACACTGGGTGGGCCTTAACTGGCCCGCCTGCATAAAATGGCGGCGCGCCACCTACCACAGGCAGCAATCAGCTGCGCACTCACCCGCGCCGGCTCCTGCCCAACCTCCCCCCACCCCCACCCAAATGGGGGCAAAATTCTCCCCATAAGCTCTGTGAGGATCTATGGAGTGTCTCCACTGCATGTCGTCATCATCCTCCTGAATGTAGGGACTATGGGCATCCATGACAGGAGCGTTATCACGGAGGGTTTGTGCGCTGCCATCAGCCAGACAGGAGTCAAACATTCACAGATGCAATATGAGGATCTATGGTGACAACTCACTGCATGCTGTTATCATCCTCCACAAATCTAGCAGCTCCGAGGGCCTCCCAAGCATGCTTGCCTCGTCTGTCCAGTGCGAGGGCCTCATTATTGTCATCCTTGCCTTTGAGGACCTCCTAACCCTCATCCCTGTCAACGTCCTCTTCATCAGAGGAGATGTGCAGCTCCTCCATCTCCTCCTCAGCCAGCTCGTCTCCCCGTTGCAGCATCAGCTTGTAAAGGGCAGAGAATGCAATGTCGATGTGTGACATCCTCTGTGGACTATATTGCAGGCCTTCACCAGTATGGTCCAGGCACTAGAACCTCTTCTGCAATACCCCAATGTGTGAGTTGCAGCATGAGTCTCATTATACTTTCGCTCTGCTGCAGTCTGAGACTGCCACACAGGCGTCATCAGCCACGTCCTCTGTGGGTAGCCCTTGTCCCCAAGGAGCCAATCCTGCAGCCTCTGTGGACCCTGTAAGATGTCAGGGATCTGAGACATGCTGAGAATGCAGGAGTCATGGACAGTCCTTGGGAATTGTGTGCAGACCCGTAGGATGCATTTATGGTGGTCACAGACCAGCTGAACATACAGCGAGTGGAAGTCCTTGTGGTTGACGTAGTTGATTGCTTGTTGCCACGGAGATTGAAGTGCACCATGAGTGCAGTCGATTGCAAGCTGCACCTGTGGGAAACCTGAGATCTATGCAAATTCCAGCGCTCTTGCTTCCTGGCTTTCCTGATCCCGGGCGAAATGAACAAAGCTGTGTTCCTTCACCAATATGGCATCCGTGACCTGGATACACTTGTGTGTGGAGGCTTGCGTAACCCCACACAAGCCACCTGTGGAGCCCTGGAAGGAGCCACTAGTATAAAAATTGAGCACCACGATCACTTTCACGGCCACTGGCAGTGGATGCTCTCCATGTCCTTGTGGCGCCAAATCTTGCAGCAGGTGGCAGATGTAACTGACCAGTTCCCTGGACATGCGCAGTCTTCAGCGACATTGGTTCTTGGTCATCTGCAGGAATGACAAGCGCTATCCCTAGACCCTGGCTCTAGTGAGGCGCTGACCTGCGAAAGCTCACTGTGGCTCTTCAGCAATGTGGACAGGAGCCCCAACCCCCCCTTCTTCTTGAGGGTGCTGCTCCTCCCTTTGCCCAGCCAGGTGCCTCCACCACTCTCTTCTCCTTCATCTTTGCTCTCTGTAAGCCATGAGGCATACAACTAGGTCACCAGGATCCATGCTCCTGATGTATTCCTCTTGGAGGGTGAAAGAGAAAGACACTTGGGTTAGCATGGGTGTTCTACGAACATCTCTTGGTTAAGTCTGAAGGCCGCTTAACACATTCCAGAGAGTGCTGGCCACCACTTGAATGGCCAGAGTGTAGTGCGCTGCATGGCTGCCCGAAACCCCACTCACCTCCGCCCCACTCCACCTGACCGATTGGTGGCAGCTTCACCCACTGGATTTCAAACCCCCGACCCCATCCACAGGGCAGCTCTTGCCCCTACATCTAGCTGGGAAAAAGTGACTTGCCTGTGCTCTCACCTGAATGTGCGGCGTCTCTTCCTTGAAGTCGCACAGGTGACCCTTGCAAGCGCTGCACAACGTCAATGTGCACCCACCTCCAAGCTCCCCTCGATGTTCAGCTCGCCAGGTGAACACCTTTTAAATGTTGTTGTGGAACATGTAGGCGTGCAATCATTCCGACGTGCCTGGATGATTCAGTGTGAGATTGATACCAGCAGACAGGCAAGGTGATGAGATGCAAATGCATTGAAATTAGCTTTTCGAAGTTGGATGGTAGGAAAAGTGGCCTGCCATTGATGGTCAGTGCAAAACCAATTTTTGGCCTTATTGCCATATTGTCCACTCACACCTGCCATAACACCTGATGCCAACAGGGGCAGAAAATTCCAGCCACAGTGTCAGAAAAAAGCAGAAGAGGTTGTTAATAAAGAGAAACGCAACTCGAAGAGCACAAAAAGTGAATTGAATGGAGATAGCCAAATACCAGAAACATAAAGTACTGCTACCATTCTTCCAAATGTGACAGACTGAGATGTGGAAGAACTGTCAAGCCTCAAGACTGTCTGAATTTATAAAGTCAGAGATTTGAGATGGGGAGCAGGGATAATAAGTAAAGATTGCATTACAAATAGCTATACTCTGTTGGAAAGGAAAGTTTTCTTTGGAGGAGAAAGGGGGATGTTGTATGATGTTGTATGTGACTGCATGCCACTGTACTGTAAAGGTGCTTGGCAGAGCAAGGTTTAGTGAGGGCCTGGAGAATAGCAATGCCCATGGTATGATGTATAGAGTCACATGGTAATAGACAGAGAGAGCAGTCTATAGAGAACACTCTGGAACCAGCCTGCATGGAGGTAACAGCACCATGCATGACAGTAACTTGGGATCTGTAAATGGTTAAAGGTTAGCATTAAAGAGCTAATGTTTAAATATACAATATTAATGTGTTAAGTAGCTTCTATGGATAATAAATTTGGTGCACAACATGAATGCCTCTCTATAATTGTCCTTGGATTTGACAGTGAGCATAACATCCTAGACTAGCTCAGCACACAAAAGAGTAACCTTAATGAGCATAATAACCTGATTATTTTAAATAACATCTTCTACCCTTTTAGATCTGTGATTTATGCTTACATCAACAAGCAATGTGCCACAACTAAAAACATAAAAAATGTCATGACAACAAACAATGTTAAACTATTTCATTTGTAACCTTTTATATATTTAACGGTGGAGTTTCTGCTTTGGACGCGATTGGTGATATGGTTTTGTGAAGCTTTTCCTTAAACTTGAGTTCTGCTCAAGCTCATTTGCATGTTGCCGAATTCAATATCTGCTGTGATCCAGTACTGTCTGGCAGTATTTTATAACACACACACAAACACAAAAAAAATTGTTTTAAGTTTAAATAACGCGGAAAAGATTTATAAGAATGGTTCCAGGTATGAGGGACTTGAGTTACGTGGATAAATTAAAGAAGCTAAGGCTGTTCTCCTTGGAGAAAAGAAGGTTGAGAGGAGATTTGATAGAGGTGCTCAAAATCATGAGGGATCTGAACAGACTAGACGGAGAGAAACTGTGCCCATTGAGCAGGGTCGAGAACAAGAGGGTACAGATTTAAGGTGACTGGCAAAAGAACCAAAGGTTGTAGGGGCTAAATTAGCAAGTCTCATCAACCCTGAGTTGGTAAAGGGTTAAAACCTTACAAGGCAACATGAAGAAAGATTTTTTTTAGGCAGCAAATCATTACGATCTGGGATGTGCTGTTCTGGAATGTGCTACCTTAGAGACTGATGGAGGTATCATCAATAGTGGTTTTAAAAAGAGATTGGATAGACATTTGCAAGGGGGAAAAAGAATTGCAGGTTTATGAGGAAAGGGCTAGGGAGTATGACTGGGCTAAATTGTTCTTGCAGAGACCTGGCACTGACATGCCCAGCAAATGGCTTCCTTCATGCTATAACCAGTCCCTTATCCCATGAAAAAATACTCCTTACTTTCTTAAGAGTGATAACTTGGTGCAGTTTGATAAAGACTGGGTTTATTGCAAGAAATAAGCATTTTTAATCGCAGTATCTTAGTTCACTGCTTATGATAAACCTCATTTTAAATGACTTGTAAGAAATATATGGATCCATTTCTGAGTACAGTGGGTAAATTTCTAAATATATATATGTATTTAAAAGCTTGTGAAACATGCCTATTCTAATCCTTGTAACCAAAAGAATCAGATTAACTTTTAGAGCTTCCTCAAGGGCCCGCAAATGAGGGCAATCAGTGGAAACTTGTAACAATGATTAATTTGATTGGGGGCTTGGGCAGTTTTGTGGGCAGGTTCAAGCGTGATATTTTTCAAATTAACACAAAAGATCCTTCAAACTTGAATTGCACTGAATGTAATTTGCATTTAAATTTCCATGATCTTTTGCATTGGTTTAGTCAGTTTCAGGTGCAATGTAGTTAAAAAAAAAACAACTTGATTGAGTGGAAAATCTAACCTGATTGTAACCTCGCCTTCCATAATAGGGACATAAGAAGGTATAGAACTGGAAAAGACAACTCTCCACAATAGCTTCATTTACTGTATTTAATAAACTTGCAGAGAGAAACCTATCTATATTTTAAACAGTTGTTTTATTTACAGTCGCTTATTAGCACAGCTAAACAAATACTTAACTCGAGATGTTTTGGTTTAATGTGTTCAGCCATATATATATTATATATGCACATGCTTTCTTCAAAGCTGGATCAGTGTACATAAAACTATCCAGAGATTCACTTAGTTATTTTTAAGGATCCCACTGCTGTCGACACCATCTGTTCACAGCTGGTTTGCCTTTCACTTTGATCCTGAAGCATATCTGTGCCCTCGCCTCCTGCAAACCCATCAGAGACTGCAGCTTTCTTCAAGTGGATGGAGTCTCTCAGCCCATGTTATTGGACGCTGACCTTGTGCTTGGGCTAATCCAGAATCCATGCTTAGCTGATGTTGATTGGGCCAAAGAACTTCAAGAGCAAGCCGTCTGTAAAACTGGGCTATCGCACAACACGGCTACACAATTCAGGATTTCTTACGGAGCCTGATCATTTTCAAATGCAGCACACATCAGGCAGCAGCTGACAATCCCCTTGCATCTCAGTGGAATTCTCTCCATCTAGGCTCAAGGTGAACTGGGTTAGCTGTGTGCCCGCCACAAGAGATAACACAATGGGCTGGATCTTGCTAGAAAAATAAAGGCGTGTTAACACCGTACCCCATTATCAATATGAAAATCAGGCAGCAAATTCAAAGGATTAGAGATATGCCTTGAATTGCGAGTCCCCAGAATTTGCACCACTCCCTTACTTGTTTTGCACAAACAGCCTCTCGCTCTTAGCCTTCATGTTACTTTTATGAAGTTGCCAGATTTGCATAGCAATTGCTAATTAAAATCACCACAGAAAGTTAGGGCTGAAACTTTATAAAGTAAATACCTTTTTAATTATGTGATAATTGATTAATGAAATGCTAATCAACCTCTCTGGTCCAGGAAAGGAACTGTTCAATTTCATTTCTATATGCTGTTGTTAGAAGTTTAAATTTTTAATAAAATTTCTTACTTTTCCTTTCTGTCTCTTTTTGTATTTCTCTATCGCTTAATCCAATCTTTCCCTCTCTTTATTTCTCATTCTTTGCTGATTTGACTATAATTCACTCTCCACCTCTGTCGTTCCTCTGTTTCTCATACTTTAAATCCATTAATTAAGGTAGTTGACTATTGATCCCGTTGTTCACTAAGATCTGAGATGCCCCATTATCCTGGTTATTCTATTAGTTTACACTTGCAGCAAGTTGCAGCCCAAACATTTTTCAAGCTGGAGGATACAGGAAAATGGCTAATTAATGGTGTATGTCACAAAATGTCTGGCTCCGGCAAGATAAAGCCTAACATTTGAAGAGCAGGACCAGCTGTTGACAAAAAAGTCACTATTCGTAGAATAGTAGAATTGCATAGCCCCAAAAACAGGCACAAGGGATTGATATGTGTGAATAATCCATGCAGGATGCCAACTCTATACCCTCATATACAATCCTCCTCATCTCATCCCACTTCCCTCTCATTCCACAATCTCTCCAGATGTATAAGCTGCAGATGGTGTAAGCATGCACCTCTCACTTTCTCCCCTTCCCTCACTGCAACCTTATCCTGGTGCCTTTCCCCTATAAGACAGTGATGATAAAGACACGGCACCATCACTGAATTTTACATTCTTACTCACCAGCTCGGATAATGACTCTGCGCCTAATTCAGCAGAAAAATTAAAGGCCAGATCTATATGTGTTGAGACACCGGGCATGGGTTTGCTGGAACCAGGGCTAGGGCAATGATATCCCAGGTGCCAGCTCACCAAAGGGTGAAGTTGCATACAGGTTCTGCTGCAGCACATTCAGATATGGACTTCTATGGGGTCCATGGGGTAGCTGACAGAAGAAGGCTGATGAGCATGTACAACACAATGCTTGGTACATTAGGAAGCCTGCCGGAAAGCCTGCATTCAATGCCAAAGAGCACGGAGGAATCTCGTGCCAACCTGGCACAGGCTTTGCGCTGAGCTTGGAGTCCATTCTTTCCAGTACCGAGGTAGTGGCCAACTCTGTCCACACACTCATGGACCCAAACATGATGCAGCATCCAATGGCCAAAGGCATAAACACATAACTCTTGCAGCATAAGCAGTAACCAACTAATATCTAACTGAACACCAAGCTCAGGCTGCTACCATCATGAATCTGGATACCGGTGCTCAAAAGAGCTTGCAGGGTGTCAAAGAAGTCGAGCAAGTTCTCCTCCAGCAGATTGTTCAGATTGCTGAGGTGCTGCCTTGGGGGTGGGGGGGTGGGGGGGGGGGGTGGGGGTGGGGGTGGGGGTGGTGTTGGTGGTGGGGGGGAGCGGTGGTGGCTTCATGGACCATGCACATGTTGCCCTCTCTCAGGATGACAGTATTCATTCTACCACCACTGCCACAGGCTGAAGTATTTGCAACATGTTGCAGTTTGCTATCCAATGTTGTGCCCCAGTGCCCTCGCTGTTGCCTGTCAGCCAGTCAGTCTAGGCTGCTGTCACCCATACTAATGTGGTGCACTCCACAGCCGGGTCCAAATGTCTAGGTGCAGGTTTGTTTGAATTCATTCTCCGAGGCCAGCCACAGTCTCCGCCGCTGAAAGTCAGCAACCTTCCAGCAGCCATGGGACAGCCACTGGGGTGGCACCAGGACAGGCAAAGGTACACAGAAGACAAGCACTAAGGATATGCACACGAATGATTAGTTTATATTTTTATGAAAAATATAGGATGATTTCATTTTAAATTTGATTCTGCAGTGGCTGTTATTGTTGAATTGTTACTAAGTAAATACTGCAATTGTCAGTGACAGAGGGATGGTAAAGTATGCAATGAATGCTTGAAGATGTTGGTGAATGGGGATTTGGGTTTGCAAGTGCTGGTATCTCATTCAAAGGAGCTCTTCATGGACAGCTCAGACAGGAAGGGGCTGTATAGCTTTCCTTCTCCCTTCTTCCTTCTCTTCCTTCTGTTCCTCCTCATGCTTTGCTCTTCAGTTGCTCATTACGTAGCTGGTGGCTGCTGCCCCCTCATGATGGTGAGGTCGTGCACCATATAGCAGACCACCATGAACCTTTGACACTTGCTCTGCCATGTACTGTAAAGTTGCTCCAGAGTAGCCCAGGTAGGAGAAGCAATGTTTCAGCAGTGGTGGCTCCATCACAATTCCTGTGGTTACTTGACTTTATTGTACGCATGATGTGTTCATAACCAAATGTTTCACACCTAATCATGAGGCAGGTGTTGGCGGTTAGCCCTTGTCACTTGTAGCCATGATTTGTTTTGATATGGTGGCTCAAATGCAGCTGGCATTTTGGGTTGCCACAGAATGTATGCTGCCAGGACACTAGGCATTGACCTGCATTATTCGTTGCCAATGGTCACAGACCAGTCGGACGTTGAGGGAGTGGAATCCCTTTCGATTGTTGTAAAGGGCAGAGTTGACATGTAACACCTGCAAAGCAATATACCTGCTTCCCATGGCACCCTTCGCCATGGGGAAACCTTTAACTCTAACAAATCCATGTACTCGCTTGGCCTACCTCTCTCTAGCAAGAGAGAATTAAATGTGTTCAGCTCTCTTTGAATAGAAAGTGTCATTGACTTCCATCATGCAACAGGTGATAGCAAACTACGACATGTTGCAAATACTTCAGCCTCAACCTGGAAGGCCCCAGACACGTAGAAGTTTATCCCAACCACTGGTAATGCCACCCTTTGATTGCAGTTGTGGCTGAAGTGTGTGGCAAATTTTCTATGACAGCATCCTTATTGAAGTGCAGAAATTTCACATATTATTCATCGCTGAGATAGGAGAAATGCTCCCTGTACACTTTGTGCATTTATAGCCTTCTACTAAGAGGTCTTCTCCCTGTCCTCCTACTCCATCTTCCAAAGATTTGCCCTGTTCTGCATGACCTCTGTTCATTCTCCCAGTCATGCTACATTCCAAAGAGAATAATTCTGCACCCATATCTTGGAACAACTGATCTGTACTGAAGCTTTGAAGTCAGGACAAGTCCTCCAGCACTTGCCACACCACCCCCTGTGGACTTTTGCAATTTGAAAGAACTATAGAGCGTACAAAACACTTTACTATAAAATTGCAGCAACAGCCAGAAAAAATTGACTTGTAACTAACCTGTAAGTAGTTAGGTATTCAGCTAGGTATTCAAAGTCATGATGAGTCCGGGCACAGTAGGCAGGGAAAAACTATTCTCACTGGTGGAAGGATCAAGAATGAGAGGGCACAATTTAAGGTAATTGGCAAAAGAAGCAATGGAAGAATAAGCAGAAACTTTTTCACACAGTGAGTAGCTAGGATCTGGAAAGTTCTGCTTAAGAGTGCAGTTGAGGCAGGTTCAATGGAGGCATTCAAGAGGGAGTTGGATTAATATCTGAAAAGGAAGAATGTGCAGAGTTACGTGGAGAAGGCGGGGGAATGGCATTAGGTGAACTGCTTATTCAGAGAGCCAGTGCAGACATAACAGGTCCAATAGCCTTATTCTGTACGGTAACAATTCTGTGATTCTGTGATAGTTGATGGTCTCTACATATAGTGTTGATGAAGGTCCTTCCGGCTACTTCACGTGTTCAACTGTGCGAGGTTGAGATAGGGTGTTGGCTGGAGCACTGAACTGCAAGATGGTCCAGATGGTATCCAAGCAGCATTGCATTCTGGTTGATGTCATGATCTACCTGCTCTGCATGCTTCCAGCAAGAGTTCACTGCACCTTCACAAAGATAGCGTCCAACGTGATTTGTGGCAAAGTGTGCACACATGCATTGACTGTCATTCTGGTCCCCAAGCTGCACCTGTCACCCAAACAACTGCGCTGCCAAATCCAATTTCATGTCCTTATGATCTTAAAGCATACAAAGAGACCATTCAGCCCACCTTGCATGTTCGGTCTCTCCTGAACGAATTCTCCATTTAGTCCCAATCTCCTGATGTTTTCCAAAGCATGGCACTTTTCTTACCTTCTCAGGTATAGATTCAGTTCCCTTTTGAAAGTGAATATTGAATCTGCTTTCACCACCCGTTCAGTCAATGCGTTCCAGATCATAACAATTTGCTGAGTTAAAAAAAACCTTCTCCTCATGTCCCCTCAAGTTCTTTTGCCGATTATCTTATTCTTTTGGCTAGCAGCACAGGCAGGTACATGAGCTGCATAAATGGCATATTTCAGCCATGTGGGTGTCTGTCCAGATTGTATTATGTGCCCAAATGATACCCATGTGATGCACACCAGCATCATATTTCATGCGTGTGTACTATACCTGGCATGAGCCTGCAGTTCGCTGAACGTTGCTGCAATTAATACCCTGGAGGGTGTCTGAGATTCACTTAGCAGGTACTTGGAGAATAGACCAAGCAAACCAGAGTGAGCAGTGCTCACAAATGATAAGGTGTGAAGAACTTCCTCAAAAGTGGTCAGAATGGAGGCTTGACACTTTCTCGTTTCTTGCTTTGTTTACACTGCAAGGGAAAATGCAAATGCACGATCTGGTCTCAAGTGTTGTTAGAAGTCAGTTTTTATACATCAAGGTAGTGAAACAGTTGGGTTGTGGTGATATAATACTGTGGTTAATGTCCCAGTATCATTAATCATTTGGACAAATGCACAAATGAAACCATTTGCAAATTTGCAGATAACACGGTAATATAATTCAGACCAAATAATAGGTAGCATTAGATTCAGGTAAATTGGGGGAATGGGCCTGTCTGCGGAAGACATCCTTCAAAGTGAATAATAGAAGTGTCCTATTTTGTATCAGATTACACAATAGTTATGATGATGAAGACCAGTCAGCCCATCTAAATATAAGAACAGGAGCAAGCCATTTATCCCTTTGAGCCTGTTCCAGCATTAAATTAGATCATAGAATCAATGGAAAGACACAGCACAGAATGAGGGTGTTCAGCTTAGTATGCCTATATCTGCAGAGTAATTCAACTAATAACACTCATTCACTAATAGCCTTGCAATTTTTTCCCATCAAGTATTTATCAATTGCTTTGGAAGTTACAATTGAATCTACTTCCACCACCCCTTCAGTGCATTGCTTACTGATCATGATAATTCACTCTCTAAAAAATGTTTCCTCATGTCACCTTTGGTTCTTTCCCCAATCACTATAAATCTGCGTCCCCTGATTACTGTCCTCTCAGCCACAGAAATGTTTCCTTTTATTTAATCTATCAAAGCCGTTCATGACTTTGGACACCTCTAGTAAATCTCTTAACCTTCGCTGCTCTAAGGCAAACAATCCCAGTTCTTCCCATCTCCCACTAAACTGAAAGGTTTCATCAGTGCTGCCAATCTAGTAAACCTCTCCTACATCTTATCCAAGGCCTTGATATCCATTCTAAATTGTGGTCCCCAAATTTGAACTCAACGGGGTAGATTTACGCCAAGTCGGCACGATTCAGGAGCCCTTTAAAAATGTGGGTTGGGACATGATTCCAGGATTCCCGACCCCATTCCCGGGGTTTGCAATTTTCAGGAGTGCCTTTTCAAGGTGTGGGCTGGTTCAGGTCACGAGCCTGAGCCATACACTGCCAATCTGGCCAGCTCCATTGTGGGGATAGGCATGTTCTAGCCTTCTGAAATTTTTATGGAGTTGGACCGGCTTTTCAAAGAGTCGTGGTTCACGGCATCTCAGAGGTTTCATGAGGGAACCTTTTAGAAGGTAAGTTTAAAAGATCCTCCTCATGCCCCCCATGCCAACGTATGCCCCCTACTCACCCCACGGCCCTCATGACCCCCATGCCAAGCTATGACACCCCCTATGGCCTCTCATTCCTCCTATGCCAAGCTATGGCACTTCCATGCTCTTTCACCGACCATATACTGTATAGAAACTTAGGTGTTTAGGTACCCTTATAGATGTCTTGGTTTTCAGCCAAGAATACATAATGAACTTAAGGCCTAGAAATCCAATAGTTTGCAGAACATCTGAGCCCCAGGGAAGATATTGCTTTGGTTCTCTGATCGATGCTGCCAATTTCACAATGTTTATTTACACAAAATAAAGAGGTTTCAAGTCCTTGCAATTCCTGCTATTGGTACTTTAGAGGGTCTGGATGACCAAGATTTTTATTGGACTATTGTAAAAAGGAGTGTTTTTCAAAGAATGTGGAAAGTTATCCATGAATGACTTTTTATCAAGCTTTATTTTACACATGCTACTGTCACTGCTTCTATTCCGTGCTTCTATACAGTGTATAGTGGGTGAATGAGTATGAAAGTGCCATAGCTTGGCATTAGGGGCCATGAGGGGCCATAGGGGTTGTTTGAGAAGCATAGTTTGGCATGGGGGGGGGGGGCATGAGATGGCATGGATGTTGCTTGAGGAATGTGTGGGGGGGGGGGGGGGGGGCGCGGGTGTGAGGGGACGTGAAAGGTGAGGGTGGGAGGGCCTTTCTGCTTTTATTCCAAGTGGGACAAAGTCCCACAGCACCGAGACAGGCCTTTTAAACAGCACGTCTCCGCACCCAGCAGCCCCCGTGGCTGTCTCTGAACTTTATCCTGGGTTGGCTGCCTGACTGCAGCTCACACCCACTCTCCACAAATGAAAACCCTGTTTTTGTGGGTGCTTTCTCCCAAGGCAGCCGTACCAAGCCTGGGATTTTCCCAACTCCCAGTTTATATTGCTCCCCATTTTTCCCATCAAATGTAAAACTTCACACTCCTCTCTATAAAATTTCATCAGCCATGGGCCTGCCCATCTCACACATCCATCTACATTGCCCTGAGGTCTGTAATTATCCTCCTTGTTATTTGCTACGTTTATGAGGTTTGAGTCGAGTGCAAATTTTGAAATTATTGGGTGGAATCTTCTGCCCTCACTGGAAGTGAGGGGGGAGGGCCTGAGAATTAGATGGGTTGGCGTTGGAATGAATACCCAACGCCTTCTTGCCTCCACCGGAAGTAGGTTCTGAGCAGGAAAGCCCATGGTTGACTTTCTGCCCTGCCTTTATTTGAGACCCTGAAGTAGCCAATTTGCTAGCACTTAAAGGTCTTTTTCCACCTCCGCTGCAATTTTCTCAGCTCCAGGCGGACCTACTGACATGCGGTCTGCATGACTGGTTAAACTTTGCAGGCTGCATGTCAGCTGGAGACGGGGGCATGGGTGTGTGGATTCCCCCCATCTGCACTAATCTGTGCATGATGAAGGGCATGGCCATGGGGGTTGGCAGTTGGGGGGGTGGCCACTGACAATCATCTTCCTGTCCTTGCTGCCGACACCCATGGACCCCCCCCCCCCCTCCCCAAAGCCCCCACTGTGTGAGACCCTCCCCAACAGCACTTACCTTTTCCCTCGATTGCTCGGCGATCCTAGGACTCCTGAGGGTGTTGTTCCAGCAGCACTCACAGCCACCTCTGTGATTGGTCGGCAGCTCTAGGAGGGCGGGACATCTGATCCTGGGGTCCTCATTTGAGAGGAAGGCTCGCCGCTGTCTTTTTAACTGCCTGATGGGCAGAAGATACTGTGGGCCTTCCTCCTAAGAGTCAGCGTGGGTATCTCGCCACTTTTTCAGGCAGTGCACGAGAAACCTGCCAAAAACAGAAGATTGCATCCTATGTTCTGTATACCCAAGACCAGGTCATTAATATGTAACAAAGGGAGCAGTGTTTCTAACACTGAGCCCATGGAAACATCACTGTATACTTCCCTCCAGTTAAAACAATCATTCAACACTGCTGCAAGAGCAAAATACTGCAGATGCTGGAAATCTGAATAAAAACCGTAAATGCTGGGAATACTCAGTAGGTATGCCAGCATCTGCAGGGAGAGAAACAGAGTTATTGTTTGATGACCCTTCATCAGAACTGGACGCACTTAAAGAAAGAATGGCTTTTAAGCAATAATTGTTGTTACAATAGTTTTTTTAATCAATCCTAGCACCGACATCTCGGCACTTCCTCCCCTCCAACGTTCTCAAATGCAAATGGATTTTTTCAGGTGCAAAGGGACCATCCTTACCACCTCAATGGAAGAGATCTAACAAACAATGACTCCCAGACATGTTGGAGCCATGAGGATGGAATATCAAATAAGGTCTACCTGTGAGAGAATCGTAGCTGGCATGATGATGGGTTTTTAATCATACGCCCATTGTGTTTCCATCACTCTGGCTCCAACCCATTATGTGGAAATGAAAGCACTGAAACTTGCCACCATGTGCCCAAAACTGGCTGCAGATAATAAATCTACTATCCCAAGAACCAGAGAGAAACTAGGCAGTCTGCAAAGAACACCTATTGCAGAACATCAACTGCAGAACAAGGCAGTACCGCCTATGCCTTTTTTAAACCTGGAGACTGCAATTTCTTAAAGGTTTCCCAGTCAGATTGTCATTCCAAGTCCACCTGTAAAGAAAGTTGACCTTTTGGTAAGTAAAACTACAACTGACTTACTTCACAACCTGCTGAACATCCATCTCTTCAAGGGAATCCTACAATAATTCCTGATATACAACACCAATTATTGAAACCACCTAGACAACTTTTTCAAAGTGAACTGCTTCCTCCAATGGGTCTACAACAATGGTTTTTCCTACAACCAGGCAAACATGTGAACTAAGAACTATTCTTTTGTTGACAACTTGTAAAAGTGTACTTTGCTCTGGAATTGTATCTTTCTCAAGTGTGTGTGTATTTGTGTGTGTGTGTGTGTGTGTGTGTGTGTGTGAGTGAAATAGAATGTAGACTTTTGGGGTGATTGTGTGAATAAACAATCTTCCTTGTTTAAACCCACAAAAGCTTGTTGCTGATTGTTAAAAAATTGACCACACACTCAGGGGCTGAGAAACATGCAAACATTCCTTTCCAAAAACAAACTGATTATGGACTGTAAGAGGAAGGTTACAAGGGTCTCAGTTCTCTCCTAACCCTCTCTATAACAATAAGAACATACGAAATAGGAGTAGGAGTTGGCCATTTGGCATTCTGAGCCTTCTCCCCAATTCAACAAAATAATTTCTGATCTTCAACTTCAACCCCACCATCCCTCACTATCCTCATATCCCTTATCTCCCTTACTAGCCAAAAATCCAATGACTCCTAGGAGGGATCTGGTTGGCTCTTGGTCTTTGTTAATTGCTGCTGTGTGTAGGCTGGACATGTTAGGCATCAGTTCTATGAAGACTTATAGCGCTCTTTCAGATGTTACAAAACCATTTGTGGAGTAACTTTTCCTGCTGGCCTGCAGCATGTTGCAGTTGCCTGTGTTAAATTTCATCTGGCTATTGATCTGCCCACCTACTTATCTTTTCCAATTCATTCTGCGACTTCTGAGTTGCCTCTTTTGCTTCACTGCTCCACCTGGTGTGGCCTCAGCTGCAAACTTGACTACTTTGCATTTTGAATGTGGGAAATTCCAGGCAGGCTCCTACTTTGCAGCAACTCCCCTGTTAAAGGTTCCAGCTCAAGAGAGACTTTGGAGGTGAGAGGGATGGGGAAGAACTGAAGATGTTTAAAAGGTAGGTGCACAAGCCGTGTGCAGTTGTCTGGAGGGGAAACGATAGGATTTTAAGTTCAATGATTAGGATTGTTGGGGTAGATCTTGAACTTGCCATGTTGCTTTAAATTGTGACAATGTAAGTCAGTCACCCACGATAGAAACAGCCCAATTTTTGTTTCCTTAGCCGCAATTGGAAACCTTTGTTGTTGAGCATAAAATATGCTAGCCTAGGCTCTGGAACTCTTGCATTTGGAACACTGTTTCCACTCTTGGCTGTCGCATGTAGGGATGAATATCAAGGCTCTGGAGATGATGCAACCAGATTGGCAACTGGTCTTAAAATTTTTAGTTCTCAGGATGAGCTCCAAGATTTAGGGCTGTTTGCTTCATAAGAACATAAGAACATAAGAAATAGGAACAGGAGTAGGCCATTCGGCCCCTCAGGCCTGCTCCACCATTCAATAAGATCATGGCTTGTGTTTCGATTTCCACGTTCCCAACTAACCCCGATAGCCTTTGATTCCCTTGCCTAACAAGAATCCACCTACCTCTGCCTTAAAAATATTCAATGACCCTGCCTCCACCACCCTGTGAGGCAGAGAATTCCAAAGTTGCGCAACACTGAGAGAAAAAAAAATTCTCCTCATCTCTGTCCTAAAAGGGTGACCCCTAATTTTAAAACAGTGACCCCGAGTTCTGGACTCACCTATAAGAGGAAACATCCTTTCAACATCCGCCTTGTCAAGGCCGTTCAGGATCTTGTATACTTCAGTCAAATCACCCCTCACTCATCTAAACTCCAGTGGAAACAAGCCCAGTCTGTCCAACCTTTCCTCATAAGACAGCCCACTCATTCCAGGTATCAATTTAGTAAACCTCTTCTGAACTGCCTCCAAAGCATTTACATCCTTTGTTAAACAAGGAGACCAAAACTGCGCACAGTATTCAAGCTTTGGTCTCACCAATGCCCTGTATAACTGAAGCATAACATCCTTACTTTTATAAAAGCAAAATATTGCAGATGCTGGAAATCTAGAACAAAGACAAAAATATCTGGAAAAACTCAGCAGGTCTGACAGCATCTGCGGAGAGGAACACAGTTGACGTTTCGAGTCCGTATGACTCTTCAACAGAACTAAGACATATAGAAATGAGATGAAATGTAAGCTGGTAGGTGGGGGGGGGGGAGGGGGGGGTACAGGTAGAGATCGATAGGGGGCCAGTGATAGGTGGAGGCCAAGAAGAGACTGCCAAAAAAGTCATAGACAAAAGGGCAAAGGGGTGTTGATGGTGGTGATATTATCTAAAGGATGTGCTAATGGGGTCATTAAGGGTAGAAAGCAGGAATAGCAAGTGACAGACAGCCCTAGTGGGGGTGGGATGGGGGGAAAGGATCGAAATGGGCTAAAAGGGAGATAGAACGATGAATTGAAATAAATTTAAAAATAGGAGGGAAAAGAAAAATATATTTGTAAAAAAAATTTTTTTAAATATTAGAAAAAGGGGGATCGGAAAGGGGGTGGGGATGGAGGAGAGAGTTCATGATCTGAAATTGTTGAACTCAATATTAAGTCCGGAAGGCTGTAAAGTGCCTAGTCGGAAGATGAGGTGCTGTTCCTCCAGTTTTTACCTTTATGTTCAATCCCGCTCATAATAAAGGATAGCATTCCATTCGCTTTCTTAGCTATTGCTGTGCCTGCATACTAACCTTTTTGTGACTCAGAGAAACACAAACTTTGAGGGGGCATGACTGCGGTTTTTAAAATGATGAACAGATTGAATTCAGTCCATTTGGATAGGTTAATTGGGATGGATAGGGATTGTAGGACTGGATGGCATTGTGTATGAAATCCTCAGGCAGAGGTGCAGATTAAACAGCGTATTCTTTTCACAGCAAACCATCAATCTCTGGAACAGGCTACGCAGCTCCCAGTGGCTATTGATTCACTGCAGTACTTTAAACGGACACTTGACAAATGGCTGAAAGACGAGCATGTTTCCCAGTTATTCGGGGTGAGCTGCCAGTCTGCTGCAACACCTGGGAGTCAAAGCCTAATACCGTCTCCTGGAGCCTTGCTTGACTGGCAGAGGGACTCAGACAGGAATTTCCCCCAGGGCCTTTCCTAACCTGGTGACAGGATTTTGTCCTCGGGTCCTCTTTCCTCTTTCTCAGGAGGTTCAGTGATTGAAAGGTCGGTTAGTGGTGTACCCGGTGACACCAGCAGGCTCACTGGTCTTTTCCCATCATACCATTCACAAGTTCATAAAGATTGAATTCTGTTGTGGCTGGGTTTCTTTGGATTGAAAGGCCTAGGTGAAAGACCAAGGTCAAAGATAGGGCACTAAAAATGGAAAATTCTGGAAGCCAGAAATGTTAACTCTCTTTCTCTCTCCACAGATGCTGCCAAACCCACTGGGCATTTCCAGCATTTCCTGTTTTCCCGTCAGGTTGCTGGCATCCACAGTATTTTGCTTTTTCCAAAATTAGGGCAAGTGATCTGACAAGTGAAATCTTGTGAGTACTCCAGTTTTGCAAACAATGTCGGGGAGGATGAGGAGTCTAAATCAATTACAGATAATACACTCAAGAGCTTTATGCAGTGAATGATTGTTGGATTGGAGTGACTGTTGATAGTTTGCTGGTTTTTGACCAGGTTAGAGCGCCTGCTTGCTGTGGCTCAGTGTAGCGGACTTACTTCTGAGCCAGAGGCTCTGGATTCATGTCCCACTCCAGGGACTATCATCTAGGCTAACACTGCAGTGCTGTACTGGGGGAGGTGCTGCACTGTTATGGATGAGGTTTTAAATAGAGGCCCTGTCTACCCTCAGAGGTGAAGATCCCATGCCACTGTTTCGACAAGAGTTACCCCCAATGTCCTGGCCACTGCTCAATCCTTAATTAACATCACAAAAAGAGATGATCTGGTCATCATCACATTACTGTTTGTGGGTGTTTGCTGTGTGTGAATTGTGCTTCCTACATTACGACAGTTTAAAGAAGTTCTTCATGGGCTGTAAAGCATTTCGGGACATTCTGAGGATGTGAACTGTATTATTTTTCTCTTGTTTAATCCACAGTATCACAAAATAGGAAGGAGTGGAAGTGTAGAAATTTAAAAAAAAACACAATTTTTAATTAAAATTACTGGGCAAACGATTTCTTTTGGAAACAGAATTAGCAAGCCAGGAAAGGGAGGTGAGAAGGACCCAAGGCTTACCCAAAACTGGAGACTTTGGCCTTGTCTCAGCGCTTTGAGCTGCAGACACAGTTCCAGCAACAGCTCAAATTTCAGAGGAGCAACAGAGAGAGAGAGAAGCATCCTCTCTTCTGCGTCTCACTGATGCCCGCTCGCTCCTCCTCCTCTCTGCTCTCCTCTGCTCCCCTCTCTGCCCCTCCCCATCCCTCTCTGACCCTATGTCTGCCACTGCTCTTAGTGCCTCTTCTCTATCTGCCCTTCCTCTCTCTGCCCCTCCCCTCTGCCACTCCCCTCTCTGTCCCTCCTTTCTCTGCTCCTCCTCTCTCTTCCCCTCCTTTCTCTCCCCTCCCCTCCTTGTTGTCCTCTCTCTGCCCCTCCCTCTCTGCTCCTTCCCACTACGCTGATCCCTCTCTCCCTTCCCCTCTCTACCGCTCCCCTCTCTGCCACTCTCCTCTCTCCCCACCCCTCTCTGTCCCTCCCCTCTCTGACCTGCTGTTGGAGGGTGACCGAGTTGTACCATTGGTGATAGAGTTGATCTCTGGATACTCCTTGGGTGGAAACATTAAGTTTATTTACAATATACTCAGCAGCAACTACATGTGTGCTTTCAACTCCAACTCTATCTCTGCACTGACTGCTGAGGTAGCCCATGCTACTCTCCTATTGGTTACTCCAGATCATGTGATCTTGTCTAACAAGTATTATCCTTAAGGGTACATGACACACTAAATAAACCATAATTATTACATTCTTCCCCCTTTAACTCAGCCATACATATTTTTCAAGATGACATAATATTTACATTGGGTAAGGAATTTACAAGTCCAATCCTTCAGTTGGTTTCCTGGTACGTGTGGAACTTCACAGCTCCACAGCTTCAGATTCTTTGTCAGGAACCTCCTTTTCTGGAGTTGCCTGAACGTCCAATGCTTCAATGGACACTTGCAGTTCTGTATCTTCAACTCTTACAGGAACATCAGACATGTTAGTCCTGGTTTGAGTATCTTCAACAGGAAACACAGACTCGGACATGGTCACTGGTGGAACCAAATCTTGGTGATTTGTCTCTCTTTTCCTTAAATGTTCCACATGTTTATCGTTGAACTGACCTTCCATCTCCACGTGGTAAAATAGAGGTCCAGTCACCGCACTTATTTCACCCGATAACCACCTTGGCCCTTCCCCGAAGCTTTTCTCATGACTATGCCAGTCATGTCTAATTCTCTGGTTTCCCTGACTCCTTTCCACCTTCCCCTCTAAATTCAGCATTATTAAGCTCAACTTCATCCTGAGGCAGCGTTTCAGCAATAACTCCGCAGGTGTGACACCTGTTGTTTTGTGAGGGATAGCCCTGTAGTGAAAAAGAAAGCGTGCTAGCTTGTTTGCCAAGGAATCACCAGTTAGCTTTTCATGCCTGCCTTGAACATTTGAACTGCCTTATATTTCACCCCTTCCTTGGATTCACCTAGTTCTGTTGAAGGGTCATGAGGACTTGAAATGTCAACTCTTTTCTTCTCCGCCGATGCTGCCAGACCTGCTGAGTTTTTCCAGGTAATTCTGTTTTTGTTTTGGATTTCTAGCATCCGCAGTTTTTTGTTTTTATATCTATATTTTTAGCCCTTTTGGCCAGTCCATTTGAGGAAGGGTGGTATGGTACAGTTTTTGCATGAGTGATACCATTGAGGCTGATAAACCATTGAAACTCAGCATTTGTAAATGTCGTGCCATTATCAGGAACAACTACTCCTGATAGTCCGTGAATGGTAAAACTCTGATGTAGTTTCTCAATTGTAGCGGCCGACGTTGGTGACTTCACTTTATATACGTCCAACCATTTTGAATGGGCCTCGACAATGAGCAGAAACATTGTTCCCAGGAAAGGTCCAACGTAGTTAATGTGTTACTGCACCCAGGGTCTACCTGGCCACTCCCATGGGTGTAACGGAGCTGACACTGGCAACTTTTGCAGTTGCTGTCACTGCACACAGTGCTTTACTAAACTCTCTAATTCACTATTCATCCCAGGCCACCATAGATAGCTGCATGCTATGGTCCTCATTTGCGAAATTCCTGGATGGGCACTGTGTAGTTCAATTAAAAGTGGTTCCCTTCCCTTTGGAGGAACTATCACTCATACTCCCCACAATAAGGATGCCATCCTGGCTGGTTATTTCATCTCTTCTGTTGAAGTACGGTTTCATTTAATCAGATACGGGCTCCTGTGACCAACCATGTAGCACATGTTCTCATACCTGAGATAGGACTGGGTCCCGACTTGTCCAGTCCCTGATCTTTCAAGCACATACCAGTGAGGAATTTAAGAAATTTAATAGTAAAACAAGTTCCTGTGGAACTGGAACATGCTCATCATTTTCTTGTAAAGGCAAATGATTAAGGGCATCGGCGTTTGCGGTTTTATTGCCAGGCCTATGTATGAAAGTGTATTTGTATGCTGCCAGAATTAAAACCCTATTAATATTTCTGTATCTTCTTTCTATATGCCTTCTTCTTTCTAGCACAGATTTTAATCTCAGCCTTCTTTTTGACTTCACTATTGGCCAGACTTCTCTCAGATGCCAGCGCAACTTGTCTGAGCTCAGTGGTTGAGTCTCCCAAAATTTCATTATCTGTCTGCTTCTTGGGAAATTCTGCGACTTTTGCTTCCAAAGCGTCTATCGCTTCATTTAGCTGATTTTTCAGCTCTTCCATCTCTTTTTTATACTTGTTTGTTGCCTGCTGGAAAGTTGAGCATTGCTGTGTCTTCTCTGCCAACTCATTCTTCAGTTTATTCAGAGAAGTCCTGAATTCTTTCTGTTTCTCTTCATACTTTTCCACAGATAAAAACTTTGACCTGATAAATCTTGTAGTGTGTGTAGGTCTTTCAACAGGGTTTCTTTTTCCCTTCGAAGGCTGCTCACCTCATCTCAAACTCTGTCATCAAGCAGCGTCTCTTTGAGTTTCTTCTGCTGTTCTTCCAGGTTTTAGCTTAAGACAGCCTGCGTTTCCTCAGGTTGTTGAGTCCTTACACACTCCTTTTCCAAAACAGGAATACTTCCAGCTTCCTTTTGGAATCTCAGTAGCCAATCAGGGTTGATTCCCTTAGCCAATTTTGCCCTTGAAGGGTTAGTCTACTGCCTCTCAATACCAACACTGGTAGCTTTGCCGATTGGCCTCCATAATAGACAATTACTCTGCTTTTACTTCAATGTCTTCACCTGTATATGTTTTTAGCTTGGCGGCTGTTTCTTCTAAACTTAATTAATGTTCACCATTATTCAGATATCTGAAGGTATGTTCCCCAATTAATGTAGTGGAAGGTCCCGTGTCCACTTCCATTCTAACGGGTTTGCCATTTACTTTCACTGTGACAAATGTTGGTTCTGTCTTTTCAACTTTCAGATTAAACAACGAGTAAATGTCTGAATTTGTTGTTTCAGGCTCTTCTACATTGTAGATTTCATTGGGCTTCTCCTTTTGTTTACAATCCTGCTTGAATCTTTCCTTGCACTGCCTCGGCATGTGTCCAGTTCTGTGAGAATAGTTGCATTTGATTTTTTTAAAACCGCCAATTGCTAAAAGATTAATTGTTTCCACCTCTATTAAAATTATTCTTTGATTTTGCTGCTAAGTTATTTTTCTTTATTCTTCAGCTAGTGGGGGCTGTTTCCTGCTTCTTGTCAGAGTCTCGCTTTTTCATACCTCTTTCAGCTGAGATTTCCCACCTGATGTGGAGGATGGCACCATTTTGCGCACCCTGTATTGCTTTTGAGTCTCTCACTGCCCTTTCCTTAGCCAGCATTTTCTCTAGTACCTTCTTGAAATCCAGGTTCACTTTGGATAATAATCTCTTCTGAATAGTGTACCCTTTCACTCCACACACTAAATGATTTCTGCGTATGTCATTCAGAGTCGTACCAAACTCACAATGTTCTGTTAGCTGCTTCAAATCTGCCACATAGCCTGCAATTGTCTCACTGGGGCTCTATTTCATGAATTAAACCTGAACCTCCGCATCATGACTGAGGGCTTGGGTTGAAAGTGACCCTTCACGAGGTCCACCAATTCATCAAAATTCTTCGAATCTGGGGCACTGGGTGCCTTCAAACTTCAAATCAGGGTTTTGCTCCCACAAGCGCTCAAGAAGATCAATTCTCTTCCCCCATAATCTCGTTTTCTTGAAAAAAGAGCGTGAGGCGTTCTATGTGTTGAGAATAATCATCTGTGGCTTGTTCAAAACGATAAATTCTCCCAAACTGTGGCATTTTGAGAGGGGATAACTTCTTCAATTCTAACGGAGCTTGCTACTTACAATCACTGGGTGAGGTACAGTGTCAATTTCTTTCTAACTTGATTTCCTCTGTTCAATCCTGTTTTATCCTCATCACCAGTTTATTGTAGGGTGGCCGGGTTGTATTATTAGTGATAGAGTTGACCACCAGGCACTTCTTTGGTGGGAACACTAAGTTTATTTACAAGGTACTCAGCAACAACCACATGTGTGCTTTCAACTCCAACTCTATTTTTATGCTGACTGCTGAGGTAGCCTGTGCTACTCTCCTATTGATTACTACGGATCATGTGATCTTCCTTAACAAGTATTATTCTTAAAGCTACATGACACACTGAATAAAATCATAGTTACTACACTGTAGAATTGGGATGTGCTCATCATTTTCTTGTAAAGGCAAATGACTAAGGGCATCGGCATTTGCAATTTGGATACCAGGCCTATGTACGAAAGTGTATTCGTATGCTGCCAGAATTAAAGCCCATTGTTGTATTCTTGCTGAGGCTATGGGTGGTAGAGCCTTGTCCTCACTAAACAATCCTAGCGATGGTTTGTGGTTTGAAACAATTGTAAAATGATGGCCATGTACATAGTGGTGAAATTTCTTGACACCAAAGATGATGGACAGGCCTTCTTTTTCAGTCTGTGTGTATCCCTTTTCCACTGTCCCCTACTTTCTCTGCTCCCCCTCTCTACCACGCCCCTCTATTCCCCTCCCCTCTCTGCAGCTCTCTGACTCTCCTCCTTTCTCAACCTCCCCTTTCGCTGTCTGCCCCTCCCCTTATTGTTCCTCCTTTCTCTGCCCCTCCCAGCTCTGCTGTCCCTTTCCTGTCCCTCCCTTATCTAGCCCTTCCTTTCTCTGCTTCCCCCTCTCTGCTTCTCCCCTCTCTGCCCCTCCACTCTGTGCCCTTCCTCTCTCTGCTGCCTCTTCTCTGCCTCTCCTCTCTCTGGCCCCTCCTTTCTCTCATCTCTGCATCTCCCCCTCTCTCTGCCGCCCTCCTTTTGCCCCTCCCCTCCCTGCTGCTCCCCTTTCTGCCCTTCCCCTTCTCTCTCCTGCCCCCTCTCTGTGAAATTGCCCATTTTGGCAGGAAGAATAAAAAAGAAGCATATTATCTAAGCGGTGAGAGATTGCAGAGCTCTGAGATTCAGAGGGATCTGGGTGTCCAAATGCATGGATCACAAAAGGCTAGTATGCAGGTACAGCAAGTAATTAGGAAAGATAATAGAATGTTATTGTTCCTTGTGAGCAGAATTGATTACAAAGGTAGGGAGTTTATGCTTCAGTTGTACAGGGGACTGGTGAGACCACATCTGGAGTACTGTGAATGGCACTGGTCTCCTTATTTAAGGAAAGATATAAATGCATTGGAAGCAGTTCAGAGAAGGCTTACTAAACTAATACCAGGAATGAGTGGGTTGTCTTATGAGGAAAGGTTGGATAGGTTGGCTTGTATCTATTGGAGATTAGGAGAGTAAGAGGCGAATTGATTGAAACATATAAGATCCTGAAGGGTCTAGACAGTGTGGATGTGAAAAAGATGTTTGCTTTTGTGGGAGAACCTAGAAAAAGCGGGTGAATTTTACATCCCACGGGCCGGTGCATGCCTGACCTGATCGGGTGTAAAATCGCACAAGAAGATGTTGGCGAGTATCCCGCCATCATCGATATTTCACTTAGCGGGCGCACACAAAAATCAGAAGTGCGACTACGGACAACTAAGAGGGCAATTAAGCCCATTAATGGCACAATTGTCTCTGATTTCTCATGGCCTGTCCAACCTTACGGTTGGCGGATGGGCAAATCAGCCAGGCGGCCTTTACGTTTTTCGTCAAACCTCATCCAAGGGTGGGATGAAATTTCTATTATGAAATAAAATAAAAATAAATATCTATGGACAACGTTTTTTTCAGCAATATTTTCAGGTGATTGATTATGATGCATGGACATTTTTTTTTTGCAGTTTTTTAACCTTTATTTGATCATTTTCAGGTCTGCAGCTCCCTGAAGCAGCTGCCTGCCTTCAGGGAGCTTTCTCGCAGCGCTGTCCTGCTGATCGCGCGCACCTGCCAAAGACAAAATTCAGACGTGGGGGCTGGGGGTGGGGTGGGGTGGTGGGGGTGGGGGGTCACAATTTGAAAATAAGGTGTCACCCATTTAGGACAGAAATGAGAAGAATTTTTTTTTCTCAGAGGGTCCTGAGCTTTGGAACTCTCTTCCTCAACAGGCGGTGGAAGGAAAGCCTTTGAATATTTTTAAGGCAGAGCTAGATAGATTCTTGATTAATAAGGGGTTGGAAGGTTATCAGGGAGGGGTCGGTGGGAATGCGGAGTTGAGGTTACAGTCAGATCAGCCATGATCTTATTGAAAGGCAGAACAGACTCAAGAGCCCAAGTGGCTTACTCCTAATTTGAATGTTAGTATGCATGCTGTTCTCCTTTCTGCCCCTCCCTTCTCTTCCCCTCCCCCTCTCCCTGCCCCTCCCCACTGTCCTCCCCTCTCTGTGGCTTCCCTCTCTGTCCCTCATCTCTCTTCCCCTCCTCTCCCTGCTGCCCCTTTCTGCTTCTACCCTCTTGCTGTCCCTCCTCTTTACCCCTTTCTCTGCTGCCCTGTGGTAAGTATGGTTTTATGTAATGTGTAGCATATCTTTAAGAAGGGTGTTAGAATGGAAGATCACATGATCTTCTATAACCAATAGAGGAGTAGCATGGGCTAGCTCTGAGGTTAGTTAATAGTTAATTGGAAGTCAGTGGTCTGCAAGTGAGCAGCCAAAAAGTGTAGATAGAGTTTGGTGTCGAAACACACATGTGTAGCTGCTGAGTACCTTGTAAATGAACAGAATGTGTTCCACCGAAGAATTGTCTAACAACTATTCTACCTGAAGTACCAACTCAGTCACCCCGGAACAAGCATGCAAGTATGACTCACAAGTCACAACAAACTGGCGACGAGGATAAAACGAGGATAGAATGAGGTTAAATTGGAGACCCAAAAAACTGGCGACGAGGATGCAACAAACTGACAATGAAAAAGGAAGGAAAAAGCGAGGACAGAAGAAAGATACAATGAACTAGCGTCGAGAGTAAAATCATAGAGGAAATTAAAAGAGTTGAAATCGGGTTGTACCTCGCACATTTGGAGTAAGTAGAAGCTTCCATTCAAATTGTCGAAGCAATACTCTCAAAGCAGGCCACAGTATGGGAGAATTGATCCATTCAATCCAGCCACAGATGATTGGTCTCATTATATTGAACGTTTCACGTTCTATTTTCAAGCTATTGAGATCACAGGGGAAGAGGTGGGCGATCTTCTTATCAATATGTGGGAATAAAGCGTACGGCTTAATTCGATGTTTGGTGACACCCAGTGCCCCAGATTCAAAAAAATTTTGATGAATTGATGGACCTCGTGAAGGGTCATTACCAGCCAAAGCCCTCAGTAATGATGCAGCATTTCAAGTTTAATTCGAGGAATAGGGCCTGGGGGGTTCCTTGTTACGTGGCAATTTTGAAACAGTTAACACAACATTGCGACTTTGGTACATCTTTAACAATATGCTCTGAGCTCCTTTAGTCTGCTGTGTGAACGAGGACACAATTCAGAAGAGATTGCTGTCTGAAATAAATTTTAAGAAGGCGCTAGAGATTGCACTGGCCTTGGAAAACACAATAAAGGGATTCAAAAGCCAGACGAGGAGTGCAAAATGGTGCCATCCTCCACATGGGGAGAGAAGCCCCAGCCGGAAAGGGTGAGAAAATGCGAGGCTCTGCAGAGAAGTGGGAAACAGCCACCACTGACAGAAAAATAAAAAGAATTGACTCAGCAGAGAAAATGTGGAATAATGGCAACAGAGGTGGAAATAAACAGACTAGTAACAATTGGCAATTTAAAAAAAATCAAATATTTTTATTGTCATTGAAATGGATACCTAATGAGACAGCGCAAGGAAAGACTCAGGCAGTCTTTCAAACAAAAGAGAAAAACCCTGTGAGACTTATGGTGTCAAAGAGCCTGAAGCAACAAATTCAGATATTTATTCATTATCTAATTTGATGGTTGGGATTATGTATCAGTAAAAGTGAATGGCAGACCTATTCACATGGAAGTGGACACAGGAGATTCCACTAAACTAATTGATGAACACACCTTCAAATACCTGAATTAAGGTGGGCATAAATTAAATTTGGAAGAAACTGATACCGGATTAAAAATTTACACAGGTGGCGACATCCAAGTCAAAGTCATAAGTAGAGTAGATGTCCATGATGGAAGCCAATCAGCAAAGGTGCCCTTGATAGTGGTAGCAGGTGAAGGGCCAAGTCTCCTGGGACTAAGCTGGCTAAAGGAGATTAAGTTAGCAGGGGCTGAAATTTTCCAGCTAAGAGCAAGTGGGCTACCAGAGCTACTACAAAAATACACCTCAGTCTTCAAGGATGAACTTGGGAAGATTGAGGGGCTGCAAGCAAAAATTCATGTGGATTTAGAGACAACCCCCCCAATTCATGAAGGCAAAACCAGCACCTTATGCATTGCAGGGAAAGCTCGGCACCAAAATGGACAGATTAGGGAAACTGGGCATGATACAACCTATGCAGTTCTCAGAGTGGGCAGTGCCAATAGTCCCCATACTTAAACCAGACCAAAGCGTCTGAATTTATGGCAGCTACAAATTGACAGTTAATAAAGTGGCTAAGCTGGACAGACACCCCATACCAAAAATCGAAGACCTGTATGCCAAGCTGGCAGGTGGAACTGCCCACACGAAGCTTGACATGAGTCATGCTTATCAACAATTAGAGTTGGATAATGCCTCCTGGGAATTTGTCACAATTAATACCCACAAATGGTTGTATCAATGTACTTGATTACCTTTCGGCGTCTCCTTAACTTGCGCCATCTTCCAGAAAACAATGGAAAGTTTACTGCAGGGACTACCCCAGATTGTACTATATTTAGATGATGTTCCGCTGACAGGGCTCAATGAAAAGGAGCAGTTGACGAACTTAGAAAAAGTCTTAAAATGTTTCAGGCTGGAATGTGTTTAAAAAAAGAAAAGTGTACGTTCCAAGCAAGGGAGGTAATCTATTTGGGTCACCAGGTAGATTCACAGGGCCTCCACCTGGTTGAGGAAAAAGTGAGAGTCATAAATGAGGCACCTGCGCCAAAGAACACCTCCGAGCTCAAATCATTCTTGGGAATGATCAATTATTATGGGTGGTTCTTACCCAATTTGCCTACGGAACTGGCAAGCCTGCATTCTCTACTCAAGAAGAACCAATGTTGGTCTTGGGAGGCACCTCAGAAAGAAGCTTTTACTAAGGTGAAACAATTGTTCCACTCACCCAACCTATTAATACATTTTGACCAAAGGGAAGAATTGGTGTTGAATGTGATGCATCCACCTGCAGAGTGGGAGCAGTGCTCTCCCATCAGATGGACGAAGACACTCAAGAATGCTCACTTCAGCAAACAAGGAATACTCATAGATAGAAAAAGAAGTCCTGTTAATCATCTTTGGTGTCAAGAAATTCCACCAGTACATATACGGCCGCCATTTTACTATAGTTTCTGACCACAAGCCATTGCTAGGATTGTTCAGTGAGGACAAGGCAATACATCCATAGCCCCTGCTAGAATACAACAATGGGCTTTAATCCTGGCAGCATACGAATACACTTATGTACATAGGCCTGGAAATCAAATTGGAAACACCGATGCCCTTAGTCATTTGCCTTTACAAGAAAATGATGAAGCTGTCCCAGTTCCACAAGAATCCGTGTTATTGTCAAATTTCTTAGATTCATCACCAGTATGTGCTAGACAGCTCAGAAACTGGACAAGGAGGGACCCAGTCCTATCTCAAGTATGAGAACAAGTGCCTTATGGTTGGTCACAGGAGCCTGTATCTGATTAAATGAAACCATACTTCAACAGAAGACATGAAATAACTAGCCAGGATGGTAACTTATTGTGGAGAGCATGAGTGATAGTTCCTCCAAAGGGAAGAAAGCCATTGTTAATTGAGCACATCCAGGACCTTCCCTAATAAAGGCCATGGCACACAGCTATCAATTGTGGCCTGGAATGGATGGAATAAATGGAGTTTAGTGAAGTATTGTATGAAAAGTCGGCAACTGCAAAAGTTAACTTCAACAGCTCCATTACACCATTGGGAGTGGCCAGGAATGTCATGGGTATGATTACACCTTGACTATGTGGGACCATTCATGGGAACAATGTTTCTGCTCATTGTGGATGCGCACTCAAAATGGATGGGCATATATGAGATGAAGTCACCAACATCTTCTGCGACAATAGAGAAGCTACATCAAAGTTTTCAATTAATAGACTACCAGATGTGGCCGTATCTGATAACGGCACAGCATTTACGAATGCTGAGCCTCAACAGTATCACTCATGTAAAAGCTTTGCCATACCACCCTTCCTCAAACGGACTGGCTGAAAGAGCAGTTCAAACGTTCAAGTCTGGCATGAAAAAGCTAACTGGAGATTACCTAGCAACAAAGCCAGCATGCTTTTTTTAAATTCATTCATGGGATGTGGGCTTCGCTGGCTGGGCCAACATTTATTGCCCATCCTTAGTTGCCCTTGAGAAGGTCATGGTGAGCTGCCTTCTTGAACTGCTGCAGTCTATATGGTGTAGTTACACCCACAGTGCTGTTAGGGAGGGTGTTCCAGGATTTTGACCCAGCGACAGTGAAGGAACGGCGATATATTTCCAAGCCAGGATGGTGAGTGGCTTGGAGGAGAACCTCCAGGTGGTGGTGTCCCCATGTGTCTGCTGCTGTTGTCCTCCTAGATGGTAGTGAACATGAATTTGGAAGGTGCTGTTGAAGGAGCCTTAGCGAATTCAAAATCCATCTGGTTTAAATATTGCAATGAAGTGCGATGTTCGCAAGTAGTGCATCTTGTAGATGGTACACACTGCTGCTACTGTGCCTCGTACAACAACAGGTGTCATTCCTGCGGAATTATTAATGAAATGCCATCTCTGGACAAGATTGAGCTTAATAATGCCAAACTTAGTGGGGGGGGGCGGGGGAAGGTGGAAAGGAGGCAAGGAAGTCAGAAAACTGGAAACAACTGCCATAGTCTTGAGGGGAAATTTACTGTGGGAGAGATGATATATGGGAAGAACTTTGGAGAAGGACCAAAGTGGCTACCAGGTGAAATAAGTGCAGTGACTAGACCTCTATCTTACCATATAATGGCGGAAGGCCAAGTCATATGGGGACATCTGGATCATTTGGGGAAGAGAGAGACAAATCATCGAGAAATGACTCCACCAGTGTTCACGACTGAGTCAAGGTTTCCTGCTGAGAGAACTCAACCTGGTACAGATGAAGTGCCTGTTGTACCTACAAGAGATGAAGAAACAGATTTGCAGGTACCTAGCGAAGCATCTGATGTTCAGACAACTCCAGAAGAGGAGGCTCCTAACAAAGCATCTGAAGCTGTAGAGCTGAGACGTTCTACGTGCCTAAGGAAACCCACCGAGAGACAGAATTTGTAAATTACTTACCAGTGTAAATAATTTGCTATTTTGAAAAGATTGTAATTGTAAATGAACAAATAGGTTTCCGAGTGAAGGGGGAGGGATGTAGTAACTATGGGCAGAATATTGTGCTTGTCAGGCAGGCGCATGCCCAACCGGGACGAGTGTAAAATGATGCATGATGGCGCGGGCGAGGGTTCTGATGTCATCGCGCGATATTTCAGTCGATGGCGCACGCGGGAGTCGGCAGCGTACCCACCGACAATCAACAGGCTAAAATGGCCATTAAAGTATTAACTAAATGAAATTTTTCACCCCCCCCACCCCATCCAACCTTATGGTCTTTGGATTTTTTGCGAAACCTCATCCATGGGCAGTGATTAAAAAAAATCATTTTTCAAACTAATTTCTAGCATGTCCCTGTTCATAGGACAGAGTCGCATGAGGGGACACGATTTTTTCAACATTTTCAACGTCTCTGTGCCTCAGGGAGCTTTTACTGTCCACACCCACGCGCAGGGATGAACCTCCACGCTAGCGCTCCTCCTGCCCCCACCCCTGCAGCCCCATGTACTGCAGCGAGCGTTGCACTCTGGCTGGCCATTAATTGACCAGCCAGTGTGAAATCGCGCTTGGAGCCCGATCGTGGGTGGCTGTTGGCTTCCCAGCCACTCCCAGGCCCGCCCACCGAGCCCGCCCATCCACCCAAAAACCCTGGCCTATGGTTTTATGTAATGTGTAGTATACCTTTAAGAAGGATGTTATAATGGAAGATCACATGATCTTGTATAACCAATAGAGGAGTAGCGTGGGCTAACCCTGTAGTTTGTAGTTAGTTGGAAGTCAGTAGTCTGCAAGTGAGCAGCAGAAGTATATAGATAGAGTTTTGTGTAGAGACACATGTGTAACTGCTGAGTACCTTGTAAATAAACGGAATGTGTTCCACCTAACAAGTGTCTGCAGAACTACTCTATCTAAAGTACCAACTCGGTCACCCCGCAACAAGCTTGCAAGTGTGAGTCACAAGTTGCCACATGCCCCCTCTCAGCTGTCCCCTCTCTGACCCTCCCTTCTCTGTGGCCTCCCTCTCTGCCTCTCCTCATTCTTCTCCTCCTCTCTCTGCCTTCCTCTCTCTGTCTCTCCTCTCTTTGCCCAGCCTCTCTCTGCCCCTTGTCTCGCTGTCCCTCCTCTCTCTCTCTACACCTCTTCTCTCTCTGCTCTCCTCTCTCTGTTCCTCCCCACTCTCTGTCCCTCCTCTCTCTGCCCTTCCTCTCTGTCCCTCCTCTTTCTCTGCTGCTTCCTTTCCTGGCCCTCCTCTCTCTCTGGAAGTTAGTGCTTTAGAGCCAGCATCTGGACACCATCACATTTTCTGACGTTAGCTAGCACCAAAACACAGGGACTCCTCCATGTTACATTTCCCCCCATTAAGTCCCATTCTGGGCACTGCAATTCAGGATGGATATCAAGGCTTTGGTGAAGGTGTAGATGAGACTTACTAGAATGGTGCCGATGATGAGGGACTTCCATTTTTAGGGGAGACTGAAGGAGATGGGGTCGTTCACCTTACTACAGAGAAGCAGAAGGGAAGGTCTAATAGAGGGGTTCAAAATCATAAAGGATTTTGATAGAATAAATAGAAATAACTGTTTCCACTAACAGGAGGGTCAGTCATCATAAAAATACAAATTTAAGATAATTGGCAAAGGAACTGGGTGGGGGGAAAGAACAAGATTCTTTTTAAGCTGTGTATCAACATATGCATGAAAAGGAAAAAATTGCAGGGCTATGGGGAAAGAGCGGAGGAGTGTGACTAATTGGATAGCTCTGTCAGAGAACCAGCACAGGCACAATGGCTTCCTCCTGTGCACTAAGATTCAATGATTGGCATCTTAACTACCTGCCTTTGCAGACTTTTGTTATTTGTTTGCTTTGCGGGAATACTCGAGGTTTTGTAGCACAGCATTTAAAATCACTTTTCCTTTGAATCCTCCCTGTGGAAAATTAGTCAAAGGATCCTGAACTGTGGCAGTAATATAGCCAGGACTCTGGGCTTTTTCTTGGAATAGTGCCTTTGGATTTTTAACTGCAACCTGAACTGATGAGCGGGTCCTCTGTTTCATTTTGAAGGCAAGCACCTTTGACCATGCTGCACTCCCTTAGCACACCCAGCCTAGCTAGCATGTTCACTCCTTTGAATGAACTCAAGTCCATTGTGAGAGCGCTACCTCCGGAGCCAGGCTGATGGAATGCGGACCACCCTCGTGCTTTTGGCATGAGTCAGCCCCTCAACCCTTTGACACAGGCTGAAGTTACCAGAGCTAGGATTTTCCCACCTCCAGAGGGCTGGGGTCCAGCAAACTAAGCCAACATCTCCAGGAGAGGAGCAGAACAAAACTGTGGGGAGTGGGGAGGTGTGTGGGACAGGTATTAAAATTCCAGGCTCCCTAATCTGCTGCATGGAGCTAGAATTCCCAGCTCCCTGTAGTCATAGCTGCTGACACACCCCGATCCCACATGCCAGGGATGGATTCCTTAGCATATTTGGACTGGGAGTGTCACCTCTATTAGTTATGTTTGGCGGGTAGGGGGGTGTGTGGAAAGGGAAGAGAAAGGGGGAGTGGTACATAGCTACTCCACTATGAATCTACCTATGATCCAAAGCTGATGCGGCTCCCCAGTTATCGTCCAGCAATTGATCCCTACCAGTGTTGGGCCATGAGCAAGCACTGGGCCCTCACTGGGACTCACACCAGCTCTCAGAATCCTGGGGTTCTGCTGAAGCCTATCCAAGGCAGGAAGGACAGAACTCCTTGAATAGTACTGGATCTTCCCTCTCCTGAATGCATCTTTTGATACATGGGCAGATTTTCCACTGTCAATGTCCCAGGATACACCTGAAGCTGACAAATGAGACTGAATTTTTTGAAATATTATTTGTTCCCGGGATGTGCGCATCGCTGGCTGGGCCAGCACTTATTGCCCATTTCCTAGTTGCCCATGAGGAGGTGGCAATGAACTGGCTTCTTGAACTGCTGCAGTCCATGTGGTGTAGGTACACCCACCGTGCTGTTAGGGAGGGAGCTCCAGGGTTTTGACACAGTGACAGTGAAGGAATGGCAATATATTTCCAAGTCAGGATGGTGAGGTTGTGCTGTTCCAATGTATCTGTTGCATGGTTAGAAGGTGCTGTCAAAGGAGCCTTGGAGAGTTGTTGCAGTGCATCTTGTAGATGGTACACACTGCTGACACTGTGTGTCAGGGGTGGAGAGAATGAATGTTTAAAGTGGTGGATGGGGAGCCAATCAAGCTTTGTCCTGGATAGTGCCAAGCTTCTTGACTGTTGTTGGTGCTGCACTATCTGGGCAGGTGGAGAGTATTCCACCAATCCTCTGTATTTGGTTGACAGGCTTTGAGGAGTCAGGAGGTGAGTTACTCATCTCAGTATTCTCAGTTTCTGACCAGCGCTTGTAGCCATGGTAGTTATACGGCTAGTCCTGTTCAGTTTCTAATCAATGGTTCCCCCACTGCCCCCCCCCCCCCCCACCCTAGGATGTTAATAGTGGAGGATTCAGCGACAGTAATGCCAATAAATGTGAAGGTGAGACGGTTAGATTCCCTTATGCTGGAGATGGTTATTGCTGACACTTGAGTGGCATGAATGTTACTTGCCACTTGTCTGCCCAAGCCTGGATATTGTCCAGGTCTTGGAGCATTTGGACATGGACTGCTTCAGTATCTGTGGAGTCGCGAATGGTGCTGAACATTGTGCAATTATCAGTGAACATCCCCACTTCTGACCTTATGATGGAAGGAAGGTCATTGATGAAGCAGCTGAAAATGGTTAGGCTGAGGACACTACCCTGAGGAACTCCTGCAGCGATGACCTGGGGCTGATCTGATTGACCTCCAACAACCACAACCATCTTCCTTTGTGCTAGGTATGACTCCAACCATTGGAGACTTCTGCTCTTGATTCCCATTGACTCCAGTTTTGCTAGGGCTCCTTGATGCCACACTCGGTCACATGCGGCCTTGATGTCAAAGGCCGTCACTCTCACCTCAGATCTCGAGTTCAGCTGTTTTGTCCATGTTTGGATCAAGGCTGTAATGAGGTCAGGAGCTGAGTGGCCCTGGTGGAACCCAACACTGGATCCAATCCAGCTCCAATCTCATTTTTCCAACGCCTTTGCTGAACATCTGCCCTGATTGCGCCAAGGCCTGAACTCTGGGCTCAATGTTTTTCATATTCCAAATGAGTATCTCAGCTAGCCTTTGGCACTATTATATTCTTATTTCGATTATCTTATTCCCAGGTCTCACAGCAATATGAAAACAGGACACGGTGGTTTCTAACAGCTCAATTCATAAAATTAACACAAAGCTGTTTTGGAGACATTTCTACAGAGAGTTAATCATGGCCTCTAGAAAGGCAAGAATCTATCATTAGACATATGGCTAATATTATGCCTTCAGGCCACAGTGCAATCAGCTGACACAGCACAGATAAACTAGGGATTGATGGAAATAGTATTTCAAAGTGGCAGGCTCCATTACAATTTCTGTCACACTGCACCGAACTCTTTAAAAATGTCACATTGAGAACAGAGGCATTTAGGACATTTCTGGAAAGCTGAAGGCCTGGCAGCCACCTCAATTATTTCTTTTTGCATAATCTTTCCAAGCGATTCCTTTTCCCAACCTCCTGAGGGAGAGATAGAAAGAGAGAGAGAGAGAGAGAAGCATCTCTCGCAGCAGTTTCATGACAGTGAGAGATTGTTTCTGCAGCAACACAGTGGCTAAGACGTTCCAGGCTACACGGGTTTCCTTCTTCTCTCCTGGGCCCTACAGAATGTGAGGCCACTATGATCAAGGGGTATCATCTGTCAACAATTGAATGCTTCCCTTAAGTGACAGTTGGGATGTTTAGATGGCTCCAGAGTGAGAGATGACAATGCCACAGCATATTACCGTCTTTCCCAGGTTACATCCAGAGAAAATTTCTCATTAAGATGAAGTGCCAGATAAAACTGCCGAGAGATTACGGTTCAATAAAAACTTGATTCATTCATATGCTACGACAAGAGAAAATACGTTCTGAAAGAATGTTTAATCTTATCGTTTTTTTTCTCCATTAGCTGGAGTTGAACAAGGAACCCAGTCCAACACAGAGATTTTAACTCTGTTGTTAGTAAATGATGTGTTCTCCTATGTTTTGAATGGTGCTGATAATAAAATCTGTTCAATGGATGATTATTCCATAAATTCATGGGTGATTTTGCTGTAATGTTGGGAAAAGCTATCAGTTGAAGTTCAGGACATAAACATTCATTATTCTTGCACTTAACTGCAGAGCTAGTTTTCTGTCAAATGCTGGTTTCTTGCCTTGTTTCATGTTGCAGTACATTTCATTTATATCCCTAATTTGCATCAATGTCAAGTAAAAGTGCAAATGCTTTGAAACGTAGAGGTGACCCATTCAACAGTAGCTCAAGGGTCTGATCCCAATAGGAAGGTTGTGAGCTTGAGCCAATAGGTCATTGCTGCTCCAACCAGTTGGCCTTGAGTTGGATGGAACTCTTTAGCTGTTTCGTGGGAGAAAAGTTGGCCAGCAAGGAGATTCCCCTGATTGAGTCACTGCCTCCTACTGGCTGATTATGGAAAGGCATGAGATAGTAATTCTGCAGAAGTTCACCTCCAGGAACCTTGGAGCAACGCTTCTGTGGGACTTGAAGCTTTACACTCAATGGTAATGGGTAGAGTGCAGCACCATGCTGGCACCCTTGTTGCTTGGAGCTACAGCAAACCAAACAAGGGTTGATCCAAACATTATCCCTGGCAGTGTGCACCATGCTGAGACTAGTATCAAGGCTTACAGCCAGGAGGTGGATTTTTGTCAGCTGTATTAGGAGGCTTAACTGCCAAAGCCTCTCCAGAGTGCAGTCCTTACAGAAACCACACCATTATGAATTTGGTGGCAAACAGAGTGTGCCGCTCATGCCAGGCGTCAGCAGAGTGCCTTAATGCGGCTCAGTTTCAAATGTGGCGGTGTGAGCTGCTGTCAAAGGTGCTGCCAGATGTCAGAATACAAACAGAGCTGAAGGCAGGGATGAGCAGAACAGAGAACTGGGGTCAGCCTCCCGGGAAAGACAGGGGGAGCATTTTGAGTTCGGGCAATAGTGGCAGGCAGGCGGAATTGATTCAGCCACTGTTATTCATCTTGCTCCACTTCCATTTATCTTCACCTCAATTAAAAACCAGGACAGATACCTAACAGACATCTGAATAGACACCACCCGCTTCACACTATTGCACAAAGACAACGTTATCCCCAATGTGGGAAATTATGGTGCAAACACTCAATATTTTGGCATCAAAAGCAACAGCTGGTTATTTTAGCAAAGGCATAAATTCATTATCACATGAACATTGGGCCCATTTGTTTCAAATGCTTCCACCCCCTAGAGTTCACTCAACTCATTCCATTCCTGGGAGGAAGGGGTTGTCTTATGAGGAAAGGCTGGATATGATGGGCCTATACCCATTGGAGTTTAGAAGAATGAGAGGTGATCTTATTGAAACATATAAGATCCTGAGGGGCCTTCACAGAGTGGATACCAGGAGAATGTTTCCAATTTTGGGGGAGACTGGAACCTGGGGACACAGTATAAGAGTAAGAGGTCTCCCTTTTAAGATGGAGATGAGGAGATATTTTTTTCTCTCAAAGTGTCATTAGCATGTGGAATTCTCTTCCCCAGAAAGCAGTGGAGGCTGAGCCATTAAATGTATTCAAGCTGAGTTAGACAGATTTTTGATAGACATGGGTGTCAACAGACAAGAAATTGGAGTTGAGACCATAACTAGATCAGCCATGATCTTATCGAATGGTGGAGCAGACTTGAAGGGTCTGCTCCTCTTCCAAATTCTGTGTTCGTATGGAGTTTTTGATCCAATGAAATATACTGCCTGTTTAAGTAGCAGAGAGGAATTCAATGTGAGAGTGTCAAATATTTATATTAGAAGAAAGTAAGAAAGACTTTCATTAAAAAGGCCTTCTTGCAAGTCCCTTGTTGAAATCTAGTCACTGTTATCAAATGTAACAGCCAATTTACTCAAAGCAATGAGATTAAGGGCCCACATTTTAAATCACCTTCAGGGCTCGGAGAGGAATCTTCCAGAATTCTTCTTTTCTCTGAATTAGCCTTGATTTAAAAAATCTCCTTTTCTAGGAGGTTATGCAGCTGTTGGTTTGGAGAGTATTGGTGTATAGGGAATATTGGTGTATAGGGAGTTTTGGTGTATAGGGAGTATTGGTGTATGGGGAGTATTGGTATATAGAGAGTATTGGTGTATGGCGTGTATTGGTGTATAGGGAGTATTGGTGTAGGAGGAGTATTGGTGTATAGGGAGTATTGGTGTATAGGGAATATTGGTGTATAGGAAGTACTGTTGTATGGGGAATATTAGTGGATAGGGAGTATTGGTGTATGGGGAGTATTGGTGTATAGGGAGTATTGGTGTATAGGGAATTTTGGTGTATAGAGAGTATTGATGCATGGGGAGTATTGGTGTATAGGGAATATTGGTGTATGGGGTGTATTGGTGTATGGGGAGTATTGGTGTATAGGGAATATTTGTGTGTAGGAAGTATTGGTGTATGGGGAATATTAGTGGATAGGGAGTATTGGTGTATGGGGAGTATTGGTGTATAGGGAGTATTGGTGTATAGGGAGTATTGGTGTATGGAGAATATTAGTGTATAGGGAGTATTGGTGTATGGGGAGTATTGGTGTATAGGGAGTATTGGTGTATAGGGAGTATTGGTGTATATGGAATATTGGTGCATTGGGAATATTAGTGTATAGGGAGTATTGGTGTATGGGGAATATTGGTGTATAGGGAGTATTGGTGTCTATGGAGTATTGGTGTATGGGGAATATTGGTGTATGGGGAGTATTGGTGTATGGGAGTATTGGTGTATGGGGAGTATTGGGGATCCTGGTGCCTAGTTGCATGGCTGAATGAGACTGACTCAATTGACCAGTGTGGCCTTTCTCTCTCCGCCTTTTTGCATGTTTGTATTTTTTTCATATCCACTTGAACAAGCAGCTGGGATCACAATTTAATATCTCATCCAAAAGATGGCACCACCAGGGGTATAAAACTCCATCAGTATTACTGATGTGTCAGCCTGGATTATGTTCTGAAGTCAGGCTTGAACCCTTGGATTTCAGACTCAAAGGGAAGAGTACTACTAACCAAATGAAGCTGAGAATAAGCTAAACATACTGCATGGTAAAGTTTCCAGGTTATCTTGCCTTGTTTTGGCAATTTATAATTGTTTATTTGTTATTGTTAAATATCTTTCATTTTTTTTCTTGGCGTATTTTCTTCATTCCGTATATTTTTCCATCTTGACATTCTGGGCGCAATCGTCCCAGATTTGCATTGTGTGCGATAGCGGGAGACAAAAATAACATTTTACCCCCACCCCTCCCGGCTGCAATGGCAGCTTTTCATGCCGTATCATCCCGGTTCCACCTCAATAATCATGCATTCCCGGGAAACAGGCCGTTTCGATGGCGGGCGTGCTTTCCTTTGCCCGCCACGACATCGCCTTGCCACTTCCTCACGCCAGGTGCCATACGTAAAGTGCAGTCACATACACACATCTCAGTGCTTCCAGCCCAGGACTGCTGCACAGAAGGGATGGCCTGAAAGGCAAGAGGGCTGCCACAACCCCGATTCAGTGACGCGCCCCTGGAACGCCTTTTGGATGCTGTGGAGGCCCAGTGCGATGTCCTCAGTGGCCCCCCTGCTCTGGCCGCAGGAAGGGGGCAGCAACATCACCAATCCAGCTTGGGAGGCAGTGGCAGTGGTGATCAGTGCCAATGCTTGCCATCCAATACAGATAGACGATCTCATGCATGCCGGGGGTGGGGGGGGTAAGGCAACCAGCTCATCCCTCTAAACTCACACACTCAAACTCATCCCACATTCACTGGCATCTCACTCACTGCCAGCTCAAGGGACATCACCACTCACTCTCTCACACACCCACCCTTGCATCTTCATCTGGCCTCATCTCCTCTGGACGCCGCCTCCTTAGCTCTCACCATCTTGAAGCCACTTGCGCAGATCAACTTGTGCCCCCTGCCCCACACACATAGGCTGGGATACTCCCCATCCCCAGTACAGCCCTGACCCTGCAGCCCCTTCCTTTGCCTGAGGCCACTTTTCCCCCTTCCCCAAGCAAGCACTAGCCCTGCTAGTCACTGAAAAGTCACTGCCACCTTACAGCTGGTCTGGTAGGTAGACAATAGCCTATCGGGCCCCCTAAAAGTGATGTGCAGCAGCCTGCGAAGCCTGGTCACCACGAGTGCTCCCTGAAGGAAGGTAGGCAAACAAACCTCAAAGCCCTGAGTCAAGTGCAGCTCGCCAGGTGCACATTGCTAATGTACAGTTGTGAAACACGTTGGCGTGCAATCAGGCCTCTGTGCTCGGACGATCCAGCGTGGGGGCACTGATTCCAGCGGGCTGGTCTTATATCGATATTCAGATGTATGATAATCAAACTCCTGACATGGGACATTGGGAAAGGCAGCCCGCCATTGATGGGTAAAGCGGGCATGGAAAATCCCACCTCTGTCTACTTCCTTGTTATTCAGTCCTTTTTGTATAAAGAAGGCATTACTTTCTCATTTCCAAGTTGTTTCTGCTGCAATTATTTTAGTCCCCGACCTTCCTTCTTCAATCATTTCCCCCTCTCCCACTTAGAGACACTCATCACATGATGACACCATACACACACACACTCACACACACACTCACACAGGCACACCATACACACACACTCACACACACACTCACACAGACACACCATACACACACTCACACAGACACACCATACACATACACTCACACAGGCGAACCATACACACTGACACACCCACTCACACAGGCACACCATACACACAATCATATGCTCACTCACACAGACACACCAAACATACACTCACACTCACTCACACAGGCATACCATACATACACTCACACTCACTCACACAGGCACACCAGACACGCACTCATACTCACTCACACAGACACACCATACACACACGCACACTCTCACTAACACAGACACACCAAACACACACTCACATGCTCACTCACACAGACACACCAAACATACACTCACACTCACTCATACAGACATACCATACACACACACTCACTCACACAGGCACACCAGACACGCACCCATACTCACTCACACAGACACACCATACACACACGCACACTCTCACTCACACAGACACACCAAACACACACTCACACGCTCACTCACACAGTCGCACCATACACACGTTCACACTCAGACCCCCTCACACAGACACACCATACACACACTCACTCACACAGACACACCATACACACACGCACACTCTCACTCACACAGACACACCAAACACACACTCACACGCTCACTCACACAGTCGCACCACACACACGTTCACACTCACACCCACTCACACAGACACACCATACACACACTCACTCACACAGACACACCATACACACACTCACACACCCATTCACACAGACACACCATATACACTTTCAATCAATAGGCTCACTCACTCACACAGACACACCGTACACACACTCACACTCTCACTAACACAGACAAACCAGACACACACTCACACACCCAATCCCACCAGCAGGACAGACACAGCAGAAGTGGTGACACAGTGATATACAGTCAGGAGGGTGTTGCCCTGGTTGTCCTCAGCATTGACTCCAGACACCATGAAGTATCAGGGCATCAGGTCAAACATAGGAGACAAATGCGAGGTGAGAAAAACCTTTTTCACACAGCCAGCACTTAGTGTCTGGAATGCACTGCCTGGAAGTGTGGTGGAGGGAGGTTCAATTGAGGCATTCAAGAGGGCATGAAGTGATTATTTGAATAGAAACAATGTGCAGGGCTACGGGGGAAAATGCAGGAGATTGGCACTAAGTTAAACTGCTCAGAGAGACAGTGCAGACATGATGGGCCGAATGGCCTCCTTCTGCACCACGCCAATTATGTGATCCTGTGAGACCTCCTGCTGATTACCACCCATCCCCTGACCCTCTCTCAGCTGACGAATCACTCCTCCTCCATGTTGAACATCAGTAGGAGGAAGCACTGAGGGTGGGAAGGGCACAGAATGTACTCTGGATGGGAGACTCCAATGCCCATGATCAAGAGTGGCTCGGTAGCACCACTACTGACCGGGCTGGGCGAGTCCTAAAGGACATAGCTGCTAGACTGGGTTGCGGCAGGTGGTGAGGGAACCAACAACAGGGAAAAACATACTTCACTTCATCCTCACCAACCTGCCTGTCGCAGATGCATCTGTCCATGACAGTATCGGTAGGAATGACCACCACACAGTCCTTGTGGAGGTGAAGATACCCACCATCATGGTGTGTGGCACTACCACTGTGCTAAATGGTAAAGATTTCAAACAGATCTAGCAGCTCAAGACCAGGCAACCATGAGGCACCGTGGACCATCAGAAGCAGCAGAATTTCAAACAACCACAATCTGTATCCTCATGGTCAGGCCTGACCCCAACTCTACCATTACCACCAAGCCAAGGGATCAAGCCTGGTTCAATGAAGAGTGCAGGAAGGCATGCCTGGAGCAGCACCAGGCATACCTAAAAATGAAGTGTCAACCTGGTGAAGCTACAATACAGGACCAGTGTACCAAAAAGCATAAACATCAAGTGATGGACAGGACTAAGAGACCCCACAACCAATGGATCAGATCTAAGACCTGCAGGCCTGTCTCATCCAGTCGTGAATAGTGGTGGACAATTAAACAACTCACTGGAGGAGGGGGCTCCACAAATATCCCCATCCTCAATGAAGCCCAACACACCAGTACAAAAGATATTTTCTGAAGCATTTGCTACAGTCTTCAGCCAGAAGTGCTGAGTGGATGATCCATCTCGGCCTCCTCCAGAGGTCCCCAGCATCACAGGTGCCAGTCTTCAGCCAATTCGATTCACTCCACGTGACATTCAGAAATGGCTGAAGGCACTGGATACTTCAATGGATATAGGCCTTGACAATATTCCAGCAATAGTACCAAGACTTGTGCTCCAAAACTTGCTGCGCCCCTAGCCAAGCTGTTCCAGCACAGCTACAACACTGGCATCTACCCAGCAATGTGGAAAATTGCCCAGGTGTGACCTGTACACAAAAACCAGGGACAAATCCAACGCAGCCAAATACCGCCCCACCAGTCTACTCTCGATCATCAGTAAAGTGATGGAAGGACCATCAACAGCTCTATCAAGCGGCACTTACTTAGCAATAACCTGCTCACTGATGCTCGGTTTGAGTTCCACCAGACTCACTCAGCTTCTGACCTCAATACAGCCTTGGTTGAAACATATACAAAGGAGTCAAACTCCTGAGGTGAAGTGAGAGTGACTGCTCTTGACATAAAAGCAGCATTTGACTGAGTGTAGCATCAAGGAGCCCTAGCAAAGCTGGAGTCAATGGGAATCGGGGGGAACACTCTTCCCTGGTTGGAATCATACTTAGCACAAAGGAAGATGGTTGTGGTGTTGGAGGTCAGTCATCTCAGCTCTAGGACATCACTGCAGGAGTTCCTCAGGGTAGTGTCCTAGGCCCAACCATTGCTTCATCAATGACCTCCCTACCAGAAAATTTTAACATCATTTTTGCTTTGAAGTGTACTCAATGCTCTCAATTCCATTTTGACATCAATAGTTCTAATTTGGAATGAATTTTATATCAAATTAGACAGTGTGCTCAAAGCTATCCAATACGCTCAAAGCTATCAAATGTGCTCAGTAGCCTGCATTGAAAAATACTAGGCAATTAATTACTCAACTAATATCCGAATTTATTCAGCTTTTCACTTAGTCGAAAAAAAGATTATTCCACTATATAGTACATGCTTGAGAGCACCACCTGATCCCCATCAGCTCTTAATTAAATTTATTCTCAGGATCTATACTTTCACGTTTCCACTCCCTAGTTCTCAGGGACTAAACAGTCCCCCCACCATCCCCCACCTCTAGTCTCAGAGTCTAAACTCTTCCACCTCCCTCCCTTCCTCCAGTCTCCAAACTCTCCCTATCTTAGAAATGGAATTTGAAAGAGAGAAACGAAGAAAGAGAAAGAGAGAAAGCACGATTTAGCTAAAGAGAAACTTCAGTTAAAGGATGAAAGAAGTGTTGGTGAATCAAGAAATGAATCTGATTCTGCTGAGGAATTTGATTTAATAAAAACTTTCATTTAGTGCCTAAACTTAGAGGATGGAGTTGAAAGATATTTCACCTCATTTGTAAGGATAGCTATGAAGGTGAATTGGCCAAAAGTTGCTTGGACCATAATGTTACAAAGTGTTCTGTCAGGTACAGCCATGAATGTGTATGCTAGGTTGTCAGAAGAGCAGCCTGCAGATCACAAAGTGGCTAAAAAGGCAATATTAAATGTCTATGAGCTTGTCCCTGAAGCTTATCAATTAAAATTTCGGATCATAAGAAAGAAACCTAATCAGACATTTGTAGAACTTGCAACAGAGAAAGAAACACTATAAGGTCAAAGGCTTTTGAAAATGTGAGAAAACTTATGGTTATTGAAGAATTCAGAAATAGTATTCCAGTAACCATTAAAACTTACTTAGATGAGCATCAAGCAATAAAGTTAGGAGAAGCAGCAGTTTTGGCTGATGCTTATATCTCACACCAGACAGCTGAGTTTGGGAAAAGGACCATATGGAAGTCAGCAAGGAAATTGGAGATATTGAAAGCCTAGTAATGAGAAAAGTGCTGGTAGTAAAGAGCAGACTGAAGGACACCAGTCTACTAAAGAGGAAAGAGTAGAATCCAGAGGTGAAGTGAAGAAAGTAATTTGTTATCATTGTAATAAAGCTGGACATACGAGGTAGAATTGCTGGAAATTAAAAGCGAAGCCCATGAAGGAATTAAAAAACAATCCCTACACACAGACACACCACAGACACACACACTGACACACCACACACACATTCACATAGATACACCATATACACACATACACACACACACTCACATAGATACACACACACACACCACTCACACAGACACACCACACACACACACTGACACACCATGCACACATTCACATAGACACAACATATACACACACGCACACACACACTCACATACACACACACACATACACAGACACACCACACACACACACACACACGCAGACACACCACACACAACACACACACTCACATAGACACACCACACACACACACCACACACACCACACACACCTCACATAGACACACCACATATGCACACACACACTCACATAGATACACCATACACACAGTCACAGGGCAGAATCTTCTGCGCTGTCTGGTGACAAGGCAGGAAGGGCATTTCATTAGGTGGGGTAGTGCTGTAGCAGAACCCTGTTGCCTTCCCCCCTCTGCCAGTATTATGTTCTGGGCCAGAAGGCCCAGGGATGACCTCCATATACCTCCACCAATTGAGACCCAAGAGTAGCCAATTAATGATCACTTAAGGCTCTCATCCCACCGCTGCTGGTATTAACCCAGCTATAGCTGGGCCTGTCTCCATTCAGCTGCACGACAGGTAAAACCGTGCAGCCAGCTTGTCAACCTCTGACGAACAAGGGACAGGACATTGGGATGGAGGGGCCCACTGTGACCCACCCACTGCTCTTCCTGCTGACCCCCTGCACCCCTCTCCCCATGACCCCATCCTGTGAACCCCTCCCCCACCTCCCCCCGGCACCCCCCACCGCACCCCCCCACCCCCCCCCCCCAACACCCCCACCCCCACCCACCCCACCATATTACTTACCTGAGTGGCCTGGGTTGCTTCGTGATCCTGGGACTCTGGAGCCTGTTGTTTCACAGCGCCCCCCCCACCCCCCAGTGCCGGACTCCGATTGGTCCCAGCTTTCAGCACAGAAGGCTTCGCCCCTGGGGTCTTGATATCGGGGGCAGGCCACTGCTGGCCTGGCCACTGCTTGATTGGCATATGCTTTGGCAGGCCTTCCCGAAAAGAGGTTGTAGCATGAGTCAGAGTCATAGAGTCATAGAGTCATAAGGGGGAATTTTCCCCATGTTGGTTGGGCTGTGTGGGGGTGGGCACAAGTGACCGCGGACCTGATCACCGCCCGCGATTGGGCCCGTGCCGCCATTTTACTTGGGTGGGCCAATTAAGGCCCGCTCAGCACAGTTCACAGCTTCCGAGGATAGCGGGAGTGGGCGGGCGGTGGCGGACATGTACATGTTGCCGGGTCCAATGGCGACCTGGCAGCCTGTTCAAATGAAGGCCTGGCAGCCTTTGGCCCAGGGAGAAGAGCACATCAGAAGGCCAATGTGCATCATGCAAGTCCAGAGGGTAGGCCATTGGGCCAGGCCAGGCCGGAGGGTAGGACAGTGGGGTGGTGTGCCCTGAAAGCTGCAGGCCCCAAAAATGATCTTTACTGTAGACTCCTGATCAAGGCTATTACCCTTGTCCAAGTAGCCGGTATGAGTTTTGAAGTATTCTGGCTCACGTAGGCAAGTATAAGTAACTTTCACACCTGAAAGATCACATTCACGACCCCACTCACCCCTCTTATCCCGCCTGTGGATGAGGTTTATACAAATGTCTCCTACCCGCCTGCCCGTTGCGCCAGTGCGATGTCCTGAAGATCACACGGGCTGTGAAAAATCGAAATCCATTGCTGCCTCAAGGGCTTTAACTGGCCCGTTCATTAATGGCGGGTGCGCCTCCGATCTTATAGCGCTCCCGCCTTCCGAGATATCGTGATGTCACGCGGAGCCATTGAGATATACGCTCGACATCACCGCGCGTCATTTTATGCATCGGCGTGCAGGGTCCGCTCCCACACGCCAAGGGGAAAATTCTGCCCATAGAGTTTATACAGCACAGAAATGGGCCTATCGTGTCTTTGCCGGCCATCAAACACCTATCTATTCTATCTAATCACATTCTCCAGCACTTGGCCCATGGGCCGCTCGCCAGCCGAAAGGCAAGACCCTAGACTCCTCAAAAAGGTTTAGCCTTCACAGGCACACCATGCCCCAACTGGCAAAGACACACCATACACACACTCACACCCACTCGCACACACACACTCATCGGGACCCGCTCGCCGACGTGTGAAATGACCCAGGGTGACGTCGGGCGTGCGTCGTTTAGATTGTCAGTTCGGCAGGCACGCAGCCGACCTGCCAAGGGCCTACTAAGGCCACTGAAAAAGTAATTGAAGTGAGTAATGGACCTGCCTCTCCAACCTTAAGGTTGGCAGGCAAGTGAAGAGCCCAGGCGGCCTTCAGAAAAAGCATGAAACCCCATCCACGGGCGGGATGAGGTTTCATGAGGCATTTAAAATTTCTGGAATATTTTTCAATGAAAGTAATGGACATGTCCCAGCACATGTGACAGTGTCACATGAAGAGACATGTCAGGAAAATTTTTTCCAGCCTTTAAAAATTTTTTATAACTTCAACCGATCTCCCTGAGGCGGCATTTTGTGAAAGAGTGCACTCCCGTCTCAGGTAATCCACTGCCGATCGCACAGGGAGCGCACAGCATTTGCGAGAGGATGTCACACTTGGCGGGCCTTAATTGGCCTGCCCACGCAAAATGGCGATGCACCCCCGAATGGGGACACCGATCAGGAACCCGCCCGCCTGCGCCCACTCCCGCACAACCGACTGTGGTGGGGGGGGTGGGGGGAATGCTGCCCATACACATGCTCACAGATACACCATGCACACACTCACACACCAACTGACACAGACATGATCTCTCTCACACACACACACATGCACATATACAAACATCTAGCCACTCACACAAATGTACACATGCACACTCAGGCACCCACTCACATGCATCCACACACCCTACTCACACATCCGTTCACTCACACTCATGCATACACACACATTACTCACCCTTGTAGAAATGCACACTGCCCACACTCACAGACAAGAGCTGGTCAGTATCTGACTGCCCCTGATTTCTGACAGGAATGGAAAATTGCAGATGATTACTCCCTGACCATGATTGAGTGACTGGAAACTGAACGTTGCATAGTGAGAGGCCTAAGATGCAGTGTCCTAGCATTGCTGGGCACTCTATTGAAGAAGAAAAGCTGAGAATTGACACAACTCACCCTCACCAATGGCTGTTGCACTTGTTTGACTGCAAACTGTGGAACTCGAGCAAGCTATGTGGGATGCATTATGAGTGATATTTCCTTTGTGCAAACTGACATCCCATCCACCTGTGAAAGATCTCACAGCACTATCCGACGAAGAGCAGGGGGCATTCTCTTCAATGCCCTGACCAATATTTACCCCTCAATGAACACCACCAAAAGTAGTTCACTTAATTCATTGCTGTTCATGGGGGCTTTGCTGTGTGCAAATTGGCTGTCACATCTCAAAGACAGATCAAATCCTTGTGCTTAGAGCCAACAGTACAAGGGAAAGAGAGAGGCAGCTCCAAATATTTTGCTGGTTCAGATTTTATAAGTGGAGTGGAAGATTCTTATAAGAAACAAGAATAAGAAACAACGGAAGGGGCCAAATTTCTGTTCTTTATTACAACATTGGTTAGGAGGTCGGCCCCTGTTAGCTGTGATTCCAGGCTGTTGGTCATCCCTTCAAACTTTCCCTCCTGTTGACTTGAGGGAACCATCAAATTCTCTGGCATTATCTTGTGTACATTGCACTAACCACAAGTAAAAATTGTCAGTTTACTGTTACCATGGTGACAATACGTAGGTGATACAGAATTACGCAGTTTAATGCAGGAAGGCAATTCAAATCCTATTTTTTCACAATAATAATACAGCAATAGAACTGTCTGGTACCAACTGTAAAAAAGCTCTTCACGACTGAGCTGAGTAAATTTCAATCTGCAAATTATAATAAAATGCCCCCTCTCTCCCCCCATGTTGGTGATAAATTGTCAGTGTAAACGACTCTATAAATCAATTTGCTGGTGGTGTAGTGGGGTTGTCCCTGGACTGGTAACCTGGAGACCCAGGGTAATACTCTGGGGACCTGAATTCAAATCCCACTGCAGTCGATGGTGGAATTTGAATTCAATAAAAATCTGGGATTAACTATCTGATGACCATAAAACCCATCTGGTTCACTAATGTCCTGGTGTCCTCACCTAGTCTGGTCTCCAGATCTATAGTAATCAAATTGCTACAAAGTCAATGAAAAGGAATGAAATTCTGCAGTTGCCAGCCTTAAGCAGGGTTTTTTCAAGAGTTCCAGTGAAAGAGCAACTTAATTAAGGAGCAACTGAAAATGGATCCTCATTAAGTGACTCAGATAAGTAGTGAGTATATATAAGTAGCTGGGCTTGGCCTAAATAGCCAAGTGGTTACGGTACTGGGCTTGTAACCCCAAGATCAAGAGTTCAAATCTCACAATGGCAAACTATGAAACAATGTAACTTCATCTGAATAGGAACAGATGGAAATGTGTTCGTACTCGAAAGAGTTATATAAGTAGCCAACTTAGTGCGATTCAGCATGAGTGTGACTTACAATAGAGTGCGGGAGTTAACCCTTTACAAAGCAAAAGGATATGGTAGCATTGCAGGGCAGCTGCTTAGGTAATGATACCCCAGAGTGTGACAAGAAGGGACAGAGTGTCCAAACATTAAAAAACAGCAGCAAAGGGGTTAAAAAGGCAAAATTAAAGGTTCTTAACTTAAATGCACATAATATTCAGAACAAAATAAATGAATTAATGGCACAAATAGAGATTAATGGGAATGATCTTATAGCCATTACGGAGCATGGTTTGCCAGGAATCAAAGCTGGGAACTAAATATTCAGGAGTATGTGACTTTTCGAAAGGACAGGCAGGAAGGAAAGGGTGGTGGGGTAGTTTTGTTTGTACAAGATGGAATGAGTACGGTAGCAAGAAATGACCTTGGATCAGAAAATGTAGAATCCATATGGAGGTAAGAAATAACAACGGGAAGAAGACACTGGTGGGAGTAGTCTGTAGGCCCCCTAACAGTAGCTATACTGTGGACAGAGAATAAGTTGGGAGATAATGAAGACAAGTAAAAAAGGCAGTACATTAATCATGGGTGACTTTAATCTTCGTGTAGATTGGGAAAATCAAATTGGCAGAGGTAGCCATGAGGAAGAATCAGAGCAGGTATTCGGGACAGTTTCCTAGAAAAATATGATGTGGATCCAACCAGAGATCCGGCTATTTTGGATCTGGTAATGTGTAATGAGGCAGGTGTAATAAATGATCTCAGAGTAAAAGATCCCCTAGTAAACTGTGACCATAACATGGTAGAATTTAGCATTCAGTTTGAGAGTGAGAAACTTGGGTTGGGAACAACTGTGCTAAACTTAAATAAAGGTAATTACAAAGGAATGAGGGTAGAATTGGCTGGAGTGGACTGGGAGAGGAGTTTAGCAGAAAAGACATTTGATGAACAATGACAGACGTTTTAAGAAAATAATTCATGACTCACAACAAAGATATATCCCAGTGAAGAAGAAGGATTCTAGGAAGGGAATAAACCAATCATGGTTAACCAAGGAAGTTAAAGATAGTGTCAAATTGAAAGAAGAAACATACAATGTGGCAAAACTTAATGGTAAGCCAGAGCATTGGTGAAGTTTTAAAAACCAACAAAAGATGATAAAAAAAATAAAGAGGGAGAAAATAAACTGAGGGTAAAATAGCAAGTATTATAAACATGCACAGTAAAAGCTTCTTTAAATATATAAAAAAGGAGGAGAGAGGCCAAAGTGAACATAGGCCCCTTAGAGAATGAGGCTGGGGAAATAATAATGGGGAACCAGGAAATGGCAGAGGAGTTAAATAAATACTTTGCATCAGTCTTCACGGTAGAAGATACTAATAACATCCCAAAAATATTAAATAATCAAGGGAAAAAAGAGGAGAGGAAATAAATACAATAACTATCACCGGAGAAAAAGCACTAGGGAAACTAATGGGGCTATAGGCTGATAAATCCCCTGGACCTGCTGGGTTGCATCCTAGGATATTAAAGGAAGTAGCTTCATAGATAGTGGATGCACTATTAGAGATCTTCCAAGAATCCTTAGATTCTGGAAAAGTCCCAGAGGATTGGAAAACTGCCAATGTAACACCCTAATTCAAAAAGGGACAAAGACAAAGACAAAAAACAGGTAACTATAGACCAGTTAGCTTAACATCCATCACTGGAAAAATGTTAGAGTCTGTTATAAAGGATGCAATAGCAGAACATTTAGAAATGCATAATATAATCAAGCAGAGTCAGCACGGCTTCATGAAGGGGGGAGGGGTGGGATTCCCCAAAAGGCAGAGTGTGCTCTTTCGCACATGCACACGGGAGAGTGCACATCTCCCTGAGGCTAATTGCTGCCTCAGGGAGATCGCTTCCACTTTTAAAAATATGAAAAATAGAAAGAAAAAAAAATCTCTAACATGTCCCATCTCATGTGAGATAGGACATGTTGATAATTTACATAATAAGTTTATTAAACTTTTTAAAACCCTACATGAAACCTCATCCCGCCGGTGGATGAGGTTTCATGTTTTCTCTATTGTCCGCTGGGACTCCTGGCCTGCTCGCCAACCTTAAGGTTGGATGGGCAGGTCCTTTAATTGTATAATTGACCATTGACAGGTCAGCGGCCCCGCAGCTGATTTTGCAGCACCCCCGCCTTCCTGAAAATGTAAATGTGGCGGGATAACATCGGGAATTCTGCCCGACCTCATCCCGCCTCATTTTACGTGTCGGCAACTGGGCCCCGCCCCCTGCTCGCCGATGGCAAAATTCTGCCCAAAGAGTCTATAGAAGGATATGTACAGGTTAAGTGAGTGGGCAAAAAACATGGCAGATGGAATATAATGTGGGAAAGTGTGGGGTTATGCACTTTGACAGGAAGAATAGAGGAGCTGAATATTATTTAAATGGAGAGAGACTGCAGAAAGCTGCAGCACAGAGGGATTTGGGGGTCCTCGTGCAAGAATCCCAAAAAGCGAACATATAAGTTCAGCAGGTAATAGGAAGGCAAATAATTTGTTGGCCTTTGTTTCAAAGGGAATGGAGTATAAAAATAGGGAAGTCTTGCTAAAACTAAACAAGGCACTAGTTAGACCACACCTAGATACTGTGAATAGTTTTGGTCCCCTTATCTAAGGAAAGATATACTGGCTTCGGAGGCAGTCCAAAGAAGGTCCAATAGGTTGACCCAGGTATGGAGTGATTTTCTTATGAGGAGAAGTTGAGGAGGTTGGGCCTATACTCATTGGAGTTTAGAAGAATGAGAGGCGGATGTGGATTCATTGCATGTGGGCCTCACTGGCTAGGCCAGCATTTATTGCCCATCCCTAATTGCCCTGGTTCAGAGGGCATTTGAGAGTCAACCACATTGCTGTGGGCCTGGAGTCACATGTAGGCCAGACCAAGTAAGGACAGCAGATTTCCATCCCTAAAGGGCATTGGTGAACAGATGGGTTTTTACAACAATCAGCAATGGCTTTATGGTCATCATTAGACTTTTAATTCCAGATTTTTTTTTCTTTACTGACTTCAAATTCCACCATCTACTGTGGTGGCATTCAAACCGAAGTCATTACCCTGGATCTCTGGACTGCTAGTCCAGCGACAATACCACCAAGCCATTGCTATGGTGCTGCTCCTAGCATGCAGGTGGGCATGCTTCCAGCAGCACCTGGCATACCTAACAATGAGCTATCAACCTGGTGAAGATACAGCACAGGACTACTTGCGTGCCAAAATGTATAAGCAGCAAGTCATAGACAGAAATAAGCAATTCCACAACCAACGGATCAGATCGAAGATCTGTAGTCCTGCCACATCCAATCATGAATGGTGGTGGAGAATTAAACAACTCACTAGAGGAGGAAGCTCCGCAAATATTCCCATTCTCAATGACGGGAGAGCCCAGCACATTAGTGCAAAGATAAGGCTGAAGTATTTGCAACAGCCTTCAGCCGGAAGTGCTGAGTTGATTATCCATCATGGCCTCCTCCGAACATCCCGAGCATCACAGATGCCGGTCTTCAGCCAATTCAATTCATCCCATGTGATATCAAGAAACAGCTGAAAGCATTGGATACTGCAAAGGCTATCGGCCTGACAAAATTCCGGCAATAGTACTGAAGACTTGTGCTCCAGAACTTGCCGCGCCCCTGGCCAAGCTGTTCCAGTACAGCTACAACACTGGCATCTACCTGGCACTGTGGAAAATTGTGCGCCAAAAGCAGAACAAATCCAACCTGGCCAATTACCACCCCATCAGTCTACTCTCCATCATCAACAAAGTGATGGAAGGGGACATCAACAGTGCTATCAAGTGACACTTACTTAGTAATAACTTGCTCACTGATGTCCAATTTGGGTTCTGCCAGGGTCACTCAGCTTCTGACCTCAATACAGCCTTGGTTGAAACATGTACAGAAGAGCTGAACTCTCGAGGTGAGGTGAGAGTGACTGTCCTTGACATCAAGGCAACATTTGACTGTGTGTGGCATCAATGAGCCCTTGCAAAACAGGGCACAATGGGAATCGGGGAGAAATTCTCCCATTTGGAATCATGCCTAGTACAAAGGAAGATGGTTGTGGTTGTGGAGATCAATTATCTCAGCTGCAAGACATCACTGCAGGAGTTCCTCAGGGTAGTGTCCTAGGAACAATCATCTTCAGGCTGCTTCATCAATGACCTTCCTTCCATCACAAGGTCAGAAGTGGGGATGTTCACTGATGATTGCACAATATTTAGCACCATTTGCGACTCCTCAGATACTGAAGCAGTCCATGTCCAAATGCAGCAAGACCTGGACAATATCCAGGCTTGGGCTGACAAGTGGCAAGTAACATTCACACCACACAAGTGCCAGGCAGTGACCATCTCCAACAAGAGAGAATCTAGCCATTGCTCCTTTACAATCAATGGCATTACCATCGCTGAATCCCCCACTACCAACACCCTGGGGGTTACCACTGACCAGAAACTGAACTCACCACCACCTCCTGAAGGGCAATTAGGGATGGGCAATAAATGCTGGCCTCACCAGTGACGCCCACATCCCATAAATGAATTTAAAAAAACATCTTGCCTTTAGCAATACTGCAATGGTTTCAATGGAGGTTATCAGTGACAGTGAGGGATTAGTTGTCACTCTTTGGCCTTGTATGCAGAAAGGTGTGACATCTCGATTTGTATGGTAGAATCTTAGAAATCTCAGTACAGAAGCAAGTGTCTGCCCCATGAGTGCTGTTGTGAGCTCCAGACCAGTGCTATCTACTCTAACCTTAGGAATTTCAGTATAGTCGGAAGTATCTGGCCCATTTCCCTGCCTCCTTTTCATATTTTTTGCTTTCAAGTGCTTATCTAATTCCCTCTTCAATAGGGGGATTTGCTGAGCTTCAGGGACCACTTGTGGTTCTCTAATCACTCTTTGTGTGGGAAGAAGTGATGTGGCCTGTTATTGTACCCCGCTGGCTAGACTTTATTTTGCTCTCAGCCACAGTGGCAAAATTTTCTTCAGTGATCTCTCAGCGATGGTGGGAAACAGCTTTTGAGTTATTCTTGTCAAACTGGCAAGTGTTCAACCAACATTCAAGCGCAATTTAGAAATCCAGCTTCGACATGCCACAGGGGAACTAAGGCAAACCGTTAGTAAACAGCAACATACTCCTAAGCCTGAACTACAGGGCAAATTGTATTCTTTTTGGATTCTTCTCAGGGATCACAGGATAAAATAACAAAGGTGCAGGGATGAGCATTCCAATCGGCTCTTTGAGGCTGTGTTGGGTCAACAAATATTTATGTTCCAACAACATTCCAGAACATTCAGGCTAGAGTAAAAAATGGGCAATAGACTTTGGTGTTATGCAGATCAGCCCCACACCGCACTCCCACCCACTGCATAACCCCCCACCATCTGAATCCCCTGCTTCCATTACCAGTCGAGGCACCTGCTGTTTAACAACCAAAATGCTACCGCTGTTCAAGAGGGAGAGGCTGTGGGGCAAATGCTGGCACCTTACAGTGCAAGTGTACATTTACAACAGCCCAGGTTTTCCAACCAAAGCCATTACGCTAGACAGTTTAGGCCTCAGGCCTCATGTGATGGGTGAATGGCCAACAATGCTGCAAAACTGGTCTGAGTACAGCGCAGCGAGGGCTGTGGTGAATCAGGGGCAGCACAACACGGCCAATAAAAAGATTTTGTTTTATGGAAGAGATTTGATCATGGCCATCTTCATTGTTCTTCATATGCAGATGATTTGTCATTCATATGTGTAGGCAGATACCTTTGCTTAATTTTCAGGAAACTTCCATTTTTATAATAGTAAACAACAAAAGGGCAGCAGCTTAAAGAATTCCAGCATAGCAGTTAATCAATTTTATTTTATTTTCAGTGAGTCATTGCATGTTTCATTTGAACTGTAAGGTCTATGAGGTCTGTTTTGAAAGCAATGAAATGGAACATGCTTATAAGGAAAGGCAACAAATGGATTTCTCGGAAGCTAGTTTTAGTTTGAACTGTTAAAGGCCTGGGAAGCATGCGCCGCTGGATGATTCTGACTCTTGGGTGTTTTTCTGACAGGACAACATAATCTCATTGTTTAAGCCTCAGCTGTTTTGCTAAAACATCTTTCTCTGCTCTGTCTTGGGCTCAAAAATCATTGTTATTTGTGCTCTGAGTGGGAATACGTTCTTTCAGAGCTCAAAATGCTTATCTATGTCACTTCTAGGTACAAGTCTAATTCAGTGACTGCATTATAAAATCAATATCATACTGCTGGCAGGCCACTGAGACGATTATTTTTAAATTCTAAGTGGATGCAGTGTGAAAACTGGTTTAAGTGCAAAAAAATGGACCAGCCAATGATTTTACTGTGATAAAAGCAAAAAACTGCGGATGCTGGAAATCCAAAACAAAAACAAAAATACCTGGAAAAACTCAGCAGGTCTGGCAGCATCTGTGGAGAGGAATACAGTTAACATTTCGAGTCCGCATGACTCTTCAACAGAACTAAGGAAAATTAGAAAAGGGGTGAAATATAAGCTGGTTTAAGGTGGGGGGGGTGTGTGACAAGAAGAGCTGGATAGAGGGCCAGTGATAGGTGGAGATAACCAAAAGATGTCATAGACAAAAGGACAAAGAGGTGTTGAAGGTGGTGATATTATCTTTAGTAAACACCTTGTCAAACACCAGGAGAGAAATGGAAAGCAATGAAGGTGAACATGGCAAAAGAGAGATACAAAAATCCTGATGGAGAGATCAAAACTTCTTCAAGGTAGGCATCCCTTGAAGAGAAGTGTCAGTCAATTAAATACTAAGATAAAAGCAAAAAACTGTGGATGCTGGAATTTTACTGTGATTGGAGCTATGATAATGATACTCTAACTGTATCTGGTGAAGGTAAGCAACACAATAATTTCAGGATAATATAAGTTGGTGTAATTTTTTTTATTCATTCATGGGATGTGGATTTCGCTGGCTGGGCCAGCATTTATTACCCATCCCTAGTTGCCATTGAGAAGGTGGTGGGGAGCTGCCTTCTTGAACCACTGCAGCCCATGTGGTGTAGGTACACCCACAGTGCTGTTAGGGAAGGATCCAAGGTTCCAAGATTTTGACCCAGCAACAGTGAAGCAGCGGCAATATATTTCCAAGCCAGGATGGTGAGTAACTTGGGGTGCGGGGTGGTGGTGTTCCCATGTATCTGCTGCCCTTGTCCTTCTAGATGGTAGTGATCGTGGGTTTGGAAAGCGCTGTATAAGGAGCCTTGGTGAATCCCTGCAACACTAAAACCACTTACTTCAGAATTTTCTCTTTCTTCACCACTCAAGAGTCCCAATGCTGTGGACACAAGTTTCCAGGAAAATCTAGGCCAGTGTGAAAAGTTTATATTGGCAGTTTGCATAGTCAATGTTGATATAGGAGTTTATAATGTCAAGGTTCCTGAGGCACCTTCCAAACCCATAACCGCTACTATCTAGAAGAACAAAGGCAGCAGACACATGGGAACATCATCACCTGGAAGTTCCCCTCCAAGTCACTCACCATCCTGACTTGGAAATATATCGCCGTTCCTTCACTGTCACTGGGTCAGAATCCTGGAACTCCCTCCCTAACAGCACTGTGGGTGTGCCTACACCACATGGACTGCTCTGGTTCAAGAAGGCAGCTCAGCACCACCTTCTCAAGGGCAATTAGGGATGGGCAATAAATGCTGGCTTAGCCAGTGACTCCCACATCCCTCAAATGAATTAAAAAAGAGTTAACAGGAAGTGCACACAAACATAATGGTCTGGAGTTTCCTTCAGGTTGGGCTGCTTTTTGTCTGCGCAGTTTGCCTGAAACCAACCAAGCTAATGCAAAAGACACAGAATTCCACATTAAATGCACCACAAATCAGGTTTCTGCAATTTTTTCAGAAGCTTGACCCATCCACAGAACAGGCCACGCCCACAGATCGAATTAATCACAATTGCACTCATTAGCAATCTCGGGGGGGGGGGGGGCTCCTAAAATTAAGTTCCTTTTTTGGACACTAGGATATGGAAGAAGAATCGGTTGTGGACGGTACGTATAGAATATGTGTGGCACTGTGGGAGACCGGTGATTGGCCAGGTGAGCAGACTGACTTTACCTCCTGTTCCCAAAAAAGGTGACCTGAAACAGTGCACGAATCATAGAATTATATTATTGCTTTGATCTACCCGCCAGTAAAATCTTGGACAGGATCATTTTGGAACAGATCTGGAAAAAGACATGGAATGAGATTGCTGATGAGCAAGTTGGATTTCAACATGGAAGAGGAACCAGAGATCAAATGGCTAACCCTCGAATCATAATGCACAAAGTCCAAGAACATCAGCAGCCAATTTACACGTGCTTCATTGATTTTGAGAAGGCTTTCGATTCGGTCTCACGCTAGAAACTCTGGTTAATGATGTTAGACATTGGGTACACAACACATTTAATCAACTTGCTAGCCAAGCTTTATTGTGAGCAAAGAGCTAGGATCAGTATAGCCAGTACCCTCTGAGAATGGCTCAGAGTCAAAAAAGGTGTTAGACAGGGGTATGTCCTCTAACCATATTTATTCAATATTTTAGCAGAAATGGTTGTGAGAGAGATACTTGATGGATACAAAGGCAGGATACTGATTGGCAGGCAGTGAGTTTCGAATGTATGATATCCTGAGGACATTATTCTGCTCGCTAACTCAGTGGAGGAGCTACAGGAGCTGGTGGATCATCTTGATCAAGTTAACCGAAAACACAGTCTCCTGATTAATGTTGACAAGACAAAGGTGATGGTAATGGATGGAAAGATCTATAAGATTCTGATTAACAGAGTTTGGCTTGAACAGATTGATATCCTTCGCTATTTGGATTACTCATCACAGAGGATGCAGAGCCTGCCCAAGAAACTCGAGCTAGACTTAACAAGGGCTATGGCATTGTGAACTCACTTATAAGAGTATGGAGGCACAGCAACTCAATTACAATGAGAATTCGTCTTCTTAAAGTCCTTGTGTGGCTGGTCACAATGTATGGCTGTGAAAGCTGGACCATCATGAAAGAGTGAGGAGGCTCAAATAAGAGCAATAGGAATGAAAGGACTCAGATAGACATTACCTGTGTCATAGACAGCCAATCGGACAAACGAGTGGGTGCTTGAGAAAGCTGGTGTTCGGAGGAATGTGTTTGAGGTAGTGCTATCAAGGAAGCTCACATATTTTGGATATGTTATGAGAAATGAGGGGTGTGTTTAGAAAAAGAGGTGACGCAAGGCAAAACACCTGGAAAACACGCACAAGGAAAACTCAAAATGGCATGGATGGATAAGATCAGAACGTGTACTGGCCTCTATGGGGACAGGCACTGAGGATGGGGGAGAACAGAAATCAGTGGAGAAAGATTGTTCATAGTGCAGCCAACCCTCGGAATGAGGACAATGAAAGGCAAGACGGACTATTATTTGCCAATATAACCAGAAAACGGTTCTGTCTAGTGTTGCATAGTGATTTTCAGTCTACTCATGGGTAGTGGATTGAAACTGGTTAAAGTTATTGTTTTTCGTGATTAAACCCATTTTCAGCCACATTAATCAAACTGCACCGCTCTTTAATACAAAAAATATATTTTTTAAGCATTTGATAATAAGTTTGATAGACAGGAAGCGGATAGATGGACAGACAAACAAATTGATGTGAAGGGATCTTCCATTAGCATTTTAAATTTACTGAAATAGAAAGAAAAAAAACGCAAAACTTTGTAGCTCCGAGGTCAACGTTGTTCAACCCCACCCCACTCCTATTCTCTCCTTATTTCTTCTGTTCTCCACTCGACAGTATTTGGTCCCCCAACATACCAAAGGTTGGTTCTTGTTATATTTCAGTCTTTGTTTCCTCCAAATTAGGTAAGAGATAGTTGTTGAAAATTTCCTGCGCAGCAGTAGAGTTCAGCACCGTCTTTGCCACTGACCATTTGTCGCCTCGCTGAAGCGGTTCAAACTGTTCCCTCACCCTGTGAATAAATGAGGGAAAACACTGTGTCTTCACCACAAGAAATAGCCCAGCAGAGGAGCAGCACCTCTGAGAAGAAGAATATTTGCATCAATTGATACAATACTTCCTTCGTTCCTACTTAATTGAATCATCGTGGGGCCGGGGAAATAATATCTATGTGAACCCAATCTTGGCAAACAGCCACTAGAAAACACACAGCAGTGCAACTGCAGTAAAGAAAAGGAAGATATTTCTTAGCCAGCTGCCGTCACTTGCCTCTCCTCTTTTGCATCCTGTCTCAGTGCCAAAACGCTTGAATGCCGACCTGACCTTTTTGGGTATCAGACACCCGTTAACTAATTTAATCTATCATTGCAGTTCTGCCATTTTGCACCCAATGGCAAAAATAAGGTCCTTGCAAACACTTTTACCTAATACCTGTTCACTAAGGGGAGAGGGATGTGTGTTAAATAATGACCTGCATTTTTAAAGTGCCTTTAACATGGTAAAACGGCCCAAATCACTTCACGGGAGCCTTATCAAGTGACATTCAACGCCAAGCAGCTTAAAGAGATATCAGGACACGTGGCCAAAAGCTTGATCCAAGAGCTGATTTGAAGGTGTATTTTAAAGCGGAAGAGCAAAGTAGAAAGGCAGAGAGGCTGAGGAACCTAGGGGCCAGGCAGCTGACAAAACGACCAGCAATGGTGGAGCGATTTAAATCGTGGATGTTCAAGAGGCCATAATTGAAGGAGCGCAGAGATCTCAGATGATTGTGGGGCTGGGGAATTTACAGAAATATGGAGGGATGAGGCCATGGAGGATTTGAAAATGGGGATGAGAATATCAAAAGCTAGACGTTGCTGGGCTGGGAACCAATCTAGGCCAACGAGCGATGAATGAATGGGACCAAGAAACAAGGCAGTAGAGTTTTGGGTGTGTTCACATTTATGGAGGATGCAAGATGGGAGGTTGGCCAGGAGAGTATTGTAATTGTCAATTCTAGCACCTGGGATAAAATACAGCCTTCTTCACCTCAGGAGCTTGGACTCCAATCAGCCTCAACTGACGGAGTGAGCAGCGTGGAAATGGGAGGGGCAGCCTCAATCCAACTCCTCGTGAGATTAGATATCATGGTCCTTGAATTCCAAAAGGTTTCTTCTGTCTTCTACCATATTTGATGGGAGTATAGTGGTGGAATGCCAACAAACATTCCAAGCTGCTTGGGCTATTCCTCTGGGCATTTTGTTGGTATCCCACAGAAATTATATTGGGAGATTTGGAATTTCAGGGCTAAAAGGATTTTTAAATTCACGGGATGTGGGCTTCGCTGGCTGGACCAACATTTATTGCCCATCCCTAGTTGCCTTTGAGAAGGTGGTGGTGAGCTGCCTTCTGGAACCGCTGCAGTCCATGTGCTGTAGGTACAACCACAGTGCTGTTAGGGACAGAGTTCCAAGATTTTGACCCAGTGACAATGAAGGAACAGTGATATATTTTCAAGTCAGGATGGTGAGTTACTTGGAGGGGAACTTCCAAGTGATGGTGTTCCCATCTATCTGCTGCCCTTGTCCTTCTAGATGGTAGTGGTCATGGGTTTGAAAGGTTCTGTCTGAGGAGCCTTGGTGAATTTCTGCAGTCCATCTTGTAGATGATATACACAGCTGTAACTGTGTGTCAGTGGTGGAGGGAGTGAATGTTTGTTGCTGTGGTGCCAATCAAGTGGACCGCTTTGCCCTGGAGGGTGTCAAGCTTCTTGAGTGTTGTGGGAGCTGCACTCATCCAGGCAAGTGGGGAGTATTCCATCACACTCCTGACTTGTACCTTGTACAGGCTTTGGGGAGTCAGGAGGTGAGTTACCCATTGCAGGAATCCTAGCCTCTGACCAGCTCTTGTAGCCACAGTATTTATATGGCTAGTCCAGTTCAGTTTCTGGTCAATGGTAACCCCCAGGATGTTGATAGTGGAGGATTCAGTGATGGTAATGTCATTGAATATCAAGGGACAATAGTTCTATTCTCTCTTGTTGGAGATGGTCATTGCCTGACACTTCTGTGACACGAATGTTACTTGCCACTTGTCAACCCAAGCCTGGGTATTGTCCAGGTCTTGCTGCATTTGGACATGGACTGCTTCGGTATCTGAGGAGTTGCGAATGGTACTGGACATTGAGCAATCATCAGCGAACATCCCCATCTCTGACCTTATGATGGAAGGAAGGTCATTGTTGAAGCAGTTGAAGATGACTGAGCTGAGGACATTACCCTGGGGAACTCCTGCAGTGATATCCTGGAGCTGAGGTGACTGACCTCTAACAACCACAACCATCTTCCTTTGTGCTAGGTATGACTACAACCAATGGAGAGTTTTCCCCCTGATGCCCATTGCCTCCAGTTTTGCTAGGGCTCCTTGATGCCACACTTGGTCAAATGTGGCCTTGATGTCAAGGGCAGTCACTCTCACCTTGATCAACAAGGGAGTTAACGGTTAAGGGGGACAGGCAGTAAAATGGAATTAAGGCCACAGTCAGATCAGCCATGATCTTATTGAATGGCTAAATGGCCTTCTCTTGCTCCATTTTTATGGTACTATGATCTTTATAGCCAAATAATATTTCTAATTTTGTACTAAACCCAGAATTGCACCAAGTAAGTCACAAGATGCCACATGGAAACAACTACACTGGTTTGAGATTAATTAAACAAAATTGTTGAGGTAGAGCAGAGAGGGATCCCAACCCTGCATGAAACTGTGATGCATCTGGCCTCAAAGTGTCATGTTAAGGCGGAATCTTCTGGTTTCACCAGCAACAGGAATCGTGGTCGGCAGGATAAATTAATTTGGTGGGAGGCAAAAAATCTGCTTCCAGATAGTGGGCAAAACTTTGAATGTTGTTCTCCCGACCTTCAAGGTGGGTCAAGCTACCTGACGAGCAATGGCGTGAATCTAATTTGCATGCATTAGCATCTCATGCATGCTCATTAAAAAGCCATCTCGTCGGAATTAAGTTTGCCCTCAAATTAAGTACCCCGCCAGCAAGGATTTAGAATGTTCAGTTTTACAACTTGTAAAGACCATAGCTGATGTTAATTGCTGTGCAAACCAAATCCCAGAGGGAAAATTGGCCACATCCTTTTATTGTATTCTGAAAAAAAGACGTCCAGTAACACTTCTGAGATTTTAAAAATTAAAATAAAGTTTTATTAACAAGAATAGAAGAAAACCTAAGCACACAAGATTACATATAAACTTAGTAGAGAGCCTTTTTGACTCTCTAATTGGTCAGATCCACAAGTAAACACTTTCCAGGCAACACTCCCTTATAGATGTTTAACTATAAAATTCCAGTAATTTTACTCAAAGCAAACTGCTAAAGCTTTAATAAAGGCATTCCAAATGGCTGGAACCATCCTTCCACTCTGCTATTCTAAACTTCAGAATAAAACTACTTTTAGCAGCCCAAGACCTTTCTGGCTTGACTGAATGGCTGATCCAAATTGAATTGTCTCCCAGCCCAGAGATAGCAGCTCCAGCAGCTCCTAGCTCAGTTTCAGTTCAATAAGTAAAGTTCCCAACTACAGTAACTACAAAATACCCTTCCTCCCCCCCCCCTTTCATCTCAGATTCCATTATTCTCACACCTCTCTGAAATTCAAATCCTTCCAAATATAAAATCTTTCATATCTTTATCTTCCCTTTGCTTTTGGCCAATAAAATATAATATCCCACTTGTTGTTACCTCTGACTTCTCGTTGATCTTCAAACAAGCTCCCCACTTATCTAAAAATGCAAATGTTAAATCCAACCTATTTGCTTGTATTTCAAACCTAATACCTCTATCATTTTCATGTTTTAAAGCCCCCAGACTACCTGTTTCATATTAATCTCTGTCCAGCTTAATTAAATCATATGACTGGTGTGCACCTGGCCCACTTCACCTCTTCCATGACTTTGAGGTCAGTAGATGCTTTCTCCTTCTTTGGGACCTCGCGTAACTTCAATCGAGTGCCAATAGCAAACACTGCACCAAGGCTGGACATGGGAGACAGGCAAAGTCTGGAAGGAGAGGTAGGATGGAGCAAAGGCTGGACAGGGGAGGCAGGCTAAGCGGGAAAGGTGGGGGGAGAACGTCTGTGGAATGGAGGACAGAGTGTCTTCGAGGGTGGGGTTGGTGATGTCGAAGGTGGGGTCCTGGGGTGAACTGAGGGTACTGATGTTAGGATAGGGCAGTCGCAATCAGAGGGGGAGTGGGATGTGGTAGGGTGGCAGGTCCAGGGTGACAGTCTGGTAGATGAAGGTTTCACGGGGGCGGAGGGCTCATGAAGAGGGACTAGACAGGTGGCTCAGGTAACAGGATGGGGCACGCGGGCGTTGGGACAGTAATGGTGTTGTCTCTGAGGGGAGGAAAGGCATGTGAAAGTGGATTGTAATAGTGTCCAGGGTAATGGGGGAAGGCTCAAGGGTGACTGAGGTGGAGGAATGGTGATATTGGTGGGGTCAAGGGTGATGGGTGGGATGTTGGTGGGTGACAGGAGGAGGGTAGGAATGGTGGACCAAGTCTGGAAGGTGGCATGCATTATTATTAAAATCTGACCTTGACCACACAGTTATTCAGTCAGTGAGATCCCTCGAAGCGGGAGGGGGTTCTTTTTTGAGCGGGCAGAGTTCAAGGTCAACACAAGTGGCCGACTAAAGGGACACCCTAAAACTGATATAACTGGATGTCAGCAGTGCTCAGTTGAGTCCTTCCCTCTATGGTGAAGCCTGCATTGCAGCAGGTTTGGATATCCCAGCAAGCTGTGGAGCTGCCGTTCATTCTGTGCCATTTGCCATTGGCTGCAGTCAGGGGCAGGGATGCACTGAGGTGCCGATATTGCAGGCTGCAGGCAACCCTGTGTTGGCATTGGCTCTCATCTCATCAACGGTTGGCACAGGGCCAGGAGGAGCAAGGGCCTGAGCAGTAAGAGACAACAGGGCTTCAAAAAAAGTCAAGATGCTGGAGAACAGAGCACACTGCAACAGCGAGCATTAGCCCGACCACGGGTTTATTGCAAGCAGTGCCCTCACCTGAGTGAAAGGCTATCCTGGAGGTGCCTCTGTATGTTCCGGGTTGTGATTGCTCACATTCGCAAGCTTCTGCAGTACAGGTTACGGCCACAAGAGCCCTGAAGGAGTAATGTGCAGCTCCTGGCCTGCATTGAGTCAATATGAGCCCGGGTGCTGTTCAGATATGGCGCCAGGACCTTCAACCTCATGAGGTAACGGCAGGGCGGGTGACTTGCTGTCCGCCCGCCGTGAGATTTGCCGTGCTCCTTGCGGGTGCATAATTAATGAGCTGGACAGCAGAAGATCACACAAGTTCAGCCGTTGCATCACCAAGCCCGAATCACTCTGACTTCCCCGTCCGCCACTGGCCTTAGACTCCCGACCGGAAGATTCTGCGCCAAGAGTCCAAAATGCTGAGTGTTCGATTCCACATCGCCAACATCCATCGCCTGCTGAGCATAGCAAGCTGTAAAAATAAGATAACATGGCATCCAAAAAATTGGAAGCAATTGAATTTTGCCACAATCAGTTCACCTGAGGGAACGATTGCTGCTGCGGAAAGGAAATGGGCATTTAAAGCAGTAAAATGCCCTCTTAACAGACAGCGTTTTGAGATCAACACATCCTGAATACTCCCCCGACTGTTTCATTCTGCTGAGGCAGTGATGTTACTATTCAACTCAGCAATCTCGGGCTACTGTAATCCAAGCTCCTGACTGCATGTTAGGGTAATATTTTCCACGTTGCATCTCGTGACCTTCTGAGTGCAATCAGGAAATTAGCACAGAATTGGGGGCAGTACTGTGGAGGGGAAAATTTGGCATAGTTGCTACTCCTGATTGCAATCCCACTACTGGAAATGTGATGCGCCAGATGTTGGATGAGAACTAGATTGTGTCACACCCCCCCCCAGCCCCACACACAATTGTTTACTGTTTTGACGCTCGCTGCCTTGACTAAAACTGGAGAATTAGCCATTCCCGGGTGACACTGGAGGGTGCCTATCGCCTATGGAACTGTGGGTAATTGTGTATATAATTACAGCTGGTAAATCTGCTCTTTCGCAGTTGCACAGCCAATGTGTTGTTACAGCTGCCAGTTGCTGGCCCACCCAGTAATATACACAAAGTATTGATAGCAGGGCGAGAACCCAATCCAAACTGCAGAAGGAACCCGAACTGTTCTTTGTGTTCTGGCCATTTCTTTCTCATCGCTATGCCCTCTAAACATTGGTGTATGGCTTTCCGTAGAGTGTTGGCATTCAGTGCATGGTGAGACCAGAGCTGAGAACCCGTTGACCTAAATCTGCGTGTCTGCTCTTACCACATGCTGGCCGCAGGATGGGCCTTGCTGCAGGCTGTTGCTGGTGCAGGTGTAGCAAAAACCCTCTCAACGCAAGTGGCAGATTCGCATCCAAGGAGAATTTACGTAAGCAAGCCCCCACACTTTCAGCCTGGCTGAGGTGACACACCTTTGCTGTGTTGAAACATTTTCCAGCGTATATTTCAAACAAGTTAAATATGCAGAAAAGGACGTTATTACATCAATAGCGGGTGGTTATTTTTCTCTTTTATTTCTCCCTACCAAGTTTTCTTTTACTCTCCTGAACACATTGATTCCTTGCTGGTGCAGAGTTCTATAGGCAGTAAGCATCCTCCAGTGCCACCCACAAATGCCTTAAGGTGCAAAGGGTAATGCCCATGGAAATCAGGACATTCAACAATGGAAAAGAAGGGAAGGCTCTACAAATTGCAATCAATAAGAGCTGGAGAAAATTATTTATCCAATAATCCTGATGATGAAAAGGGTAAATACTTACTTTGGGAAATTGAAGGCTGTAAGGGGAAGGCATGGGATAGGCCTACTGGTAGCACTAGCTTCAGTCAAGCTCTGAATTAATATGGTGCAAAGGAGACAGCAGAATCAGTGGATAGTCATTTTCTTTTTCAAAAAAAACCTGTTTACTTATAACGGAAAGATGAATAATTTACTTAATTCCTGGTGGAAACAAGAATATAACTCACCCTGGGGACAAGGTCACTTTCCTTCTGTAGGCCTAGATACTAAATTTTCTGACAGTCTGACAAACTTGCTTCTGCAAGTAGACAGGTTTTACAGCTGCCCCATCCTGCTGGGGTGTCTTCATCACCAGACAAGGGATCAGCATTGCTTCCTCCTCTGCCAGTCTGAGTCAATAATACAGGTCAATAAAGCGGTTAACAAGTGTTATGACACAGCAGTTGGTAAAGTCTGAGTTATTTAAAATCCCAGAGGGAAACTTTAAACAGCTGTCATAACCTACATTTTCGATTAGTATGTTTGAGATGCAGCTCTAACTTCAGGAATAAGACCACCAATTCTCGAGAGGTTTTTATATCAAACGAAATGAAACATTTCTTAATTTACAACAAATTAAACACATACCTATGGCTACAAATTACCACTGTCATAACTTTTAACAAATTCCCAAATTAATCTCCACTAAGGCAACAATGACAAATAGGCTTGAACAGACACCAGGCAAAGCATTTTTCACCTTACAAATTCAAAATGAGGTTCTTTTCAATTTAGTTCCTTTGCAGACACAGGGGTAGGTTTACAGGCTTAGAGCTTAGGTGCCTCTGACACACACACACACACACACACCAAACTCCTTTCCTTTCCCCTTTGAATGTAAATTTTCATTGTATCACCAGACCCTTTGAACCCCTTTCATAGTACCAATTTTATTAGTAATATAAACATTGCTTGGTGACTCCTAGCTAGGTGCAAGATTTCACCCCCAGTCTTTGAATGGTTTATTCAACAAAATGTAAATATACCCTTTACTTCACTGTTTACACCTCAAAACCACTTACATCAAAGCACCCAGACTAGCTGGCTTTAATCTAACTAACACACACACAGATCAAGCCTCTATTTTAAAAAAATAATTTCTAATAACATTATATACATTAATATCTCTTCATGACAAGAAGGCATATAGAATACTTTCATTTATAAGCTGGGAGATAGAAAATAAGAGCAGGCAAATTATGCTGCAACTGTTTAAAATATTGGTTAGGTGTTATGACTGAGATGGGAGGAGTGCACTGTCTGTCTAGTTCCACTACTCCAAAGGTCACAACATATATTTAATTGATTTCTCCAGCTAGCTATATGGCCAAATAGGTGCTGTACCTATTAATCTCAGAATGACCACTCAATGCCCAGTATTCTTCAATAAACAACAAAATTATTAGTTTATTATAAAACTAGACTTGTTAAGTAGAAGGCAAGGTTTATTAACATACAGTATGAAATATGATAGTAGATTAATTTATAAATACCTCATATCTCTCTCTCTCTCTCTCTCTCACACACACACCCGCATTCACACACATACAGACACACACACACACACACACAGACACACATGGACACACACACACAGACACACAGTCACATACACATTCTCTCTCTCACACACACAGACACAGACATACACACACACACACACACAGACACACACACAGGCACACGCACACACAGACACACGCACTCACACACACAGAGACACACACACACACACATACAAGCACAGACACACTCAGACACACACACACACATTCGTAGTCACACACACAGGCACATACACACACTCACATGCACAGACAAACGCACAGACACACACACTCAGACACACAAAGGTGCGCACACAGACACACACACAGACACACACACACATATAGACAGACATATACACACACACTCGTATGCACAGACACACACACACAGGCACTCATTGACACACACACAGGCACACACACACACACACACACATACACACAGGCACACACACACATACAGACACACACAGGCACACACATACACACACAGACAGCCTTACACACATACACACTGGCACACCTTACATACATTCATGGACATACACACATCATACACACACAGACACACACACATATATAGACAGACATACACACACACTCGCATGCACAGACACACACATACACAGACACACAGGCACTCATTGACACACACACAGGCACACACACACACACACACAGACACAGACACACACATACACACAGGCACACACACACAATCATCGACATACACACATCATACATACACACACACAGACACATTCACACATATACACAGGCACACACACACACACACACACACAGGCACACACACTCACACATACATACACACACACAGGCACACACATACACACACACAGACAAAGACTCACACACATACACACAGGCACACATACACACACATTCATCAACATACACACATCATACACACACACACACACACAGACACATTCACACACATACACACACACACACACACACACACACACAGACACAGACATACACACACACGTACACAGAAACACACATGCACACGTACACACACATACACACATACTCAGTAACACACACAAACACACACAGACATACATACACACAGACTCACACACACACAGATACAGACATACACACAGACTCAGACACACACAAACACACACACCCCCAGAAAAAATTAAATAGAGGAATTATGCCAAAAGGTTAAAAGTCACTGGTTTAAGAGAGAAGGATAGATGATGGAGTCACTGAAATGGTGCCTGGGTTATACTGTTGAACTCTCAGCACTGGTCTGCCTGCGAAACAATCGATGGCTCTTACATTACTTTTCAGGTGGACTCGGCAGAAAACTTGCTTTCAGTCGATTTCAGAACGTGGATCGACTTCAGAGCAACTTCCATTCACTTATTGCTTTCAACTGGCTCAAGAGCTTCAGGTGCTGTTGTCTTCTTTACCCAAGCAGGTGATCCTCTTGTTTTCTCCCCAGACGTTAAACCAACCTACCAGCTTTTAAATGACAGTTTTCTAGCATTGATTTTTTTCAAAGCCATAAACCACCATGTGACTCTTTTATAAATAGTTTACCAGGGTCTGGAGGTGCCCAGCTTCTTGAATACTGATTAATTACAATCTCTTGTAAAATGTTGTCTTTTCTGAGAGCAGCTATGTCCTTGAATTAACCCTTCAAGGGACAGTGTCATTTTGTTTAAAAAAAAACAAACTCTTCTAGAATGTTCTTAGTCCTTGAAGATGAACCATTTTCTGTGATTAAAGTGTATATGACATAAGCCACAATTTGAGTGCTGTGTGTAGTTCCAGTCACTTCATTGCAGAAAGGATGTAATTGCACTAGAGAGGGTAAAGAGGAGACTTACGAGGATGTTGCCTGTTTTAGCTGGAAAATTGCAGCTATGAGGAAAGGTTAGATGGGCTGGGATTGTTCTCCTTGGAGCAGAGGAGGAGAGAGAGAGAGAGGGAGAGAGGGGGGAGATTTGATTGAGATGTACAAAATTGTGAGCAGCCTGGATAGAGTGGATGAGAAGGGTCGATTTACCTTCACGGAGAGGTCAGTGACAAGGGGCCATAGATTTAAAGTGATTGGTAGAAAGATTATAGGGGCCATGAGGAAAAAACCCAGACGATTATGGGGGTCTGGAACTCACTGCCTGAAAGGGCAATAGAAGCAAAAGTCCTCAACTCATTTAACAAGATGACTGGATATGCACCTCAAGTGCTGTAACCTGCAGGGCTACGGAACAAATTATGGAAAGTGGGATTGGGCTGGATGGCCCTTTCTTCGGCCCACGCAGGCATGATGGGTCAAATGGCCTCTTTCTGTGCTGTAAACTTTCTATGATTCTATAGGCCTGGGGCCCATTGTCTGGACTCCCTTTTAAAGCAGCACCTCCAATTAGCAAGCACAGGGCTGACTTTGGTGAGCATGCCCATCTCTACATTGCAAAACAAATTAAAATTAACAGGAAATGCACCATTAAAGCCTGTGTAGCTCCCTTACTGCACTACTATCGCCATGGAGACTGATAACTTATAAAGAGAAATTCCAGCTTCTATTTATTAGCTGAAAGGATGGCACAGCAGGATTTCACATCTGAAAGGAACTTTTATTGTATCAGTGACTAAACAATATTCTCTTCGAGGAGGCAACTTATACCTTAAACCACTGAACAAAGCTTGCCCCTTTCTACTTTTAATAATAACCAAAAATCCAAATTTTGTTACATTACTCAGTCTCTTAAGCAGACATCCAATCGCCTGGAGCCAGGTCAGAGAGTTTCACAGCTCCCAAGGCTTTACTCCTATTTTATTTTCTCTTTCCTAATACTATCTTCCACCTTGAGAGCTTTCCTGAGGGTTCTCCCTCTAACTTCAGCTAGGTGAATCCTCCAGCCTTGTTTTAACTCCTCTGGGACCTGGTCTTCAAACTGAGTGTGAACTCCCACCCGCATTCCACGCTAGAGTCAGCATTTTCTCTGCTTGAGGTGCAGACCTGGCTAACATCTATCCTGCCTCCCAGTCGGCTGCAGATCACCCCAAAACCAAACTACAATTCCAAAAACAAAAGCAAAATACTACAGGTGCTGGAGATCTGAAATAATAACAGAAAGTGCTGGAAAAAAAAAACTCAGCAGGTGTGGCAGCATCTGTGGAGGGAGAACAGAGTTAACACTTTGAGTCCAATCTGACTCTTCTTTGGAACTCAGTTCTCTCACTGAGATCTTTAACAATATGAGGGGGTTCAGTAGAATTGACATAAAGAAGATTTTTCCACTTCTGAGGTTCTAAACCTAGGGGCCATAAATATTAGACAGTCACTAATAAATCCAGTAGAAGTTTCTTTACCCAGAAAATGGTGAGAATGTGGAACTTGAAAGAGAATAAGACTTGCTTTAACTTAAAAAAAAGTTAACAATATTTAAAAAAGTCAGTCCGGTCCCACGGAGAGAAGACGAGTAATTCTTTCTTCAAAGAATCAAAGAATGATGCAGCACAGAAGGAGGGCACTTGGCCCATCCTGCCTGTGCCAGCTCTTTGAAAGGCTGATTTAATTAGCCACGCTGGTAGTCCCGCTGGTGACCCACCTCTGGTGACTCCAGGGCAGGTGGCGCCTCATCATATCAAGTGAGTTGTTGGATCAGTGCCTCCCCCTGATCTCCACAGCTAATAAAGCTGCAAGGCGGGAACAAAATGATTTATGTTCCTCATCAAATAAAGGCAGAAAAATAAAATTCTTGGGATTAGGGAAAGCATGGTGGCCACCTGTTACAGATCTGCAGTGTGCGTAATCAAAGGTCAAATACGCAACTCGACATTAACTTCGGATCAGATGAACAACTTCACAGAGAAAGGTTGGCATGAGTAGCTTTTCCTTGGCCTCCTGACAGCAAACTGCAGCGTTCTCAGAAAGCAGGGAGTGAAGCACGGAATGCTGCAGAATCTGGGCAGACTTCCAAAAGGAAAGCTCCCAGCATCAGTCTTTCTCCATGTGCTACCCAGTGTGGGCTGAGGATAGTACGGGCTTGAAGTTTGACCTTGGACTGAACATCCGTATACCGCACCGCCCTGGCTGGTATCACAGACACCGACCCGTCAAAGCAGTTAGAAAATTGATATCGTGGCAAGTCATCCTGAGTTAATTTGAGGGCTCTAAATTGGTGTGTGCTTTTGTTCTGTTTGTCCGAGTGCGCCAAGGTAGATATCCCTTTACTGGCCGGGATTCTCTATGCCTGCCAGCATCGGGCGTGTTCAGGGGCTGTGAGCGGACAATCTGGTGCGATCGGTTTCTCAACAGCGTGAGGCCAGTTTGCAATCGTCCGTTCAGCCGTCACATTTCCCACCATTGGGCATTGGGAACCTCAGTTTAATACATCAGCATATCATTATTAGGTCGGCCCACCGCTGGATTGTCTGTCCATGTTGGCGGGTAAACACATCAACGGGTTTCCCAATAGCACATAAGCGACGTGTGCTTGGCGGGCTGCTCTCCGCTCGAGACTTGTTTGCCTGCCTTGCTTCGGTCAGCACTGGCAGTCATCAGCGCCAGGTTCACAGGCAGCTCCACATCACTTTTAGGGGGCTCAAGGTTGAGTCTCTACCTACCAGATCAGCCTATGTGGGTGGCTTTTCAACAGCTGCAGGGCAAGGTCTTGCTTGCGGAAGGGGGAGAAGTGGCCTCAGGCAAGGGAAGAGGCTGCAGGATGAGAGCTGTACTGGGGAAGGGGGGTATCCCAGGGTGTGTGTGGGGGCACATGTTGATCTGTGCAAGTGGCCTCGAGATGGTGATGCCTGAGGAGGCAGTGTCCAGAGGAGACTTGGCCAAATAGACATGTGAAGGTGTGTGTGAGAATGGACGGTGATGCCCCTTGAGCTGGCAGTGAGTGAAATGCCAGTGAATGTGTGATAGGCTTGTGAGTGTGTGAGTTTAGAGTAAAGAGATGGTTGCCAAACCCCGGCTGCACGGATGAGATCATTCATCCTCTATCTGCATTGGATGGCCAACCTCTTCTGTGCAGCATTGGCAATGACCACCACTGCTACCGCCTCCCGAGCCGGAGTGGTAATGTAGCTGCCCCTCCTGTGGCCAGAGTCGGGGTAGAGGACATCACAGCGGGGCCTCCACAACATCCAAAGGCCACTTGAGGACTGCAGTCTTCTTGCCTTTCGGGGCCACGTCTTCTTTGCCTGGGCTGGAGGCACTGAGTGCGTCTGTATTTTAGATGTGGTGTCTGGCGCGATGAAGCGGCGAGGTGACAGCGTAGCAGGCGAATCAGGGCCCGCTCGCCATGGAAATGGCATGTGTCCCGGGAATGCATAATTAATGCGGCAGGTTTGGGGACGATATGGCGTGAAAACCCACCATCGGGGCCGTGGGGTAAAACATTGTTTTAACCACCCGCTGCCGCACTTAGTGCAAATCTGGGACGATTCTGGACATTGTCTTTGATTTAAAGGATCACCTGGGCAGAGCACACAGTAGAACATTGGGTCCCAGTTGAGCAATGGCTCCATTTTAAAATTCTCATCCTTGCTTTCAAATCCCTCCATGGCCTCACCTGTCCCTATCTCGCTAATCCCCTCAGCCCCTCAACCCTCCAAGATATCAGCACTCGTCTAATTGTGGTCCCCTGTGCCTCTCCAATTTTTATCGCTCCACCATTGGCATCCCCGTCTTCAACTGCCCAGGCCCCAAGCTCTGGGATTTCCTCCCCGAAATTCTCTGCCTCTTTTTCCTTCTTCAGGATGCTCTTCAAAACCTGCCCCCTTGATCAAGCTCTGCTCCAGCATCTCCGGATGTGACTTGGTCTAATATTTTATTTGATGACGCTCCTGTGAAGCACCTTGGGGACATTTTTACTCCAATAAAGGTGCTACATAAATGCAAGTTGTTGCCTCGTTTAAAGATAAGGATAATTTCAAACCAAATCAAACGGAGAGCTAAAAATTTGATAAGACCCATTGCTGGGCATGGCAATCTCAATGCATGATAACCTCACACCATACCGAGGTAATGCAGGCAGGATGCAAACTTCGCACTGCCTGTTCATCACCGTGACTACAGTATGCAGCCCAAAGCGAGACACGCTGCTGCCTGGCTGCATGCTCACCATTGAACCACGCTTCCCTGATGCGGTGCAGGGAACAATAGTCCAGGGGTAGAAAGGAGGAGAGGGGGTCATGTTCCCGTAAGAGGCCAGGAGGCCATCCAGCCACATGCTGAGAAGGGAATGGAACAGGTAACCATAGAGATCAAGGAGGATAAAGAGGTGAATTTAGCTCCCCCCCCCGCCGCCTCCCCCCCCACCCCCCCCACCACCACCTCCCCCCATCCTGCAAGTGTATTTGAAGGTATTTGAAGGGACACATAAAAGAAAGCCAGAGGCCAGCCCACCACCCTTCCACCAACCCCGGCTGTCCCCATATTACAGGGGGCAGGTAAGGCGTCAGGCAGCCCGGCCTCACCTCAGGCCTTTTGAGGCCCTTAAGGGTCTCATTCCACCTCTGTGGCCTGCAGAGGAAGGTGGGGGCGTGGCAAACAGCCCAGCAGTTTTCATGCATGGGCTGCTGCTGGGTAGGAAAGGGGTTACATACTTTCAGGGGGGTGGGGGGAGGGGTGGGGGGTGGGGGTGGTTGCGGGGGGTGGGTGCGGAGGGGGTGTCCCCTGTTCCCATGCTTTCTTCTGGGTCTGATTGGCTGGCTGCTCTCTAGGCCGGAAATTCCTACCCTTGAAGGGTGGAAGTCCCACTCTGGCCCAATTAAAGCCACCCCCAGTATCACTGTGGGATAGCCATATTTCACTTTGATGTGCCAGTGGAGTGGGTGTTGTGGGCAGAGGGTGGGTATTTCGTCCACCTATAAAATCCACCTGAAGGTGTCACATAACAAGGGGGGAGCAGCAGAAAACCAGCAGAGAACAGGAACACCAGCAGAAGGGAACAGGAACATCTGCAGAGGGGGACAGAAACCCCAGCAAAGGACAGGAACATCGGCAGAGGGGGATAGGAACACCAGCAGAGGGAGACAGGAACACCGGCAGAGGGACAGGAACGCCAGCAAAGGACAGGAACACCAGCAGAGGGAGACAGGAACATCTGCAGAGGGGGACAGAAACACCAGCGGGGGAGAGGAAAACCAGCAGAGGGACAGGAACACCTGTGGGGGGACAGTAAACCCGGCAGAGGGCTGGAACACCTATAGATCTTTTTCTGATTTCTCCCCTTGATCAGTTGATCAGTTTTCGTGAGCAGCAGCACAGCCTGGATGTTGGGCAGGACCTTCCCCTGGGCTATGGTGACCCCTCTCAGCAGCTTGTTGAGTTCCCCGTCATTGCGGGTGGCGAGCAGCAGGTGGCAGGGGATGGTGCGAGTCTCCTTGTTGTCCCAGGCCGCATTGCTGGCCAGCTCGAGGATCTCAGCTGTCAGGTGCTTGAGGATGGCAGCCAGGTAGATGAGGGCTCCGGCCCCGACAAGCTCAGCATAGTGACCCATGCACAGCAGCCAGTGGATGTGGTGGATGGGAAACTGCAGACCAGCTCTGGAGGAGCATGTTTTGGCCTTGGCGTGCCCTTTACCTCCAGTTTCACCGCGACTGAACATCTCTCCCCTAGAACAAGCTTCGTTGACTGACAGCTGGAGAATGAACATGGAACACCAGCAGAGGAGGGCAGGAACACCAGCAGAGGAAGGCAGGAATGCCAACAGAGGAGGGCAGGAATACCAGCAAAGGAGGACAGGAACACCAGCAGAGGACAGGAACACCAGCAGAGGAGGACAGGAACACCAGCAGAGGAAGGCAGGAATACCAACAGAGGAGGGCAGGAATACCAGCAGAGGACAGGAACACCAGCAGGGGAGGGCAGGAACACCAGCAGAGGAAGGCAGGAATACCAGCAGAGGACAGGAACACCAGCAGGGGAGGGAAGGAACACCAGCAGAGGAGGATGAGAACACCAACAGAGGAGGGCAGGAATACCAGCAGAGGATGCCAGGAATACAAGCAGATGTCAGGACCACCAGCAGAGGAGGGAAGGAACACCAGCAGAGGAGGATGAGAACACCAGCAGAGGAGGGCGGGAATGCCAGCAGAGGAGGGCAGGAACACCAGCAGAGGAGGGCAGGATCACCAGCAGAAGAGGGCAGGAATACCAGCAGAGGAGGGCAGGAACACCAGCAGAGGAGGGCAGGAACACCAGCAGAGGAGGGCAGGAACACCAGCAAGAGGAGGGCAGGATCACCAGCAGAGGAGGGCAGCAACACCAGCAGAGTACAGGTACTGCTCCAAAACTCCTTGGAGGAGACAGTGTTCCAAATTATCAGGCAGGCCGTGACTGAGTCCATTGCCAACATTGTCATTGAGGTACTCCAGAATGTTGTCATGATCCTGCCTTAAGCAACTTATAAAATTCCAGCCCACCCTTATCCTACTGGCTGGCATGTGGCGTAAGCTGTAGATGGTATGCCCAAACCCCTCTCGCTTTTCACCTGACTCGCTTCCCTCGCCCCCAACCCTCCCCTTCTGCTTTTTGGTTTTCAGATACACTAGAACCGTGTACCAGGCAGCCAGCAGTGCCTCACCAGGAAGGCCCTGAGCACAAGCAGCTGGTGGATGAAGAAGCTCTGTTACTTGATCTAACACTCAGCCACCAGCTCAGATATCGGTGCTGTGTGAACAATACAGGGTTAATATATAGTCAGAATCAGCACTTGGTGAGGCACCAGGTACAAATAGGCTACTACCAGGTCAAAGAGAAAGAGTGGGACTGGGTGCCAACTCCCAGAAGGGCAAGGTTGCAAATGAGTTGTGCTGCAGAGGATTCAGATGAGGCGCACAAAGAGGCTTGTACACAATGAAGCTTGATGGACTGGCAGACCTGCCACAGGCCTGCTTGGCACCATCAAGAAGCTTTTTTTTATTAATTCAAGGGGTCAGGGTGCGGCTGGCTGGGCCAGTATTTATTGCCCATTGCTAATTGCTCTTGAGAAGATGGCGGTGAACTGCTTTCATGAGCCGCTGCAGTCCATGTGTCCATGTGGTGTAGGTACATCCACGGTGCTGTTAGGGAGGGAGTTCCAGGATTTTGACCCAGCGACAGTGAAGGAACGGCGATATATTTCCAAGTCATGGTGGTGGGTGCCTTGGAGGGGAACTTACAGCTGGCAGTGTTCCCATCTATCTGCTGCCCTTGTCCTTCTAGATGGTAGTGGTCGTGGGTTTGGAAGGTGCTGTCTAAAAAGCCTTGGTGAGTTCCTGCAGTGCATTGAGTGGATGGTACACACTGCTGCCACTGTGTGTCGGTGGTGGAGGGAGTAAACGTTTGTGGATGGGGTGCCAGTCAAGCGGGCTGCTTTGTCCTGGTTGGTGTCAAGCTTCTTGAGTGTTGTTGTAGCTGGACTCATCCAGGCAAGTAGAGAATATTCCATCATGTACCTGACTTCTGCCTTGTAGATGGTGGGCAGGTTTTGGGGAGTCAGAAGGTGAGTTACTCGCTGCAAGATTCCTAGCCTCTGACCTGCTCTCGTAGCTACAGTATTTATATGGCTAATCCAGCTCAGTTTTTGGTCAATGGCAACCCCCAGGCTGTTGATAGTGGGGGATTCAGTGATGGTAATGCCATTGAATGTCAAGGGGCGATGGTTGGATTTTCTTTTGTTGGTGATGGCCATTGCCTGGCACTTGTGTGGTGCCACTTGTCAGCCCAAGCCTGGATATTGTCCAGGTCTTGCTGCCTTTGGACATGGACTGCTTCAGTATCTGAGGAGTCGCAAATGGTGCTGAACATTGTGCAATCATCAGTGAACATCCCCACTTCTGACCTTATGATGGAAGGAAGGTCATTGATGAAGCAGCGGAAGATGGTTGAGCCGAGGACAGTACCCTGAGGAACTCCTGCAGTGATGTCCTGGAGCCCATGTAACTGACCTCCAACAACAACAACCATCTTCCTTTGTGCTAGCAAGCAGCGGAGAGTTTTCCCCTGATTCCCATTGACTCCAGTTTTGCTAGGGCTCCTTGATGCCACACTTGGTCAAATGCTGCCTTGATGTCAAGGGCAGTCCCTTTCACCTTACCTCAGGAGTTCAGCTCTTTTGTCCATGTTTGAACCAAAGCTGTAATGGGGGCAGGAGGTGAGTGACTGTGGTGGAACCCAAACTGACTGTCAGTGAGCAGGTTATTGCTATGTAAGTGCCGCTTGGGGGAGTTGGGCTCCAACTTGACACACGTCTTTGCGCAGAGCTTGAAGGCTATCCTTTCCAGGTTGGAAGTGGTGGCCAATCCCATGGCAGCTCTAGCAGAGCCTGCTGCAAGGCAGCACCTGGAGGTAATGTCTCAGCTTCTACTACATACAGCACAGGCAGTATACATCCAAGGTCTGAATGCTCATACTGAAAGCATGGGATCCATGTCATGTAGCTCAGTCTGCTACCAGCATAGCTGCTGATACAGAGCGTGAAGGGGCTTGTAGGTTCTCACAGCAGTCCAGCAGGCTGAGCTCCCGCAGGTTACTGGAATTGCAGAGGTGCCTCTGGGCTGAGGCAATGCTTCCAAGTTATCTTTATGCTCTCACCGTTGCCATGCTGTCAGTGCCCTTGCTGTTGTCTCTCAGCCAGCAAGCCCAGGCTGCAGCCGCCATTCCAAAATGGTTCGGCCTGAGGCTAGGGCCGCAAGGTCAGAGGTGCTCAAGGTCATTCTGCAAGGCTACCTGCAGCCTCTCCCAGTGAAAGTCAGCATACTTTCACCAGCTCTGCTGTAGGAGCACTAGGAGGGCAGGGAAGACAGACACTGAGGGAATTCACAACAGTGTACCGTTCAACTTTTTCTGTATTACTGAAAATGTTTTTTTTGGATAAAGCTGTTATGGATTTTTTCTGTGTTATTTCAGGGTTTTGGCCATATGGACACTGATGGTCAGTAGCAGAGGAATGGAAAGCTGGGGAATTGTGGACCAGTAGGGAGGTTGGATGAGAATTTAGGAGAACAGAGTCTGATGGGCAACACAGGCTAGAGCAATGGGGTCCCATACATCTCCTCCTCCTCCTCTTCTTCCTCCTCTGCTTCATCCTCCTCCTCTTCATCCTCCTCATTCTCCTCCTCTTCCTCCTCCTCCTCATCCTCTGCTTCCTCCTCCTCTTCCTTCTCATGCTCCTCCTACTCATCGTCCTCCTCATCCTACTCCTCATCATCAACCTTCTCCTCTTCCTTTTCATCCTCCTCCTCTTCCTCCTCCTCCTTCTCCTCTTCCTCCTCTGCTTCCTCCTCTTCCTCCTCCTCGTCCTCCTACTCATCCTCCTCATCATCCTACTCCTCATCATCATCCTTCTCCTCTTCCTCTTCATCCTCCTCCTTTCTCCTCTTCCTTTTCTTCCACCTCACCTTCCTCCTCCTCTCTCTCATCTTCCTCCTTCTCTCCGCAGGATTCACCCAATGGCCTGATGACAGATGTTGCATCTTCGTGACAGTAAGGTTGTGAAGTATGCAGCAGACTCTGAAGTTGGGAACACGTCCCAGCAAGTACTGGAGAGCTCTCTGCCCCTGAGCAGTCCAGACAACAGAACCATTGCTCCATGACGCTCCTGGCTTGGCTCTCATTGTAAATGTACTGTCCGCATGTGATTGGCTGGTGGAGGGGAGTCAGTTACCACATACAGAGTGAGCTTCTTTGACACCAAGCAGCCAGCCTTATAGCCTCTGTTTCATTTTGGTGGCTCAAATATGTTGGGATTAGCTTACTGGCACATAAGGAAAGCATCATGACTGCTGCCAGGATAGTCAGCGTTCACTTGACATGACGCTCTGTGCATGGCCTCACGCCAACTGCACATTAAGGGAGCGCTACTCCTTGACGTCATGGTGGATCCCTGGTAACTTGTGCTCACAGGGTCATGTGAACGTAGAGGCAATGACTCCCTGCACCAGTGAGAATTCCGCTATCCTGGCAAAGGCAATGTGCCACTCCTCCTGCTTCTGCCTGGTTAGCGAGGAGGCTATGAAATCCCCTCTCCTAGTATACAGGACATATGGCCTCCCAGTTGGAACAATGCTTGGCAAACTGGGATTTATTGGCAATGTCACTGGCTGCAGCCTGGAAGGATCCACTTGTATAGAGAGTTAGGATGAAGGTGACCTGGACTATTTCTAGAAGCACTGTCCTCGCCTTGCTCTGTGGCTGTGAGCCCTGTTGAAGGAGGTGGTACAGTTCAGTGGCCACCTCCTTGGTGAAGTATAGCCACCAGGCACACTGCTCCTGAGTGAGGTGGATGCAAGAGAAGCGCTCCTGAAGACCCAACATGGGTATGGCCTTCTATTGAAAGGCCTTGTCCTTCTTGTCCCTCTGCACACACAGTTTCCCCTCTCAGCTCCCGGTATTCTATCTCCCTGTCATTTTTCAACCTAAGAGGTGCTGTAACTATGCAGCCCCCATTAATATTCCCAGATTTTCTGCTGACAGGCCTTCAATCTCCACTGGAGAAGTCCAGCTCCATTCCCTTTTTGAACCATACAGACCCCTCCAAGAACACAAAATACCTTAGCTCCTTCCACTCACCCTGCTGCTGTGTAATAAACATAAAAAGCATCTCAGCTCCCATGCTGATGCTCTTAAATGGGGCCAGTGGAGGTGGGCCGCAGGGGGGAGGTGGTTCCTTATGTAGGCGAATGCATGTTGAGCCAAGGGTGTTTGAAAGGGGATGTTAACAGGACCTGGAAGATCCAGAACAGCAGGCCAGGTGCCAGATCAGTGCCGAATGAAGTCACGATCTGCCCGCTCTACATTCACACAGCACCTGCATGGCATGCCCACAATAGCACATCTACAAGCATGGTATTCCCCGCAGTCTGAGCCGCAAGCTGCATGAAGTAGATTGAACGACATTTTTGGGACCCAAAGCATCCATAGCACCAATACCAGCAGTGCCATGGAGCCGGATTTTGTGGCCTAAATCTTTAACTGAAATTCTGCCACAGCCTTACTTAAAGATTGCCTCATGTAACCTGATGGGGTGTGGTGGGGGTTGGGGTGGGGCGTGGTGGAGGGCTGGTGCTGGTGGTTGAGTTGCCATTGAAAACATTTCTAGCATCTCTCTGGTGCAACTCTCAGGGAAATGGGTGGAACTGGCCCAATTACACCATTCACTGCTTCTTCCTGCAGGCTCCACAGTAGCTCCAGTAGCACCTGAGCCCTGTAATACTAAAGGCCTTGGATCTGGTTGCCAATCTGCACTCAGCCTGAGTGCTGGGGAACGCGCAAGTCTCAACGCCCGTGAGTTATGGGAGGCCAGTGGAGGTGCTCCAAGTGATTGGTGCTTGTGGAGCTTCTCTAACAAGGAGCTGACACTTAAAGGAAGGGAAGGTAGAGACAGTAGCAGCAAATAAAGGTTATTACTTCCGCCTCGCTCAGCCTTGCAGTTTAATTTTTCCATCCCCTCTGTTACTGTAAATTATCTTTTGTCAGTATCGTTCACGTCTGAATGAGCTTCAGTATCAAGCAGAGCACTCTACCTAGAAGACCAAATGAAAGCTGGTTCCAATAATTCAACTCTAACCCAAGTTTTGCTCTGGGTTTTAATTTATTGTCTGTCAGGAGTAAGGTCAACTGCTTTCTGCTGTGCTCATTAAGTTGATGGATGTTGGAGATGAAAGATGAGCATCCTCTCATTTTGTGTTCAATAACAGCGCAAAGCGCCATTAGATCAGGGACAGAGTGGGTCACTGGCAATGTTAACTTTCTGCTAATCGCCCTGACAAATTAAATGAACCGGAACCTCAAAAGACTCTCTTTCTTGACTCTCTTTAATTAGCAATACATGATATTGCCACAGTCTATTTAATCCCTGAGACTAGATAAGAGCTGGCCTCTGGTTTACTAATTTGCAAAGCATGTTACGCAATGATGTTGGTGCACTGTCATTTTTAAAAATGCTGTGAGTTTTCACTCTGATATATTGAACTGATTCCTACATCCTCAGGAGTCAAGGATAGCTCACCTTCCTCTGAGTTCAAGTCCTGTGTCAAAAGTTTACAAAAGTGACCTTCTCTTTAAACTTCCACCAGGTCCTGACCTAAACCATTTCACCATTCGTGACAGCAAGGGCAGACCCACCTCAGGTGCAAGGTGAGGGGTGGGGGGGGTGGGGGGTGGTGAGGGGCAGTCGGGAGTGTGTGTGTAATTTAATCTAGCCCTGTTGCAGTGTAAGTCAGAGGAGCTGTTTTGAAACACTGCCAGTTTCTGCAAAGAAATCAATTTCTCTGTTCATCAAAACTGTTTAAGTCTTAAATTCCTCAGAGGATCACCCAGTACCAGGCACTAAGGACATATGTGCCTTCTATCAAGCCAGCAATAGCTAGGCACCATTGACAGGATGCACAACATCATAAAACACATCTATGTAGCAATCGGTTACCTTGAAAATACAATTGAATTCTGAGTGACCACATTAAAGGAATTGCATGATAAGGTTTCATGTTTTAAGACTTTTATTGTAACAAACAAACTAATAGTAACATTGACTAAGTGCTATTTTGTTGGCAACTTATAGTATAGAAAAGTTAACCCTTTTAAATGCTTTAACACAACTGATAACCCTACACTTTGGTTATACGTTACACGTGCCCTCTCCATGAATTATAATCCTTATAGGAAACAGTCCACAGTCGGACCCAGCTTCCAGTGTGTTCACGTTTCCTTGTTTTGCTGAGTAGTGACTTTGAGTGACTGTATAAATGTGCTTCCCTCAGTTTGCAGAGAGTTTCCAACTCCACTGCCAGTAGCAAAAGTTTGCTCTGATGATTCTTTACCACCGCTGGCCACGCAGGACAATCTCCCAGATTCCTTAGACAGCAATGGGATGTGGCCCTTCAACCGGAGACTGTCTTCCCTCCCGCATCTTACTTTGGTAGCTCACAGGGACCTTTTGCAGCTCTTTTTCTCTGCTGACCATGTTAACTGCAGTCCTTTTTCTCTCTCTCTCATCTCTTCTGCCCAAAAGTCTGGAGACAGAAAGTCTATTCGCAGTCAGCACAACTGCCCTGGTCATTGTTTACGAGTGTAAGTATCTCTCATCTGCTTCCCAGTATGACAACCTGTTTAACTTTTAACAACTAAGCCACCCAAGCTGTTGTCAGGCAGAATTCAGAACAGATCACATGACCTCCTTCATTCCTCCATTTTACCCTAAATAAAAGAGACAGTTCCAAAATATAACAATCTTATAAACTTCGTACTTGCAACAATGGCCCTTTGTGAGCAGGTTAAGTTTGTCCTTGTTCTCACTGTCTGATGGAAACACATAAGAACACAAGAAATAGGAGCAGGAGTACACCCCATGCCGTCAAGCATGCTTTGCTATTCAGTACGATCATGGTTGTTCTTGGATTTAAACTCCACTTTCCTGCCCGCTCCCCATATCCCCTAACTCCATGAGAGAGCAAAAATCTGTCTATCCCAGCCTTAAATGTATTCAATGATGGAGCATCCACAACCCTCTGGGGTAGAGTATTCCAAAGATTCACAGCCCTTTGAGTAAGTAAGTTATCCTCATCTCAGTCCTAAATGATCAGCCCCTTATCCTGAGATGGTGCCCCCATGTTTTAGACCCCCCAACCTGCAGAATCAATCTCTCAGCCTCTACCCTATCAAGCTCTTTCAGCATCTTGTAGGTTTCAGTGAGATCACATCTCCTTCTTCTAAACTTCAGAGAATATAGGCCCAATTTACTTAGCCTGTCAGAACAGGACATCCACTCATCCTTTGGACTAATTTAGTGAACTTGAACTGTACTGCCTCCAATGCAAATATATCCTTTCTTCAATGTGTAGACCAAAACTGCGCATAATATTCCCGATACAGTCTCATCAAAACCCTGTACAACTGTAGCAGGACGTCTTTATTCCTGTACTCCAATCCCCTTGCAATAAAGGCCAACATGTCATTTGCCTTTTTAATTGCTTACTGTACTTGCATGCTAACTTTCTGTGCTCCTTGTCTTTTTGAACATCAACACATTTCTCACCTTTTACAATATTCTGCTTTTCTATTCCTATGACCAAAGTGAATAACTTCACATTTTCCTACATTATGTTCCATCTGCCAACTTGTTGCCAATCACTTAACCTGTCTATATTTCTTTGCAGCCACTCTGTGTCTTCCCCACACCTTCCTATCCACCTAGCTTGGTCTCATCAGCAAACTTTGATACATCTATCTCTTCATCTAAGTCATTAATATAGATTGTAAATATCTGAGATCGTGGCACTGATCCTTGCGGTACTCCACTATTCACTGCCTGCCAGCTTGAAAATGCTCCATTATGTCCACTCTTTATTTCCTGTCCATTAACCAATCCTCTATCCATGCTAATATATTACCCACAACTACATGAATCCTCGTCTTGCCTATTAATCTTTTGTGTGGCACCTTATTAAATACATTCTGGAAATCCAGGTATACTACATCTACAGGTTCTCCTTTATCTACCTTGCTAGTTACATCCTCAAAAAACTCTACTAAATTTGTCAAACAGGCTTTCCTTTTAGTAAACCATGCTGACTTGTTCTAATCAGACTATGCTTTTCTAAGTGCATTGTTAAGGCTTTCTTAATGATAAATTCCAGCATTTCCCCAATGACTGATGTTAGGTTATCTGGTCTGTAGTTCACTGATTTCTCTCTCCCTCCTTTCTTAAAAAGCAGTGTAACGTCTTCCAACTTCCAATCTGATGGGATCATTCCCGAATCTAAGGAACTTTGGAAAATCAAAGCTGGTGCATCCACTATCTCTGTAGCTGTCTCTTTGCGAAACCTAGGGGGCAGGCCATCAGGTCCCGGGGATTTGTCAGATTTTAGCCCTTTAAGTTCTTCCAATACTTTTTCTCCGCTGTTATTAATTTCCTTAGTTTCTTCAATTTTTTAGCCCCTAGGTTACTGTCAATTTCTGAACACTGCCTCCTTGACATACTCTTTAGTTAACAATACATGATATTACCAGAGTGCGTTTAAACCCTGAAACTAGGTAAGAGTAAGATGTTACATTTCAGCTCACAGACCCTTCAGGCCCTGAATTTAGACCTGAAATGGCATTCTAACATGACCAGCTTTCTATATGAGATAGGTTTCCATGTTCTCCCCCCAGTCCACCTCCCTTCGTCAGTGCCCTATTTTGGTGCGGATAGGGTGGGCGGCGGAGGGAGTAGTGCAATGAATGAGGAGCCCCTGTTCTGCCCCATTCCCACCAGGCAGGAGGTCTGACAATCCTTCCCCGGGTTTCTCAAGACCGAATTCAGGAAATATTTGACTTGGGTCCATCTAAGGGGGAAACTAATTAATGAACGATTAAAGGGAACTTTACCGTAGCAGAAAATGTTGGACTCTGAAGACTTTCTCAAACCCCTTGCCAGCTGCTCCTTTAGTTTCCATGGTTACTGGAAATCCCAATGATCAGGCATTTGGAAGAATTTCTCATCTGTGTCTATGTGTGCACTGGGAATCCTGTTCTGGGTAATTGAAGGGAGCTGCCCAAGGGCAACAATTAATATTGTAAGAATATGAATATATAATGTTAAAGTATATAAGAGTGATTTTAGAAGGAACAATGAAAGATTCCCACACAAATGCCGACCAATGTTCCTCATTCAAATGGCGACTGACCTGCTGTGCACTTGTATTTTAGAATATGCCCTTGGGCAGTGTCCTTTAGACTCCTGAGTCTGTCAGGAGGGGTAGGAAAGAGGATAAAAGAAATAGAGAGGAAAAGAGACACAGGAGGGTGAGGGAGAGGAGTTTTGAACAGCAAGAGAGAAGTGCAGAAAATACTGCGATAACAACTTACATTTATATAGCACCATGAACACAATAAAACATCCCCAGGTGCTTCCCAAGAGCGTTATCAGGGAAACTGGGAATTAAAGCTCTGATGAAAGGTCATCGACCTGACACATTAGGCCGGATTTTCAAATTGGGGTCAGGAACCCAACACCTGGATGAATTCCTGAGTCTCAATCCTGGGCCTCGGCTGTGTCGCTCTCCCTCAGGATGCTATTTTTACATTCAAATGCTGCGACAGGGCAGGGGGCGAGCTTGATGCCCAAGTGGTGCCAAGTGCCTCCTGGAAGCAGGAGCTACCTTCCTGGCACCAGCGGCAAATGTCGGTGGCAGCCATGTTGGTGGACGGCCGCTGCCTTGCTGATTAGAGCAGGCAGGTGGTCAGGAGCTGGAGCATGAAGGAAAGCAGCCAAGCAAATGCAGAAAAGATACAGTGCTGGACCCAGCACCAGTTGGACCATCAAAATTCAGTCTTCCACCAATTCAAATTAGCTTTTTGACACCCCCCAATGAACTCAACAGCTGGACACCAATGTCCACCAGACTGTTCAGGTCCACTGAAATAAAGATTAAAAATCACGATCTCCATTGGACAGACCCCTTAACACCAGCTCCCATGGTGCTGCTCAGACAAGGTTTGATGCAATAGAGTTGGGGCATCTTCTGGAGGACCACCTCAATCTAATTAGAAGCCTGGCGGCCATTGAATGGTTGTGGGGTGAGTTGCTGAGTCAGACTCTGCCCTCGGTTTTATGCTGGGCGTTCAATTTAACATCCCATCCAAAAGACAATGCAGCACTCCCCTGAAGTGTCAACCTTGATTTTTGCTCTTAAGTCCTGAAGTGAGATTTGAACCAAGAACCATATGGACTCAGTGGCAAGAATGCCACCAACTGAGCCACAGTTGACATCTTGAACACACTTTAATATATTGGTAAAGGCCCATAATTTGGCTTTACCAGAGACAGATGATAAATGAATTGCATCTGACGGGGCCTAACACATGTTTGAAGTGCTCACTATAAGAATTGTTTGCATTAAGCAAGCACCCCAAGCTCTGGAATTCCCTCCCTAAATCACTCCATCTCTACCCCTCTTTCCTCCTTCATGACACTCTTTAAAACCAAACTCATTGGCCGTCTGGCCTAATCAGTGTCAAATTTTGTTTGATTACTGGGTATCTTCCAGAAATCCGGGTCTACATAAGGCTTAACAGGTGGTCTCAGCTTGCAACCAACAAGGTAAGATTTTCAAATATACATCCAGAAGATGGAGCCAGGAGGAACAAGCTCTGCCTAACTATACATTCAAAGAACGTGGTTTCAACCGGGCATTGACAATCCCTGTCCTCTAAATTACTGCCGCTACATCCCAGCCACAGCTATTGCCCCCCCTCCTCCTTGAACATTGCTACCTCTTGACCCCACTTCTTCGGCAGTCCCTGGAGATCGAGGGCTGCTTGCATCCACTCCGGCCTTATTCTCGGCTTTAAGATCCTAGTCTCCAAATACTCTTTTCCTTAGTTGGCTGAAGGCTGAGCTGACGCATTGGAGGCGATGATGGATTTCATCATCTATGCCTGTATTTGTCAAGAGAAGGCTCCCAAAATATGGAAAATGGCCCACATTTTTCACGATCTCGATGTTAATCTGAATTGACGGTGGGGGGTGGGGTAGGAGTGGGGGGAGAGATGTTGTGCTGTGGGAACTGATTGAAAGAAGACCTTAGTTTTGCAGGTGTTTAATGAAAGGCTTATTTTCTTACGTGTTTCAGAGAAGGAGTCAACAATGACCTGGCCCACACACACAAGTGTCACTTACCCCACTTGCCAGTCGGCCCTCTACCAGCATTCCATGGTTACCTGACCTTTGATCCCGCTTTGTCAGCTTAATGTAAATGAGCCTTGGGGTCTCATCATTCACGGAATTATATCCTCTATCCCCCAAAATGGGCACACTACAGCTCCTGGTCCATAATTTCTAAAGGTCATCATCCTAAGATCTCAAACAAAGGCCTGAATTTTACCCTTAGTGGGTGCAATCGACAGGCCCGCAACTGGTTGGCAGATGGGCTGCCGCCTGCGATTGGCCCCCAACGGCAATTTCACACTGGCTGGCCAGTTAAGGGGTGGGCAGGAGTGGGGGCCTATCACCATTGGACCCGGCGGCCTGTTTAAAAATGGTACTGACAGCTGAAGGCTGGCAGGGAAGAACATATCTTCTGCGTTGTGAACACTGATGGTATGGTGGCTGCAGATGTCAGGCAGGAGGGTACTCAGCACCCCCCCCCAGTTCTCTGATGAGTGCCTTGCAGTCCTCCTGGAGGAGGTGGCTGCCAGGAGAGGCACCCTTGTCCCTAGAGATGGAAAGAGGAGGCCACCACACCTAACAAAAAGAGCTTGGGAGGAGGTGGCAGCGCAGGTTGGCAGCCACGAGGTTGTGCGGCGCACATGGGTGCAGTGCTGCAAAAGGCTTAATGACCTGCTGTGCTCGGCAAGGGTGAGCTCTGAGTTGGCATCAGTGTGGTGAAGTGCTAAAGTCTGGCCGTCCCCCCCATGGAGCTCAGGGGTGTTAGAGTCTGAGTGCCAACTGTCCATGATGCAGGAGCTGGCCAAGGGGGTGAGCCACGGCTGCTTGGACTGAGTGCTTTACGGCTCAAGGGCCACAACTTGGGTTTGCCCTGCAAGGTGTCCCTCAGCTGGGGTTGGCCAGGCTGCAATGGTGCTACAGGTAGAGAGTGGACTAATCCATGCTCCTCTGTCCTTTCAGGAGAAGATGAGCCATAACAACATTGAGAAGTCACAGACAGACGGAGGCCCCCCCAAACCTCCTAATCCTATCCAGATTCGAGCAGGATGCCTTGGAGCTGGAGAGGCCCCACCCACCTCGGTCAACCGGCCATGGAGAGGCTGGGGTGTCAGACGAAGGTACGAGTGCAGAGCACAGAGGTGAGAGTTTCGGATGGTGCAAACATTCTTGTGTAAACATCATTGATGGGAGCCTCAAACCTGGATTCCCCATTGATCATTGAAAGACGATGGCACCATGATGCAGATCTCCATTGTCTCATCAGGGTGCCTGGCACATACAGTGACAGTGTGATGACTTAAACTAATGACATATCCTTGTTCTCCCTTAGGTTCACAGCACGCACTCAAACACAGGACCCTGAAGAGCCACCCCTGATGCCAAAGGACAGCCAAGCTTCACATACACCTGCGTCACACCCGCTCTCTGAACCAGACACCAGCACAGCTATCAGCACCTTGGTGGGCATTAGATCCTCAGCTAGAACAGCAGTGAGGGCACTTCACACTCATTTGAAGAGCAGGCAGAGGCAGAGAGGGCCCAGGGCACCGGCAGTCAAAGGACTGCTGGAGACCAGGACAATGCTCAGTCAAAGGTAGATGATGAGCCTCTGGAGTAGTCCATTAGGCGGCAGATGTTCAATGTTTACTGACATGTGTGGGATGGTCTGACAGAGATCCATGGGGGTTTGCGTGCCATGGTCTCTGTTGTGGAAGAGTCCATTTGGAGCATCAGCACTGCGTTGACCCTCATTGCAATGGAGCGCACTGCTTCCTCCATTGAGAGAGTGGCAAACCTCATGGAGAGGCAGCTCCAGGGACAGAATCAGTGGTTCCTGGGGTTGCGCTCAGACCAGCAAACCCTCACACAGGCTATGACCTCCAATGGTCAGTGCCAATGTGGGAGATTGATGAGGCACCCAGTATACCAGCTAGGTGCCCATCCATCATGGTGAGCAGGGAGGTCCAGAGCGACCTCACATTGGTGCACGAGCTGCTTCTCATCTCTGTGGGCTCCTCTCAGGGAGCTTTGGATAATGGGAGCAGCTCCTCTGCCCCTCTGCCAGTGGCTGTGGCATCTGATGAGGCTGCAGTGACTGGAGAGATGCCAGCCGTGGCACTGGCCACTCTCTCCCAGGCAGAACCAACACAAGCTCCACTGGCCAGGGGACGACCGTTAAGGTCTCCTAGGCCAACAGGACAGCAGAGTCAGCAGGCTGTCTCCAATGCTGGTGCTTGCAAGGGGCGGAGCACCAAGACATAGCACTCACAAACATAAATTTAAGGCACCATGAGCAGAAGAGGGACTGGTCATGGATAATCTTCTGCTGTGCAATTTTTTTTAAATGTTTACTGGTCTCAGAATTAGGACCAGAGAAGATGATGTTAATTTTTTTGGATTGTGAAAATAAGATACTTTTTTTTTGTCCTAATGGTCTGAGTATGCTTCACCTTTGCATTTTTTTGGTCTAGGGCATGCCAGTGTATAATGCTGGATGTGGATGGCTCTAAACTTTATTGTACAGGCACTGAGTGGGCTTTGGGTTCAAATGAAAGGGTCATTTCAGACATCTTAGATGGAGGTGGCAGCCCTGGCATGAGGTGGAAGCAGATCTTTGGCAGCCTAGCTGAAGGAGCGTTGGATCAAGGCATCCCTGGTGTCTCTGCCTCCCTGAAGGATACAGAGGTCTGCCTCCATGCCTTCAGCGCTCTCCTCACCATTCTCCTCTTCTGACTCACTGCTGGATTCATCACCTGTGGCCTGTGGAGCTGTGTCAAGATCCTCTTCCTCCAGTGGGCCCCCCCTTGCCAGTGCCAGATTGTGGAGAGCACAGTATGCAACCACTATTAGTGACACCCGCCCTGGGGAGTATTGGAGTGCCCTCCCTGACTGGTCCGGGCATCAGAAGACCTATGGCCCTCTCTATCACCGCCCTTGTGGAGCATGACTCTATAATAATGCTGCTTTACCTCTGTTATTGGGTGGTGGAGAGGCATCATGAACCACCTTTTCAACGGAAAGCCCTTGTCAACCAGCAGCCATCCATCCAGTTGGGCTGGAGCACTGAAGAGCCTTGGTACCTGGGAGTGTCTGAGGATATAAACATCATGGGAGCTGCCTGGGTACCTTGCACAGTCTTGCAGGATCTGCATCCTGTGGTCACACACTATCTGCATGTCCACGGAATGGAAGCCCTTTCTGTTGACAAAGGCACCGGGCTGACCCGCTGGTGCCTTGATGGCCACATGTGTGCAGTTGATTGCACCCTGGATGAGGGGAATCCAGCAATCGCGGCAAAGTCTCAGGCTCACTCAGCCTGGCTGGCATCGAATGTACAGAAATGAATAAATGTCATTACCCACCTGAACAGAGCTTCTGTCACCAGTTTGACACAACTGTGGACAGCTGATTGGAACACTCCACACAGATCCCCGTGACCCCTGGAAAGAGCCGGAGGCATAGAAACTGAGGGCCACTGTGACCTTCAGAGCCACTGGCATGGGGTGTCCACCCACATGATCTCAGAGCCAATCATCTGACAAATGATTGTCATGGTCTCCCTGGAGAGGTGGAGCCTCCTTCAGCATTGTACCTCTGACATATTGAGGTAGCTGCATCACCGCCTGTAAACATTGGCAGTAGGATAGTGGCATCTTCTGCGGTCCCTTCTGCCTTGGACAACCTGCTGGCCCTGCGCCCCTTGTGCCTGCGCCTCTCCTCCGACAGGTCACTGCCCTGGAAGCTGCATTGTGACATCTGGCCTCCTCTCGCTTCTGCCCCTCTCTTCCTCCTCAGAGGAGGTGCCTCCAGCAGAGACCACAATCTCCATTACCAGGGTAACAGAAGGCTGTCTGATGCCTGGAAGGGTCCACATGATCAAAATCCTTCGCAGGCTTTTGAGACACCAAGGAGTCTTGAAATGAAGACTAGAAATGCTGAGAATGAAGCTCAGAGTGGGATGAAGCTGTGAAGTTCAAATAAGCAACCAGCACCAAACTATCTCCTAAACTCCTCACTGCTCACACTGGCAATGCTGCTGACTCGTTTTACCCCTCCCTTAGATGAGGTTGTGCAAAATGTGGGCTACCCGCCTGCCCGTTTTGCCTGTGCGACCAGTGTGAAATGGCACGGGCGATGTAAAATCAGGTTCAGTTGGGTTTTTACTGACCTTCAGTGGCCTCTTAACTGATGGTGGGCTCAGCTCCGACTCCCATGTGCACCCGCCAACCTGAAGATTGCGTGCGTGTGGGATAATGTCAGGACGCTCGCCCGATATCTTCGATTTTACGCCCAATTGGGTCAGGCATGCGCCCGCCTGCAAGGCATAAAATTCTGCCTGGAGAATCTGACAGACAAGGTAGAATTAGATTATGGATCTATCTTATCAAAGGTGTGTATTTTGCATTCAAACAAAAAGAACCCACTCCAGAAGAATTTTTAGACTTCAAGCTTCTGGTCCTACCTTACTAACCCATCAGGATTTCCTTAAGTTGGTCCAGCTCGCTTGTGTAGTTAGTGAATTAAACTACTACTAGAGCATTCCTGGCTCATTCCCAATTCAGGGGAGGCTGCAGTAACAAAGGCACAGAGGTGGTTGCTATTATTTCAGTGGGAACAATAAGCTGCAAAGACCATTCTAATACCTGTCTCCGACAATAAAATAACTTCCCACACTCAAAACTAGAAGCTGAAAATGAAGACTTTTCAAACACTTTGGAATTCGGATAGAGATGCATTTGTTTTCAACTCACCTTGGCAACAGATTGCTGATTTCCACCTTCTTGAATTAAGTGCCTCCTCCTCAGAATCACTTGATCCCTGGAATGAACCTGGAGATTTACTCTGTGCGCCAGTTTCTGGTAGTCCATCATTACCTACACCATGCTGAAGCAGTTTATGATTAAGGATAGCCCAAAAACCTATAAAGGGCTTTTGTCTTGTTGCAGGATGTGGATTGGCCATGCTGGCATTAAATGATTGGCTGCCACCCATAGTGGGAGGTCCTATTAGCCCAGTGCTGTTTTCCTATGCTCAAGGCCACCTTCAGTTTGAGAAACACTGTGGCCCATAAATTTGTGCCATCAGCGACCCTCAGGTAAGTGGTTAAAGGGGAATGGGAGGGGGTTGATCAGGAAGGGAGCAATTCGGCAGGGAGCAGGTGATTGGGTTGTGAAGGTATTCAGGGCGTGAAGATCATGCAAATCAAGTGGTGGCGCTTGGTATGGGGAAAGCAGTGATGATCGGGGTGGGGAAGTGAAGACAATCAGAAGAGAATGTGACAGTCATGGAGGTGCTGTGGAAATCAGGGGAGCGATGGCAATTGGAGGGAGGAGTGGCAAATGGATAGGGAATAGGCTGGTGGCAACCGGGGGGGAGAAGATGTTGAAGGAGCCTTGGTGAGTGGCTGCAATGCATCTTATAATCAGTACACGCTGTGCACTGGTGGTGGAGGGAATGAACTTTTAAGGTGGTGGGTAGGTTGGGACCCAAGAAACATCTTCTACTTGATACAGAGTAGGGAGAGATGCTGGAGGTAAAACAACTGGCCTATGTTGCTAAGAAAGTTAATCTACTCAATCTGGGTGAATTTGCCCCACGATTACCTCAGCCCACACCATCTGCTCTTCTGAGACTTCACTACTGCTCATCCCCTGCTTGAGCAGATGTGTATGCAGATGTTAACGCTCAAATTCTTCAGATCTCAGTCTGCAATCTCTTGTCTCACAGGTACATGATTGATAAGTGGCTTGAACTTGTCCCTCACTGAGGGGAGCAGTGATCGCTGAGGGGTGTGGAGAGTCAGTGTTCCCTTATTTGAGGGTAATGGGGAGCCAGTGATCCCTCACTGAGGGGCGTGGGGAGCCAGTGATCCCTCACTGACGGGCGTGGGGAGCCAGTGATCCCTCACTGAGGGGCGTGGGGAGCCAGTGATCCCTCACTGAGGGGCGTGGGGAGCCAGTGATCCCTCACTGAGGGGCGTGGGGAGCCAGTGATCCCTCACTGAACATGCAAACACACAAATATATGAAATAGGAGCAGAAGTAGGCCATTCGGCCCCTCAAGCCTGCTCTGCCATTCAATAAGATCAAGGCTGATCTGTTTGTGTTTTGAGTTCCACATTCCCACCTAACCCCGATAACCTTTGATTCCTTGCCTAACAACAATCTATCTACCTCTGCCTTAAAAATATTCAATGACCCCGCCTCCACTATCTTCAGAGGCAGAGTTCCAAGGTCGCACAACCCCCGAGAGAAAAAAATTCTCATCTCTGTCCGATAAAGGCAGCCCCTAATTTTAAAACAGTGTCCCCTAAACCTCAGCAACAAGAGGAAACATCCTTTCCATGTCCATTTTGTCAATACAGATCGAGACTTGTATACTGAGGGGAATGGGGAGCCAGTGATCCCTCATTGGGAGGACTGGGAAGCCAGTGATCCCTTACTGAGGGGAATGGGGAGACAGTGATCCCTCATTGGGAGGACTGGGAAGCCAGTGATCCCTTACTGAGGGGAATGGGGAGACAGTGATCCCTGACTGATGGGCGTGGGAAGCCAGTGATCCCTCACTGAGAGGAGTGGGTGGTATGTGATCCCTCACTGAAGTGAAAGGGGTGCCTGTGATCCTTCTCTGGGGAATGGGGAGACAGGGATTTCTCACTGGGGAATGGGGAGACAGGGATTTCTCACTGAGAGGAATGGGGAGACAGGGATTTCTCACTGGGGAATAGGGAGACAGTGATTTCTCACTGAGAGGAATGGGGAGACAGGGATTTCTCACTGAGGAATGGGGAGATAGTGATTTCTCACTGGGGAATGGGGAGACAGTGATTTCTCACTGAGGAATGGGGAGACAGGGATTTTTCACTGGGGAATGGGGAGATAGTGATTTCTCACTGGGGAATGGGGAGACAGGGATTTTTCACTGGGGAATGGGGAGATAGTGATTTCTCACTGGGGAATGGGGAGACAGGGATTTTTCACTGGGGAATGGGGAGATAGTGATTTCTCACTGGGGAATGGGGAGACAGGGATTTTTCACTGGGGAATGGGGAGACAGTGATTTCTCACTGAGGAATGGGGAGACCATGATTTCTCACTGGGGAATGGGGAGACAGGGATTTTTCACTGGGGAATGGGGAGACAGTGATTTCTCACTGAGGAATGGGGAGACAATGATTTCTCACTGGGGAATGGGGAGACAGGGATTTTTCACTGGGGAATGGGGAGATAGTGATTTCTCACTGGGGAATGGGGAGACAGGGATTTTTCACTGGGGAATGGGGAGACAGTGATTTCTCACTGAGGAATGGGGAGACCATGATTTCTCACTGGGGAATGGGGAGACAGGGATTTTTCACTGGGGAATGGGGAGACAGTGATTTCTCACTGAGGAATGGGGAGACCATGATTTCTCACTGGGGAATGGGGAGACAGTGATTTCTCACTGAGGAATGGGGAGACCATGATTTCTCACTGGGGAATGGGGAGACAGGGATTTTTCACTGGGGAATGGGGAGACCATGATTTCTCACCGGGGAATGGGGAGACAGGGATTTTTCACTGGGGAATGGGGAGACAGTGACTACTCACTGGGGAATGGGGAGACAGTGACTACTCACTGGGGAATGGGGAGACCGTGATTTCAACTACTTTCTGTGGTGACAAATTCCACAGGCTCACCATTTCTTCACCCAGAGAGTGTTGAGCCTGTGGAATTCGTTACCACAGAAAGTAGTTGAGAACAAAACATTGTATGCTTTCAAGAAGGAGTTAGATATAGCTCTTGGGGCGAAAGGGACCAAAGTGTATGGGGAGAAAGTGGGAGCAGGCTATTAAGTTGGATGATCAGCCATGATCATAATGAATGGAAGAGCAGGCCCAAAGGGCTGAATGGCCTATTCCTGCTCCTAGTTTCTATGTTTTTATGATTTCTCACTGAGGAATGGGGAGGCAGAGATTTCTCACTGAGGAATGGGGAGACAGTGATCCCTCACTGAGGAATGGGGAGACAGTGATTTCTCACTGAGGAATGGGGAGACAGTGATCCCTCACTGAGGAATGGGGAGACAGTGATCCCTCGCTGAGGAATAGGGAGGCAGTGACCTTTCACTGAGGAATGGGGAGGCAGAGATTTCTCACTGAGGAATGGGGAGGCAGTGATTTCTCACTGAGGAATGGGGAGACAGTGAGTTCTCACTGATGAATGGGGAGACAGTGATCCCTCGCTGAGGAATAGGGAGGCAGTGATCCCTCACTGGGGAATGGGGAGACAGTGATTTCTCACTGATGAATGGGGAGGCAGTGATCCCTCACTGGGGAATGGGGAGACAGTGATTTCTCACTGAGGAATGGGGAGGCAGTGATTTCTCACTGAGGAATGGGGAGGCAGTGATTTCTCACTGAGGAATGGGGAGACAGTGATCCCTCAGTGAGGAATGGGGAGGCAGTGATTTCTCACTGAGGAATGGGGAGACAGTGATCCCTCGCTGAGGAATGGGGAGGCAGTGATTTCTCACTGAGGAATGGGGAGACAGTGATCCCTCGCTGAGGAATGGGGAGGCAGTGATCCCTCACTGAGGAATGGGGAGACAGTGATTCCTCACTGAGGAATGGGGAGACAGTGATCCCTCACTGAGGAATGGGGGGGCAGTGATTTCTCACTGAGGAATGGGGAGGCAGTGATTTCTCACTGAGGAATGGGGAGACAGTGATTTCTCACTGAGGAATGGGGAGGCAGTGATCCCTCACTGAGGAATGGGGAGGCAGTGATCCCTCACTGAGGAATGGGGAGACAGTGATTTCTCACTGAGGAATGGGGAGGCAGTGATTTCTCACTGAGGAATGGGGAGGCAGTGATTTCTCACTGTGGGGACTGGTGTACCCAGCATGGAATGTGTCCTTTGAGGGAGCTACCTGTCCAGGCGGGGGCAGGATCTGGTCAGATACCGGGACCAATGGGGACCCGGTGTGAATTTTAAAAAGTTGGCAGCTCCCTGAAGGCTGCCAGGAGTTGGGAGGTGGCATCAGGGAGCTGCCCAGAAGATAGGTAATCAGTGATAACTGTTCTGTAGCAATGGTCTCAGCTCCCATTGTGCTCGCCGGGTATGAAGGCACTCTGCCCCCTGCCCGCTTCTCTGATGTGTGTTTGGGCATCATGTTGGAGAAAGTGCCAAGTGGTACATTTTGATGCCATGAGATGGCAAGAGGAGGGTACCACGCTTCAACATGAATGACTGGGCAGATGTGGCAACCCAGGTGAGTAGGCATGAGGTGGTGCACTGCACATGGGCCCAGTGCCACAAAAGGTTTAACGATCTTCTGAGCTCGGCAAGGGTGAGTACCAAGTTTACACTGTACAGTGTAGAGATGTGTTGGTGGGTTATCGTTCCTGGTGGCGCTCAGGGGTTTAAGGGTGTGTGTACCATCCGGCGGTGAAGACTGCGCTGGCCAAAGCTGGGTGGGGTGTGCTGCGCTGACTTGCCCTGCAACCTGGTTCTCAGGGGGTCAGGGGTGGGCCAGATTGGAATGGTGCTGCAGGGAGAGGGAGCAGTCATAAATTCTCTTCTGCCATTGTCAGAGAAGAGAAGCCATAACTCTATTGAGTGGACAAGAACGGGCGGTGGGATGCCCAACATACCGATCCTCACAAGGTATGAGATGGATGCCTTGGAGCTGGAATGCCACTGTGGAGCTCGGTCCACTGGTCATGGAGTGGCAGGGGTCTTGGGGGAAGGTAAAAGCGCAGTGGACAGATGCGAGAGTGGCGGAGAGTGCAAACAATGTAGAGTCGCCTCATCTGAAATGAAAAGTTCAAGGCAAGAGTTACCATTGATCCTCCAGTCACGATAGCACCATGATGCAGCTTCTCATTGTCTCACCAGCCCGCCTAGCATGCACATTGACTATGTGATGATTGATGCTGCTGACACGTTGTCTTCCTTGCTCAGATGCGACATCCTCCAGAGGCCTCCAGGACCCCAAGGTTCCTCCCTTGACACCTGAGGAGGGGCAGCAGACAGATGCACCCTCATTATACCCTCTCTCAGAACCAGGCGCCAGTGCAGACACAATGATGTCAGTGGGCATTAGTTTGTCAGCTCCAATGGTGGTGAAGATTGGGGAGAGCATGGTACATCTGCATGAGGAGCTGGCAGAGACAGAGAGTGCCCAGGCACTGGGAGTCAGAGGACTGCTGGCAACTTGGGCCATACTGAGTCCAAGGCAGACGATGAGCCTCTGCAGTGGTCCATCAGGCAGTAGATGTCTAGCAGGTTGCGCGGGAGGATCTGGCAAAGACCCCTGAGAGTCTTCGTGCCATGGTCTCTACATCTTCTTAACCTTCCTAATTCTGCCACTATGTCTTGGTGCTTCCCTAACATCCACAGTGGAGGTGGAGGCAGCCTGCTGACTGCTACACTCTGTGAAGACTTTGGTAGGTGTCCTCTGGATGGCCAAGACCTGGAGGGCCCAGGCCTGTTTTCGGGGTCCTGCTGTCTGGCAGTGGCACCCTCCTTGGCCTATGGAGCTGGCGCTGCTGTGGTCACAGGAAGAGGGAATTCGGAAAAGCCAGACACTCCCGAACTCACCTGGATGGATAGCCCCGGAGGGTGTACCTGCTGATCCTCCTCCCTGTGGGTGTCCAAGGACCCCTGGCTGACTCCTTGAGGAGAAGGGGTAGCTGGAGTGAGATCGAGCTGCCCAGCACCCCTCTCGCATACACACTGTTGGAGGCCAACAATGGCATCAGCAATGGAGTTCAGCGCGCGCAGCAGTGTAGGAGTGACATCCTGAACCAAGGTCTCCATGGCAACCGCCATCCTACCAGTGTTGACCTTGGTGTGGTGGCATACTGATGCTAGCACCTCAGACTGAAGGCGGACGGACTCCTCGATCATAGCTTGCAATCTGAGGAGTGCAGCAGACATCCCTTCCTGATGTTCTTGAGCTTGCCTTTGCAGCTCCAGCAACTGTGACATGACCGAGTTCAGAGACTCATCATCTGACTCGGATTCAGCAACTTTCTGGCCTCCAGCAGCCCTTCGAGTGCTAGACACTTGGGAAGTCCCTGCCTCTGCCTGCTGTCAACCAGACGGTGCGATGTGCACCAGATTGTGATCCCACAGAGGGATCTAGGTTTTCTAGTACATGAGTCACAAAAAGTTATTATGCAGGTACAGCAAGTAGTTAAGAAGGCTAATGGAATGCTATCCTTTATTACAAGAGGAATTGAACATAAAAGTAAGGATGTTATGCTTCAGTTATACAAGGCATTGGCAAGACTGCATCTCGAATAGCGTGTGCAGTTTTGGTCTCCTTATTTAAGGAAGGATGTAAATGCATTGGAGGTGGTTCAGAGGAGGTTTACTAGATTGACACCCAGAATGAGTGGATTGTCTTATGAGGAGAGGTTGGACAGACTGGGCTTGTTTCCACTGGAGTTTATAAGTGTGACTTGACTGAAGTATATAAGATCCTGAACAAAAACAGAATTACCTGGAATAACTCAGCAGGTCTGGCAGCATCGGACAAACAACCACACCAACCCCCTCCACTTCTCTCTCTCTCCCCCCACCCAAACCTCCCCCCCTCCCCCTGCACCCCCCCACACCTTAAACCAGCTTATATTTCACCCCTTTCTTGGACTCACTCAAGTTCTGTCGAAGGGTCATGAGGATTCGAAACGTCAACTCTTTTCTTCTCCGCCGATGCTGCCAGACTTGCTGAGTTTTTCCAGGTAATTCTGTTTTTGTTGTGGATTTCCAGCATCCGCAGTTTTTTTGTTTTTATTTTTGTTTTTATATAAGATCCTGATCGGTCTTGACAAGGTGGACATCGAAAGTGCGTTTCCTCTTGTGGGTGAGCCCAGAACTAGGGGGCACTGTTTTAAAATTAGGGTCACCTTTATAGGACAAAGATGAGGAGAAATCTTTTCTCTCAGAGGTTTGGAACTCTCTGCCTCAGAAGGCGGTGGAGGTGGGGTCATTGAATATTTTTAAGGCAGAGATAGGTTCTTGTTAGGCAAGGGAATCAAAGGTTATTGGGGGAGATGGGAATGTGGAATTTGAGACACAAACAGATCAGCCATTATCTTAATGAATGGTGGAGCAGGCTCGAGGTGGTGAATGGCCTACTTCTACTCCTATTTTGTATGTCCGTATGGTCTATTTAAGCTGTTGGAGAGAATTGGCTGCCCACTGAAGCTGCTCATTGTGACAACATGATGCTCAAAGTCAGCTTTGACAGGACAAGATTGGAACCCTTTGAGATCCACAGTGGGGTCAAACAGAGCTGTGTTCTGACAGCGACACTCTTTGGTGTATTCTTCTCTTTTCTGCTGTCTTATGCCTTCCAGTCATCTCAGAGGGTGTATACTTATATTTACCAGAACTGACAAAAAGCTGTTCAGCCTCACTCGCTTGAGATCCAAGATAAAAGCATGCAAGTCCACACCAGAGAGTTGCTCAACACTGACCATGCCACATCAGCATTCCATACTAAGCAACACCTTTGGCAGCAATGGACAGACTCTCTCACGCCTGTAAAGAGTTGGTTCGACTATCAGCATCAGGAAGACATATGTCATGGTGCAGAATATTGCCATACCACCATTTATCAGCATTGGCAATGTGATTCTGGAGGTTGTTGATAGCTTCACATATCTAAGTTCTACCATCACCAACAATCTGTCACTTGATGCTGAAATGAAGACACACATTTCACAAAAGCTGCAACTGTTTATGTCTAAGCTGAGTAAGAGAATGTGGAACAGCAGCAACCTGACTGAAAACACCAGACTATGAGCTTGCCAACCTGTGTCCTCAGTGCACTTTTCTACAGTGGTGAGACCTGGACAGGAGAAAAGGCTGAACAGTTTCCACCTTTGCTGTCTCAGACATATGCTCAGCATCTCTTGGCAGGACAAGGTCACCAACTCAGGGACCCTAGAACATGCTAATTCCGCCAGTATACACTCACTGCTAAGCCAATGATCTCAGAACAGCCTTGGCCATGTTTATTGAATAGGTGACAGCTGTATTCCCAAAGACCTTCTTTATGGTGAATTGGCCACTGTTTCACGACCTCCCACTACAATGACACCTGCAAGTGAGATATGAAGCTGGCAGACATTGACACTAACAACTGGGAGACAGCCACTGACAGCCCTGACCTCTGGAGGCTGACTGTTTAGAACGACATTGGAAGAGTCAAGCAGAAATTAAAAGCTCAGTTGGCCGAGAAGAGAGCCGTGAGAAAACAGACCAGAGAATCGTGCACCCACCCCAGCCCACTGTCTTCCTCTCCAGCAAGGAACTGCTATACCAGAGAGAGGCTCCCGAGCCACACCAGGCAGTGCTGAGCACAGAGTTGGCCATCACATTGCAAACCATTGCCTTACCTGACAGAAGGCTGCCAGTGCTAGGTGGTAGAGGTTGCAGAGGTTTGTAAGGTGCTGTTGACAGAGCCTCGGTGAATTGCTGCAGTGCCTCTTGCAGTTGGTGCACATCAATCATTACACTAATCTGCAGTCCTCGTACATGCTGATTCTGATCAGCACACCCCTCAAGCATTAATTTTATTGTTTTTATAAAGCTTGCATTGGTGCACATTTTTCCAAAAGTAACTGCCAGCATCTAACCAGCGATCTCATCAACACTCCACATATAGATCGTTTCATGGATCAATCACATGGGGCGGGAGGTGACAATCTAACAGTTGCCTTTGATTAACTGCACGGAACTATTAATACTAATGAGAGCATGCTTGTAAAACCTTTGGCAGAAAAGTTTATAAAGTCTTAATTGGCATTGTTAGTTATGGAACAGTTAGTAATTATTCTAGCACTGAAAATCTGTTAGTTAAAAATATACCCATTTGCCTAAAATAGGTAAATATAATTGGACATGTTAGTATTGGAGTAGAGTGTGCTTGAAAATGTCCATGTTTTCATACCCATTAAGGCCATACACTTAATGTCCTTGGATCATCCATTTCACTATGCGAAAGTGCACTGTAAAGGCCTTGGCTGCAAACTTTGATTCATAAGTGTCGGTGGGTTCACTGCTATGGGAGCTGGTTGAGGTAAGTGATGGCTGGGTCTGCTCCCGACCAATTCCACCACACAATGCCAAGTGGGAAGATCAGTCAATGACAAATGCTGATTTGATGCCCAACCTGCCATTTTGGACTTCATCACTCCTGTCAATGCCCTCTCTTATACACGTGCAGCTGAAGGGCCTCCCCCAACTGGGATATTTAAAGTCATCATCATCCTACTCAATGGTGAGGTGCTTTTGACTATCTCCTTGCTGTTGCAGAGTCAGGGGGTGTACTGTGTTGTTGGAGGGGTTGGGAGAAATTGTTGCAGCGCTGCTATACATTTGGTAAGTGTTGCAGTCTTCTGAAATGACTCTGAATACGCCACCTTCTCCCAGTCAATCGGGCTATAACTGACCTTGGGCTGCAAGGAATCAATCAGAGACTTCATGTCCTCAGGTTGAGCTCCCACTGCAGTGCTCAATCATTGCCTGGCTGCTGGTTGTGCTGCAGTAGAAGCTGAGACATTGACCATCTATCATTGCAGCATGGTTGTATCCACAAGTGTTTCACGGCCATCATTTCCACACTGGAAAGGATGGGCCCCCAGCGCTGCCCTATGGCCTGCGCCAAGTTACTGATGGGCCATGCTCCTTAACAGTGACAACAGACTCTCTGGCAGGCTTGGTAACACCCACCAAGCATCTGCATGTGTGTCTGTCAGCCTTTTACTGCACGTTGTCCAATCAAAATTCTCATCTGAATCCCCTGCAGATGAACTCACCTGTGATCTCGCCTGCCAGTGAGCTCATGCTACCCTGGGTTGCAGCCCACTCACGCCCCAGTGATTCGCCACTGGCAGACCCTGTTTCCATACTAGATTTTAAGGGACATGCAGTGACGGTATCTGAACTGGTGGCTGCAAGTGTCAGATCATTCGTCCTCCTCAGTCTGCGCTCCCTCTAGGTCTTCAGCCTCAGGCAGCACCTGCTGGCCATTGACACTTCCTAAAAGTATCTAAAAGCAGAAAGATGCAAGACGAAGGCTGGTGTTAGGGGAGTATGGGCGGGGAGTGTGGGTGTGGGGTGTGGGTGGGGACAGGGAATCAAATGGTGGGTGATTACACCATCTGCAGCTTGTACATCATAACAGATTTCCAGTTAAGGGTGAAATTGGATTTGGGAAGGTAAATAAGGCAGGTGCATACCATCACCCTCAATGGCTCCAGCCACCCTGCTGACCACTGCCTCGTGATGACTGACTGCTTCAATTACCCTCAGCACCATCTTCTCCATGGGAGTCAGCACAAGCAGCCATACCTGCTTACCACCAGTTTGCTGTCTGTTATGAGCTACCTTGACCCGCAAAAGAGAGGGAAGTGTGCCAGCGATTGGTTTGCAATTCCTGCTTTCTGATGAAGCTGCCACAGTTGAATAGTTGGCGGTCTGTTCAGGATGTGAGGTGCTGCCAGGTGTATGATGGTATGGGAGAGCATTTGAACGTGAGATTTGAGACATAGGGCGGAATCGTCCGGTTCCGATGGCAGTGGGCATCATGGCGGCCGTGAGTGGACAATATGGCGAGGGGGCCAAACATCAGTTCTATGCTGTCATGAAATTAGTTTGCGATCATTTGCTCCGCTCGTCAATGGCCGCCTTTCCTGCCATCGCACATTGGGAATCTAATTTCAATACTTTAGCATCTCATTATAAGCCCTGCTCACCAGAATCACCGTCCCCACGCTGGATTATCCGGGCACATCGGGGTAATTTCACACTGGCGTGTTTCACAACTGTACATAAGTGAATTGCAGCTGGCGAGCTGCACTTTGCTCAGGGCTTCGAGGTTTGTTTGCTTACCCTGTTTCAGTCAGCTATCGCAGTCATCAGCACCAGGCTTCACAGGCAGCACCACATCACTTTTAGGGGGGCTCATGGGCAGGTCTCTACCTACCAGACTAGCCGTGAGGCGGGGGTGGCTTTTCAACATCTGCAGGGCGAGGGCCTGCTTGGGGAAGGGGGAGAAGTGGCCTCAGGCAAGGGGAGAGGCTGCAGGGCCAGAGCTGTACTGGGGTAGGAGGGTATCCCAGGGTGTGATCTGTGCCAGTGGCCTCAAGATAGTGAGGAATGAGGAGTCAGCCTCCAGAGGAGATGAGGCCAGATGGAGATGTGAGGGTGTGTGTGAGAGAGTGAGTGGTGATGTCCCTTGAGCTGGCAGTGAGTGAGATGCCAGTGAATGTGTGATGGTCTTGTGAGTGTGTGAGTTTAGAGTGATGAGATGGTTGCCTTACTCTGAGTTCATTCATCCTCATTCTGCACTGGTTGGCCAACCTCTTCTGTGCAGCATTGGCACTGACCACCACTGCCACCGCCTCCCAAGCCAGAGTGGTGAGATTGCTGGAGCTCCTGCAGCCGGAGCAGGGGCAGACATCATGGTGGGCCTCCAAAAGACATTCTAGTGACGTGTCACTGAACTCTTCTTGGCTTTCACTGGAGGTCCGCCGTGATGTCCTCTACCCCAAGTCTGGGCAAAGACTAGTAAGCAAGGTCACCAATGCAGCATGGAAGGCAGTGCCAGCTGTAGTCAGTGCTAATGCCCTGCAAAAGAGGACAGCCATCCAGTGCCAAAAAAAGAATGAATGGTCTCATCCGTTCCACCAGGTTGAGTCATGCTTCTCGACACTCTCAACTCACATACTCACAAATACATCACACATCCACAGGCGTTTCACACCTCAAGGGACAACACCACTAACTCTCACACACACCCGCACATATTCCTCAGGCTTATATCCTCTCCAGCTCAAATCCTCGTCCTGCCCATGGTTCCGCTCACCACAGAAATATTCCACACAGAGCCATGCGTCCCGCTCACACTCTCTCCATCTGTTTCCATGCAGGAGAAGCTGGCTTACAACAGCAGGGAGACGTCCCAGACCAGGGGTGGAGTGGCCCACATTAAGCCCCTCACTCACTTTGAGGAGCGTGACATCACACTGACTGGTGAGGATGTGGACCCTGCTTGTGGCGATGGTGAGGTCAGCAGCGAACGCCCACCTGAGGATCCTGCTCCGCATCAGCCCTCTCTCAACGCAACTGTGAGTGCTCCCTCTCCTGCTTTTGACTCTCCTGCCATGCACTAATCATCTCTACTTTGGTTCACTGCGAGCTCTGCCAAGCGACCAACACTCTCAGCCAGCCAATCCCTCAGCTCCATCCAGGTCCTCGCCTCCAGCCAAGAGGACACCCCCTCCGTTGAAGAGCTGGCAAAAAGCAGCCTGGAAGACCCGTCACAGCGCTTACCCACACCCTCCACCAGCGCAGGGACACACACCTCAGTGGGACCCAGATCTAAAACAGGTTCAGGTTCACATTCTAGTGGTCACCGCCAGTAGGTTCAGGTGAGTTCCCCAGCACTGAGATGACTGCTGTGGAAGAGACGTCTGTGAGGCCCGAGTCAGATGACAAGCGTCTCGCTTTGGCCTTCCAACTCATGGTGGAGAGTCAGCAGAAGGCGGGGGATCATCAGACAGAGCTGTTGGAAGCTCTCAGCAGAGTGGCACATGAGTCAGAGGAGTGGGTCCGCTGCTGTCTGATGAAGTGGTGCCCACATGTACGCATATGGATGTCTCCTTTGGGAGGTGGCAGAGGCCGTGGAGATCCTGGTCCAGCAGAACATGGAGATGCACGCAGACCTGCACTCCATTGCAGCAGCCACGGATGAGTTCCTGGAGTGGCAACGCGGCCGGGCACCTCGACATCCCCCCACGTGCTCCTTCCCCTCAAGGAGTCAGGCCAGGGCCCTCAGGCACCTGAAGTGAGGAGGAGCGGCAGCTGAACACCCCTGGGTCATCCACTGAGGAATCTCAGAGGCTGTCTGCTCCCTTTTAGGCCCCTTTGCCTGTGACCCCCTCAACCTTGTCCTCTATCACCACAGAGGGAGCAGCTAGTCCACAGGGTGACAACCAAAGCAAGCCGGGGCCCCCAAGGCCTCGACAATCTAGAGGACCCGTGCCAAAGTCATCAGAGGCAACGGGGCCAACCATTGCACAGATTGTCTCCACCCCTGCTGCGGATGTCAGGGCAGCATCTAGAAGCCTAAGAAATTTCGATGCAGTTGGTTGCATGGGTGAACACATTTTGTCACTTTACAATCTGAAAATATAATCACTTGATAATGTGTAATGGTATCTTTCAGCTTCATTTACAGGCATCACGAGTTCTTCCACTGCACCTAACTACCTCCCCCCATCCCCCCACCCCACTAGCTGTTCAGCTGCATTCAGCTGGCCCAGAAGTGGTTCTGGAGGGAGAAGTGTGTGTGTGTCTGTGTGTGTGTGTGTGTGTGTATGTGTGTGTGTATGTGTGTGTGGGGCAGATCCTTTAGGATCCTCTTAGCAAACACTCTCCCACGCATGCGGACCTTCCCGTATCACACTCATCTCACTGTCCCGAGCATCTCCAATGCTGCCTGCTGAGGTTCTATTTCAGTCGTCCATTTGAGCTGACCTGCATCTCCGCCCACCCACTGGTTGCCCTCCCATGCAGCACCTGTTCTTGCCCACCATGACTCTTGTTTTATTTTTGATTTAGGAAGCATGGTGCGTATAACATTTTTCTTCAGCTCCCCCATTCTTTCCCCTTCCCCAGTCACCTATTTCCTTTTCCCCATCACGCTGACCCCCCTGGTATCACCTTCCACCTCCCCAGCGTCACCTACCAGCCACAACCCTTTTCTTTCAGGTGTCAAAAATCCCAAAAACCCCACCCCATCCACATTCACCTCCCAGCCGCCTCCCTCCCACCCCCAGGGTCCGTGTCTGCCTCCGAGTCCCCACCAACCTCCCTCGCCATCCCTTCTACTGCTACCATCAAATCCTCATCCTCCCACCTTACTGCCCCACTCTGCCCTTAGTCATTCTTGCCATTCCCTCATACCATGCCCATCCTCAGTTTACTCCCCAAGAGGCTGTCATGGACTCATCAGCCCTCCCTGCATGTTGACCTGGACATGCCCCCACTCCAGACCCCTTCCCCTATTGGAACTACTTCCCTCCAATGGACACCCCCTGCCTTGGAACTCCTTACACCTCGCTCATGGACTCCCCCCGCAGCCCCCCACCCCCATACCCCCCCTCCCCACACTAACTCCTCCCTCTAGCCTTACTCCTTCCCCCACCGGGAATCCTTTCCCCAACTCCTGGGACTCCTTCCCCAACCCCCCCACACCCCCCCAGATCCCTTTCGCTCTACCCACCCACCCGACCCCCAGACCCCTTTCTCTCTCTGAACTCCCCACTCCCACCCGGACTCCTTTCCCCTCCACTGGCTTCCTTCCCCACCCACCCCGGACTCCTTTCATTCTCTGGACTCCCCGCCACCCCCTAGGTTCCTTTCCCTCTCCGGACCCCTTCCCCCCACACCCCCGATCTCTTTTCCCCCTCCCCTCTGGATTCCCTCCTCCCCCTGGACTTCTTCCTCCTCCTGGACTCCTTTCCCTCTCTGGACTCCATTCCCCTTCCCCCCACCAGACTCCATTCCCCCTCCCCCCACTGGACTCCAATTCTTCTCCCCCAGCCGGACTCCATTCCCCCTCCCCCCACCGGACTCCATTCCCCCTCCCCCCACTGGACTCCATTCCCCCTCCCCCCATTGGACTCCATTCCTCCTCCTTCCACCGGATTCCTTCCTCCCCCCATCAGACTCCTTCATCCCTCCACTGGACTTCTTCCTTCCCCTGGACTTCTTCCCCTCTCTGTACTCCTTACCCCCTCTGAACTCCTTCCCTCACACTTTCCTCCCTCCTTACACCTACCTCCCCAGTTGCCATCTTCCCTCCCGTTACCCCCTCCTCCCCAGTTCTCCCTCCCGGCAACCTCGCCCCTCCCCCGACACCTTCTTTCCTCCCTCCCAACCTCAACCCCTCCCCGCCCTCGACATACATCTCCTCCCAGTCAAACCTAGGCCTTCCTCTCACAAGCACAACTGAACCTTCCTCTCCACCTTCCCGACGAGAGCAGACCCTCAATGGTGACTTTCCACCTTCCGTGAGCTGCATTGTGGTGGAGCCATGTCCATGGGAATCCACTCGGCATGCGATGGACGATCCTCCAGGGTCCGGTAGCTGTCGGGCTCCAGCATCTTCTGCTCCTCGGTATCCATGATGTGAGCGAGGCCCTGACAGTAAAATCCTGACATCTGCACATCGCAATTGTCAAGACATGTTCTGCACAGGCATTTTTTCCCACCGACGTGCTCAGATGTTCCAGCGTGGGATGGGGATGATTCCAGCTTATAACGATATGCAGGTATATTACAATGAGGCTCCTGACTCCTTGGCAGGATACACTGCCCATCACAAAAGGACAGAGCGGGTGATTGCAAGCTGTTTTCACAACGTTGTGAGACCAAATTTTTGACCTTCTCGCCACGTTGTGCCCCCACACCCGACGTCAGCGGGCACAGAAAATTCTGCCCAATAGGTCGGCCACTTAGGGGGCCGAGGTGATGAAAGATTTCTTCACTCAGAGGGCTGCAAATCTTTGGAATTTGTCTATGCCGGAGGGCGGTGGCTGCTCGACCATTGAGCATATTCAAGATTGAGATCAATGGATTTTTGAACGCTACGTAAGAGGATGTGGGGATCAGATGGGGAAGTGCAGCTGGGATCCCAGATCAGCCTTGAGCCTGTCCACTGGCGGGATCAAGCTTGAAGGGGCCTCTGGCCTACTCCTGCTCCTATTCTTGCGCTCCTGTCAGGTTAGCTTTGAAGGGATTTTTTTCTGATAGTTGGAAGGAAAGGCAGTTTGACAATTTTGTCCACCGTTCTGAACTGTTCCTATCCCATTTCCTCGCAGCTTTGTGTATCTGGGAGAGAATGCAAAACAAAAAAAAAGCCAGCTGAAAATGGGTTAATTTAAAAAAGGAAAATCCTGGAAGGGCTGTAATTCTAAATTAAAGTCCCAAATTGAAATGTATTATTTAAGAAGGAGCTTTCGTTTATCAATACTAATTTCGCAGAGATAAAGAACATGGAAAGAAAAATGCAAGTTAATTTAATCTTTTATTAAGTTTTATGATTTCTGGTTCTCTCTACAGAAGTCTGCCGACCAGCCCATAATAGTAGGTGATAGCTGCTGCATTCAATTACATTCAATACTTCCGACTAAATGTTTCAAAAGAATTATAATTTGTATTCTTTTTGCTCAAGACAATGGCTCTAAAAACCCATAATTTCAGTGAGAGACCAGAGGAACCTTCTGGAAAATGGATCGGACCTGGTTGTGCTAGGTTTAGGCCATTTCTGGTGGTTTCCAAACGACCTGCTCCCACCTTTATGACGTAAGTGTGGTAATTGTGACTGGAGCAAGGCATGGGCACTCCTAAGGTATGGAGTTCCTGATTGCCTGGCTGGGTTCAGTCAGAGTGAGACTTATTTCCAGGTATGAGGTGCCCCTGTTTCCAAATGACTTTCAAGTCCCAGTCAGCTGACTTACAGAGGAGCCAAGGTTGGTTTGGCCAGATGGAGCCTGGGCAAACCCTCTGTGGTTGGGCAGGCGCCAGATTTTCCAGCTGTGTGAGGCAGACAGGTACCAGGAAACATACCTGGAATGGCGCTTGTACCCCCCCATCCACCCCTTGCCCCATGTAAATTTGATATTTGATCCACTGACCAGCTACCGAGTCCAGGGCTGTCAGCCTTGGCTACACGAGGTTCATCTCCGGAGTGTTTTCAGTGCCATTGCATTTAATGCCTTCAACAATGAAAGAAATATAGAAGCAATTACTAATGTTTCAAGCTGTGCCTGGAACTAAAGAATACAAATAGCGCTTTGATGCTGTGACTTTATCTGTCCTGAGTGAATGCAGATGATGTAAACAGTCAGCTTCTTTGATATTGGAGGGAGCAATATTGTTCACTGATCCTTGAACAGTGTTCAGTTCCATTCTCAATTCCTCAGATACTGAAGCAGTCTGTATCTGCAGGCAGCAAGACCTGGACAACATTGAGGTTTGAGCTGATAAGTGGCAAGTAACATTCACGCCACACAAGTGCCAGGCAATGACCATCTCCAACAAGAGAGCCTAACCATCGCCCCTTGACATTCAATGGCACTACTATCGCTAAATCCTCCGCTATCAATATGCTGGGAGTTACCATTGACCAGAAACTGAACTGGACTAGCCATGTAAATACTGTGGCTACAAGAGAAGGTCAGAAGCTGAGACTTCTGAGGTGAGTAGCTCACCTCCTGACTCCCCAAAGACTGTCCGCCATCTGCAAGGCACAAGGAGTATGATGAAACACTCTGCAATTGCCTGGATGAGTGCAGCTCCAACAACACTTAAGAATATTGACACCATCCAGGACAAAGCAGCCTGCTTGAATGACACTCCATCCACTATCTTAAACATTCACTCCCTCCGCCACTTCTCTACCATGGCAGCAGTGTGTACCATCTACAAGTTGCACTGCAAGGAAATCACCAAGGTTCCTTTGAAAGCACCTTCCAAACGCGTGATAGCTACCATCTAGAAGGACAAAGGCAGCAGATAGATGGGAACACCGCCACCTGGAAGTTCCCCTCCAAGCCACTGACCATCCTGACTTGGAAAAATATCGCCATTCCTTCACTGTCACTGGGTCAAAATCCTGGAACTCCCTCCCTAACAGCACTGTGGGTGTACCTACACCACATGGGCTGCAGTGGCTCAAGAAGGCAGCTCAACACCACCTTCCCAAAGGCAATTAGGGATGGGCAATAAATGCTGGCCTGACATCCAGTGGATGGAATAAATAAAAACTAAAAAAATGACCTCAGCAAAACCACTTGAGCAGCTGAATATAGGCAGTTGTTTAACCCCAGATGACTGACTGCCACGCTTGTCCTTCGAGGGAGATCGGCTTGTGTGTCTGGAATAGCGATTACCCAGCTGTAGAAACATGAAGCCACATCTCTGTGCAAAAACATCCAGCTTCACAATGGAACACAGAATTGCCTTTTCCACACCTCGCCTGGCACTTCTACAAGCAGTCATGAAACATTACTGTCACATGCAGCTATTTACCTCTTGCAGTGAAGCAGTCCCACATTGCATAACACTGAACAGCTCGGGCTTGGACAGGCTCCATACATCAACGTAGCACCTTTAAGGATGTACTTTAAACCATGTTTATCATTTCAGGTTCTCAGGTTGTGGTTCTCACCACAATTCCTAATCGCCCTGACTTTGCTACAACTGAATGAGTTGGTGGGGGCATCTCAGCGAGGCAAAGACCACGTTGGTGAGTCACGTTTGGCCCGACACATAAAGGACACCAGTGAAAAGAGTTGGGGTTTTTAAGAGAAGCTTTCATCGTCACTTCTTACTGATAGCAGGTTTTCAGAATTTTTCAAAATGACTGAATTCAATTTGCCGTGGTGGCATCTGGATTATTCTCAGGATTTTTAGTTTGGATCTTTGGATTACTAGTTCAATAACATAACCACATTGCGACTGAACCCACATTATTTTTGCTTGGTTTTTATAAAAACCCAATACAAGGGCATGTTCACAAACAGTTTAATAAACCTTTGGGAAACTTAACGGATCGGGTGCGATGTGCGTTTCATCCACTTCCCGATTTTCCTCTGTCAATCTAGCATCCAATTTGTTTAAAATTATAATTTCCACCACATTTGGCATTTCTCTAACCTACGGAAGCATCCAACACATTTCCACTGACCTCACTCTTGGAATATTACAGCAGAAAAAATTCCAGTGGGAGGGAAGTGGAGATTGGAATAATAGTGTGTTAATAGCATGAATTATAGAATTCGATTTGTTGCTTACCTGGCAGATTCCATTGCTAACAACATTGATCATCACAGTTCAGCTGCTACAAATGACATGTTGTTGCCTAGGGAGCAGCAGCCTGGCTCGAGTGCAGGGAACGCACATATTGCTCAGTGAAATATTTATTACACAGCTCGGAGTTGGATCTTAAAGTAATGGAAATTGAGGTGGGTACAGATATGGTAATCATTTGTCAGCAGTCCCTGTGCCTCAGTCCTTTTGCACCATTTAGTCCTGTAAACCTTTTCAGCATCAAGAAAATCTGCAGCCCTTCAGCCCTGGTTCTGTTGTGTACAGCAAATACCTGGGAAGAACTGGAGGCCAATTTAGGAGACACAGGAGGAGGCATAAATCTTATGAGCCATGAGTAGTGAGTAATTGTTCATCAGTTCCATAGCAGGCAACATATATACGAGGGGTGTAATCATCTCAGATTTGTACCAAGTGCAGTAGCGGGCGTGAGAAAAGTTGTTTTACCCGCTGGCCACAATGGTGGTTTTTGGCGCTGTATCGTCCTCTTCCCAGCCTCATTGATAAAGGATTCACAGGAAACATGCCCGGTTCGTTGGCGGAACAGCCTCTGGTTCGCCTGCCCTACCGTCACATCAGCGTTAGCACTCTCCAAGGGGTCAAAAGCTGCTGGAAAGTCATGGCTTCCAAAGGGAGGAAATATGCTGCCCCCAGATTTAGCAATGCCTCCTTTGGGCACCTACTTGATGCAGTGAAGGCCCGCCTCTACCCCAGCTCTGGGCGAAGACCAGCAAGCAAGGTGACAAATCCAGCATGGGAGGCAGTGGCTACGGCAGTCAGTTCCAATGCTCTGCAATAGAGGACAGCCATCCTGTGCTGAATAAGTATGACCTCCTCTGTTTCGCCAGGGTAAGTCACATCACACATCAACAGGGATCTCACTCACTGTCAGTTCAAGGGACATCATCATTCGCTCTCTCACACACACCTTCACCCACCCTGCAGACTGTGTCCTCATCCCGTCTATGGCACTACTCACCACTCACACCTGCCAGGCATCCTTCTCACCTGGCCTGGCAAGCATACACTCTCTGCATCTGTATTCATGCAAGACAAGCTGGCACACAACAAAATGAAGAGGTTGCAGACTGGTGGAGGAGTGCCTCACACCAAGGTCCTTATAGCCTTTGAAAATAGAATCACCCAATTGGCTGGTGAGGATCTGGACTGTTCCTGAGCTGACATTGAGGTCGGTGGTGCTCAACCAAGTGAGGATCCAGCAGTGCAACATCCATCAGACAACCATGCTGTGAGTCAGATCCCCTGTTCCCCAGGTCCATGCCATGCACCAATTATCTCACCTTGCTTTCGTGGGCACATCTGGGAAGCAGCTGAGGTGGTCCACGAGTCAGGTCCTCAACTCAAGCCCTGAAGAAACCTCGGAAAAAGAATCTGATGACACCCTAATTGAAGGCCCATCATAGCATCCACCCACACACAGAGACACAAACCTCAGTGGGACTTAGTTTTAAAATAGCCTCGGGATCACAATCTGGTGAGTGCATCGCACTGTCTGATTCACAGCAGGTGGAGGCAGGGACTTCCACATTTCTGGCACTCGGAGAACTGTTGGAGGCCAGAAATATGTTGAGTCCGAGTCAGATGAGGAGCCTCTGGACTCGGTCAAACCTCAGTTGCTGGAGTTGCAGAGGCAAGCTTGGGAATATGTCTGCTATACTCCTCAGATTGCAAGGTAAATGGAGGGGTCTGTCCGCCTTCAGTCTGAGGCATACCAAAGCACCGAGGTCAATGCTGCCAGGATGGTAGTTGCCATGGTGACCTTGGTCCTGGACATTGGTCCTGCATTTCTGCATGGACTGAACTCCATAGCTCCATAGTCAGCCTCCAACAGTGTTAACACGAGAGGGGTGTGAGGTAGCTCGATCTTATTCCAGCTTCCCCTTCTCCTTAAGGAATCAGCCAAGGGCCCTGCGGCACCCATAGGGAGGAAGATCAGCAGGTGCACACCCCGGGGGCCATCCACCCAGGTGACTCCGGGAGTGCCTGACCGATCTAAATCCTCTCTTCCCGTAACCCCAGCAGCTCCAGTTCCACGGGCCGAGGAGCGCGCACCTGGCCCACAGCAGGATCCTAAAAGCAGGCCGGGGCCCTCCAGATCTCAGCCCTCCAGAGGGCACCCATCAAGGTCATCACTCATAGGGCGTAGCAGTCAGCAGGCTGCCTCCACCTCCGCTGCAGAGTCAGGGGAACATCAAGACATAGCAGCAGAATTAGGAAGGTTAAGAAGATGTAGTTTCACAGCCTGGGCACGGGTGTTAATCACTTGTACACAATGCTCACTATTGTAAATAAACTCCTAAGAATGTCTCCCTGCCTATGGCTCCTTGTTATGATGAGCAGTGTTTGTGTCATTCAGATGTGAAACTTTGGTTCCTGCACAAGATAAAGGCAGGTGTCTCAGTCCAGGGCCTCTTCCCTGTGCAGTGTTCAACCTTCAGAATAAAGTGATGCTCCAGCTTCACACTCCCTGGACACATTACTGATGTCTGTACCTTGATGGTGCTTGTCATTGCTGCCAGAATGTCCTGGGCAGGTGTCACAGAGTTCCATCATTCTCTCTGTGTGCTCTTAGTACCTTTGAGGTGGGGCTAGCCCCCAGCTCTTCAGCATCTGTGACCAGTGATGCTGTGCTCCTGAAGGAGACAAGTGCTGAAGGCTGACAAAGGATCAGGTGTACCTAAAATTTCACAACAGCGTGTCCATGATATGACCCTGATCACAGAACGCAAGTGAGCTGCCCTCAGCCTGACAGGAGTCAGACATTCACAGAGGCCATGTGAAGATCTATGGAGTGTCCTCACTACATGTTGTCATCATCCTCCTGAAATCTAGAGACTTTTAGGGCCTCCACTGTGTCTCCATGACAGGAGCCTGAACACTGAGGGTATGCACACTGCCATCAGGCACACAGGAGTCAAACATTCACCGATGCAAGGCAAGGATGTCAGGAATGTCTTCACTGCATCTCGTCATCATCCTCCATGAATCTTGTGGCTATGAGGGCCTCCCGAGCGCGCCTGCCTCGTCTGGCCAGTGTGATGGCCTCACCGCCGACATCCTCACCTCTGAGGACATCAAGCATCGTCATCCCCTTCGACGTCCTCCTCATTGGAGAAGATGTGCAGCTCCCACATCTCCTCCTCAACCAGTCATCCTCCCATTGCAACATCAGACTGGGTTACGCGCAGCAATGGTGATGCATGATGCCCTCGTTGGACTGTATTGCAGTGCTCCACCAGACCTGCCGAGGCACTAGAACCTCATTTTCAAAATGCCTATTGTTTGCTGCACCAAAGTCCGGGTCGCAGCATGAGCCTCATTATACCATCGCTCTGCTGCAGTCTGAGGCCACCACAGGGGTGACACCAGCCATGTCCTCTGTGAGTAGGCTTTGACCCTGCAGCCTCTCTGGACCATGAAAAATGTCAGTTGAGCACTGGGAACTAGGGGATCTTTAACGTCCACCCAATCACTGGAACAATCAGTTGGTTTAACATTTCATCTGAAGGATGGCACCTCCATCAGCACAGTCCTCCCTCAGGAATGGTTTTGTAGCGTCAGCCATTTTGTGCTCCAGTCTCTGGAGGAGGGGTCAAATTCATCCTCCTTGGAGGTAAAAGCACCATGGCCAAGCCAAGAAGACACAACATAGTTCTGGAAAAATCTGCCAAAAAATTTAAGCTATGCTTTTTTGCTCCAAATATTTAACAGGGTACTCAAGACTGTAGTTTTAAATGTGAAGAAAGAGAAACAATTGGGAGGCAGTTGTGTACTATAAGGGTATCTGGCATAGCAAGGGTTAATGTAGGACTTGGAAACAGTACCACCCACACTGTGAGGTAAAGAGACACATTACCTGAGACTAGGGTCAGTTGTGGACTGGACTGAGATCTGGTAGAAGCAAGCATGGAGTTAGCTCACAGCTTGGGCTGTACCCTGTATATATGTACATATTCATGTGTTATCAATAAACACTTAATGTTCAACTATACAAGGCTCAAAACCTCTTTGTGAGACTGAATGAACAGACATACAACATGCAACAAGCTGTAGCACCAACACACTGCACAATAAAGTTGGAAGGAGAGTTTGGCCCTGTGAGCTCCTCAGGTGCTGATCTTCATTTTGTCAAGCGAAGGCCAGGCAGCAGCATGGCAAATCTCACCTGTTCCTTTGTGCTTTCAAGCAGCTAGTTAGAGAGTGGAGATGGAGGCCTGGAAAGAGGTTGTCTGCTTTCTGTGTTGATGCAGATGGTGAGTGGGTGGAGCAATAAGGGAGAAAAATTATAAAATGAGGAGCTGTACCTTCATAAATAAAACACCATGGTAAGAAAACCAGACCTATTAAGGCTGGAAATGAGTCTCTTGAGGTCCCATTAATTTTGAGCTCTGCAACCCAAATCAACTCTCAGGCAAAGCCTTCCACATCCATCAAACATCTGTGCCAAGTTCCACTGACACAACATAATAGTTTAGAGATAATCCTTTCACATTTGCACTTTCTTCACTGCCTGATCCTCTTAAACAGTGTATCCCGTCCTCCCTGCCCCCTCCTCATGCCCTCCATTTCTCCTACTTTGTGTTGCATTCCTTCCTTGGCTCTTCTACTTCACCATTGACCTTCTAACTTTCATGCCCAAGCACTTTGAATTTCTCTTCCAAAACCCTATTACACTGATTACTCTCAACATCTTTCATAAGCCTCTTGAAAACCTTTCTGTTGGGCCTTCCTGTTGGCTTAACTTGACTTTTCTTGTCTCCTGCTTTTTAAAAAAAAACATTTATGGGATGTGGGCATGACTGGCTAGGCCAGCATTTATTTCCCTTCAGAAGGGTCAACCACATTGCTATGGGTCTGAAGTCATATGTAGGCCAGACCAAATAAGGATGGCAGATTTCTTTCCCTAAAGGACATTAGTGAACCAGTTGGGTTTTTACAACAATCAGCAATGGTTTTATAGTCATCATCAGACTCAATTCCACATTTTTATTGAATTCAGATTTCACCATCTGCTATAGCAGGACTTGAACTCAGGCCCCAAGAGAATTACCCTGGTCTCTAGTATATTAGTCAGCAACAATACCACTATGCCACCACCTTCTCTAGCTCACTAAACCTCCCCAAAGCATCCTTGCATGCAGAGGTTGCTTCATTAATCAGTGGTTGCAAAACATCCTTTCACCAGTTGCAGCCCTGAGGAGGCTTGCCAATGGTTTGGTACCACCAGTGCTCATTTTTTTTAAGTTTGAAAGTTGAGGTAAATACCACAGATGTATTTAAGGGGAATTTAGGTAATGACGTGAAATAGAAAGACCGCAGAAGGTTATGGTGGTTGGATTAGATGTAGTAGACTGGGAGGAGGCTCATGCTCTTCTTGTTCATCCGTCGAGGGGAAGATGACCATGTCCATCATCTACGGTGTTTGGTTGGGTTTCAATAGGTATGTAGGTGACAGCTAAGTCCGATCCGCTACAGATAGGGTAGGGTACCACAGACGATTGAGTTTTGGACGAGTTGCTGGCTCGGGGTTTCCTCTCATTGTGTTTTTCCTCTGGGTGGGGATTTTCCACACCTGCCGGCCGCCGGGATCTTCCGGTCCCGCCGCAAGTCAATGGGCTTCTGGCTGGGGCCCCACCTCGCCCGTGGTGGGTCCTGCCCCCGACAGGGCTGGAAAAGTCCTGCCCTCTGACTCTGATATGTGATTGCTTTCGAAGGAGCCTGCACCCTCTGATTGCACCGAGTGCGCGATCCTGGGCAAGCTTCTCCCAGGACTCAGAGTCAGTGTCAAAACCAAGTGAAGCCTTCAGAGTTTCCTCATAGCGCTTCCTTTGACCACCATGAGAGTGTGCCCTGGACTCAAACTCCCCAGAGAAGATCCACTTTGGTAAGTGAGCGTCAGGCATTCTGGCTACATGGCCAGACTCAGTTGCGACTGTCTCAATATGGGGTGGATGCTTGGTGTCATATTATTTGCTCCTTCAGTGTGTGGCCTCTCCTGGTCAGCCAGAGCCTGTAGACGACAATGGCAATCCATTGCAGTACCTTGCCAAGCTTAACCATGCACCAATACATGGAAGTCCATAGTTGCTAACGTCCTCTTATGGCATGGTGCCTGAAGAGTGAGAGCGTGTGTAACTGATATAAGAGGCACAGGGATATAAATAATATACCAAAAATTGTAACTTGGACTGGAACATACACACCCACCACAAGCACAGCAGCATGTTCTACCCATACCTCACTTTGTCAGTCTGCACACACAACGGCCAGGATTTTACAGTCGGCGTGCAGAGGCGGGCCCAACATGTCGACATGTAAAACGTCGCGCGATGACATCGGGCGTGCGTCTCCAAGTCATCGCGATATTTCGTTCGGTGGACACGCGCCAGAGTCGGCTGTGCACCCGCCGATAATTAATAGGCCGTTAACAAAGTAATTAATTTCAAGTTTACACTGCCCGTCCAACTTCACGGTTGCCGGCAGGTGAAAAGGCCAAGCGGCCTTTGCATTTTTTAGGGAACCTCACCCACAAGCTGGGTGAGGTTTCCTAAAGCTTTTACAAATTAAGTGAAAAGTTTTCCTGAAAAATAAAAACATGTTCCGTCTCATGTGACACAGACACATGAGGGGACATGTTTCATTCAATTTTTATTACATTCATTTATTTTCTTCAAAAACGCTTCAATCTTCCTGAGGTAGCTGCGTGCCTCAGGGAGACAGAAGCGCTTTTTCACATGCATGTGTGAAAGAGTCCTGGACTCGACTCTCCTTCCTCCCCCTGCCCGCACAAGCTGCTCCCATATGACGCTGGGCAGGTCCTAATTGGCCTGCCCACGTAAAATGGCGGTGCGGAGCTGATTGCGGGCGGCAGTAGGCTCCATGACCGCCCCGTTCCTGCCCTTTCCCGGTGAGCCCGCCCAACGCGGGAAAAATTCTATCTAATGTTTGTTTATTTGTTCACAGGATGCGGACATCTCTGGCTAGGCCAGCATTTATTAGCCATCCCTAGTTGCCCTTGAGGAGGTGGTGTTGAGCTGCCTTCTTGAATCACTGCAGTCCATGTGGTTTAGGTACACCCACAGTGCTGTTAGAGAGGGAGTTCCAGGGTTTTGACCCAGCGACAATGAAGGGACAGCGATATAGTTCCTAGTCAGGATGTTGAGTGACTTGGAGGGGAATTTGCAGGTGATGATGCTCTCACGTGTCTGTTGTCCTTGTCCTTCTAGGTGGTAGAGATTGTGGGTTTGGAAGATGCTGTCGAAGGAGCTTTGATGAGTTACTGCAGTGCATCTTGTACATGGTACACACTGCTGCTACTGTATGCTGTTGTTGGAAGAAGTGAATGTTTAAGGTGGTGGATGGGGTGCCAATCAAATGATTTGCTTTGTCCTGGATGGTGTCAAGCTTCTTGAGTGTTATGGGAGCTGCATTCATCCAGGCAAATGGGGAGTATTCCATCAGAATCTTGACTTGTGCCTTGTAGATGGTAGATAGGCTGTGGGAGTCAGGAGGTGGGTTACTCGTCACAGAATTCCCAGTCTCAGGCCTGCTCTTGTAGCCACAGTATTTATATGGCTAGTCCAGTTCAGTTTCTGTTCAATGGCAATCCTCAGGATGTTAATTCTTGGATCGTGAGACGTGGCATCATTTCCTTCAATGAGTCTTCACTTACAGTTTTTTAAAGTGATCCCACAACATCCCCTTTGTTTTCCAAAGATAAATCCATATCGCATTAGTCAGGAAACATAAGTACAATATACAATGGGGCTGTGGTTCAGATTAATTATGCAGGAATACGATAAAATTTAGTTTACAATTACACAAATCTAAGAATCAGGAAAATGCAGAAGAGGTCTATTTATTCGACCATACCTTGTGATTGTACACCTCTGCTCCTAACCATGATCATCACAACTCTTCTGATTCACTGACAATTCAGAACTTTTGTCAACCTGTTATTCATCTGCACATGGGGCATCCATGTCTTTGCCATAGAAACTTGTCTCTGACGTTATCCTTGTCCCAGGAGTGTCAGGTGCAGTAACATTGTATAACTTTCTGAGTTGACTTTGGTTTCGTTTGAGAATTATCTTGACCTCATCCGATCTGGGCTGGTCGCATATCCTAACAACCTCTGCAGGATGCCAAGTTCCTGATGAATGATTGCGAACTCCAATCTTTAGTCTTACTCATAACTGAGCTGATTCTGGTCCTTCTTGCATGTCATATGATGCCTTCCTCTTCCCTTTATTGGAAAGAAGTGCAACTCTGATTGTCGAAAACATAGAAAATGCCGACGACTGGGTCAGGTAGTTCCTATCTGCCTCCTATGTTCATTTTTCATTGTTCCAATGTACTTTTCTCTTTTTTTTTATCTCAGCCAAATGCGCAACCTCTATCTTTTTTTCTGGTTTGGCCATTACAGCTCATTTACAGCTGCTAGGCTATTTAAATGTGTTTCCGGATCAATGCACTGATTTGCTAAGCTTTTATTCTCACAAACCACACAGTGGTGACGTTCCTGTATTTGGCTACAATCAGCATTCAGCAAGTTACAAGTCACAGGATCACAGAATTGTTACAGGATGGAAGGAGGCCATTCGACCCATCGTGTCTGAACGAGCATTTTGCTTGGTGCCATTTTCCTGCACATTGCCTCTTTTCAAGTAACAGCCTAATGCCCTCTTGAATGCTTCGATTGAACCTGCCTCCACCACAATCTCAGGCAGTGCATTCCAGACCTTAACAACTCGCTGCGTGAAAAAGTTTTTCCTCATATCACTTTTGCTTTTTTTGCAGATCACTTTAAGCCTGTGCCTTCTCGTTCTCTTTCATGAGTGGGAACAGTTCCTCCTGATCTACTCTGTCCAGACCCTTCAAGAGTTTGAAATCTTTATCAAATCTCCTCGCAGCCTTCTCTTCTCCAAGGAAAACTGTCCTAATTTCTCCAATTTATCTTCATTACTGAAGGTCTTCCTCACTGGAATCCTTCTTGTGAATCTTTTCTGTACTGTCTCCAATCCTTCACATCCTTCTTAAAGTGCAGCCCCCAGAACTGGATGCAATACTCCAGTTGTGACTGAACATGTGCCTTTTACACATTCAACATAACCTCCTTGCTCTTGTACTCTATGCCACTATTAATAAAGCCTAGGATACGTATGTTTTATAAACCACGCTCTCAACCTGTCCTGGCACCTTCAATGACTTATGCACCCAGGTTTCTCTGCTCCTGCCCTCCTTTTAGAATTGTACCCTTTATTTTATATTGTCTCTCCATGTCCTTCGTACCAAAATGAATCACCTCAAACTTCTCCACATTGAACTTGAAGATTCCTTTGGCAGCCTCCAGTTCTGGAAGCTGCCATCAAATTTTTGGCAATCTAATCTACCCTAACCATCTCTGCAGTGTCTTCAGTTGCATCAGACCTACCCGGATAGAGCTAATTTCGGATCTCTATCTGACTCAATGCATTCCGTGCTGCAAGCTTCCCTGCATTTCAGTGCAGTGCTGGCTTTATGTATTGCAATGATATGTAAAATCTGGCATACTGGAAGTCATGCTACAGCTGGCCCAGCTGTGCCTACAACATGAAACAATTGTGGTACCCATTCCAACTTCCCATAGCTACACTGCAAGGTTATTGTTCCAACGCACTTGATCAGTGAGCCATCAGCTGGGATTTTCCACTCCTGGCCCAGGTCCTGTGGTGGGGGCTGGGAGGGGGAGTTAATCCCAGTGGGAGTTAAGCCCAGTGGGAATTCGTGCCAAATTGCGCGATGCTGGACTCATCAATGATGCAGTCAGGAGTTTCCCGACACATAGTGGGGTGGGCTGGACGATGTATCCGGGTGCCATATATAAAAGGTGCAGGGCCATCAACTTCTTTGTCACGAGCCCACCGTAAAGGAGGAGATGGCCCGCCAATCCCAGGGAGCTCTGCACCCACCCCCCTCCCCCCAATTCCTTTGATGTGCTTCTCGATGCAGTGGAGGCCAGGAAGGGGTATCCTGTACCCCAAGGATGGAAGGAGGAGGCCGAGCCATGTGATCAACCCTACATGGGAGCGAGTCTCCAGGGTGGTCAGTGCCCCGCAATGCCAGAAACAGATGAATGACCACATCCGTGCTGCCAGGGTAATTGAACCCCCTACTGCTCACACTCACATCATTGAATGGTAGAGGGGGCATTAGCCTCAGTGGCAAGGGCACCATCTGTGCGGCCCATGCATAAAAGAGCTGCTCAACGTGATAAGGTGATGCCTTATAGGCCACTGCTGTCCATCTACTCTGCAGGTGGAGAGGCCACTGTGGGTCCTTGACCCTTCCTCATGCTGTCTGGGAGTGGGGGGGGGAGAAGAGGGTCAGGTGCTGAGCGCACCAGCAAGCCTTATCCTTCTATCTGCAAGGGCTCAACGCTCTGGAAAGTGCTGCATGAGAATCTTTGTGGACAACCTGCAGTGCATCAATCGCATGGCACACAATCCAGTGGGTTATTTGTAAGACTAGAAGCATATATGAAAGATATATGAAACCCAAATGCTGGAAAAGTTATGCACAAGAGAGAGAGAGAAGATGGGAGGGGGCAGCCAAGCTGGCCGGAGAGGAACCAGACCGAGCCTGCGCAGATGGACAGGTCAGCGGGCAGCCTCTGTCCAGTAAGGATCCAGGCATAATGTAGTTACATAGGAACATGGGTCATGTGTTCCTCCAAGTTAGAGGCAGCTCATGCAGCCACTTGCTCTCTCCTCTCTCACTTGCAGGTGCCAGCAGGAAGCGGGGAAGGCCAGAAGGAGAAGCCCAGCCCACAGAGGACCGAGAGCATTGGGGAGGAGGAAGAAAGTGCACCTGTAGACTCATCACAGCAGTCACCTGCCCGGTCACCTCCACCAGCCTAGAGGCACTCACCTCGGAGGGTACAAGACCTAGTTTAGGAAGGGTCTCAAGTTCTGGTGCTCGCTGCACAGACATATGTCTGAGCAGGAGGAGGCAGGTTCAGCCAAGCTCACCGGCATTTTGACGACCGCTGGGGAAGAGGCATCTGCGACGTCCAAGTCAGATGACGAACCTCTGGGATTGGCCCTGCCCAAGATGCTGGCAGATGCAGTGAGAGGCTGTGGAACATCAGGCAGAGGTGGCAGAGACCCTCAACAGAGTGGCACACGGGCAGTGGAGCTGTCTGCTTGCTCTCTGATCAAGTGGTTCCGATCTGTTCACACATCAGCGGTGTAGTGTTGTCGGAGTGAGTCTATCAGCAGCAAATGCAGAGGGCCAGAAGGAAAAGACAGCTCAGACCAGTACTCTTAGTACAGTACAGTACAGTACCAGTACAGTTTTACTGGTGTTCCATTTTAAGGTAGACAAGACCAGTTCAAACCTGTATTCTTATTTCCCAACTTTTACTGGTTTTACTGGGAAGGTATGATTTGAAGGTAAGTTCCAGGGTCTGGAGTGCAAGACAGCCGGAGCAGAGGGGCCCGGGCGAGGCAGCCGGAGCAGAGGGGCCCGGGTGAGGCAGCCGGAGCACAGGGGCCCAGGTGAGGCAGCCGGAGCAGAGGGGCTCGGGCGAGGCAGTCGGAGCAGAGGGGCCCGGGTGAGGCAGCGGGAGCAGAGGGGCCCGGGCATGAGGACACAATAAATGAGATGTACAAGCATTAAAATTAAGTTCCCAACGTTGGACAGTGGGAAACACAGTTCGCCATTGACGGGCAGGGCAGATGACTGCAAACTGGTTTCACGACAGTATGAAACCAATTTTTGGCCTTCTCACCATATTGTCCACTCACGGCTGCCATGACGCCCACTGCCAATGGGACCAGGTGATTCTGCCCATCATTTTTGTGTCAGTTCTCTGCAATTGAAACTCAGCTAGTCTCACTCCTCAACCTTTTCCCTGTAAAATCTTTTCTCTTCAGATAATTATCCAGTTCCCTTTTGAAAACCACAGTTGAATCTGTCTCTTCCACATGTTCAGGCAGTGCATTCCAGATCCAAACCACTTGTTGCATAAAGAAGTTTTTCCCCATGTCACCTCTGGCTCTTTGTTAATTACCTTAGGGTTCTCAACATTCTGCCGGTGGGAATAGTTTCTCCCCATTTACTCTGTCCAGACCCCTCATGATTTTGAACATGTGTAACAAATCTCCTCTCAGCCTTCTCTTCTCCAAGAACAGTCCTGGCTTTGCCAATCTATCCACGTAACTGAAGACTCTCATCCTTGGAACCATTCTCGTAAATCTTTTTTCTGCATTCTTAATAAAACATTCACATCCTTCCCATTGAGGCTGAGCCAGTGTTTTATGAAGGTTCATAACTTACTTGCTTTTGTACTCTGCCCCTTTTTATAAAATCCAGGATTCGGTATAATTTATTAACTGCTTTCTGTCCTGCTACCTTCAATGATTTATGCACATATATACCCAGGTGCCTCTGCTCCAGCATTTCCTTTAGAATTTTACCCTTTATTTTATGTCACCTCTACTCGTTCTTCTGACCAATATGTATCACTTCACACTTCCCTACATTAAATTTCATCTGCCGCATGTCTGCATATATCCTCTTGAAGTCTATCACTATCTTCCTCACAGTTCACAATACTTCCAAGCCTTGCATTATCTTCAAATTTTGCAATTGTGCCCTGTACATCCAGGTCCCAGTTTTTAATATAAATCAAGGAAAGCAGTGGTTCCTCTATATGCCATCCCCCAGTCGGAAGTAAGTAAGGCTTTCCATAATCCATGTTTTTAATAGGATTGAATTAAATGACTAAACTGTTGCATAATGAAATTCTAGCTATGCTAAAGACCAATGATTCAAAATACCACCCTGGTGCAAAATGCTCTGAGCTTGGCCTCCTACATTGCCTTGCCCAATGTCCACCCACACCACACTCTTTACACAGGGCCTGGTACGTCAGACAACTACGAATTGCATGAGTCAAGCCACATTTACCACAAGGCTTGGCATATTCCTGAGCCTTGGTTATCATGTCAATTGTCATAGCCACCCCCAATGCTTGTAACTGTTGGCACCCACAAGTTTCACAATTCTTACTGTGAAGAAGAAGGCCTAACAAAAAGGGCAAACCCGTGGGAACCCTGTGCTTCTAAAAAAGAAAACCTGTGACAAAGCTACTATTTTTGAAGAAGCTGACACATCAAGAAAATGGCACTTAAATACCCACTGATGAATTGGAAAACATCAGGTATAGTGCATGCATTTAAATTATTACGCCAATGAATGGAACTATGTTCCTGAGGTCAAGGACTGAGTGAACCAGTGAAACAGGCTGCAAAAATCAAGATTGCACTGTTCATGAGGGACTGCATCAGACTAACATGTCAGGATTGATGGCTGAGGATCAGAAGGACCTTGCAAGAGGTGGGCACTTTTAGAAAATCAACTCAAAGTAAAGGTCAACTTCTGACTCCATAGGTTACAGCTGATGACATACCGGCAATGACATGATGACTCCATCGGCCAGTTTGTTTCAAGGTGCCGAAGCAAAGGCCAGGAGAGCGACTTCATAGGCATTGAATTGCCAGGACAGGTTTTGGAACTAGTCATTGCATCTACCCCAGTACAGACTTTTCAAAAAGACCTACTAGAGAAGCAGAAAGGGGAGAGCATCAAGGCATTACTCAACTCAATAGTGGCACAGCCGCAGCTCCTCTGATGTTGCTGTGGGGTCATGCCTGCTCTTTCAGAATAGACCCTGCCAACGAAGTGCGTTAGCATCGCAATCCACACGTAGCAATGGTGATGTGCCATTGCCCACGGTGACGTGCTGTTGCCCAAGGCGATGTGCTGTTGCCCACGGCGATGTGCTGTTGCCCACGGTGACGTGCTGTTGCCCACGGCGATGTGCTGTTGCCCACGGCGACGTGCCGTTTTCCATGGGGATGTGCTGTTTTCTATGATGGCATGGCGTTTTCCATGGTGGTGTGCCGGTTTCCATGGTGACGTGCCATTTAATACGGCGATGTGCCGATTTCCACGGTGACGTGCCGATTTCCACGGCGATGTGCCATTTTCCACGGTGATGTGTCGATTTCCACGGTGACGTGCCGATTTCCACGGCGACGTGCCATTTTCCATGATTTCTCACTTGCTACCAGAACGTTGCATCACACAAATCCAGTGGCTATTCTGCCCCTTCACCACCAAAATCTGACTGCTGCATGGCTACAATATCCCTCCAGCTCTTCAACCTCCCGGTCTCCTTTGTGTGGTGGGGTCTTCTGCAGTGCTGAACTTCCGAGTCCAGGTGAGCAGTCAGCTGGCACTTTGTTGCACTTGGTGCTCAGAATTTCTCCAGCTCTGTCACACTGTTGTGTATGGGATTCCTCAAAAATCCTCAAACACTGACACAATGTTATATTATTTTCTCCTTTAGTGTGTGCGGCTGATATAAGGGTCACAGGAATATGAACAATATACAAATATGAAGGTTATTTTTTTGTAACTTGAACTGGAACATATATACACACCACAAGTACAGGAGCACATTCTGCATGCGTCTTACTCTGCCAGTCTACAACCCCAATTCTTGGGTCATGTGAGATGTGAAACCACTTTCCTTTCGTGACTCTTCACTTACAGTCTCTTAAAGAGACCCCACAACGCTTGGCATGCCAGCTCAGGAAGCACCTCAGTGTGCATTTTGTCCTGCATCTGATTTTCAGAAGCTCCTGAAGACAGCTGAAGTGAAAGTGGTTGAGCTTCTTGGTATGACGCTGGTACACAGCCCAAGTCTTGCATATGTAGAGCAGGGTGGGCAAGACTATTGCTCTATACACTTTCAGTTTGGCAGGCAGACTTATTCCTCATCATTCCCAGACTGATGTTCGAAGTCTGTTGAAGGCTACACTTGCTTTGGCAGTTCTTGCATGTGTCTCATCATTAATATAGACAGCTCATGTAGGAGGTTCGTGTGGAGCATAAACAACAGCATACACCGAATGCCTTCTTTCTGCACTGTAAATTATATTGAATTCCATGTTTCTATGAATCTGGTCTCTTAAATAGCTTTCTGGTGACGGGTCCAAAGGGGTTTGAAACCACTTCTCTGCCAACATGGCTAACAGAAAGGAGAGAGTGATTGACCGCTTTTACTTCAGGGAGGTGTTCAGGCCTAGTTTCACAGCTGGCAGCTGCAGCCAAAGTCAAGATTCCTGTAAAGGCTAGTGACACATTGAAATTTTGTTTGACACCAGTCAAATAATCTTTTCATATGCTTGGGCACAAACCAATTTAATACAGCTACTCTGTGAATGCTCATTTCCACTCTAAATGTGCAGAATTTAGGAAATTAAACTGGTGTGAAATGGGAGTACCAAGTGACCTTTTCTTGCTACAGGCCAAGGCACTCTGACACATTCACCCCCAAGATAATTCTGCTGGTATATATGGGCAGACTTGACAGTCTGTTGTGTTGTATCAATGTCATAAAGCTTTGTAGGGAACCTTGGTTGCCCATGGTATTCAGTAGATTGACATGGGAGGGAAATGCTAGCCACACACGGTAACCATGAGCCCTTCATACAGGATCTGTATAGCTCAGAGGAACGGATGAACAAGGAGCAGGAGTAGGCCATTCAGCCCCTTGAGCCTGCTCCACCATTTAATAAGATCATGGCTGATCTGATAGTAACCTTAAATCTGCATCCCACCTACACCCCCCGATAACCTATCACCCCCTTGCTTACCAAGAATCTATCCATCTTTGCCTTAAAAATATTCAAAGACTCTGTTTCCACTACCTTTACAGGAAGAGTCCCAAAGATTCATGACTCTCAGAGAAAAAGTTTCGCCCCATCTCCGTTTTAAATGGGCGACCCATTATTTTTAAACAGTGACCCCTAGTTCTAGATTCTCCCAGAGGAGGAAATATCCTCTCCACATCCACCCTGTCAAGACCCCTCAGGATGGTATTTAAGGAACATATTCATGAATTACAACAATTATTCATTCCTGTCTGATGCAAAAATGAAACAGGAAAGGTCACACATCCATGGATTATAAAAGAAATTAGGGATAGTATTAGATCCAAAGAGGAGACATATAAAATTGTCAGAAAAAGCAGCAAGCCTGAGGATTGAGAGCGGTTTAGAATTCAGCAAAAGTGGACAAAAAGACTGATCAAGAAGGGGAAAATGGAGTATGAGATTAAACTTGCAGGAAACATTAAAAACTGACTGCAAAAGCTTCTATAAATGTGTGAAAAGAAAAAGATCAGCAAAGACAAATGTCGGTCCCCTACAGTCAGAAATGGGGAAAATTATAATGGGGAGCAAAGAAATGGCAGATGAACTGAACACATATTTTGGTTCTGTCTTCACAAAAGAGGACACAAATAATTTCCCAGAAATGTTAGGGAACCAATGGTCTAGTGAGAGGGAGAAATTGAAGAAAATCTGTATTAGTAAAAAAAAAATGGTGCTAGAGAAATAAATGGGGTTAAAGGCTGAAAAATCCCCAGGGTCTGATTATCTACATCCCAGAGTACTAAAGGAAGTGGCCCTGGAAACATTGGATGCATTGGTGGCCATCTTCCAAAATTCAAGACTCTGGAGCAGTTCCTACAGATGGGAGGGTAGCAAATGTAATCCCACTATTTAAAAAAAGGAGGGAGAGAAAAAACAGAGAATTACAGACCAGTCAGCCTTACATCAGTAGTGGGAAATGCTAAAGCATATTATAAAAGATGTGGTTACAGAACACTTGGAAAGCATTAACGGGATTAGACAAAGTCAGCAAGGGTTTATGAAAGGGAAATTATGCTTAACTAATCTACTGGAGTTTTTTGAGGATGTAACTAGTAGAATAGATAAGGGAGAACCAGGGGATATGGTGTATTTGGATTGCAAGAAGGCTTTTGATAAGGTCCCACATAAGAGGCTAGTGGGCAAAATTAAAGCACATGGGGTTGGGGGCAATATACTGACATGGATTGAGAATTGGTTGACAGACCAGAAACAGAGAGAGGGGATAAATGGGTCTTTTTCTGTTGGCAGGTGGTGACTAATGGTGTACCGCAGGGATCAGTGCTTGGCCCTAGCTATTCACAATATATATAAATGACTTGGATGAGGGAACCAAATGCAATATTTCCAAGTTTGCTGATGACACAAAACTGGGCAGGGTTGTGAGTTGCGAGGAGGATGCAAGGAGGCTTCAGGGTGATTTAGACAAGTTGTGTGTGAGGGCAAACACATGGTAGATGCAGTATAACATGGATAAATGTGAAGTTATATGCTTCGGTGTGAAAAACAGAAAGGCAGAGTATTATTTAAATGGTGATACATTGGGAAATTTGAATGTACAAAGGGGCCTGGCTGTCCTTGTACACCAGTCAGTGAAAGTAAATAGGCAGGTGTAGCAAGCAATTAGGAAGGTAAATGGTATTTGGCCTTCATTGCAAGAGGATTTGAGTTCAGAAGTAGGGATGCCTCGCTGCAGTTATACGGGGCCTTGGTGAGACCACACCTGGAGTATTGTGTGCAGTTTTGATCTCCCTACCTAAGAAAGGATATACTTGCCATAGAGGGGGGTGAGTAAAGGCTCACTAGGCTGATACCAGCGATGACAGGACTGTCGTATGAAGAGAGATTGGTTCGACTGGGCCTGTATTCACTAGAGTTTGTAAGAATAAGAGGGGATCTGATTCAAATATATAAAATTCTAACAGGGCTGGACAGACTAGATGCAGGGAGGATGTTTCCCTGGTTGGGAAGTCTAGGACCTGGAGTTACAGTCTCAGGATATGGGGCAGACCATTTAGGACTGAGATGAGGAACGATTTCTTCACTCAGAGGGTGGTCAACCTGTGAAACTCTGTACCACAGAAGGCTGTGGAGGCTGGGTCACTGACTATGTTCAAGAAATAAAATGATAATTTTTTGGATGTTAGGGGCATCAAAGGGTATGGAAAGAAAGCGGGAATATGGTGTTGAAATAGAGGATCATCCATGATCGTATTGAATGGCGGAGCATGCTCGAAGGGCTGAATGGTCTACACCTGCTCCTAGTTTCTATGTTTCTTACATGTTTCAATCAAGTTGCCTCTTACTCTTCTAAACTCCAGTGGATACAAGGCTAGCCAGTCCAACCTTTCTTCATAAGACAATCTGCCCATTTCAGGTATTAATCTAGTAAACCTTCTCTGAACTGCTTCCAGTGCATTTACATCCTTCCTTAAAAAAGGTGACTAATACTACAGTATTCTAGATGTGGTTTCACTAGTGCTCTGTATAACTGAAGCATAACCTCCTTACTTTTGTAATCAATTCCCCTCACAACGAATGATAACATTCTATTAGCTTTCCTAATTACATGCTGTACCTGCACACTATCCTTTTGAATCATACACTAAGACACCCAGATCCCTCTGCATTTCAGAGCTCTGCAGTTTCTCACCATTTAGATAATATGCTTCTCTTTTATTCTTCCTGCCAAATTGACAATTTCACATTTTCCCACATGATACTCCATTTGCTAGATCTTTGCCCACTCACTTATCCTATCTATATATATTTGTAACCTCCTTTTGTCCTGTTCACAACTTACTTTCCTACCTATCTTTGTGTCATCAGCAAATTTGGCATCCATCCCATCCACCCCTTCATCCAAGAGATAACAGCTGAGATCCCAGCACTGATCCCTGTGCGTAAAATGAATGTGCATAAACTTATTGAAACTGTCAAGACAACTGTCAAAGGAACAATCAAAAGAACTGTCCAACTCTCAAAGCATTTTAAGGTCCTTTCCTTTAACTATTAGAAAAATCTGTCTGCATTGTTAAAAAATCAATGCTAGCTATTTCACTCTTTCTGCTGACATAAGCCTGAGGTATATCTTTACATGATTAGTGCTGCATGACTGATTTCACAACTGATCATTATCACAGTGAGGTGCATGCACTGTTTGATTCACAGCTCCAAGTGATTACAAACTCTTTGAAGTGGGGCTATGAATACAAATGCTTGTTTTCGTAAGAGATTAAAGAAAGTCAAATGTAGTGAATGGGTTTTATCAATAAGAATTGTTTTTTTTTTGAAATAGTGAATAACAGCTTCTAACATTTTCCCTGTGACAGATATTAAGCTAACTGGCCTGTAGTTTCCTGCTTTCTGTCTCCCCCTCTTTTTGAATAATGGAGTTTCATTTGCTATCTTCCAATCTAATGGAACCTTCCCCGAATCTAGGGAGCTTCGGAAAATTAAAACCAAATGCATCAACTGTCTCACTAACTCAGTTGTGGTTTTGCTTAAAGCCCTTCAAGTTTCTCATGTTTCACACAACAACTTTGAGTAAACAAGAAAATCAGAACATGTTTTGTCTTTTGTAACTTATTCTGTTTTACCACCCCACAAACAGGGTAAGTACCTTTGTTTTTAAACAGTGAGAGGAGGTTGGAATGATTATGTTCCAAAAAAGGGGTCTATACATTGAGGCAGGGGGCATATGTGAGGGACTAAATGAGTACTTTATATCTGCCTTTACCAAGGAAGATGACGCTGCCCAAGTCATAGTGAGAGAGGAGGTAACGGAGACATTGGGTAGGCTAAAAATTGATAGAGAGGAAGCATTAGAAAGGCTAGCTGTGCTTAAAGTCAATAAATTACCAGGACGGTGTGGGATACATCTGAAGATCCTAAGGGGGGTAAGGGGGGAAATGACGAAGGCACTGTCCATCAATCTTCCAAACTCACTTGGATAGGTGCAGTGAGTCAGGGGTATGAGGTGGCATGAATTGGCATAGATGGAGAATGGGGGAGTGTGTGTGAAGGGGTAAGGGGTTGTGAGGAGAGGGGGCTTAAGGGCTGTTTTTTGTTTTATTCATTTTTTGACATCTTCCACAAAATTCCAGGGCACTGAGACAGGTTTTCCGTATAGCCCGCCTTCGCACCCAGCGGCTTCCGAACTCTTTCCGGGGGTGCCCACCATGACTCCCACCTTCACCTGCCCCAAACCCGGACCAAACTTGGAACTTCCGGGCCACTTTTGAGGAGTTTGAGGAGTTGTGAATTGTCCCAACCTGGGATTGTAAATTCGGGCCATAGGGTACAAAAGCAAGGAAGTGAAGATGAAACTTTATGAAACACTGGCTTGGTCTCACTGGAGTATCGTGTCACATTCTGAGTACCACACTTTAGAAAGGATGTGGAGGCTTTTCAGAGGACGCAGATTTGCAGAAAACATTTATGTGAGAATAGTTCCAAGGATGACGGGCTTCAATTATGTAGATAAACTGGAGAAGCTGGGGTTGTCCTCTTTAGAGAAACAAAGGTTGAGAGGAAATTTTCTAGAAGTGTCCAAAATCATAAAGAGCTCAGCAACCTCAATAACAAGAAGCAAAAACGGAAAGTGTTGGAAAAACTCAGCAGGTCTGACGGCATCGGTGGAGAGAGAAACAGAATGACAGGTGCCATCTATAGAGCCTGGGTCTAGCGAAGCACCTAGGAGCAAAGGCTCTCTATGGATCTTCAGCTGCGTGTGCAGTAGTCCCTGCTGCTCCTTCATCTTGAGGGAGGTTCTCTTCCCTTTGCTGAGCCAGGCACTTCTGCCGCACTCTTCTTCTTCTCCTCTGCTCCCTGTAAACCATGAGGCATACAGTTAAATCACCAGGCTGCATGATCCTGATGTTCTTCTCTGGCAGTATCAAAAAGAGAGATGTGTGGGTTAGCATGTGTGTCCTAAGAAGCTCTCTTTGTTAAGTCTCAAGGCCCCTTCATGCATGCCGGAAAGTGCTGGCTAGCACTTGGGTGGCCAGTGTGTTGTGCGCTCATTGACTGTCCGAAACCCACCCACCTCTGCCCCACTCCACTTGACCGATTGGCGGCAGCTTCGGCCACTGGACTGCACCTGAGCTGAGAGCACAGGGTTTTGGTGGAGCAAAGGACAGGCATTTTGAAAGCCAGTTTCTGTTGCTTTGACAGATCAGTGGAGTACCGCAACACAGGCCACTGAGGATGTTGCGCATCATCATTGCTTGTGTGTTGTACACAGTTTGGCACTGCAACTGGGGGAGGATCCGGCTGAGGAGATGGAAGAGCTGCACGTCTCCTTCGTTAAGATGGACGTCGAAGGGGATGACAGTGATGAAGCCCTTGAAGGTGAGAATGCTGGGAATGAGGCCATTGCACTGGCACACTCGGGAGGCCCTCATAGCTGCAAGATTCATGGGGGGTGAAGACGAGATGCAGTGAGGACATTCTGACATCCTTACCTTGCATCTGTGAACCTTTGACTCCTGTGTCCCTGATGACAGCGCACATAATCCTCAGTGCTCAGGCTCCTGTCATTGGGATGCTGCAGACGCCCTAACAGTCAATAGATTACAGGAGGATGATGACATCATGCAGTGAGAACACTCCATAGATCTTCACATTGCCTCTGTGAATGTCTGACTCCTGTCTGGCAGCTCGCTTGCACCCTGTGATCAGGATCATATCATGGACACGCAGTCATGGAACTTTAAATGCACCTGATCCTCTGTCAGCTTTCAGCACCTGACCCCTTCAGGAGCACAGTGTCACTGGTCACAGATGCTGAAGAGATGGGGGGCCAGCCCCACCTTAACGTTGCTAAGGGCACACAGAGAGAATGATGGAACTCTGTGACGCCTGCCCAGGACATTCTGGTAGCAATGACCAGCACCATCAAGGTGCTGACATCAGTAATGTGTCCAGGGAGTGTGAAGCTGGAGCATCACTTTGGTCTGAAGGTTACACACTACACAGGGAAGAGGCCCTGGACTGAGAAACCTGCCTTTATCTTGTGCAGGAACCAAGGTTACACATCTGAATGACACGAATACTGCTCATCGCAACAAGGAGCCATAGGCAGGAAGACATTCTTGGGACTTTATTGACAATAGTGAACATTATGTACAAGTGATTAACACCCATGCCCAGGTTGTGCAATTACATCTTCATAACCTTCCTAACCCTGACACTACATCTTTGTGCTCCCCCGACATCCACAGCGGAGGTGGAAGTGGCCTGCTGACTGCTACGCACTGTCTGTGATGACCTTGGTGGGTGTCCTTTAGAGGGCTGAGACCTGGAGAGCCCTGGCCAGCTTTGGGTGTCCTGCTGTAGGCCAGCAGCACCATCCTGGGCCTGTCGAGCTGGAGCTGCTGGAGTCACAGAAAGATAGGATCTGGATCAGTCGGACATTCCCGGAGTCACCTGGGGTGGCCCCGGGGTGTCGAGCAGCTGGTCCTCCTTCCTATGGATGCCCAGTGGCCACTGGCTGACTTCTTGAGGAGAAGGGGAAGCTGGGGTGAGATCGAACTGCTCCGCACGCCTGTCACGTTGACACTGTTGGAGGCCAACTATGGCATCAGTAATGGAGTTCAGCAGTGCAGGGCCGATGTCCTGGACCAAGGTTTCCCCGGCAGCTGCTATCCTACCAGTGTTGACCTCAGTGCATTGGCATGCCAGCACTATCACCTCAGCCTGAAGGCAGACGGACTCCTCCATCATGCCTTGCAATTTGAGGAGTGCAGCGGACATCCCTTCCTGATGTTCCCGAGCTTGCCTTTGTAGCTCCAGCAACTAAGGTATCACCGAGTCCAGAGGCTCCTCATCTGACTTGGACTCAGCAGATTACTGGCCTCCAGCAGCCCTCCAAGTGCCAGAAACCTGGGAAGTCCCTGCCACCGCCTGCTGTGGATCAGACAGTCTGCTGTGCACCAGATTGTGACCCTGAGGCTATTCTAAAACTAGGTTCCACCGAGGTGTGTGTCTCTGCGCTGGTGGAGGGTATGGGTGAGGCTGTGATATATCTTCAATTAGGTCATCATCAGATTCTTCTTCTTAGGTGTCTCTGGTGTTTGAGTTGAGGACCTGGCTCATGGACCCCCTCAGCTGTATCCCAGATATGCCTGTGAAAGCAAGGAGAGATAATCAGTGCATGGCCAAGACTGCAGAACAGCAGAAGCCAATCATAGCGTGATTGTCTGATGGATGTTGCACTGCTGGATCCTCACTTGGTTGAGCATCGCCGACCTCACCTTCAGCACAGGAACAGTCCAGATCCTCACTGGCCAGCTGGATGACTCTATTTTTCTGTGAGGACCATGATATCGGACATTACTCCACCAGCCTGTGAGCTCTCCCTTTTGTTGTGTGTCAGCTTATCCTGCATGATGGAGAGATTGTAAGCAGGACAACTGCCAAGCCAGATAACAAGGATGCCTGGCATGTGTGTCAGCGGTGAGTTGTGCCATGGACGAGATGAGGACACAATCTGTCTACTTGATGAAGGTGTGTGTGAGAGAGTGAACGATGTTGTCCCTTCATCTGGCAGTGAGTGAAATCCCTGTGGATGTGTGATGGGTTTGTGAGTGTTTGAGTTGAGATGATGAGAAGAGTCCAGTAATCGAATACCAATTCATGCTACGGGATTTCAAAGTTAAGCAGTTTCATTGGGTTATACCACATAACAGAGTCCATAACATTTTCTTCCATGGACCGATTGTCTTTTTGAATCTATCCATGCCTCATATGCTTCCAAGAACTCATTTTTTTTGTAAATCTTATCCAAAAATTGTAATAGAAGGGTTAATCCCTCTTTGCTATCCAAGTCAGCCACGTCCATTTCTGAAAATACTTCACTGCTAATCGTCCATTTTCCTGGTAATGACAAAGCCATATCCGTACCTTGCTTCCTCTGGGATAAAAAGGTAACCTGTGTCTACATTTACACTTTAGGGCAGAAATTTGGGTGGGGCGGTTGGGTGCGCACCCAGTCCACTCAAGCATAAAATGACAAGCGATGATGTCGGGCGAGCGTCCCGATGTCATTGCGCACTCGCGTGATATTTCAGTCAGCGGCAGTGTGCCCGCCGACAATTGTCAGGCCTATGAAGACCATTAAAGTAATAATTGACTGAAATGTTTTGCAGGCGAAAAGGCCAAGTGGCCTTTGGATTTTTTCCGGAAACCTCATCCACGGGCGGGATATTAAATATTAAATAAAAATGTTAAAATTTCATTCATGCCACGTCCCTGCTCATGTCTCATGAGGGGACATGTTTTTAACAGTGGTAAATTTTTTATCTTTGTGTCTTTAAACCTTCAGCCCGAACCTCCGTGCTCGGCCTCCTCCTGCCACCACCCTGGCAGCCCCTCAGCGCTGCGGTGCGTATTTCACGCTGGGACAGCTGTTAATAGGCCAGCCAGTGTGAAATCGATGCCGGGGCCCGATCGCGGGGCAGCGGTCGGCTTCGTGACTGCTCCCGGGCCACCCCCTCTCGATAAGGTAAAAATCCTGGCCTATTTTTCCACTGTTGACATGGTTCAGACTCAGAAAAAAAAACCGGTGGATATGTCAAAGCTTGCAATTTTGTATCGGCGTCCTGCCATTCTGTACCTGAGGTTACCAGGAATAGTATGTTTCTTTCTCACTCAGAGGATGGAGGCAAAGCTTATTCAACGACCAATCACCCAAGCTCGATGTTCATCCTCTGCTACCATGTTAGCTCCATTATTCATACGCTGGAGAAAGAATGAATCTCAGGCCAGCCTGTACCTTTAAGACAGATTTGTCCCCATGGCTGCAGAGTAAATACACACAGGGTCTTCCAGTTCCCCCCAAACACCCAGGCCAGGATTTTCAGCTTGGCATGCAGGAGCACGTGTCGGGCGTGAAATAACGCGCAATGACAATGAGGGAGCGTCCCAACGCCATCGCGTACTGGCGTAGTATTTCAGTTGGTGGGCACGCGTGAGAGTCGGCAGCGCGCCCGCTGACCATTAAGAGGCCTATTAAGGCCATTAATCAATCAACGGTCTAACGTTACAGTTGACGGGTGGGCGAAGTGGCCAGGAGGTCTCTCGATTTTTCAGGAAACCTCGTCCGTGGGCTCGATGAAGTTTCCGAAATTAAATTTTAAAAAAATGTTTGGGCAGGATGTTTATAATCTCCATGAAAAGGTGCATGAGTCCACTGTGCAAACACTTTCTCTGGGATTTTAAAATCTTTAATGTTATTTTTTAAAATCTTCAGCTCCCTGAGGCAGCTTCATGCCTGCACCCCGGCGCGTGCACAGACTTCAGTGCTTGCACTCCTCCCACCCCCAGCGGGAGGTTCTCAGAATGTGTTTCACGTTGGCTGGACGTTGATTGGCCAGCCAGCATGAAATTGCTGTCGGTGCCCGATCACAGGCGGTGGAGCGTTTCGCAGCTGCTCCTGGACCCGCCTGATGCGCTTGTCCGATGAAGGGAAAATCCTGCCCCATTGTGAACACCTTTTTATACATTTGCAATGAATCCTTAATGCATCCCCAATTGGGGACAGCTACTTTTAAATACCAACTTAAAGCATGTATTGTACTGCAGCACAATTTTAATACTAACACTTGAACTGATTACTCAGTTGACTACTGTCCCAATGGCCTTTTTAATTTTTCTTCTCTGGGAGCTTAACATCCCTCTCCTCTGACACATATTGAACACCCCACAATAAATGACAGGTGCGGCCAAAGCAGATTCCATGGATTTCTTAACAACTCACCCATTCATTTGTCACATTGTGACCCAATCATTTGAGTTTCATCACATCTTTATCCTTGAAAGAAAGACATCTTCACTGCAATGAAGGTTTCTTTACAATGGTTTTACACTTCATAAGAACTTAACACCAGAAACGTCTAACAAACAGCTCATTACTTACCATACAAATAAAATTTTCTGGGGGAGATGGTGGTGTAGTGGTAATGTCACCAGACTAGTAGTCTAGATACCTAAGCTAATTTTCTGGGCACAAGGGTCCAAATTCCACTACAGCAACTGGTGGAATTTAAATTCAATTAATAGCCTGGAATTGGAAAGCTAGTCTCAATTGTTATAGAAACTCATCTGGTTCACTAATGCCTCAAGGAAATCTACCATCCTTACCTGGTCTGGCCTACCTGTGTCTCCAGATCCACAGCAATATGGTTGACTCTTAACAACCTTCTGAAATGGTGTGGCAAGCCACTTGGTTCAAGGGCAATTAGGGATGGACAACAAATGCTGGCTTTGCCAGCAATGCCTAGCCCTATGAAAGAACTTCATCATGAAAAGAGCAGTGAGGTTCTTGAACTCTGATACAATTTGGATAAGCAAAAGAACGACATGTATGGTATGGAAGAGAAGATCCAGAATTCAAACAGGCAAAATTTTAAGAGGCAGATTGAGGATCTAACGAGCGATTGAAGGAGTCGATAGAGATGGAAGAATGATTCAGAAATAAACTGAGTGCTCATGTGAAGCTGTTAACCTTGTTTCAGGGTCCCACAAATGACTCTGAAACAAAGACAACCGAATCGCCAGAGTAGTTGCTGAGCTGAATGAAGAGATTAAAAAGCATGGGGCCGATCTGGAAAAGAGAGATAAAACTGTGAAAGAAGTGCAAATGAGGACTCCATTTCTGAAATGCCAGCAGGGAAAATATGAACGTCTTCAGAAGCCTGTAGCTGATATCTTGGATAAACTGGAAAATGACTTGAGTAAATAGAGGAAAAGTTCCTCGATGCAAGTTTATTCATCTGGCGTTGATCAAAACGATGAAAAGACAAAATCTGTTGTGGAAGAAATAAGTGAGGAAGATAATTTTGAAGTTGGTTGCCAATCAGACTTACGTGGTGTCCATTGCAAACATAAAGGACCCATTGAAGGCATGTTTCCATTAACAGAGAAGAAGATTAAGAAAAATCCCATGTTCTTCGATATTAAAGTTGAGAAACCTAGGCAAAAGTTATTTGTATCACATAATATGACTGACATGCACCCATATTTGAAGAGGGGAAGACCACCAGAGTATGGTTTGCAGTCGTACCAGTAAGATTGAAAAACCTGGTACAAAATAGAAATATAAACTGGTCAGCATGTTTCTCAAGAAAGCTTTAATGAGTCTTCGCTACATTTGGCAAGAAAAGATTATGGCCAGAAACCATATAATTGTTATTTTCAATTCAGAGTTTAAAGAAGTGGTGCAGGAGAAATGGCAGATTCTGAGTTATGATAATTCTATGATGTTTGAATCCTGCTAATCCTAATTGTTATCTATATTGGCTTTCAATTTGCTTAAACCTTTGTAATGGTATAATACGATATGTGTAGTGTGAAGCAAAATGAAAAGTTTATCTGTTTGGTATGATCACTTTACTGAGCCCTATAACCGATTATTTAGTTCACTACTGTCCCAATTTTCTTCTCAAAATCTGCTTAAAATCCCTGTCTTCTCTCTCTGACACACACTGAGCACTGAGCACTCCACAATAAATGACAGGTGCAACCAAAGCAGATTCCATGGATTTCTTAACAACTCACCCAGACAGTTGTGCGCCAACCAATCTCACTGAAACTTTGTCTTTCTCAGGAGGGTTTCCAATCTCCACATTCAAAGATCGTGGAATTTTTTTGCTGCTACTCAGGTGGGTTCAACAAGGCCTTGCAGGGTTTCAATGTTGCCTTCCGAGATCCTTTGCCCCTGGATTTTCAAGTGCACTCAAGCGTCACCTTCCAAGCACAATTTCAGACCTCTGGCCACGCCAAGCAGAACCCAACTGCACCAAAGGGGTACGTACCTTGCCTGAATGGCCAGCAGCACAGGGTCACCACCCTTTGGTTGCCTTCTCAGATCTTCAGGGCTTCCCTCAAGCCCACTTCACTTCAAGTCTGTTCACTGCAGCTCTTCCTTTAACGTGGAGCTTATTTCTCTGCTCCTTTTTTTTAAGCTTAACTTAACGGGAGACCTATTCCTAATTCCTGTCTTTCTCTCATACCTGGGACTCCCTTCTGGGAATTCATCCTGTCCCCCTCCCTGGTTTGGGACCTTCTCCCTGCCCCCCTCTCTAGTGCCGCTCCCTGAGGTACCTTCTTGGTAATGGCATCCCTGTTCAGGTCACCTCACCTGATTTTCATGCTCTTTACCCTTCTTTCCTCCTGCACAGGTGCACTGGGCCGGTTCCCAGCCTGAAGATAAAAAGGATCAGCAGCATTGCCAGTGTGAGTAATGAAGAGTTTGTACATAGTTTGCTGCTGGTGACTTATTGGTATATGGCAGCTTCATCTCTGTTCGGGGCTTCATTTTTAGCATTTCCAGGCTTCATTTCAGGCTTCCTTGGTGTCTCCAAGGAACCCAGAGAATTCAGGCCGTGTGGTCCCTTCCAGGTTACCCTGGTAATGAGGATTGTGGTCCCTGCTGGAGGCACCTCCTCTGAGGAGGAAGAGAGGGGCAGAAGGGAGAGGAGGCCAGATGTCCCAATGCAGCTTCCAAGGGGACCTGTGGGAGAAGAGGCGCAGGCACAAGGGGCGCAGGGTGAGCTGGCAGTCCAGAGTGGAAGGGGCCTCAGAAGACACCATTATCCTGCTGCCAGGGTATACAGGCAGTGCGGCTACCTCAATAGCACCAGTAGTGAGGTGCAATGCCGAGGGAGGCTCCACCTCTCAAGGGAGTCAATGACCTCCATCTGTCAGGTGATTGGGCTTGGGATCACCTCCAACTGTGTGGGTGGGCACCCCATGCCAGTGACTCTGAAGGTCACAGTGGCCCTCAGCTTCTATGCCTCTGGCTCTTTCCAGGGCTCAGTGAGGGTTCTTTGTGGGGTCTCCCAATCAGCTGTCCACATCAAGCTGGTGACAGGAGCTCTGTTCAGGTGGGTACCTTAATTAGTTTCGCCATTGACACGGCGGGCGCACAGCTGGCTCGGCTGCGTCCCTGCTGACCTGAAACTGGAAATGACGCGGGGTGATGCCGGGAGGTCCACCCAACATCATCCCGCGTCATTTTACATGTCGGCGAGTGGGCCCCGCCCCCGCTCGCCGACCAGAAGTTCCTGTCCTTGCTTCCGATGCCTGGACCATTCAGGGGGCGCATTACAATCCCCCCCAGAGCAGGTGTCTCTGATACTGGTTGCATGCTGCGCTCTCCACAATCTGGCACTGGCAAGTGGGGACCCACTGGAGGAAGAGGATCTTGACGCAGCTCCACAGGCCACAGATGATGAATCCAGTAGTGAGTCAGAAGAGGAGCATGGTGAGGAGAACGCGTAGGTTGTGGAGACAGACCTCGGTAATCTCCAGGGAGGCAGAGACACCTTGATCCAATGCTCCTTCAGCTAGGCTGCCAATTAACCACTCCCACATTATGCCAGGACTGCAGCCTCCACCTCAGATGTCTGAAATGGCCCTTTCCTTTGACCCCAAAGTCCATTCAGTGCCTTTGCAATGATGTTTAGGGCCACCCACATCCAGCGTTACATACTGGCGTACCCCGCACCACATTAAATATAAAAGGTGAAGCATACTCAGGCCATTACGACAGTCAAAACAAATTAACAAAACCTTCTCTGGTCTTCAACCCCAGACCAGTTAAAATAGACAAAACATTGCACAACAGAAGATCACCTGTGACCAGTCCCTCTTATACACATGGTGCCTTAAACTTACGTTTGTGAGAGCTGCGTCTGGTGCTCCCCGCTCTCTGGCACTGGCATTGGAGTCAGGCTGCTGACTCTGCTGTCTTGATGACCTTGATGACCTTGGCTGTGTTCGTCTTGCCAATGGAGCCTGTGCTCACCCTGCCTGGGAAGGAGCGGCCAGAGCCACGGCTGGCATCTCCTCGGTCACCACAGCCTCATCAGATACCATGGTCACTGGCAGAGGGGCGGTGGAGCTGCAGCTGTCATCCAGAGTGCCCTGAAAGGAGCCACAGAGACAATAGGCAGCTTGTGCGCCAATGTGTGGTTGCTCTGAACTTCCCTGCTCACCATTGATGGACGGGCATCTAGCTGGGATACTGGGTGCCTCATCTATCTCCTGCACTGACACTGACCACCTGAGGTCAGTGCCTGTGTGAGGGTTTGCAGGTCCAAGTGCAACCTCAGGAACCCCCGATTCTGATTCTGGAGCTGCCTCTCCATGAGAGTCACCACTCTCTCAATGGAGGAGACAGTGCGCTTGGCCATGAGGGTCAATGCAGTGCTGATGCTCCGCATGGATGCCTCCATAATGGAGACCATGGCATGCCTACCCTCATGGATCTCCGCTAGATCCTCCCACTGGACATGCAACATCTGCCACCTAACTGACGACGCCAGAGGCTCATCATCTGCCTTCAACTCAGCATTGTGCTGGTCTCCAGCAGTCCTCCAACTGCCGGTGCCCTGGGCCCTCTCTGCCTCCGCCCGCTCCTCAAGCAAGTGTGAAGTGCCCTCACTGCTATGCACCAACAATCTAGCCAAAGGTCTAACGCCAACCAAGGTGCTGGTATCTGTGCTGATGCCTGGTTCAGAGAGCGGGTGTGATGCAGGTGCATCTGGAGCCTGGCGGTCCTCTGATGTCAGGGATGGATTTTCAGGGTCCTGTGATTGGGCGGGTGGTGGCGAATCTAAGGGAGAACAAGGACATGTCATTAGTTTAAGTCATCACACTGTCACTGTATGTGCCAGGCACCCTGGTGAGACAATGGAGATCTGCATCATGGTGCCATCGTCTTTCAATGATCAATGGGGAATCCAGGTTTGAGGCTCCCATCAATGATGTTTACACAAGAATGTTAGCACCATCCAAAACTCTCACCTCTGTGATCTGCGTCTGACACCCCAGCCTCTCCACAGCTGGTTGACCGAGGTGGGTGGGGCCTCTCCAGCTCCAAGGCATCCTGCTCGAATCTGGATAGGATTAGGAGGTTTGGGGGAGGGGGGGGCCTCCACCTCTCTGTGACCTCTCAATGTTGTTATGGCTCATCTTCTCCTGAAAGAACAGAAGAGCATGGATGAGTCCACTCTCTACCTGCAGCTCCATTGCAGCCTGGCCAACCCCACCTGAGGGACACCTTGCAGGCACATACGGTCGTGGCCCTTGAGCCGCAAGGCACTTAGTCCAAGTAGCCAGGGCACACCCCCCTTGGCCAGCTCCAGCATTGACAGTTGGCATTCAGACTCTAACACCTCTGAGTTCCTTGGATTCTGGCGCTGCAGGGACTAGAGAGCTGCCCGGCCAGTCAGATTGGCCTGCAGCTTTCTCAGGTGGGGCTTCCTCCTGAGTCTCGCCTCCAGCCGATTAGTGCTTGTTGGAGCCTTAAATGGCTGCGGGGAAGGCAGTATTGGCAGGGATATGTTCTCTACCGATTCCTCGGATGGACAGAAGGAAAAGCCCACCGTCCTAAACATACTGGCCCTGGAATTGTGATTAAGCTAGCCTCAGTAATGGAGCTGTCACTCACATTTGTTGCAAAAGCCAATCTGGTTCACTAATGTCCTGATGTTACCTGGTCTGGCCTACATATGACTCCAGACCCACAGCAATATGGTTGGCTCTCAACCTTTGAAATGGTCTAGTAAGCCAATCAGTTCAAGGGCAATTAGGGATGGCCAACAAATACTGGCCTTGCCATTAACACATCTCATGAAAGAAAAAAAAGAGAGACATTCTTTAGAATTGATTTCTACCCATGCAGGATGGTAATAGGTCAGCTCTGAAGTTGACTGGATATGATGCACTAAAGACCAAATTTCACGATTGTGCAAAACAAGACTCCCCCAGCCCACTTCACCCTTCCCAGCCCCAGCCCGAACAATACAGCAATTGATCAAAACTGGTGGAAATTTGACCAAAGGTTTGCCGCCAAGGAAAGCCCAGGGGTCGGTACACCACAAAGTGGAAACTTCCCCCAAAATAAGATCCAAATGGCATGTCATTCTTTCCCTCGTGACTACCACATTCAGCAATGATTAAATAGCGGGGGGTAAGGGATGGGCAAACAGATAAGCGTATCTTACTGACAACGTAAAACAACTCTGGCTTTTGATGCAAAGGGACGCAAATTGGAGACTAGCTTCTAGTCTGACAAACGGAAAGAATATAATGTTATTAATGTTTAGGGAGCTGAGGCATCCGGTCGCAAGCTGATTTCTGAACTGGGTGCTACCTAGAAAGTTGGATGTGGACAGGGAAAGCAGAGACCAACGGGAATCAATTAAATCTTCAGAATGTTCCAGCAATAACTGTGCATTTTCTTTTCGTACTTGTGTTCTGACTTAACAAGATTTAACACGGGTGCAATGTTAGAAGAATGTTATTAGAGGTTAAGTAGGTGTCCAGAGAACTCGATAGTTATTGTTCTTTTGGTTGGCATTATTTGTTTTTTTTTCAATACTAGGTTTTGTGGAAATGATGCCAAAAGGTGCTGAGTAAATACTGATATATTTAATTTAATGTAATGAATGTTTGGCAGCTTGCAGTGAACTCCAGGTGCTTTCCCTGTGTTTGATGCGATTTAGACGCTCACAGACCTACATAGCTATTTATCAGTTTGACAAGTTCTTGTGCCTTTCCAAAAAACAGAATAAGTTCATACAATTTAGGAGCAGGAGTAGGTCATTTGGACCCTCGAGCCTGCTCTGCCATTCAATAAAATCACGGCTGATCTGATTGCGGCTTTAACTCCACTTTCCTGCCCGTCCCCATAACCTTTGGCTCCCTGTTTGATCAAAAAGAGAACTGCAACACATTGCTCTAAAGAGCTGGAAATGGTTTTTGCTTAGTTTTGAAAGATGTTAAGTTATATTCCAGCTCCTGTTTTACCATCTGAATCAATTATTGATGTTTTAACCAGCTACTTTCTCTGGGTCTCCATTCAGAAGCCTCTTTCCCTTTCATTAGGAGAAATGTCTCTTCAGACTTTCATAAGAGCGTAAGAAATAAGAGCAGGAGTGGACCACTCGGTCCATCTAGCCTGCTCTGCCATTCAGTACGATCATGGCCGATCTTGGGCTTCAACTCCATTTTCCCGCCCTCTCCCCATATCCCCTAATTACCTGAGACACCAAAAACCTGTAAATTCCAGCCTTAAATGTATTCAGTGATGGAGCATCCACAACCCTCTGGAATTGAGAATTCCAAAGATTCATAACCCTTTGAGTTAAATAATTTCTCCTCACCTCAGTCCTAAACGAATGGCCCCTTACCTTGAAACTGTGCCCCCGACCTGTGTTTTATAACACAGGGAAAGCACCTGGAGTTCACTGCAAGCTGCCAAACATTCACTAAATTAAATTAAATATATCAGTATTTACTCAGTACATTTTGGCATCATTTCCACAAAACCTAGTATGAAAAAAAAAAACAAATAGTGCCAACCAGAAGAACAATAACTATCGAGTTCGCTGGACACCTACTTAACCTCTAATAACATTGCACCCGTGTTAAATCTTGCTAAGTCAGAACACAAGTACGAAAAGAAAATGCACAATTATTGCTGGAACGTTCTGAAGATTTACTTGATTCCCACTGGTCTCCGCTTTCCCTGTCCACATCCAACTTTCCAGGTAGCACCCAGTTCAGAATTCAGCTTGCGACCGGATGCCCCAGCTCCCTAAAACAGTGTTTTAGATTGCCCAGCCAGCAGAAACAATTTTTCAATGTCTACCCTACCAAGCCCCTTCAGAATCTTATAGGTTTCAATGACACTGCCTCTCATTCTTCTAGGGCAGAATATTTAGGTCAGCGGGCAGGTGCAATCTGCCGGGGAACTCGCCAACCTCGATTTTACCCTGGCTGGCCACTTAACGGCTAGTCGGCAAGAAGCCCATGATGAGCAGCTCAGGGCTGGTGGAGTGGGAGTGGGAGGAGGGCAGACGCTGACAGGAAGCTCCCCTGAAGGCAGAGAGCCGCCTCAGGGAGCAGAAGAGCTGAAATGAAATAAAGTTTTTAAAACCAGGGAAAAAATGTCCAAGCGTCACAATCAGTCACCTGAACATACGTGCGATAAAAATGCTGTCCATAGATTTTTCTTTCGCTTAATGAAGGAAACTTCATCCCGCCCTTGGGTGAGGTTTCATGAAAAATGCAAAGTCCCCCTGGCCGATTTGCCCATCCGCCAACCGTAAGGCTGGACGGGCCGCGAAAAATGGGAGACGATTGCACCTTTAATTACCTTCATTGGCCTCTTAATTGTCGGTGGGTGGGCTTCTGACTTTTGTGCCCGCCCGCCGACTGAAATATCACGTGAGCGCAGGTTGACTTCCGGACCATCACCTGACCTCATCTCACGTGATTTTGTGCCCGATTGGGTTGGGCATGAGCCTGCCTGATCAGCAAAAAATTCTGCCCCTAATCCCCAGAGAATATGGGCCTAATTTACTCAGCCTCTCATCATAGAACACCCCCATCTTCCCCCAGGGACCAATTTAGTGAACCTTCGCTGTTCCGCTTCCAATGCAAGTATATCTTTTCTTAAATGTGGAGTCCAAATCTGCACACACTGCTCCAGATGTAGTCTCACCAAAATTATACGACTATAGCAAGACTTCTTTATTCTTGTACTCCAATCCCCTTGCAATATAGGCCAACATGCCATAAGCCAGAATTAGAGGAATGCAGTGATCGCAGAGGCACGGACAGTTGAAACTCTCATAACCAACTTCAATGTTAATCACAAACACCTAAATGTGTTTTCACTCTGTTTTCTCTCTAATTGTCTTAATGCTCAGAGTGAAAGGGCTGGGGAGGGTGGTGGGATGGGGGGAGGGATGGTGGTTGCGGATTAGGTATTTGTGAGGTGAGGTGAGAGTGACTGCCCTTGACATCAAGGCCACATTTGACCGAGTGTGGCATCAAGGAGCCCTAGCAAAACTGGAGTCAATGGGAATCAGGGGGGAAACCCTCCAATGGTTGGAGTCATACCTAGCACAAAGGAAGACGGTGGTAGTTGTTGGAGGCCAATCATCTCAGCTCCAGGACATCACTGCAGGAGTTCCTCAGGGTAGTATCCCAGGATCAACCATCTTCAGCTGCTTCATCAATGACCTTCCTTCCATCATAAGGTCAGAAGTGGGGATGTTCACTGATGATTGCACAATGTTCAGCATCATTCGCAACTCCTCACATACTGAAGCAGTCCATGTCCAAATGCAGCAAGACCTGGACAATATCCAGGCTTGGGCTGACAAATGGCAAGTAACATTCCCGCCACACAAGTGCCAGGTAATGACCATCTCCAACAAGAGAGAACCTAACCATCGCCCCTTGATGTTCAATGACATTACTATCACTGAATCGCCCACTGTCAACATCCTGGGGGTTACCATTGACCAGAAACTGAACTGGACTAGCCATATAAATACTGTGGCTACAAGAGCAGGTCAGAGGCTAGGAATCATGGCAAGTAACTCACCGCCTGACTCCCCAAAGCCTGTCCACCATCTACAAGGCACAAGTCAGGAGTGTGATGGAATACACCCCACTTGCCTGGATGTGTGCTGCTCCCTCAATACTCAAGAAGCTTGACACTGTCCAGGACAAAGCAGCCGGCTTGATTGGCACCACATCCACAAACATTCACTCCCTCCACCACCGATGTACACTAGCAGCAGTGTGTATCATCTACAAGATGCACTGCAGAAACTCACCAAGGCACCTTAGACAGCACCTTTCAAACCCACAACCACTACCATCCAGAAGGACAAGGACAGCAGATAGTTGGGAACACAACCACCTGCAAGTTTCCCAAACAACACACCATCCTAACTTGGAAATATATCACCGTTCCTTCAGTGTTACTGGGTGAAAATCCTGGAACTCCCTTCCTAACAGCACTGTGGGTGTACCTACACCATATGGACTGCAGCAGCTCAAGGAGGCAGCTCACCACCACCTTCTCAAGGGCAACTATGGATGGGCAATAAATGCTGGCGAAGCACACATCCTCTGAATGAATAAAACACCCTGAGGGTGCTAGGGGTCTGGTACTCACAGCCTGAAAGAGGTAGAACTCCTTCAATATTTGGATACACACTTGAAGTGTGGTCACCTACAGGGCTCTGGAGCAAGAATTGGCAAGTGGGATTAAGGTGGATAGCTCTTTTTTGGCTGGCAAAAAGACTCTGGGCCAAATGTCCTCCTTCTGTGCCATGAGCCTCCGATATTCCAAATGGGAATATGCAGTGGTAGCTGAGGCAGCTCACTGTGCTGACAGCATGTAGGTACTGGTACCTTTACACGAGATTTAAAATACAGGATAAAAAGAAAAGAAACCAGCAGTAACAACCGTTGCTTTAGTTGGTGCAATATGACCCAGACAGGACAGTTGCTTTAATGAATTGGCTGATTGATTAGTTATAACATCATGCTCCACTGTAGCCTGCATCAGCATCTGCCCTAGTGTGCTGTTAAATTTAAGAGATTGGCATGAATTTCGGGAACAGAGGTGCAACAGATTTCAGTAACAAATGTGATCTGTTCCTCCCTTGAGACACCGAGAATAAGATTCCAGGTGGTTTTTGCTGAACTGAAATCTGCATTGCTTTGATCGTGGAAAGATCTTGAATGGCAAAGAAACAATTACTTCCTTCCTGCTTGTTTATATTAAGCAAAATGAGAGAGAATTATTAAACGCACCAAATTGGTAAAGCTATCTGACCCATCAGCAGAGCCTTCCCCTGAAACTGCTGCTGTTGGTTGTATTGAAATACTGTGTTTAAAATTTTATGTGGTACTTCTGCTCACAATGCTTGGCATTTTTGTGATTGAGAAAGGACACACATGCGTTCATCATAGGGTGGCTCCGGCTCAGAAGGAGCCCATTCGGCCCGTCGTATCTGTGCTGGCTCTCCAAAGTGGCAATTAATTACCCTTGTCTGTGCATTGCTCATCCTGCTTTTCTCACCTGTCTCTCCTCTAATGGAGCAGAGTGCCAGAGTAAAACATGATCTACATGCTATTTTTTTCCCTTTTAATTTAGGTCAAACGATTAAGTGTAGCAAATGAAGTAATGTAGGAAATGGACAACAGCCAGTCCGATTTGGAAAGATACAGCACATTAACATCCTGGCTCTGAAGAAAGGTATCTGACCTGGAACATGACTCCTGATGTAGATGTGATGGAGCTGAGGGTCTGACATACTTCAGATCATAGGAGTCTATACAGATGTTCAACAGGGATTTTTATGCATTGTACTGCAACAATTTGATAAGGGCTTGTGTGGCCACTCAATGGGAGAGATTTCTTCTGTTTTTGTGGGAGAGGGGATAAGAATTGATCATTCAGACTGTTCAATCATTCTACTGAATTTAAAGATCTATTGGCTAATCTGTAACACAACTCCATCTGGCCTTGATACCTCTACCTCAAAAATATATCAATCTCAGCTTTGCAAATTTCAACATATAACATGCTTGGGTTTGGAATTAAAGTGTAGAGACAGAAGGGGCCCTGCTACTGTTTGTTTCTGTCTCTGTAAGAACAACAATTGCATTTATATAGCATCTTTAATGTAATAAAATGCTCCAAAGCACTTCACTAGAAGGTTCTCACACATAATTTGACATCAAGCGACATAAAGCAATATTAGGGCACGTGATCAAAGGTTGGCCAATGAAGTAGGTTTTAAAGGAGGAGAGCAAAGCAGAGAGTTGGAGAAGTGTAGGAAGGGAATTCCAGAGCTTAGGGCCTAGGCAACAGAAGACACCACCACCAATGGCGAAGCAATTATAAATGGGAGTGTACAAGAGGCCAGAGTTGGAGCTGGGGGAGATTAGAGAAAGGGAGGGGCGGGTCCATGAGCAATTTGAAAACCAGAATAAGAATCTTAAGATCAAAGCATTGCTTAAGCAGTGTCGTGTTTTCTACCTTACACAAACATACCAATCACATGGAGAGGAAGAGGAACTCATTTAAGTGGGTTCTTTTATTAGAGGAGATGAAACCATATGCAATAATACTGGGATTTTCCGGCCCCGTTGTGGTGGGATGTGCCAAGGGAGATTCGGCTGCTCAGCCAAAAGCCCATTCACTAACTAATCTCCCAGATATTGGGGGGGACTTTCCAGCCTCACCCGCTGCTGGGATCATCTGGTCCTGCCAAAAGTCCATAGATAAATCACATCCTGTCTGGTGATGAGCAGCAGTTTTAGATTCGCCCTTTAAAGATATACCACAACAATGTGTACATCACTTCCTCAGCCCTCTGCTGGTGACACCGGTGCTTCAGGTAGACGCAACAACAGAGACGGGTCCACTAAGACCTCCAGGCCTCAGGCAGCCAGAGGACGGCTGCCAAGTTTATCCCAGGCCATGAGGCAGCAAGTTCAGCAGCCTACCTCAACCACAGCGGGTGGAAAAGGGGGAACGCCTGTAAGAAATTTAAGAAAACCCTCTAAATACACCTGGGCTTCACAGGTACTGGTTAAAGTTATCTTCCAATGTGCAAGTGTTAATGTAATAAATGTTAAATTTCTCTTAGGACATCTTGATGTAGTGATGGTGGCCATGTGGAAGTGCAGGAATTGGAAGTGTCAGACTAAAGGCTGTCCATGGTGCATGTGTTCATCATTTGCACATTGTGGATGCTCCAGGTGTTAGTGGACGAGAGCATCTGTGCTTTCAGCAGAGGTGAATGGCTTTTGTGTGCTTGGAGTGTGGATCTTTATTTGTGTGGATCTTTATTTGTCTGGATCGCTGAAGTGGTAAGAGCCCAGAGAGACGGCTGAGGATAAAAGCCCTCGGGCCTCCCCTGTGCCTAGATTTTAATGCCATCCAAGTGGCCTGCATGTCTCTCAGGATGCTGCGGCTCCTCTTTGGTTTCCTTGCCTTGGCCTTCTGCATCGTCAGGTTGTATAAAGCTCAACAAATCACCACCACCCTGGAGAACCTCACAGGGGCATATGGAAACACGCCACCCGATCAGTCCAGGCACTGAATCTCTCTTTGAGCTGACTGATGATCTGCTTGATGGTTACTCTGGTCATGGTGTGGCTGGTGTTACAGTGTTTCCCTGGCCTCAGTCCTTGGGCTCCTCACTGGTGTTATCGGCCCTTTCTTCAGTAGGTAGTCTTTGTTGGTAAATATCCATTTTTCATGCAGGTGAGGGGGAAGCGGGGTGGGGGGGGGGGGTTAAGAAACTGCGGCAGTGGGAGTGCCGGAGAACGTAAGGGCTGAATTCTACATCGCACAGGTGGGCGCGCGCCTGACTCGGTCGAGCATAAAATTGCGTGAGAAGATGTCGGGTGAATGCCCCAACATCATCGAGCACACGCGTGATATTTCACTCAGCGGGCATGCACAAACATCGGGAGTGCGCACGCCAACAATTAAGAGGACAATTATGCCCATTAACGGTATAATTGTCTCCAAATTTTTGTGGCCCGTCCAACCTTACGGTTGGGGGAATGGGCGAAACCTCCAAGCGGCAGCTGATTGAGAGATGTTGCACATTTCTCCAGCGGGTGCCTGGAATGAGCCTATGGCATAGAAATTCAGGGCCCCAGTGACATTGAGAGCCACTGACATCACGTGCCCACCAATGTGATTGGAGCTCACCCTCTCCGCCAGCATGAAGAACAGGTCCTGCACAGGCTCTTGAGACAGGCATAATCTTGGGTGACACTGCCCATCCAACATCTAGAGGTAGTTAATCCATTTTCTGTAAACCCTGGCCATGGGTACCCTCATCACTGAGCTGGTCTCTGTGCCCGGTCCCCTCTGCCACCTTCTGCCACTTCCCTATAATGAGACTGCCCCTGCAGGTGACCAGCAGGTCACTGATGTCCATTTCCATTTGCCCTCACTCACAGGATCTCCCCCTCACTGGAGGAACCTCCTCCAGGATGCACAATCCCATGCCATCTGGGCAATGCTACTTTACCCTTCCCAGTGTTGCTGAAAGACAACCCAGTCTTATCCCCCTATTAGGCCCCTCTCCAATGAGCCCCCTGCCAAGAGGACCAGCTGCTTGAGGGGTGTCAAGCCAAGACAAATGGTTGCTCCTCTCCTTCTGTGCTCTTAAAGCAAAAGTTTTCAGTGAACGTCTGCTGAGTGCAACAAACTCCGATAGCTGCCACCCCATTGCTGTCCTGTAAATGCTGTCGAGGCTCCAACCACTCCATGTGGCCTGTGTGCTGCTCGTAAAGATATGAGGGGCTCATAAAATTGCTGTCAATAGCCTGGTCAATGATGTTAACTGGCCCTTAATTGCACATGTCCAAATGGTGGGCGGGGCCCCCAGCCAACTCACCATTCACCAGGCATCAAATTCTGGCATGATGACATCAGGGGCCCCACATGCCCCTATCTCGCACAATTTTATACCTCCGCCATTGTCACCTGATTTAAACAGGTAAAATTCCAGTCTTCATCAGTGTTAGACAAGTAGTAATAGCATCAGGTGATAAGAATCAGGGAGAAAAAATATTTCTTAAAGTCATAATGCTCATTTGGAGAGCTGGTGCAGACATGATAGGCTGAATGGCCTCCTTCTGAACCATTAAAATTCTGTAATTCTGTGAAAGTTACACAGACAATTTGCTCACCCAACTTGTCAAAGATTAATAATCCTGCTAAAAGACGCAGCTGTAGTTAATGGAGAGCACGAGTTTAATAGAAGAGATTAGTGAGGAGTATGAAATCAGTAAAAAGTACCAGAGTTCCTCACTATGCCCTATTGTAAGCCTTCCGTTGGCACATGACTTGAATGAATTGCTTGCCTTAGATCTAAATATATGGGACAAAGATAAAAATATTTTCAATTTCATATATTGTAAACCTGGCAATTTAAACTTTCTACAATAATACTTAGATAAAGGAGACATTATAGACAAAATTGTAGAGAAATGTATTGGAACTGAACTTGGGACACTAAAGCATGTTTCTGACTGCTAATGAAGGTGACTTTGCCAATGCTTAGTTCAAACACGTGTGAAAACAAGCACATCATGATCATGAACACTGCAGCTGAATGTCCTTTCATGCAGTAATCGATAAAATGCTGCCTAAAATTTTAGCTGATAAACTAAATTCCAAGTTGACAATGGGCCAGGCATGCATGGGTCATGCAAAAAAATTCACTCCAGATGATTGGAGGGTATAGTCCCTATCAGATAGTCGCTGGACAAAATCCCAAATTGCCTTCTGTGCTGTGGAGCTGTCCTCCTGCTCTAGAAAGCACGGCAATTAGTTCCATTTTTTTCTGCACATTTACATCTTTTCCATGCAGGGAGCCAGGCTTTCATCAAGGCTAAGGTTTTGGAGAAAATTCAGAGAGCCCTGAGGCCTCACATAAGATAAGACAGAATTTCATTCAGGACATTTGGTGTTTTATAAAGTCGAGGGTCTTAGGGGATTAATAGGCCATGGTAAGGTAATAGGTTGTGATGATAAGACAGTACTTAGTAAACATGGTCATCTAACTTGGAAGTATTATGAAAAGTGAGGAGGTTTGCGATAGACTTCAAGAGGACATAGACAAGCTGGTGGAATGGATGGACATGTGGCAGATGACATTTAGTACAGAGAAGTATGAAGTGATACATTCTGCTAGGAAGAACAGGGAGAGGCAATATAAAATGGTGGGTAAAATTCTGAAGAGATGGCAGGAACAGAGGGGATCAGGAGATTACACTTTAGAATGTACCAACAAAACTAATTAACTAATTAAACAAATTACAGCCACTTGAACGGGCAAAAGGTGGCACCTCTGGCATTGCAGCACTTGCATTGCATTGACCTTGATTTTACACTCACGTCTCCTGCTCCCTCTTGCCTCACATTTAGGTGAGTTACTTACCTCTGTTTGGTGGCAACCTCCAGGTGTCCACTGAAAGGTTGCTGGTTTGGCCTATATGTAACCCTGCAAGAACTAACAAGCAGCACACATGCTGTATTGTGAAAATAGGCCCAAAATTATTGTTCAGATTTTGAATTTTGTAAAACCAATGGCCCTAATGCTTATATTCTGCTCGGTGTCCTAACAAATATGGCATGTGGTATAGAATGATCGCCACATTACACCTTTTAGTGCCCCTTTTCACTTGAGAAACAGGTGCAGTATGATCTAATTTAATACCCCCTAGCTTTCCATAAATGTGAAAAGAATAGCAGAAAGATCCTGCGACTTAGATCTCAGAATTATAGGAAAAAGATTGCCAGAGCTGCAACTGGTTTCCCTGGGGAAAAGAAGGGAGACAGAGATCCAGGATTCAAAATGATGAGAGGCATGTAAAATGAGAAAGTAGGCAAAGTCAATTGTGATCATTCAGCTCGAGGCTATGAGGATAAAATGAGGCTTTTAGTGGGAATTGAGAGTGGAAGAAATAATTAGTCTAGAAATGACTGCCTGCAGTATAATCTTGAACACATTCATATCAAATTCTTTTCTCTGCAATTTTAATAGAAGCTTTAACCTATTGATTTGAAATGGTTTAATGGCTCTGTTCAAGTAAGGACAATGTCAGACAAACTCAACATGTTATACACGTGTAACAAAAACAGACATTGCTGGGCTCATTTTTTCCCCATAAAGTCTTGGATATTGAAATAGGTTTCCATTAAAAGCATTTAAGCCCCTCCCTGGTAAGTCAAAGTTGTATCTTGAGCCAAAGAAAATTAAGTTATCCAATCTTTTGAATAAGGAGTATAAACAACACAGCAACATGAGGTGGATAAAACATTTCATTCACTTACAGGATTTGGGTGTCACTGGCTGGGCCGGCATTTATTGCCCATCCCTAATTGCCCTTCTTGAACTGCTGCAGCCAGTGGGAAAGATTATCCCTCCGTCGGGGGAGGAAGAGCAGGAGCGGGCATGGGCTGGCCATTTTACATGGGGGATTCCCTCAGCCAAGAGTGCGCACTTTCACGCACGTGCGCAAAAGAGCACACTGATCTCCCTGACACTAAGTGCTGCCTCAGGGAGATCGGCTCCAAGTTAAAAAATGTTACATAAATGAATGCAAGATTTCCCTGACATGTCCTCTCATGTGACACTGTCACGTGAGTTGGGACATGTCCATCACTTTTACTGAAACCTTTATTAAATATTTAAAAACCCTCATGAAACCTCATCCCGCCCATAGATGAGGTTTCAGCCTTTTTCCTAAGCCCGCCAGGGTTCACGGCCTACCTGCCAACCCTAAGGTTGAACGGGCAGGTCGGCGGGTGCACAGCTGATTCGGCTGCGCCCCTGCTGACCTGAAAATGGAAATGACGCGGTGTGATGTCGGGAGTTCTGCCTGACATCATCCTGCGTCATTTTATGCATCGGTGAGTGGGCCCCTCCCCCGCTTGCTGACCAGAAAATCCTCCCCTATGTGGTATAGGAACGCCCACCGTGCTGTTAGGAAGGGAGTTCCAGGATTTTGACCCAGTGACAGCGAAGGAACGGCGATATATTTCCAAGTCAGGATGGTGAGTGATTGGAGGGGAACCTCCCCATCTATCTGCTGCCCTTCTCCTTCTAGATGGTAGTGGTTGTGGGTTTGGAAGGTGCTGCCTAAGGAACCTCGATGAGTTTTTGCAGTGCATCCTGTAGATGGTACACACTGTTGCTACCTTGCGTCGGTGGTGGAGGGAGTGAATGTTTGTGGGTGGGTGCCAATCAAGCTGGCTGCTTTGTCCTCGATGGTGTCAAGCTTCTTGAATGTTGTTGGAGCTGCACTCATCCAGGTAAGTGGAGAGTATTCCATCATATTCCTGACTTGTGCCTTGAAGATGGTGGACAGGCTTTGGGGTGTCAGGAAGTGAGTTACTCGTCGCAGGATTCCTAGCCTCTGAACTGCTCTTGTAGCCATTGTATTTATATGGTTAGTCCAGTTCAGTTTCTGGTCAATGGTAACCCCCAGGACATTGATAGTGGGGAATTTAGTCATGGTAATGCCATTAAATGTCATGGGATGATGATTAGATTCTCTCTTGTTGGAGATGGTCATTACCTGGCACTTGTGTGGCACAAATGTTACTTGCCACTTGTCAACTGAAGCTGGGTATTGTCCAGGCCTTGCTGCATTTGCATGTGGAGAGCTTCAGTATCTGAGGCGTCGCGAATGATGCTGAACATTGTTCAACCATCAACAAACATTCCCCCTTCTGACTACCTTCTCCCCTGAGGAACTCCTGCAGTGATGTCCTGGAGCTGAGATGACTGAACTCCAACAACCACAACCATCTTCCTTTGTGCTAGGTATGACTCCAACCAGCGGAGAGTTTCCCCCTGATTCCCTTTGACTCCAATTTTGCTAGACCTCCTTGATGCCACTCTCGGTCACATGTGGCCTTGATGTCAAGGGTCGTCACTCCCACAAGACTGTATATCAGTGGACCACCTAATTTAAAAGAGTTTGGTAACCATCTGATTAAGGAAGGGATAAAGGTCCACATCAACAATTCGTGCCTTAATGTATCACGCACTTTGGATACCATGGATGAGCTACAAATCTAATGCAGCCATTCAGGGATAATAGTAACAAGTGTGGTTTATAAACCCATCTGCTTATTCTGCCAATTTCCTTCCATCCCCTTTTTCTCTCCTCAAAGCATTGACTTCTCGTACAGGTGTAGTGTGTGTCTGTTCCTATGTTTCCTCCGCCATGCCCTCCAAGTGGCCACTTTTTGATATGTAATCATGAACAGTGAGTGGTGGTTGGGGTTTGGCCATGGGAAGCATCCCATGAAGCTCAGCTCAATACTGTCCCCATTCAACAGCCACATACCTGCACTTCCAATATGGGGCCTGCGATTAACAGTCAGAAAGCATCAACCCTGCTTGATTTTTCCCTTCTATGAGGTTGGAATTTTCCAGCTAATCCCAAAGCAGAACCTTTGGGATTTGAAACCACTCTATAAGCAGTTAAGTTTCCATGGTGATGTTATAAGAATGTTTAGAACAAGAAAAGGGCATTTGGCACTTTAAGCTTGTTTCATTCACATATCCTGTCCAATTTATCTGAGTGTGGACTTTACCTAGCCCTCTCTGCCTCCTGAGACAGATGACTAACTGTACATAAACCAATTGATTCCAACCTCTAAGTGAATAAAGCTCTGAAAAGTAGAACGTAAGAAATAGGAGCAGGAATAGGCCATTAAGCCCCTCGAGCCTGCTCCCCCATTCAATAAGATCATGGCTGATCTGATTCTGGCCTTAACTCCAATTTCCTAGTCGTACCCCATAACCCTTCATTCCCTTGTAGTTCAAAAATCTGTCTAACTCAGTCTTGAATGCATCAAAATGACCCAGCCTCCATTGCTACCTGGGGTGGAGAATTCCAAAAGTTAACAGCCCTCTGAGAGAAGAGATTCCACCTCATCTCCGTGATAAATGAGAGACCCTTTATTCTGAAACTGTGGTCCCTAATTCTAGATTCACCCACAAGAGGAAACATCGCCTCAGCATCTACCCTGTCAAGCCCCCTCAGAATCTTTCATGTTTCAATAAGATCACCTCTCATTCTTCTAAACTTCAATGAAAACAGGCCCAAACTACTCAACCTTTCCTCATAAGAAAACCACTTCATCCCGGAAACCAAACTTCTGAACCTTCTCTGAACTGCCACCAGTACAAGTATATTGCACCTTAAATAAGAAGACCAAAGCTGTACACAGTACTTCAGGTGTGGTCTCACTAATGCTCTTTACAGTTATTGCAACACTTCCCTACTTTTATACCCCATCCCCATTGCAATAAATGCCAACATTCCATTTGCCTTCCTAATTACTTGCTGTACCTGGATGCTAACTTTTTGTGATTCATGTGCCAGGACATCCAGGTTGCTCTTTACTGCAGCAATCTGCAGTCTCTCTCTATTTAAATAATATTTAGCTTTTCTATTCTTCCCACCAAAGTGGACAACCTCATATTTCCCTACTTTATACTCCATCTGCCAATTTTTTGCCCACTCACTTAACCTATACTATATTCCTTTGTAGACTTTGTGTTCTCCTCACAACTTGTTTTCCTACCTATCTTTGTATCATCAGAAAATTTAGCTACAACACACTCAGACCCTTCATCCAAGTCACTGATATAAACTGTAAATAGTTGAGACCCCAGCACTGATCCCTGCAGTGCTCAACAAATTACAGTTTGCCAATCTGAAAATGACCCATTTATCCCAATCTCTGTTTCCTGTTAGTTAGCCAATCCTCCATCCATGTTAATAAACTACCCCCAACACCATGAGCTCTTAACTTATGTAGTAACCTTTTATGTGGCATTTTATCGAATGCCTTTTGGAAATCTAAATACACTACATCCACTGGTCCCCCTTTAACGACACTGCCTGTTACCTCCTCAAGGAACTCTAATATATTTGTCAAACACAATTTCCTCATTAAACCTATTCAAAGAACTACAATTACTCAGCAATCATCAATTCCATAGACATACTGTCCCAGGAATATGCTCTCAATTCTCAGTTAGTATCTGAGTGAATCTCAGTAAGACAAGATTCATCAACAATAGTAATGTCAATGGCTACACTCAACTCCATGTGACAGGTCATTAGTGTCATGCTATCAAAGAAAAAGTAAGGCCGTAGAGCTTCACCAGATTAACCAGCAAGGCCTTGCTTACTTACTGGTGAGATACAGAAGATAGTGTTCATGATCATTGATGGTCTTAGCATCAGCGCAGTTCTGGCCACATTTTATTCATATTGTACTGAAGCAGTCATTGTCCACATGCAGCAAGACCTGGACAATATTCAGGCTTGGGTTAAAATGTGGCAAGTAACATTCATGCTACACAAGTGCCAAGCAATGACCATCTCCAACAAGAGAAAACCTAACCATCGTCCCTTGATGTTCAATGGCATTACCATCATTGAATCTCCCACAATCAACACCCTGAGGGTTACCATTGACCAGAAACTGAACTGGACTAGCCATATAAATACTGTGGCTACAAGAGCAGGTCAGAGGCTGGGAATCCTGCGGTGAGTAACTCACTTCCTGACTCCACAAAGTCTGTCCACCATCTACAAGGCACAAGTCAGGAAAGTGATGGAATACTCCCCACTTGCCTGGATGAGTGCAGCTCCCATAACACTGAAGAAGCTCAACACCATCCAGGACAAAAGCAGCCCACTTGATTGGCACCCTTTCCACAAACATTCACTCCATTCCCCCGCCTTAAAAATTCACTCCCTCCACCATCGATATACAGTAGCAGCAGTGTGTACCATCTACAAGGTGCACTGCAGAAACTCACCAAGGGTCCTCTGACAGCAACTTCCAAATTGGTGACCTCTACTACAAGGACAAGGGCAGCTTATAAATGGGAACACCACCACCTGCAAGTTCCCCTCTAAGCCATTCACCATCCAGATTTGGAAATATGTCACCATTCCTTCACTGTTGCTGGGTCAAAATCTTGGATCTCCCTCCCTAACTGCACTGTGGGTGTACTTACACCACGTGGACTGCAGCGGTTCAAGAAGGCAGCTCACCACCGCCTTCTCAAGGGCAACTAGGGGTGGGCAATAAATAGCCAGCGAGGTCTCATCCCATGATCTAATAAAAAAACATAACTCCAGCCTTTGAAGCAGCGTGTAATTCAGCTATTGCAGTTGCAATAGGAGTACTGCAGTTGGCCACAATGACTGAACTGTCGAGGGGTTGGGGCGGGGGTGGGGGGGGTTCACAGCAGTGGCAGGTTCGTGGGGCCATGTCTTTCATCCTTGCTCATCGCTCAGTGATCTCTGCTGAAAATTCTGCCTGTGTGGGTGTTGGCCTTGGTTGTTGTATCCTGGACCGTCAAATATTTTGCACATGAAGAGGAGCGACCTGAGTGAAGTACTGGATGGTGACCTGTGCCAGCCGAGAGTGCCAACACTTTTAGGAGAGGAAAAAGCTGACAGAAGGTTGGCTAAAAGAATCAATTTTTAAAACAGTATTCCATGAGCAGATAAATATATTTATTTTGAATGATACTCAGTTTAACCAGTATTTGGCATAGACTCTAATGCAGTCTGGAGTCCACAATGTTTTAATTTAATAGATTATTTTCTTTTCGTGCGCTTTAAAAGAATTTTCATCATATAGGACTCGGAATAAAACAGTTTCTTGGATGTATTGGTAGATTCTCTAATTGGATTGAAATTGCTTTGTCAATCAACAGCTGTATTTGTATCAAGTGAATGGTGGATAACTTAACTGGCCTTTCCTTGCTGGCCACCATCCTGGTATCCTGGTATCACCACATGCCAGATGTGGATTAATAAAGTCAGATTGGTGTTATTCCTAACAGCCTTAACCCAAATTAGTTTCAAACAGTTGTGAGTCTGTTGCACAAGACTAGCCAGAATTTGTCAGGACGAAGCCAATGTCCTACTTTCTTGATTCTAATTCCACAAAACTGTGAACCACCCAACTTCCCCATGTGAGCTGATATTGTAAAGGGTTCTGTCTCTTCAAGTGTTGGCCTTCTCTCCTTTAGACTTGCCATCATCACCAGTCTGCTCAAAAAGAAACACTTGACTCGACTGTCCTTGCAAAATTCCACCCCATCTCCAACCTCCCATTCCACACCAAAGTTTTTGAATGTATTGTTGCCTCCCAAATGCATTCTTCCCCATCTTTCCCAGAACTCTGCGCTTGAATCCCTCCAATCAGGTTTACATGCCCATCCCCCCCCACCCCCACCCCCTACCACAATATCGAAATGGCTCTTATCAGAGTCACAAATGACATTCTATGCAACTGTGACAAAGGTAAATTTTTCCTCCTCATCCTTCTCGGCTGTCGGCAACCTTTGACACAGTTGACCACATCATCCACCTCCAATGCCTCTCCGCTATTCTCCAGCTGGGTGGGGATGCTCTTGCCTGATTCCATTCTTATAAGTCTAATCAATGCCAGAGAATTATTTGCAATGGCTTCTCTTCCACATCATAACCTCTGGTGTCCCCCAAGGATCTATCTTAGCCTCTTTCTATTTTTCATCTACAAGCTGCCCCTCAGCAACACCATCCGAAGACATGGCATTTCATGTGTATGCTGACAACACCCAGTTCTACCTCGCCACACCTCTCTCAGCTCCTCCACTGTTGCTAAATTATCTGACATCCAGTACTGGAAAAGCAGAAAATTTCTCCAATTAAGTATTGGGAAGACTGAAGCCATTATTTTCAGTTGTTGCTCCAAACTTTATTCCCTAGATACCAACTCCATCCTTCTCCCTGGCAACAGACTGAGATTAAGCCTGTCTGTTCACAACATTGGTGCTACATTTGACCTCAAGAAGAGATTCCGGCCTCATATTTGCAGCATCACTAAGTCATCTATTTCCAACTTGTCCAACTTCACTCCTGCCCCAGCTCATCTCCTGCTGAAACCCTCATTCCTGCCTTCATTACCTGGCTGGTCTCCCACATTCTACACACTGTAAACATCCAAAACTCTGCTGCCTATGTCTTAGTTCACAACAAGTCCTATTCCCCTCTTACCCCTGCGCTTGCTGACTTACATTGCCACCCCCCCACGTCAAGAAAGATCTTGATTTTAAAATTCTCATCCTTGTTTACAATTCCTTACAATTACAAAGTCTCGCACCACCCACCCTCCCTATATCTATAATCTCCAGCCTCACAACCCTCTGAGATATCTGTACTCCTCAAATGCTGGCCTCTTGCACATTCCCTATTATAACTGCTCCACCATTGGTAGCTATGCCTTTCGTTGCCTAGGCCCCAAGTTCCATTCCGTCCCTACGCCTCTCCGATTCTCTACCTCACTTTCTTCCTTTAGAACACTCCCTAGTGCCTATCTTTTTGGCCAAGCATTTAGTCATCTGACTTAATATCTCCTTACATGGCTCAGTGTCATATTGTTTTGTATTGCTCCTATGAAGTGCCTTGGGTTGTTTTATCATGTGCAAGATACTATATAAATATTTGTTGTGTAGTAGTAGTTAAATTTGGCATCAATTGACATTAAAGAAATAATCTCATGAACAGCAGGCACAAGAGATGTCCATTGTATTCCACCCAGATCTCATACATGAGAAACTTATTGAGTGGTGTAGCTGAGGGGATTTCTCATTCCCCTTCTTACAGTCTTTAATTTCTAAATACATTGTCCTACATGGGCTCCATCCAATGCTAAACAGTCTCATCTACTCTTAACAGGGGATGGGGCAGCACTTGCACACATCAGCCATGAGTACTCTCCACTGGACTTGAACCCAGTGTTCACAGCCTACACTCTGGTTTCTGCTCACTGGGGCTGTCTGAAGTGGTGCCCAAACCTAACCCTTCTGACTAGGAGGTGGGAATAGTATCACTGAGACAATGATCACTTTGTCCGGATACCAATTCCTCACTGGATGTCAGTGACCAACATTCTTATTTCCCAGTTTTCACTGCTTTTTTTGTTTTGGGTACTCACTTTTGGGATCAGGGGAGCTGAGTGTGGTGTGGTGCTGCTTGTGCTATATTTGTGAGTTCTACCTGGTGATGATCCAAAGGCTTTGGTGGCCTTCAAATCTTTCTTTTGCATCTCCCGTCAGGGTTCGTCTCTGTTCTTGTTACCATTGTTCCCAGGGGCTGGTGGTTTGCTTTGCTTTAAGTGAATTTCAACATGCGTCCATGTTATTAGCATCTGGACTGTTCTGCTAAAGATGTTAATGGCAAGAAAAATTCCTTTGTGCACATTCAAGGAGCTCAGGTTTACTAAAATGGAAAATACATTTTTCTTGTGTTGCAGCAGTTTTGTCTAACTGTCCTGGGAAGGATCAATGTGTTCTCAACTTGTGAAATTGAGCATATAACTAATTGTTTCTGGCAGCTCAAGCACATTTTTATTTGTAGTGAGACAGTACTGAGTTTGCACTAAGGCTGCTTTCTGGGGATGAGGTCATCCCAATTATTCATGACTTGGACAAAGTGAAAGTGATCAACAAATGCAGCAGAGAGGATGAATTTTGAGTGATGAATTGTTGCTCAGTGACTGTAGGTGGATCATGGCTGTATCGCATCTTGGAAGAAGCATTAAATCGAAGCCCCTCCTGCATTGTCAAGGTGGATGTCAAAGATCATTAGGTACTATTCGAAAAAAAGCAGGGCAGTTTTGCTGGTCATCCCACATTCATCCCACAATCATCGCCACAAAACAGGTTACCAGGAACTTGTTACTTATTTTTTTCTCTTATTCATTGCACCTTGCTGTACATGCACAAGATGGCTGATGCTTGTACTTCAAAGTTAATTCCTTGGCATTTTGAGGATATGAGCAGTGCTATATAAATGCAAGTTTTTTTCTTTTGACTGCTCGAGGACATTCCTGCTGTTTAGCTCAGCAGCTTCAGCTTTCTTTATTTACTGATTCACACAAATTCCCCTCACCATTGTTCTGTCTGTAGGCTTTATACAGTTGGTTTTCTTTCTTATTAAACTACAGATTGTTTGTTGATCTTTCCAGGATCATGCCCTATGTGCTTGCTGTTCTTAACCTGCACATTGTACTATGTGCCTTTAACATTATTCTGTTGCTCCTCAATGAAGTTTAGGGATGAGCAATAAATTCTGCCCTTTGTGAGCAATGCCCACTGGAGCTGCTTTTTAAAAAAGTCAATTTGTTGAAGCTTTTGCTGATGTCATTAATATTAGCATATTTTCGGTTGTATATATGGGCATTATTGGTGTTTATAGTGATGAATCTCAGGTCATGTTGAACTTGACTTTTGTGATTCCAATCAGCCAGGGCAGGAATGGATTAGAACCCTTACCCGTGCAAATACGGGACTCCTGATAAAACCTGCTATAACTACAGCATCCTAGAGCCTTTAGAAATTTTAAGCTTTGTCTCCCAGGCACTGCTGCTTTGCACCCTCCCATTGTCTTGTCCTTGTCTCTTTTGTATTTATTCATTCACAGGACATAAACATCGCTGGTTAGGCCAGCATTTTTATTGCCCATCCTTAATTGCACTTGAGAAGGTGGTGGTCAGCTGCCTTCTTGAACTGCTGCAGTCCATGTGGTGTAGGTACACCCACAATGCTGTTGGGGAGGGAACTTGCTTGCATGGTCCTAGTTTTCCCCCTGCTCCCCACAGTTAGGTGGAATAATAGAACCATACGGCACAGGAAGACATTCTGATCATTAAGGCAGAACCAGCTCTTTCAAAGTACTATCCAATTATTCCCACTGCCCCATTCCCCGTAGCACTGCCATCTTTTCCTTTTAAAACATTTGTCCAATTCTCTTTTAAAAGTCATTATTAAATCTGTTTCCATCAGCCTTCTAGGCAACGTATTCCAGGTCAAAGCAAATTGCTGCATAGAAGAACTTCTCAAACTCCCCCTAAATTCAAAGGAGAATTAAACTATTGTGATTCTGTGCATCATCTTCCCCCACATTTTTTCCAAATATTCTAATTCCGTGCCCTCTGTTTTCCGACCCTTCTGCACCTGGAAAAGGTTTCTCCCAATGTACTCTGCCAAACCCCCGTAAAAGTTTGAGCACCTCTATTTAAACTCTGCTTAACCTTCTGCTAGGGAGAATGATCCCAGCCTCTTCAGTACCTTATGTATCTGAAATCCATGGTACTATTCCAGTAAACCTCCTCTGCACCTTCTCTAAGTGCTTGACATCTTTCCGAAAACGTGGTTCTTGGAACTGCTCACGCCGAACATCTCAGAACCAAATTCTTCCAGCTCCCAGTCTCATAAAATCTCTGAACAAGCGGCAATGTGGAGGCATCATTCCCAGATAAACAGTCAGTATGACAAAATGAAGTATGGATTAGCAACAACTGTCTTATATAAGCCCTAGGCCCTGATGACATTGCTTAAAAGTGCTAAGGCAAGTATTTTCACACATAATTCCTCTTTCAGTTTTTTCCTGGGTTATATGGGGGTCACCACAATGATGGGTGACCTTCATAAATCAGCCTTAATTTTTTTTTTTTGGATTTGGCAGGTGGTTTTTAAACAAGCAGATGCATTTCCTGCAGCTAACTCTTCTCATTTATCCAGACTGAGGACAGGCACCTATACAAGCTAGTTTATCAGTCACTGGGTTCTTTCACCTTTCACCACCATGTCAAGCCCTGCACTGGAATTTGAACCCAGGGCCTATTGGCTTAGAGACAGGAGAGCTACTCACTGAGCTACTCCAGCACTCCGTATATCTATTCATCTTGAATATACATGGTAATCAGATGAATTTCTATCTGCTGTTGAATTCCAGCCTAATGATAAATAAATGCATCACATTTATTTCCTGCCATTCTTCCCTCCATAAAATGCTTTCCTGTTAAATTAAGGAATTGAAAGCAGTGTCTGATGATAAGCAAACTGAATTATCCTGAGGAGATGGTGCATGTCGCAGATATATCATGAACCATTCTTAGAGAAAGTACAGCAATTGAAATTGGCATTTTATATTGTTAATTATAATTTGATTTTATAGCAGATACTTGCTGTAATATTATACAACTGGAATACTAGATCGACAGAATTTACTGTCCGCTGTTGATGCATGCATGTGAGAGGTAAAATTAATCAGCTTCATTTATGTATTTTGATAGGACTTGCTTTATTATTAATGCAGTGCATAATATGGTGCTATCTCTTCATGCATTTTACCATATTGTCTGTGTTTTAATGGATCAGGTTAAATGACAAACAAGACTGCCAGGGCAAGGTAGGGGAATAGGGTTACTACAGAGAAATCCCAAAACATTTGTGTTTGGTCCCAATTTTGTGACCTGGCTGTGACCCATTTGGGTCACTTATGATCCCCAATCATTGTTTCTCAAGCCACTACTAGCTTCCCCAGCACAGTCAGGCATAATTTTTTACTAACATGGTCTCTGAGCCACTTCGGCGTTCCTAACTTGTATTTAGTTGGTTGAAATCCCCTGCTGGTATAACCTTTCAGTATTTACAAGCTACATACCCTGTGCCTGGAGTATACTGCCTTCCTTCACGATTTGACCTGACGTCTCTATTAGATTTTCCAGGGTGAGACAAGAAAATCCTTTTTAGCTGAAGATCCAAAAGGACAATGGTGCCACGGGGAGGAGGGAATTCAGCTGCACGGAGAAACAAGAGACATTGGGCCTATTCCCCTCAGAGCAGAAGGGGTTAAGGGAAGATTTGATAGAGGTGTTCAAAGTCGAGAACCATTTTGATAGAGTAAATAAAAAGGAACTGTTTCCAGTGGCGGGGAGGGCCAATAATCAGAGGAGTCAGAATGAATGTGGTTTGCAAATGAACCTTAGGCAAAATAAAGCAAGGAAATTTTTATTTTTATTTTTTTTACACACAGCGAGTTGTTGCAATCTGGAATGCATTGCACAAAAGGGTGGTGGAAGCAGAGTCAATGTTCGCACTCAAAAGAGAATTGGATAAGTACTTATGGGAAAAAAAGTACAGGGAAGTGGGAGGAGCTGGATGGGCTGGCCCCAAGAGCCGACACAGACACACTGGGCCTATTTGTTAATTGTAACTAAGTACTTAAGTATAATGTTGGGCATTAACTGGGGAGTGACTTGTGCTCCAATATATAGGGAAAGACTGAAACATTCGGTGTTAGTTTTGAAGTGGGTGCATTCTTGTAATGTATATCTCTGTAAATAAAAGTGAATAAGTGTGTAAAGATTAGGCTCAAATTTCTATCCTTCACTGCCTGTCAATCTGAAATATAACATGAATGGTTTCCTTGTGCTGTTTCCTCCTACGTTTTATGAGAATGTGTTTGTTGTATTGTGCTTGTTCATAAAGATGGAAAGAAAATTGCTATGATCGCAGCTCATGCTAATACTGGACAAGTCAAATCCCAGAGTGAAACCTGGCTTGACAGATCCAAACTCCTTTCTTTTACAAAGCGTGGAGGAAAGTTACTGAGCAAATTCACAGGAGACTGCTGATTAACTTTTAACGCAAAGAATAAAATATTTGTTAAACAAGAAAAATGAACTATATAACAGCAGACAAAATGGTTGGGAAGATCTCAAAGAAGATGAGACAAATTCACACTATTTCTTTATCCCAGCAATATCTTGACAGGCATTTAAACCAGTGAAGAGTTATCACTAACTTGACGCAAAGGCTTCTCATTTGGGACTGGCTCAGTTGCAAACAGTTTTATCCCGGTGAATTCCAAAGCATTCACTTGACGCTTCTCATCCAACTCATATCTCTCCCCAAAAAACGCACTCTAAACTCACTGGGCAGGATATTGAGTTGGGCGAGCGGGATGGGGGGTTGTGGGGTGGGGGGGGGGGCGGTGGTGTGGTGGGTGCAGGGCCCGCTCACTGACACGTAAAATGACAGGGGATGACATCGGGCGGAACTTCCGACGTCACCCCGCGTCATTTTAATTTTCAGGTCGAATCAGCTGTGCGCCTGCCAACCTGTCAATGGCCAATTGAGGCCATTTAAAAACTAATTGAAGTAGTTAAAGGACCTGCCCGTCCAACCGTAAGGCAGGCCGGGAGCCCTGGCGGGCCTCAAAAACCATGAAACCTCATCCATGGGCGGGATGAGGTTTCATGTAGGTTTTTAAAAAAATAATAAAAGTTGAATTAAAAGTGATGGACATGTCCTAACTCATGCGACAGTGTCATGTGAGGGGACATGTCAGGGAAATTTAATTTTTCTATATGTCACATTTCTGAGTTTGGCGCCAATCTCCCTGAGGCAGCACTTAGCCTCAGAGAGATGAATGCGTTCTTTCACGTGCATGTGCGAAAGGGCACACTCTCAGCTAAGAGAATCCCCACCCTCCCACCCTCACAGGGAGCACATAGTGCTTCCTGGCAGACGTCACGCTGGGCGGACCTTAATTGGCCCGCTCACTTAAAATGGTGGCGCTCCCCCAATCAGGGGCCCCGATTGGAGGCGCGCCTCCACGCGCCCGCTCCTGAACATCCCCCCCACCCCCAACAGGGGGAAAATTCTTCCCACTGTTTCTTCAGCTGCAGAACAAACAAATGTGCTCCCCAAACTCATTCTTCCAGTAGCACCTCTGCTAAACTGATCACTTTACTGAGTCCAAATACAGTGACCATTTTGGAAACAGCAATGTTCAACAAACAGCACTGAAATGAAAGACCTGTTTGCACAGGGTTTCATCAAGAAAGAAATGTAAGTGGAGATAAGAACTTCCTTGATGTTCTTTCAATAATGGCTCAAAATCCTTAGCACCACCTGAATCACAAGAATGGGCTGATGGGGGTCTCAGTTTAACATTATATCAAAAGGACAGCTGCACCTTAAAGAGTGCAGGGCTCCCTCAATGCTGTACTGGAATGGCAGTCTAATTTATGCACTTGATCCAGAAATGGCCTCAAATTAAGTCCAGAACAGGTAGAAAACAATCCTTTTTGAGCAGTTTGCAAGCAGGCATGTCTTTTCCATCTTGATGCATCAGAATGTTTCTCATTTATCTTTCTTTGCCTCACCTGCAGCACGATTCTGCCCAGATTCAGGTTGGCAAAGTTTTACTGGGGAGCTATACAAGATTGGCTGACATTTGCTACTTTCTTGGATAGGCATTTCTGCCAATGTAAAATACATGACCACACATGGGGTGTCAAGTAGTGAATAATTCTGCCTGCACAAAGCACCCGTATACAAATGCTCATTCGTTTCCACCATCGCCTTATTGGGGCCTTTGGCTTCTTCTCTGGCTTTCTTCAAGCCTCCCTCGGTCGATATCTCAATGTTATCCACCCACCCAATATTTCTTCATCTTCTTCTGTATTTACCCTGAATTTCTCCTTCAGTTTTTACCAGGGCAAGGCTGCCAGGTCTTCCTTTCCAGTGTCCGTATTTGGCTATCTTCCTCTCTCTAGCTGTGCTTAGCAACCTTTTTGAATCCTGAGCTTCTACTCTTGATCTAACCCATTCATTTGCCTTTCTGTCCATTCAGCTAATTTTAAGCATATGCAAATGTATAGCGTTGGAAAAGATATTTGGCCTGTAAGTTCAATAGAGAGACACTGAGGAGATGGAAAGTCTTGAATTTTATCTTTTCACTGGTTCTGCACTGAGAGAGCAGGCTTGTGTGGGTGGGGGGCCAGGAGTGGGTGTAGGGGGACACAGGAGGGTTCTGCTGCCTCATTATTATCTACATATGGAGGCATTTTGGGACACAGCCTGACCACCCTAGTAATTTCTCAATAGCAGCAAACTCACCCAGATAGGCAGTTAAAAAGAAAGGAGGCCCACTGGAGCCCAGCTTCTCTACTCTACTGTCACCCTCAGATTGGGCCTCAAATTTTACTTGAATTATTTACTTTGTACCTTACTTCTCTGTTGCATTGATATTGAAGTTTGTTTCTATTGTTCCTCTTTGATTCTGGTTCCAATTTGATTTATGTTCCACCAGTTACCTGTCACAAGTGTTTCACACTATCATGTGCCCAATGTGGGCATTACTTTGGCATTTCTCACATCCTCTGGCAGCCTCCGTAACATTGCCAGGCTCCACCCCTGCCTCAGCTCATTTGCTGCTGATATTCTCATCCAGCTCTTGTTACTGCTAGATCGACGCATCTGAAAAGATCTACATACCTCACAATTGTTACCCGAAAAGGAAGAATGTGCAGGGTTATGAGGAGAAGGCAGGAAAATGGCACTCAGTGAATTGCTCATTCAGAGAGCATACACAATGGGCTGAATGGCCTCCTTCTGCGCTGTAACAATTCTGTGATTCTATGATGTAAGAAATAAGGGCAGAAGTAGGCCCGACTATCCCAATGCTCTCCAGGTTGGCCGGCCATCTTCCACTCTACATAGGCATGAGCTCATCCCAATCTCTGCTGTGCATATTTTAACTTGCACCAAGTCCCAAGTCCCTGTGCTCACTGAACTACATTGACTCCTGGTCCAGCAAAACCTCAATTTTAAAATTCTCCTTTAGTATAAAGTGTTAACAGATTGGATATGCTAATGTAAGATGGTGATGTACTACTGACATTAATTGGTCATGTGCTAGACTCTTGAGAGGGAGTTTGGAATCATGCCTAGGAGCAACATGCCTACTCTGTAACCTGTTTACATGTAGTATGAGCAAGCAAGTGTTAAGCAGAGACCAGACTATGTCTACAGTCTGTCTAGGGACCAAGCCCCATGCCTAGAGTCAAAGCAGACAAACACATCTCACAACATGGTGGCAGCGGTGGAGACATCAATGTAAAAGAGACATCGGTGTCATCAAAAGGGACCATGGAGTGAAGAAGCCTTTCAAAGCAGCTTGCAAAAAAATCAGCAGAAGAAGGAGGCCCACTGGAGAGAGGTAATAACTGTCCCTGGTGAGTAGCCCCCTGCCCTTTCCCCACCTGTTTGACTGCGTAGAGGGCTCAGAGAGGCCAGCAGTGGGAGTTATGGAAAAGCCAATTTCTCCAGTACTGAGAAGAATCAAAAAAGAATGAAAGCTTCAAGTTAGTTCCTTTCTTTATGCTGTTGGCCCAGTAGCAGATGACATTCTCCTAAGGAATGGGATGCAGGAGTCCACCATGGACTTTGAGTCCACTCTTAAAACCTTTGGCACTCATTTTAACCCAAAGCAAAACTTAGTAATTGAATGAGCATGTTTTAACCAGCGGTAGCAATGACCTGGGGAATCGGCTGAATTATTTCTAACCAACTTATATTGCTTAGCTAGTTCTTGTGGATGTGGGTGCTGAAGGATGAATTAATCTATAATCACATAGCCACGGGTGTTCAGGTTGAAAACTACAACTTTCTGAAGACAAAAGACCATAGACCATAAGACGTAGGAGCAGAAGTAGGCTATTCAGCCCACTGAGTCTGCTCCGCCATTCAATGAGATCATGGCTGATCTGATAATCCTCAACTCCACTTTCGTGCCTTTTTCCCATAATCCTTGATTCCCTCACTGATTAAAGACCTGTCTATCTCAGCCTTGAATATTCTTAATGACCCAAACTCTACAGCCCTCTGTGGTAAAGAATTCCACAGATTCACTACCCTCTGAAAGAAGAAATTCCTCCTCATCTCTATTTTAAATGGGCACCCCCTTACTCTGAGATGATGCCCTCTGGTCCTAGACTCTCCCACAAGGGGAAACAAACTCTCAGCATCTACCCTGTCAAGCTCCCTAAGAATCTTATATGTTTCAATAAGGTCGCCTCTCATTCTTCTAAACTCCAATGAATACAGGCCCAACCTATTCAACCTCTCCTCATAAGAAAATCTCTCCCTACCCAGGATCAACCTAGTGAAATTTCTCTGGACTGCCTCCAATGCCAGTATATCTTTCCTTAGATAAGGACATCAAAACTGTTCACAGTATTCTAGGTGTGGTCTAACTAGTGCCTTGTATAGTTTTAGCAAGACTTCCTATTTTTAAACTCCATTCCCTTTGAAATAAAGGCCAACATTCCATTGCCTTCTCTATTACCTGCTGAACCCATATGTTAGCTTTTTGTGATTTATGCACGAGGACTCCCAAATGCTTCTGTGCTGTAGCTTTCTGCAGTCTTTCCTCATTTAGGTAATATTCAGCTCCTCTGTTATTCCTGCCAAAGTACATAACCTCACATTTTCCCACATTATATTCCATCTGTTATGTTTTTGCCCACTCACTTAACCCTGTCTATATCCCCCTTTTTGTCATCCTCACCACTTGCCTTCCCATCTATTTTTGTATCATCCGCAAACTTGGCGATAGTACAATCACTTCCCTCATCCAAGTCATTAATACATATTGTAAATAATTGTGGCCCCAGCACTGATTCCTTTGGCACTCCACTAGTTACAGGTTGCCATCCTGAAAATGCCCCCCTTATCCCAACTCTGTCTTCTATTAGTTAGCCAGTTCTCTATCCAAACTAATATACCACCCCCAACACCATGGGCTCTTATCTTACTAAGCAGCCGTATGTGTGGTATCTTATTAAACTCCTTTTGGAAATCCAAACATATTACATCTACTGGTTCCCTTTTATCTATCTTGCTTGTTATCTCCTCAAAGGACTCTAGTAAATTTATCAGGCATGATTTCCCCTTCATGATTATATTGACCAGGAACTTACCTGTGTCGGGCGGGAACGGAGGGGGAGGGGCACAATGTAATGTGGCGGTGCGCGAAAGAGCGCAGGAATCTCCCTGAGGCATGGAGCTGCCTCAGGGAAATTAAGTTGCTTAAAATATTTGATTATGAATAAAGTACAAAATTAGCGTCACATGAGCCGGGACGTGTTTTTATATTTAGGAAAATTTTTATCATTTAATTAATAAAAGCTTTAGGAAACCTCATCCCGCTTGTGGATGAGGTTTCCAAAACAACGTGGAGGCTGCTTGGGTTCTTCGCCTACCGCCAACCTTAAGGCTGGACGGGCAGGATTGCAAACAACTTTAATCTTTTTTTTAATGGCTTCAGTAGGCCGTTGACAGTCCGGTGGGCACGCAGCCGCCTTCAGTGTGGACCCGCCAAATGAAAGATCTAAATGACGCGCAATGATGTCAGGACACACGCCCGACATCATCTTGCGTTATTTTGCACATCGGCGTGTCGGGCTCACCCCCAACCGCAATATTCAGGCCATTATGTCATTTCTAAATGCTCTGCTATCACATCCTTTATAATAGACCCTCACATTTTCCCAATGACAGATATTAAGCGAATTGGCCCATATTTACCTGTTTTTTGTCTCTCTCCCTTTTTGAATGAGGGTGTTACATTGGCCGTCCTCCAATCCTCTGGGACTTTTCCAGAATCTAAGGATACTTGGAAGATTACTACCAGGGCATCCACTATCTCTGTAGCTACTTCCTTTAATAGCCTAGGATGCAACCCATCAGTCCAAGGGACTCATTGGCCTTTAGCCCCATTAGTTTCCCTGGTACTTTTTCTCCAATGATAGTTATTATATTTATTTCCACCCCCACTTTTGCCCCTTGATTATTTAGTATTTTTGGAATGCTATTAGTGTCTTCTATCGTGAAGACCGATGTCAAGTATTTATTCAACTCCTCCGCCATTTCCTGGTTTCCCATTATTATTTCCCCAGTCTCATTCTCTAAGGGTCCTGTGTTCACTTTCACCTCTCTCTTCCTTTTTATATATTTAAAGAAGCTCTTACTGTCTGTATCACTTGCTAGTTTACCCCAAAGTTTATTTTCTCCCTCTTTTTTTTTGGTCCTCTTATGTTGGTTTTTAAAACTTTCCCAATCCTCTGGCTTACCACTAATCCTTACCACATTTTAGGCAGGATTTTTCACTGAGCAGGCAGGCACGCACCCGGCTCGCTCGACCGTAAAATGATGCGTGATGACATCAGGCGAACGTCCCAGCGTTATCGCACACTCACGCCATATTTTAGTCAGCAGGAGCGCGCAGGAGTCAGCAGTGCGTCTGCCGACAATTAACAGGTCTATTAAGGCCTTTAAAGACCCAATTAAATGTTATTTTTCACTGCCCGTCCAACTTTACGGTTGGCGGGCAGGCGAAAAGACCAAGCTGCCTTTGCACTTTTTAGGAAACCTCATCCACAGGCGGGATGAGGTTTCCAGCAGGAAATTAAAATAAAATATAAATTTTAATAGTTCATTAAGAACGTGTCGCTGCTCATGTGACAGAGTCACATGGAGGGGACGTGTTTATTTTAAACAATTTAAAGTTGTTTATTTTCAATTCTTAGACTCCCAGTGCGTACCCGCGCGCATGCATGAAGTTGTGTGCTTGCCTTCCTCCACCGCCCCCCCCCCCACTCCCACACAGGCAGCACTAAGTGCTGCTGCGCATGTTTCACACTGGGCAGACCTTAATCGGCCCGCCAGCATGAAATCACGGTCTGTCCCCGATCACGGGCAGTAGTTGTCTTCCCACCCACTCCCGTGGGTCCCCATCGAGCCGGCCCGCTGAGGAAAAAACCCTGGCCCTGTATGTTTTTTCTTTCAATTTGATACTATCCTTAATTCCCTTGGTTAACTGTGGTTGGTTTATCCCCTTCCAAGAGTCCTTCTTCCTCACTGGGATATATCTTTGTTGTGAGTCATGAACTATTTTCTTAAAAGTCTGCCATTGTTCATCAACCATATTTTCTGCTAAAATCCTTTCCCAGTCCACTCCAGCCAACTCTACCCTCATTCCCTGGTAATTACCCTTATTTAAATTTAACACAGTTGTTTTCAACCCTAGTTTCTCCCTCTCAAACTGAATGCTAAATTCTACCGTATTATGGTCACTGTTTCCTAGCGGACCTTTTCCTCAGATTATTTATTAAACCTGCCTCATTGCACATAACCAGATCCAAAATAGCCTGATCCCTGGCTGGATCCACAACATATTGTTCTAAGAAACTGCCCCAAATACACTCTATGGGCAGAATTTTGCCCTCGTCTGGTAGGCACGCCAGGGGTATTATTATCTTGGAGGTTCTGCTTTCTAATTTAGCTTCTAACTGTTCACATTTTTTCAGCAGAACCTCCTTTCCAGTCCTATCAATGTCGTTGGTACCAATGTGGACAATGACAAGCAGATCTCTCCCCTCCCACTCCAAGTTCCTCTCCAGCCCTGAGGAGATGTCCTTAACAGTGGCAACGAGCAGGCAAGAGCCTTCAGGACTCACACTCACAGCTGCAGAGAACAGTATCTATCCCCTTAATTATACTGTCCCCTATCACTACTGTGTTCCTATTTCCTCTCCCCATTTGAATGTCTTCCTGCACTACAGTGCTGTGGTCAGTTTGCTCATCCTCCCTGCAGTCCCTGCTCTTGTCCACACAGCTGGCAAGATCCTCGTAACTGTTGGACAATTGCAAGGGCTGAGGCTCCTCAAAAGCTACCCCCGGAGATCCCCATACCTGTTTCACCTGCAGTCTCACACTCCTGTCCCTGATCACAGACCAAATTTGAATGACCTAATCTGAGGGGTGTGACCACCTCCTAGCGCAAAGTGCCCAAGTAACTTTCTCCCTCCCTGAGGTAGTGCAATGTCTGCAGCTCGGACTCCAGCTTCGCAACTCGGATTGGAGGTTCCTCCAGCTGCAAACACTTACCACAGATGAAAACAAAAATACCTGGAAAAACTCAGGAGGTCTGACAGCATCTTCGGAGAGGAACACAGTTAACGTTTCGAGTCCGTATGACTCTTCAACAGAATCATACGGACTCGAAACGTTAACTGTGTTCCTTTCCGTAGATGCTGTCAGACCTCCTGAGTTTTTCCAGGTATTTTTGTTTTTGTTTTGGATTTCCAGCATCCGCAGTTTTTTGTTTTTAACTTACTACAGATGTGTTCGCTCTGGATCACCTTGGTGTCCAGCAGCTTCCACACATGCTACAGCCCACCCTGCCAATATTATAAAATTAAATTAAATTAATTAATTAATCACTCTAGTATCCCTGCTCTTTACACTTGTAGAATCCCCCACTTTTTACACTTAATTGGCATTAAAAAAATATTAACCACAATATCAATCTTATACTTAGGAGCTATTTTTAAGAAAAAGAGAGAAAAAAAAACTAGAGACCTAAACACAAACTAAAGACCTTACTTTTACTTTAAAGACTTGAAGTACTCACCAGCCCTACTCAACAATCAGCTGCTTTCCCTGCCCTCGCATCACGCTGTGCTTGGGACATCATTCCGCCACTGGTCTCACTGCATCTAGGCCTCTCGATCCACGCCGTTCATCCTCTCCTGCTCACCTCCCACTCAAAATTTACTATTTTGAGCCTTTGGAATAGTGTAAACCTTAATCACTTCCCAGATACTCAGCAATTAAGCAGCTTCTTCTCCTCTATCAGAGCAAGAATCAATTCCTGGAGGCTGAAAAATTCAGGCAAAAGCAAACAAACACCTCTTTTCCCTTCCTCTGCTTAACTCCCTGAAGCACTCAACTCCGCCCCTTTATTGTGTTATGGCAGGTGGATGGTAAACACTGAGCTGCTCAAATCCCAAAGGGAAACTTGAAACAACTGCCACAACTGTTTTGCAATTTATATAAAATTCAAGAAACCTGCCTTGAACTCAGTAATAATAAGACCACCAAGTCTTAAAGGTTTCTTTCAAGCTGAAATTAAACCTTTAAGTGATAGAATAGTGGTATTGTCAGTGGACTGATAATCCAGTAGACCCAGAGTAATGATCTGGGACCTGGGTTCAAATCCCACCACAGCAGATGGTGGAATTTGAATTCACTAAAAATCTGGAATTAAAAGTCTAATGATAGCCATGAAATGATTGTTGTAAAAACCCATCTGGTTCAGTAATGTCCTTTAGGGAAGCAAGTCTGCTGTTCTGGCTACATGTTGTTGACTCTTAAGTGCCCTATGAACTAGGGATATGAGTAATAAATGCTGGCCTGGCTGGCAATGCCCACAAACGAATAGAAGAAATGATTTTAAGCACATACATAGATCTATAAATTGCTACTAACTTCTAAATCTCCTAATTAATCTAAACCCCAGTTACACCTCCATTAAGGCAACAGAGAGACACATAGATTTTAAAAGGTCCAAGCAAAGCAATACATTGAACAGTTAAATTCAAAGTGAGTTTTCTTAACTTCGGTTCTTTGTAGATAGCAGCATGAGACTTAGATGCTGGAGGCTTTTCACATTTGTTAGATTTAAAATGCCTGCCCTTACACACAACTTTCACTCCTTTATACATATTTTCCCCTTTGAAGGCAATTCCCATTGTTTCACTGTCTTTGGACTTCACCTCTCTAATAATAAAATCTATTCTAGTACCAATTTTACCAGTAATCTTTGGGAAAAATAAACACGCTGTTTCTTAACTTCTCCTGGCTAGATACAACATTTCACACCCACTTTTGAATTCAAGCTAGTCTGGTTTATTTAAAAATGCAAATGTTCCCTTTACACCTATGTTTACCTACTTAACATTTCAAACCTAGCTTATCTTCTGATACATCAAAGCCTTCAGACCAGCTGCCGTTAATTCAATTAAATCACACATACATGCAGAGACCCCACTATTACTCTATTTTCCAATAAATTCCAATAACATTATGAACATTATTATGTCTTCCTGACAATTCTAAGTCAACGCCCTGAAGCGCTCAACTCCGGCACTCTATTGTAAGTCAACTCTATTGTAAGCCATACTCAAATGCTAAATCGCACTAAGTTGGCTACTTATATATGTTCCTAACACAAAAGGCCTATCTGAGTCACTTAATGAGGATCCCATTTCAGCTGCTTCTTAATTAAGTTGCTCTTTCACTGGAACTCTTGAGAAAACCCTGCTTAAGGCTGGCAACTACAGAATTTAAACTGTATATTTCAGTTTAATGCCAAATACAAACTACAAAATAAATTTGGTTTGTACAAGATAAAAAAATAGACTTTCTTACCTACTGCAACTGCACGCACTCTGTCTTAGATGACATTACTTAGGATCAAGCAGTCCAGTACATGAGGCAGACCAAGTTTAGAGAGTTTAATCAGGCTATAATTCGTAGCGACTCCAAGGCTTCACATGACTCCATAGATTTGGTAGGCCCACAGGCAGTGGCCCCACCCACAAGAAAGACCGCTATCGAAAGGTGGCTTACAATAGGTGAAAGGGTAGGCAATCCCACACCGGCAGCCATTTTGAGATGTTTGCATTGTGACCTGAAAACCCAGCATTGGTGGCAAGACTGTCCAGCAAGGGGCTCGTAGTGCTTCCAGTGTGGCAAAACTGGACATTTCAAGCATTTCTGCAAATCCAGTAATTTTAATTGAAGTCAAAGGCCAGTAAGTATTTATGAAACACCTTCCTTCCAAGAAATGGCTTGTCAAAAGAAAGATTAAATTAAAGAGTTCCTAGGGCAAGTAGGTAGTATTAATCCCAACAACTGGACTACTGGTCAGCTACAGTCCAAGTTCAAGGCTTTGATGCTGCTTTTAAAATTGATGCTGGAGCTCCTATTAACATCTCAGCAGATGAGCTCGACCAGCTTCAGTCAATGATCCTTCATCCATCAGACATCAAACTGCAAAGTCCAGGCAGCACAGACTTTCAATCGAAGGCAGGATTATTGATCCTCTCAGCTACAAGGGATGACAGATTGTTGATTCTCTCTATGTTCTTCACAATAAACATGCATCCTTATTGCGTGGCAATGTTGACATACTTCTAGGTATCCTAGAAAAACTGGATGATGCTCATCATTTGAACACTCACTGTCTGTCATGCAACAATCTTCAACCTTTTATTTAGAAGCAGTGGAAATTCAGCTTTCAGAGGCTGAGGAAGTTTATACACTCAGCAGTAAGTTCCTTTCCTTCACAGAGACAACATCCACTAGACCCTGGGTGGAGATCAAAGTTATGAATTTCTCAGTTCTTTATGAAGAAAGGCCAGAGGTGGCAGATACACAGACACTGCAGCAGACGGTGACCATCCCCTGCTGGACCCGAATTGGCTCTTCCTAGAGAGTGATGGGTAAGAATCCCTTGCAGTACTGAGATTGAAGTCCTAGAGGATGATTCGTATTTCCAGTTGATGTACACACCATATGAAATCTCTGTTGTCTTTTTCAAGGAATCAGTGTGTTTTTAGTAGCTGAACAGAATTCAGATCTTATTTCCAATGAAATTACCAGTGTATTTCCGAGCTTATCTCCTGTTGTCTAATAAGAGTCTTCCACAGGAGATGCTTTGCCTGAGTCCAGGTCAGAGTCCATAGAGGATCACACTGCACAGGAGCTGGTACCATCCAGGGGTGAATGTCAATTGCCACCTATAATTCAGTCCCAGCTGAAAGTCTTCTTCCCTCCAGAGCTGGAGGTCAGCACAGAAGCTGCGACAGAATCTTTAGCACTTCTGAAGCTGCAGAATCCTGTACAGCAATTGTGTCACTGAGTTGATTACTTACAGGAAATTTGTCTTATTACAGAAGATGAGGCTGTCATGTCTCCATGTTCTCAGCAATTCTTCCCATTGTCCATAATGGAGCAACCTCATACAGAGAGAAGTGTGGCTCTCTTACCACTGCCTACAGAAGGTCGACAGTCATCTAGAAATATCACTGCAAAACCATCTCTTCTATTCGTGACAGTCTTACAGAAATTTGGTCATTTTTTTCCTTCGTCATCTAAGTTAACTGAAATCTTGGATGTTCAATACCTTTTCAGTCTTTGATGCAGCAGTGAATCATGCAACTGTGACAGTCTTCCCAGAAGATGAAGATCATTCCTCTTCTGAAACTTCTTCACAGAGTGGTTCAAGGGAGTAACAAGTTACTCAGAGTGTCCTGAGTTCTTCTTCTCCAGTCCCAGGGAGACGGGAGGATGATGCTCTTCAGTCCTCTCTTTTGCATTAGTCTTTTGTTGAAAAGTCTCCATTGTCCTTGCAGTCCAGTTATCCAGAAGCCTACAGTCTGCTTCCCAGCAATGCTGACAGCAAAGGCAGGTGGCAGGTCAGAAGATTGGAAAGAATATAAAGAAGAGCAATGAATGGCAAAAAGATGAATAGGATGGAAAAATTAGAGTATGAGAGAAAGCTAGCTAGTAATATAAAGACGGAGTAAGAGTTTCTATAACCATGTAAATAAGGAAAGAGTTAACAAAGTGAGTATTAGTCCTATAGGAAATGTGTTGGGGAATTGATAATGGAAAGTAAGGAGAGGCGGCTGAATTAAACCAGCATTTTGCCTCGGTCTTCACTATAGCGGGCACAAGTAATGCCCCGGAAATAGCTATAAATCAGGAAATGGAAGAGAGGGAGGAACTCAGGAAAATCACAATTAACAGGGAAGTGGTACTGAGCAAATTGTTGGGGCTGCAGGCTGACAAATCCCCAGGTCCAGATGAACTTTGCCTTAATGTCTTGAAAGAAGCAGCTAGTGAGATAGTTGAAGCACTGGTTTTAATTGTTCAAAATTCCTTAGATTCAGGGAAGTTTCCATTAGGTTGGAAAATAGCAAATATAACTCCTTTATTCAAAAAGGGAGGGAGACAGAAAGCAGGAAACTAGAGGCCCATTTAACCTAATATCTGTCATAGGGAAAATGTTAGAGGTTATTATTAAAGATGTTATAGCTGGGCACTTAGATAAATTCAAGGCAATCAGGCAGAGTCAACATGGTTTTGTAAAAGGGAAATCATGTTTAACCAATTTATTGGAGTCCTTTGAAGGAGTCACATGTGCTGTGGATAAAGGGGAACCGGTGGATGTACTTAGATTTCCAGAAGGCATTTGATCAAGTGTCACATCAAAGATTATTGCAGAAAGTAAAAGCTCATGGTATAGGGGGTAAAATATCAGCACGTATAGAAGATTGGCTAGCTAACAGGAAGCAAAGAGTTGGCACAAATGGGTCTTTTTCTGGTTGGCAGGATGTGACAAGTGGTGTACCACAGGGATCAGTGCTGGGGCCTCAACCTTTTACAATTTATATAAATGGCTTGGGTGAAGGGACCGAAGGAATGGTGGCTAAATTTACTGATGACACAAAGATAGGTAGGAAAGTAAATTGTGAAGAGGACATAAGGAGGGTACAAAATGACATAGATAGGTTAAGTGAGTGGGCAAAGATCTGGCAAATGGAGTATAATGTGGGCAAATGTGAAATCATTCATTTTGGCAGAAAGAATATAAGAAGCATATTATCTAAATAGTGAAAGATTGCAGAGCTCTGAGATTCAGAGGGACCTGGGCGTCCTAGTGAATGAATACAGAAGGTTAGTAAGCAGGTACAGCAAGTAATTAGGAAAGCTAATGGAATGTTATTATTTATCGTGAAGGGAATTGATTATAAAAGTAGGGAGTTTATGCATCAGTTGTACAGGGCTTTCAATGAAGGTGCCTTCAGATTCCTCTTCAGAGGCATCTTCAGGGCTTGATTGGAGGCCCTGGGTTGTGGAGTCCATCGGCTGTTTCCCAGATGTCCCTGCGGAAGCAAGGGGAGATAATTAGTGCATGGCAGTGGCCTGTGAAATAGGACACATCATTCACAGCATGGTTGTCTGATGGATGTTGCACTGCTGGATCCTCACTTGGTAGAGTATCGCTGACCTCACCGCCATCCCTCAGCACAGGAATGGTCCAGATCTACACCGGCCAACTGGATGGTTCTATTTTCAAAGTCCGTGAGGACCTTGATTTCAGACATCCCTCCACCGGCCTGCGACCTTTCCATCTTCTCGTGTGAATAGAGATGGCGAGACTGTAAGCAGGATGCCTGCCAAGCCAGATAATAAGTATGCCTGGCATGTTTGGGTGGCGAATGGCCCCAGGGACAGGATGAGGACAATGAAGGTGTGTACGTGAGCATAAATGGTGATGTCTCTTGAGCAGGCAGTGAGTGAGGGCCCTGTGGGTGTGTGATGGGTTTGTGAATTGACGGCTGTGGGAGCTGCTTCAGCTCTAGATTCTAAAACTCCCTCCCTAAACCTCTCTGCCTCTCACCCTCCCACTCCTCCTTTAAGACACTCATTAAAACCTATCTCTTTGACCAAGCTTCTGGCTAATTCATTAATATCTCCTTATGTGGCTTAGTGTCAAATCTGCAATGACTGTCACTCTTGTGAAGCACCGTGGGGCATTTGACCGTGTTAAAAATGCTGTAATAATATAAGTTTTTGTTGATGGTGGAGCGGCACTAGGCAAGTTTCCAGAGGATTTATCAGAAGCTCACTAATATGTGAAATTCATTTTGAAGCTGAATAAAGGCAAAATAAGTATTTGTCCCCATATGTCACTCTCATCATTTATGTGTGACATCCCTTTAAATTTTGTAACATGAGTACAGTAGCAAAGCCAGTACCTATTGACCATTCTAAGTTGCCTTCGAAACGGTGATGGTGAGTGTTTTTAAACCATGGTAATCCATTTGTACTAGATAGCTGGAAATTCTGCTTGCCTTATTAAGTTGGTTCCCTACAGAAGGACGGAACTCCATGGACAGGGAGGCAGAATTATTTCAATGAGCTGGAGGGAAGGTGCATGGAGCAGTCAGTGAAACTCTGCACTGGGGCAGCACCAAAGCTGCTCTTGTGCTGAGAGTGCAATGTTGGGCCTCATTCCCATCCATTGGGCCTGCACCGCAATTCTGGAGCAGAACAGAACGCTCTTTTCCTTTGAATAATTCCTCGCCAAATCCCTGCCCAACTCCCTCTTCAAAATATTGACGTGATGAGCCTCCTGGTCAATGTTCCCTCTACTGCGTTTTATGACCCGGAATCATGCAGAGATGACACACTAGTTTCTATGGGTAGAATTTGCTGGCTGGCGGGGGAGTGGGGGGGGGCGCGAAGCGGGAGTGGGTACAGGCAGGTGTGGACCCAATCGCCGCCCACCATCGGGTCCGCGCTGCCATTTTATGTGGGCGGGCCAATTAAGGCTCGCCCAGCGTGAATCGCAGCTCCCGAGGACAGCAGGAGTGGGCGGGCGGCGGTGGGACTGCAATGGCCACCGGGTCCAATGGCGACACAGCGGCCTCTTTAAAAAAGTTGCTGCAACCTTTCAGAGGCTGTGAATCCTGGCCAGTGGAAGGGCTCCCCAGAGCGCTGCTGGTGAGCAGGCCAGGCAGGAGGGTAGGGCAGTGGGGCACTGTGCCCCTCATTTTTCTGATGATTGCCTTGCTGCCTCAAGGAGGTGGCAGCACGACGGGAGGTGCTTGTACCCCAGGATGGGAGGAGGAGCCTCCCCCCGACACATGACCAAACGTGCCAGGGGGGAGGTGGCAGAGGTGGTGAGCTCCTGCCTTGTGGTGCGGCGCACCTGGATCCAGTGTCACAAGTGCTTCAATGACTTGTTGCACTCAGGAAGGATGAGTACCATGTTGGCATTGGTCACTTAACCCAGTAGGTAGGCTTTTCCCCCTGCTGCCCGCTACACCCAAAGTCTGAGTGTGGTGACTGCATTGAATCATTGATGTCATGTGTCCTTCGCTGGGTGGTCCAGCAGATATTGCCCATGCCGAGGTCACTCTGAGAGGGTGGTGAAGAGATGGGTTCTGCCCCCGCAGCATGTGGTACACTGAGGCCCACATTACTGTTTTAGGGGCAACCTGGAGGAGCTGCACCTGGACGCAGTGCTGGAACTCCAGGACATGTCAAAGTCGGGGTGATGACATGCTGGGAGGGGAGCTGCAAGGTGGTGTGGCACTGATTGATCTGCTGCCCTCTGCGCTCCACGTGCTCGTGCCTCCTTGCTATTGAAGGTTATACCGTGTATTGCCTAATGTGATGTAGGCAGCATTTGGTGAAGGGGGGGAACAGGCCTAGCATCTTTGTGTGAGTGTTTGGCAGCAGCGGGGTGAGGAGGCACTGGAGCCCTGATATGTCCCACTCTGGTTGGGGTGGGCTTTGCGCGAAGAGAGTCCAGGTACAATTTGCACTAATCAATGCTCTTCTCTCCTTTTCAGGAGAAGAATGTCCAAAATTCTGCCAAGCGGGTGAGGACTGACGGTGGCCTGGCACAGTTAGCGATTCTCAGCAGCTTTGAGCAGGAGGCCCTGGATTTGAAGAGGCGCCAAGTGCTCAGGCCCACCAGTGTCGGTGAGGCTGGGGTGCCACGGGCAGGTATGTTTGCCCAGCAGTGAGGTCACCATTGTTCTCCCAACAGCCATGGCAGTGCTGAATGTTCAGTGATTGAAGTTTGCAACATGGCTTGACCATTGCTTATGGAAGGATGAGCGCATAATGATCCAGGGGACAGGGATGCACATTGACATTGTCTCCACGTTAACTGATCCAATATCCTTGTTCTTCCTTTCAGCATCAGTGGAGCAGGACCAGGAGGAAGGGCAGCAGGGACCCCCTCTCACACCTGAGGCCCTGAAGTCTCACCAGCATCACACCATCTCTGCCAGGCAGGCACCAGCACAGATACTAGAACCTCGGTGGGAATAAGAACTTCAGCTACTGTCCTGGGGCACAGCAGTGAGGGCACTTCACAGTTGTTGGAGGAGCTGGCGGAGACAGAGAGTGCCCATGGTACCAGCAGTTGGAGGATTGCAGGGGACCAGGCACATGCTCAGTTGGTGCCTGATGATGTGCCTCTGGAGTCATCCACGATGCAGCAGATGAAGGAAATGCGGCCGGGCATGCAGAAGCACCTGGGGGAGATACATGAGGCTATGCTTGGCCTGGTCTCCATGGTGGAGGAGTCTACGCAGACGATCGCTGAAGCAATGAGCCTCATGGCCGAGCGCCATGTGTCCTCCATGGAGAGAGTGGCGGCTCTCGTGGAGAGACTACTCGAGGAGACCCATAGTTAATGTTCCTAACCAGGCAGATTCTGCACTTAGGTATCGAGTATAAAGCCTACAGCCCAGGCTTGTCCTGGAGGTCCATATTTGGTGTGCTAGCTGAAGGTTCTTTGGATTAAAGCCTCCCAGGTTTCCCTGCCTCCCTGGAGTATGCTCGGGTTAGCGACTACCCCCTCAGCATTTCCCTGTGCGTGCTCATCCTCAGACTCACTGCTGGACTCATCATGTGCAGCCACAGCATCGACATCTTGATCGTCCACAGCATCCCCCCTTTCCAGCGCTAGATTGTGGAGAGTGCAGCATGTAACCAATATCACCAACACACGATCTGGGGGGTACTGGAGTGCGCCCTCTAAGTGCTCCAGGCAATGGAAGTGCATCTTGAGAAGACTAATGGCTCTCTCCACCACAGCCCTTGTGGTGCCGTGGCTCCTATTGTACTGCTGCTCTGCTTCTGTTCTTGGATGGCGGAGAGATGTCATGAGCCAGTTTCTGAGGGGATAGCCCTTGTCTCCCAGCAGCCAACCATCCAGCCAGGCTGGAGCTCTGAAGAGCCCTGGCACCTGGGAGTGTCTGAGGATGTAGGCATCGTGGGAGCTGCCTGGGTACCTCGCACAGACTTGTAGAATCTGCATCCTGTGATCACACACTATCTGCATGTTCATGGAGTGGAAGCCCTTCCTGTTGACGAAGACACCCGGCTGACCCGCTGGCGCCTTGATAGCCACATGTGTACAGTCTATTGCACCCTGGACACGGGGGAAGCCAGCAATGGCCGCGAAGCCTCTGGCTCGCTGTGTCTGGCTTGCCTGGTCCCAGCGGAAGTGGATGAAGGTCAGTGCCCGCCTGAACAGAGCGTCTGTAACCTGCTTGACACAAGTGTGGACAGCTGATTGGGAGACACCGCAAAGATCACCCACCGCCCCCTGGAAGGAGCCAGAGGCACAGAAGTTGAGGGCAGCTGTGACCTTTACAGCCATTGGCATGGGGTGTTCACCCACGCAGTTCGTGGAGATCCCAGGCCCAATCATCTGACAGATATAGTTGACTGGCTCCCTTGACAGTCGGAGCCTCCTTTGGCACTGCACCACACTCATACTGAGGTAGCTGCTTCGCTGCCTGTATACCCTGGCAGCAGGATAGTGGTGTCTTGTGCAGCCCTTTACGCCTTGGGCTCTTTGCCCCTTATTCCTGTGCCTGTCCTCCCAAAGGTGGCTCCCCAGAGGCTGAATATGGACTCCTGGCCTCCTCCCCACTTCTAGCCCTCCCTTCCCCTTCAGAAGAGCCTCCAATGGACAGTTCAGCTCCCATTCCCAGGCTAAGGGAAGACTTCCTGAAGCCTGCGGGCCCAAAAAAGTTTCCTCACTGCAGAGTTAAGGTTAAGAGTCCAATCCAAGCAGCTGGTATGCATTTTGAAGTATTGCAGATCACACAGGCAAGTATCAGTAACTTTGAAAAAACAATATTTGACAGAGCACACTCGCAACGCCTCTGAGCCCTCTTATCCCGCCCATGGATGAGGTTTATACAAGTGTGTCCTACCCGCCTGCCCATTGCGCCTGTGCGCTGACATGAAGGTTGCACAGGCACTGAAAAATCGAGGTCGATTGGCGCCTCAAGGGCCTGAAGTGGTCCCTTAATTAATGGTGGGCGTGCAACAGAAATCATCGCGCGTCTGCCCAACAAAATATCGCGATGGCGCACGGTGATGTCGGGGCGCTCACCTGACATCACCGCACGTCATTTTACACATGGATGTGCAGGGCCCACCCCCACACACCAGTGGGAAAATTCTGGCCTATGTCTGTAACAGGTTTTATTTACAAGAGTATTTTTTTAAATGTGCGCCCCATGTTTATAGCTCTGGCTTCCAGCAACATCCACAGTTTGTTTACTTTTCTCTGAGTCCACATCCAGGCTTCACTACTCAAGCTCAGTGAGCATCAATAGTAAACAGACTCAAATAATCAAACACAGAATAATTGAACAATTGAACACCAAACCATCTAAGCTGCATGGCTATGCGACATTCCAAAACATGACATGCAGTGCAACAGACAGGTTGGGCAGACCAAAGGCATGTTCGGGGGGAATTTCTCCATCTCAAACGTCTTTCACCCTCGCTGTGACATAGTTCTATCTGATCTGTCCATTCACCTTCCTTTGCTTGAGCCTCATCTCAGCCTCCTCCTTGTCATTCACAGGATCATGGTAAACAATTTCCTGCATTCAACTTCAGCACCTTGAACTGGTCTATTGCTCTTCCCTTCCCCAAATAATGTGATCCTTGTTATTTGTTTTTCCTCAAGTTGGGCATCCTCTTCTGCACACTTGCCTCCCATCTCAGCTAACTATTTGATCACTGATGAACTCTCTAGACTCACGGAGCATATTGCTTCATATTGTCTGCATGTTATTTACCTCTCTCAGGAGAGTGGATGCCTGCTGGGTGATAGGAAGGGTTTAATCAATGATCCTCTAGCCTTACAGGCTTGATGGACCAACTGGGCCTTTTCTTGCCCATCATTTTCATGAAGGATCTTTCATGTTTTATTCCCCCAATCAGCCCTCCAATTTGATACACTCTGCATTATCTAAAACGCTTACCTGCCTGTTAAGGGGATTTGGCGTGATTTCTGCAGATTTATTTTTCTGACTCATTGCTCAATTGTTCAATTGCTTTAATTGTAACCACAGCCACTGCTTTTATGTGACTGAATCCGTCAAATTCTGCTCCTATCACAGGATTCAGCCATTTTCCCTGTGGCCTTAGAGATTATGTCCAGGAGTTCTGTGTCTATGCATTTGTTCAAATTCCATTTTTATTACATGATTTAAAGGGACTGGGTTAATGTACATCCACCACTGAAGCCAAGTTAAATGAATAGGACTGAAAATAATGGACAATGGACCGGTAACCTGCAGATAACTGCGTCAGTAAAACAACCCATAAATCTTATTTAGCACACAATCAGTGCACTAGCAGCAAATGAGGAGTCATGCTTTTATACATTGCATTACTTAGTAGCACACCTCAATTATATGATGTTAAGTGTCAATGTTTCATGCAGTCCGTGTTATCACAATCACTCAGTACAGAAAATGAGGTGCTTGCTGTCAGGAAGCTGCAGAGAAAGAAATTCAAAGTAAAATTCATCCATTTACCCTTCAGCAAAGTGTTAGTCCTGACAGCCTAATAACACACTTTACCCAGCATTTTACTAGTACCTGCCTAGAGTTTTGATCTGTTGCAGGCTGTATCAGGTTTTCATCACACGACATTGACTGGACTTTATTTGAAATAACTCCTCTGATTTACTCAACTGATTCAAATGGGCAATGAAAAATATGGCCGACAGATAAAACCATTTGCGTGTACAGCTGGGAACTGCAGAAATAAGTTGTTTTTGAAAGGAAGAAAATTTAATAGCATTTAGTATCGTTTTTCACGAAGCATGAGAGGTCCCAGATGCTTCACAGTTTATGGCAGGGAAGTGGGTGGCAAGGCCGTTGATGCTAAATCAATTGACTGGGCTCAAGGTGCTTGGCTTGCACCCACATGTGCATAGGGCCAATGAATCTTTGCGGGACAGCCTAGTCTAGAAGCCTAGGAACTGATTCCAACTCGCGATCATGTTTTTTTTCTCAATTCATTCATGGCATGTGGGCTTCGCTGGCTGGGCCAGCATTTATTGCCCATCCCCAGTTGCCCTTGAGAAGGTGGTAGTGAGCTGCCTTCTTGAACCGGCAGTCCATGTGGTGTGGGTACACCCACAGTGCTGTTAGGGTGGGATTTGGACCCAGTGACATTGAAGGAACGGCGATTGATTTCCAAGGCAGGATGGTGAGTGATTGGAGGGGAACTTCCAGGTAGTGATGTTCCCATCTATCTGCTACCCTTGTCCTTCTAGATGGTAGTGGTCATGGATTAGGAAGATGCTGTCGAAAGAGCCTTGGTGAGTTCCTGCAGTGAGTCTTGTAGATGGTACACACTGCTGCTACTGTGCGTCGGTGGTGGAGGGAGTGAATATTTGTAGATGTGGTGCCAATCAAGTGGGCTGCTTTGTCCTGGACAGTGTCAAGCTTCTTGAGTGTTGTGGGAGCTACACTCATCCAGGCAAGTGGGGAGTATTCCATCACACTCCTGACCTGTGCCTTGTAGATGGTGGACAGGCTTTGGGGAGTCAGGAGGTGAGTTACTCACTGCAGGATTCCTCGCCTCTGACCTGCTCTTGTAGCCACAGTATTTAAATGGCTAGTCCAGTTCAGTTTCTGGTCAATGGTAACTATTACATAGCTTACAGCACCTCTACATTCCATCAAGATGCAAAAATCCAAAAAAGTCAGTCAACCGTGTCTGACGAAGGAAGTTAAGGATTGTATAAGATTAAAAGAAAAGGCTTATAAAGTTGCCAGAAGTAGTAGTAACCCTGAGGATTGGGACGTTTTAAAATACAGCAAAGGAAGACTTGAAACTGATAAAGGAAAAGAGAATAGAATATGAATGCAATCTAGCAAAAAGTATAAAAACGGACTGTAAAAGCTTCTATAGGTATATAAAGAGAATGCGTTTGGCTGAGACAAATGTGGGTCCATTACAGGCAGAGTCAGGAGAATTCATAATGAGGAATAGAGAAATGGCAGAGAAGCTAAATGATTACTTGGTGTCTCATTTCACTGAGGGAGATAGAGGAAATCCCCCAGATTTAGAGATCCAAGAGACGAGGGAGAATGAGGAGTTGAAGGAAATTAGTATAAGCAAGAAGGTTGCATTGGAGAAATTAATGGGACTGAAAGATGATAAGTCCCTAGGACCTGATATTCTGCATCCCAGAATGTTGAAGGAGGTTGCTCTAGAGATAATGGATCATTTTCCAAAATTCTATAGGATCTGGAATGGTTCCTGAAGATTGGAAGGTAGCAAATGTCACCCCATTATTTAAGAAGGGAGGAAGAGAGAAAACAGGGAACTACAGACCTGTTAGCCTTACATCAGTGGTAGGGAAAATGCTAGAATCTATTATTAAAAATGTAATAAATGGATACTTGGATAATCATGATCTGATTGGGCATTGTCAGCATGGATTTGTGAATGGGAAATCATGTTTGATGAAATTGTTGGAGTATTTTTAAGATGTTACTAACAAAATTGATAAAGGAGAGGCGATGGATGTAGTATACTTGGATTTTCAGAAGGCTTTTGATAAAGTCCACAGGAGGTTGATTAGCAAAATAAAAACACATGGGATAGGAGGTAATATACGGGCATAGATTAAGGATTGGCCAGCAGGTAGAAAACAAAGTGGGAATAAATGGGTCATTCTCACGTTGGCAGGCTGTGACTAGTGGAACACCACAAGCATCAGTACTTGGGCCCAACTGTTCACAGTATATATCAATGATTTGGATGTGGGGACCAAATGTAATATTTCCAAGTTCGCAGATGATACAAAGTTAGGTGGGAATGTGTGAGGAAGATGTAAAGCGGCTACAGGAGGAGTTGGACAGACTTAGTGAGTGGGCAAGAACATGGCAGATGGAATATAATGTGGAAAAATGTGAGGTTATCCACTTTGGTAGAAGGAACAGATGTGCAGAGTATTTTCTAAATGGTAAGAGATTAGAAAGTGTAGATGTACAAAGGGAACTGGGTGTCCTTGTCCATAAGTCACTGAAAGCTAACATGCAGGTGCAGCAGGCAATTTGGAAGGCTAATGGAACGTTAGCTTTTGGCTTAAGAGGATTTGAGTACAGGAGTAGTGAAGTCTTGCTTCAATTGTATAGAAGCTTGGTTAGACCACACCTGGTGTACCATGTTTTGGTCCCCTTACCTCAGAAAGGATATTATTGCCATAGAGGAAGTGCAACCAAACTTGTTCCGAGGATGGCAGGACTGTCTTGTGAAGAGGGATTAGAGAAACTGGGCCTGTATTCTCTTGAGTTTTTGAAGAATAAGAGGTGATCTCACTGAACCCTGCAAAATACTTAAAGGAATAGACAGGGTAGATGCAGGTAAGATATTTCCCCTGGGGAGTCTAGAGCCAGGGGACAGGATTTCAAAATAAGGGGGAAGCTGCTTAGGACTGGAATGAGGAAAAATTTCTTTACCCAGAGGTAAATGTGGGTAAATGTGAATCTTTGGAATTCTCTACCCCAGAGAGCTGTGAAAGATCAATCATCAAGTATGTTTAAGATGGAGATTAATAGATTTCTGATTAACAATTAGGTAAAGGGCTCTGGAGATTGTGTGGGCAAAAGGCATTGAAGTGTTCAAACAGCCATAAATGTATTGAATGGTGGAGCAGGCTCGATGGGCTGAATGGCCTTCTCCTGTTCCAACGTTCCTTTAAACACACAGGCATTGAAAAACTACATCACTGAATTAATAACTTATTACAAGGTTATAGAGATGTCATTCAAACAAAGCTTGCATTCCTTTATGCAGCTATGTCAACATTGCCAACTAAGTGGATTTGTCATTCTTGGAGCTCAGTTAAACAATCATAATGCGGCCATCTGTCAATTGTATCCACAGAAGCAGAACAGCATATTTCTCCAGGGAGGATGTGCTGTGGGGGTGTTGGTTTTGTGCAAACATGGTATAGGATGTGGTGGCTATGTTAGCAAGTTAGTAAAGTTAGTAATTATGTTAGTAATCCTGAGGCCTCGACTAATGACTCAGAAACAAGAGTTCAAATTCACCATGGCAGATGGGGAATTGAAATTCAATTAATTAAAATAAATTTAGAATGAAAAAACCTGTCATCAGTAATGGTGACCAGGAACCTATTAGATTACAGTAAAAACCCATGTGGTTCATCAGTGCTGTTTAAAGAAGGAAATCTGTTATTCTTGCTCGGTCTGGCCCATATGTGACTCCAGACTTGCAGCAATGTGATTGACTCTTAACTGCCCTCTGAAAAGAAAAACACTGAGTTTTATTAACAAGGCTGCTCCCCACTGCTTTCTCAAGGGCAATCAGAGATGGGCAATAAATGCTGGTCTTGCCAGTGAAGCCCACATCCTGAGAAAGAATTTTAAAAAGTGCTAAGATGTAAGCAAAGAATAGCCATAGTGTGAGGTGCAAAGAGAGGAAAGGAAAATATAGCTGTACTTGGAATGTGAAAGAGAGATTGTGCAGTGTGCCCTTGTGAGCTTGTGCTGAAGACTGTGAAGGGGAGGAGGGATTACCGAGAGTGGTGGAGTTACGGGTGAAAAGAATGTTGTCAGGTGCCATTTTATTCTAATTTCAGTAGCCAGGTTACATTGTAGAGTTTCTCAATGATTAATCCATATAGGAAATTCATCCTCCTTTTGAAAGATGTAGCCCTGCTTTAAACAGGCATGCGGCAAGTGGATGGGCTGCCTGAATGACAGAGAAGTCCATCTGTAAAAGGGGTATAAGATCTGAGAGTTAGCATCACTTAGGATACACAAAATCATGAAGGCTTACCAAGAGCTCGTTTTGCAGTCCGAGTTAAAATCAGGGCTTAAGTGTCGAATCCCAACAAACTGGATCACCCAAGGTTATAAATAATTGTCTTTGCGTTTTACCTCATTAAAAAGTTCATGCTGATTTAAAGCTTTGTGAATAAACACATATAAACTATAGTCATTGTTTAAGAAATGTTCTTGTATGGATTTTTGCTTTGCCTTAACTGTTTTCTTATGGTTCTATAATTAAAATAAGAGACATTTCCATCTTCCACACACTCTCTTGACCTTTGAATGATCTTGCTACAATCCAGCTGAAGGCAATCTGCACTTTTGAACTATTCCCCCTAGAATTAGTCCTGAGAATATCCATTGCAAGTAGGAGCTGCAACAGGCATCCATGAGAGAACATTTTCTTTCATTTGACTGAACCCTGTTCCCAGGAGTGAAGTGACAGTCTCGAGCTGATTGCATTGCTCTGCCACATCTCCCGGGAGTGAATTCCATGGGAAGGATACATGGAATTTGTCAATGCAGCTTCGGGTTCAAAATGGTAATGGAGGGGAGGTTGGGAGGCGGAATAAGACAAAGGCAAACCGCAGAAGACTGGAATCGGTGGTGGGAGCTTTAATAACTGTTTAAACAAGATGGGTGGAATCTTATGCCCTTTGGAAAATATCAGGGGCCAGGACCGTTTCCAGGTCCCGACCCCAAAATGGGTCAGTGGGGCTTCAGCAGTTGGAATCTTCCGAGAGGTTTCCAATTAACAGGCCGCATCCACCTTTGTTGCCCAATTAAGGAAGGCAGGCACCCTTCTGAGGTGGGATGTCCAATCTGAGGGCCCAATGCACTAGATGGCCTGCAACTCTACCAGGAAAGATGGGCGCTGCCGAGGCAGGCAAGACACTGCGAGCGCACCTCGAAATGCAGGCGGTCAATGCAGCATGGTGCAAATGCAATAATAAAGAATTCCCTGTCAGGGCCGTCAGTGTGGAGGGGGGATTCCTTCTCCAGGATTGCTTGTGGTCCCGACTGTGGCCTTCTCATCCAGTGGCTCAGTTGTTGAGGGATTGAGAGAAGCCATCTATGGACCCCACACCTTGCCACCAGGAGGCTACCTTTATGTAGAAGGCATTAGAGGCTCCGCTCAATCCCCCAATCACTGGTCCAATGTCAGGAAGACGCCAGTCAGTCCTGGAAATGGCCCCTAAGTGGGACTTTTATTGTCCAATTTGGCTGCCCACCTCCATGGAGCGAGTTGCCAGTTCCTGTGGCTGCTGGCCTCCAGGAAGATAGCACGGAGGTGAGAGTGAGTCAACTTTCCCCCACCTCCGAAACCACCTCCACTGGCCTGTTGGGATTCCGCCCGATGTGTCAGTGAGTGAACAAGTTCTTCCCATATCGATATTTGCTTAGTTAAATGACTCTGAAAAAATCAAGCACAAGGCAAGTGCTTTCAAAGGGCTGGCGCTGGCATGATGGGCTGAGTGGCTTCCTTCTATACTGTATATTCAATGATCTTACCTGCTACATACAGAACATGCCCAAAGTAGAAGGCACATCTCGAATACTTAATTCCTCAATCGCCATTGCATACCCTGTGAAGTAATGACAGACATTAATGGCAACTGGAAATAAATAAACTGTGAAGGATATCACGGACTAGAAGTGTGGCTGTAGGAGGAACTTGCTGATCAGGCAAAGTGTTAGACCTGGGTTGGATCTGGATTTTCTCACACTGATAATTTGGGAATTTCATGGTCCTGTCAGCCCAAGAGAAGCTGGGTCTACAGCAATGGGATTGCAGAAGAGGATGGGAATTTGACCACTGGGTGAAGTGTGATAATGAATGGGACATAGACCACTGGAGGCTGGTTGGGAGGCGAAGAGGAGGAGGAACTGGGTAGTACATGGGCCCCTGCGGGGCAGATGTTGGGAAGTCCGAGGTCCAGAGGCCACGGACCACGAGCATCTCAAGTGTTCTTCAATGATCCACAGAAGTCTTCCACCCCCCTCCCCCCACCCCCACCCCCATGCTGCAGCCCTGGGGGAGCATTTCATAGAAACATGACAGTAATTAACATTACATAGCACAGCTATTCAGTCAATTAACTCCACACAAGCCTCCTCCAACCCTTCTTCATCTAACCCCATCAAAATAACCTTCCATTCCTTTCTCCCTTATGTGTTTATCTAGCTTCCCCTTGAACGATCTATACTACTCACCTCCATTACTCCTTGTGATAGCAAGTTCCACAGTCTCACCACTCTGTGGATAAAGTTCTTTCTCCTGAATCCCCTTTCGGGTTTATTAGAATAGGTAAGAGAACATTTATGACAGACGCCAAGGGTTCTTACCAGGCTGATAATTAAAGTGCCAGCATTTATGTAATCCAGTAAAATGATGCATCTTCTTGGGAATCTTTGTGTGTACAGTGTTCCTGTAGTAGCTGTTGACCTATGTCAGGTGACATAAATACCAATGTTAGTTCTGAACAGATTTAATTTGTTTTAGGGTGGAAGGACAGGGAGAGATATTAATGCAGAACAGCAGAAAATAATCAGCCGAAGCTCTTTCTGAAGAGCTGCTATTAAAGAGCTTTGTCTGCCCCTGCTGCTGGATCCCACTTCCTCGCCTTCCTCCACACCATCATTGCCTTTTCACTCAACATGCTGAAGGGCTATGTTGTCTCGGTTGAAAGGCAAAGTTATGCAGCAAATTGTAAACCACATTGACACAGGAACTCTTCATGGGAGTTTGCATTGCTGGGAGTCATCAGACACATTCAAAGAGTAGAATCATTGCTTGCGCACCCCAATGTTCTGCAACTCTAGTTGAGCCATGGTTCATGGTTCAAGGTAGTATAGTTCGATCATTGAGCATGGTTTCCTGAGCAGAGTCACGAGCCAAGTGTGATGAGGATAGCCCTTGTGTGCAAGCAGCCAGCCTCTCAAAGAAGATTGTAGGGTGCTGGAGGAGTAACGCATCGGAAAACATCATTGGATCTGAGACAATTTGGGTACAGAACACACAATAATAGAGGCAGTGAGGTCATGTGAAGGAGCTGGCAAGTGATGTGGATGCAGTCAGTGAGGCCTTGGGTTTGGGAACGCCCAGTGTCTTTCACTGCTAATTCTGGATATCTGTGGGGAACATGATGTAAGTGTTTGCTCCAGCAGCAATGGCCTCAATCACCTGCTTAATGCAAGGATGAACTGCAGACTGACTGGAAGATCTGCTATCACTGCTGGTAAGCAACCAAAATTTCAGGGCTGGATTTATCTGGACTGCAAGTGCCTGCAGCGACAGTTGTTTGTAGCTCTTAAAGGAGGTGATACAGAAGGTGGTGATACAACTCTGTGGCTGCAGTCTCCCTGGGGAAGTGAACACACTAGATACAATGTGTTGGCCTGAGCCAACTGTCAAGAGTACAACATCCTTTGAATGAACCTTCTTATATTGGCTCTTCCTTCAACTCAACTATTTGCTCCTCCCTCTTCCTCCTGATACCCCTCCTCTTGCCAGGCTGAAACTCCCAGGAGATCTCTGCTTATGAAATGAGTGCATTGCCAGGTGTCCTTGTGTTTGGGGCATTCTGCAGCCACAACAAGCACTTTGAAATGGTCTCAGGCACATGAAAAAACCAAGTACCAAAAGCCAGCAAAGCGTCTGCCAGAACTTTCTGGTGCTTTACCTGAGAGCAGCTGAGGATCCTTTCAGGCATTGCTGGAAATGGCTGCTTCCTGGCTGCATTAACACCTATGATTGGTTTTCCAAGGGAGTTCTGGCCATTTAGACTGAAGTGCACTTGAAACTTGGATTGGGTGGACCATAGGCATTAAGCAGTGTTCCAAAACAACTTGTGATTTTGGTCCAGTTGTACCATTACCCCATTTTGAGATGTCAATAGGGAGACAGAGGCATGAAAATCTCATCCTGGTACTTAAATATCGACAAAAACCAGGTTTAATGTAACATGTGATGTTACATCTCACTAAAACAAATATTTTGATGCAAAGACAGGAATTACCCCCTTACTAGGTCCCAATATGGAAAATTTCCTGTCGTCACCTCATCAGAGGTTTAGATCTCAGACATACTGCCAGGGTTGATAAAAGATAGGAACATTTATTTAAAAACCTGACCTAAAACCTTTGCCCCATTCCTCTGTTTTGCCTTCTCCAATTTTACCTTGGATATTTTTTTTCTTCACCTCTCCATTTCTTCATTTTAATTTGGTCCTAATATTACCTGAGGATACTACCAGTCATCCTACCATAAAACTTCAGCAGGAATCTGGGATACCAAGTTAGTCTCAGTCATAGTGACCACAAACCTATCACTGATTGTCATAAAAGCCCATCTGGTTCACTGATGCCCTTTAGGGAAGGAAATCTGCCGTCCTTACCTGGTCTGGCCCACATGTGACTCCAGACCCACAACAATGTTGTTGACTCTTACCTGCCTTCTGAAATGGTTCTGCAAGCTACTCAGTTCAAGGGTAATTAGGGATGGGCAACAAATGTTGGCCTTGCCAGTGACGCCCACATCCCATTAAAGAATAAGTTAAAAGGGTGCTGTCAATGTCCCCAACAGGGGAAATATCTGATTACGTTGGATCTCCAACATTCCTGGGTGTTTTCAGGTTGCCTTGTAAAGAGTGGGGGCCTTCCGTTTGCACCCCCTCCCCCCCACTATTGCACGACACATGTCAAGATGGGGTCATGCCAGGATGGGGCCAGAGCCACTTAATGCCTGTTATCCACCCAATCCAAGTTTCAAGTGCACTTCAGTCTAACTGGCCAGAGCTCCCTTGGAAAACCAGCCATAGGTGTTAATACAGCCAGGAAGCAGCCATTTCCAGCAATGCCTGAAAGGATCCTCAGCTGCTCTCAGGTAAAGCACCAGAAAGTTCTGGCAGACGCTTTTGGTACTTGGTTTTTTCACGTGCCTGAGACAATTTCAAAGTGCTTGTTGTTGCTGCAGAATGCCCCAAACACAAGGACACCTGGCAATGCACTCATTTCATAAGCAGAGCTCTCCTGGGAGTTTCAGCCTGGCAAGAGGAGGGGTATCAGGAGGAAGGGGGAGGAGCAAATAGCCTCACCTCCCCTCCCCCTTCCCCTCCCCCCCTTCCTTCCTTCCCTCCTTCCCTCCTTCCTTCCCTCCTTCCCTCATCCAAGGAGTTGCCCCTCTTGTAGCTCACTGGGATCATAATGTAGTGACAGCAGGCAATCTACATAAAGGCTGATGTGTCCTCATCTCCATAAAGGCCCTTCCAGTGCAATCCAGGCTAGTTTACAGCCCAGAGGAAAAAAAATGTGCATCTTGAAAGATCTTACCATGCTTCAGCCCATTGCTTGTTGGAACATTACAGGTTTGGAGAGATTTTGGGTAAACCCTCTCCCTATAGGTGGACAACCCCCATTTCAGTTTTTTGGTTATTGGTTGGCAGAAAAGATGAGCCCCATGTGCCATGTGTGACCTCCCAATGACCCCACAAGCTCAAGTGGGGTCAGTGATGGAGGAGATTGTTGGGCCTTGAGCATTACCGTTCAACCATTGCAATTATAACCCACAGAATTTCACAGTCTGGCTGTCATGTTGGAATGGAGTTGCAGAGGTGGAAGTGGTCTCAAAGCAACTATTCTTTATGTATGGGCACTGAACATTTAGGGTTGCCAAGGTTGGAACATAGGAGCCATCAGAGACTAAGTCTGTGCTCTCAATAAATATTGCAGCATTTCCAGAGGATACCAATCAGGAAAGTCAATTGCAAGGTTTCAATATTTGCATCCCATTACGCTTGGCTAGTGCTAAAATGGAATCTGTGTTTCATTACCCAGTTTCAAAATGGAGGCCAGGAATTGTATCACCAAGCCAAGTTGATTGATCTGAATGTTAGTCAGGATTCAAGGGCTTAGTCTAGGTGAAGATTGAGTAGTGCACAGTTGTAGTATTAACATACCTAAATGAGAAGCTGCTGTAATATCACCAACTCAAAATCATGCAATCTGGTTGTCCGTTTAACTCCAGGACACATCAGTAAGCTGTTTCCAATCTCTTGGTCCAAAGATGGAATAATTTGATAGCCAGCACAAATTCAGAGCTGTAGGCCTCAACATTTCTTAGGGCTTGGCTAGGAGGCTTCTGCTTCACTGAGAAGCTGACCTCCTCGTGGCACATCTGAATTCCATATGTGACTTCCCCCAGAGGCCACAACAACGGGGACATGTGAAACTCTGCCCATTTTATTGTCTTTCACAGGCATCCCTCAGAGAATCAGACGAGTCCTGACTGTTTTGCCAGTGATTAGATGGATGTGCTCAAGAATTGTTGTTGATCTCTTTTTGATGAATCCATTCTGCAGTTTCAGTCTATAAGACAAATGGTGTATAGGCAAAAAAAAAGGCAGAGTTAGTCAGGAGACTCACAAATGCTTTGCTGTCTGTGCAGAGACATTGGGAGTAATTTTTAAAACCAGAAACCCAACCCCCACACGCCTCCAGCGCCTCCCACTTCCAGTTTTGAGATGTGTGTTCGGGGTAGGCGAGCAATGAACCTCCCTCAGGAAGTGGATCCCTAACTTAAATATTTAAATTAGGCAGTGGACATGAAATGTCAGCAGCGCTTTGCCCTTTAAGGCTAGTGAACTGGGTTTTCCAGAGTGGCAGCTGAAGGAAAGCAAGAGCAGCATCCAACAGGTCAGTGCCTTTCCAGCACTGTTAGTGAACTGGGAGGAGCAAGACAGCTTCCATGGGCTCCCAAAAGAGAGCTAGCTTCCCTCTGTTGAACTCACACAACACTACCCCCCCCATGCCCACAAACGCGATCTGATCTCATCCCCAATCCGTGATCTACACACGACCTGCCTCCAATCTCCATCAGAACTCCAAGGCCACCCCCAACCTCTGCCCTCTCCAGAATTCCAATTTCCCCAAAGGTTCTGATCTCCCCAGACCCCCCTGATCTCCTGAGACCTCCATGATTTCCCCAGATTCCCCCCGATATCCCTAAACCCCCAATATCTCCAAACCCCTGAACTCCCTAGACTACCCTGAACTCCCCAGACCCCTGATCTCCCCAGTCGGGCATTATAAAGCGATGGAAGGGGTCAGCGGTAGTGCTATTAAGTGACACTTGCTTAGCAGGTGCTCCTTAGGCTCCTTAGACTGCATCTTCCAAACCTACGACCACTACCATCTAGAAGTAACTCTCACCTCACCTCTTGAGTTCAGCTCTTCTGTCCATGTTTGGACCAAGACTGTAATGAGGTCAGAAGCTGAGTGGCTCAAACTGAGCATCAGTGAGCAGGTAATTTATTTTTTATTCATTCACGACTTGCGGGCTTCGCAGGCTGGGCCAGCATTTATTACCCATCCCTAGTTGCCCTTTAGAAGGTAGTGGTGAGCTGCTTTCTTGAACCGCTGCAGTCCACGTGGTGTAGATAGATGGGAACACCACCACCTGGAAGTTCCCCTCCAAGTCACACACCATCCTGACTAGGAAATATATTGCCGTTCCTTTACTGTCGCTGGGTCATAATCCTGGAACTCCTTTCCCTGAGAGCACTGTCTTAGTCCAAACATGGACAGAACAGCTGAACTCAAGAGGTGAGGTGAGAGTGACTGCCCTGGACGTCAAGGTCACATTTGACCGAGTGTGGCATCAAGGAGCCCTAGCAAAACTGGTGTCAATGGGAATCCAGGGGAAAAATCGCTGCTGGTTGGAGTCATGCCTAGCACAAAGGAAGATGGTTGTGGCTGTTTAAGGTCAATAATCTCAGTCCCAGGACATCACTGCAGGAATTCCTAGTGTCCTAGGCCCAACCATCTTCAGCTGCTTCATCAATGATCTTCCTCCCATCATGAGTCAGAAGTGGGGTTGTTCACTGATGATTGCACAATGTTCAGCACCATTTGCAACTCTTCAGATACTGAAGCAGTCCATGTTCAAATGCAGCAAGACCTGGACAATATCCAGACTTGGGCTGACAAGTGACAAGTAACATTATCGTAACACAAGTGCCAGGCAATGACCATCTCCAGCAAGAGAGAACCTAACCATCGCCCCTTGCTACTCAATGGCATTACCATTGCTCAATCCCCCACTATCAACATCCTGGGGGTTACCATTGACTGGAAACTGAACTGGACTAGCCATATAAATGCTGTGGCTACAAGACCAAGTCAGAGGGTAGGAATCAGAGGCAGTGAGTCACTTATCTCCTGATTCCCCAAAGCCTGTCTACCATTTACAAGGCACAAGTCAGGAGTGTGATGGAATACCCCACACTTGCCTGGGTGAGTGCAGCTCCAAACACACTCAAGAAGCTTAACACCATCCAAGACAAAGGAGCCCACTTGATTGGCACCCCTTCCACAAATTCAATCCCTCTAGCACCAATGAACAGTGACAGCAGTGTGTACCATCTACAATATGCACTGCGGGGACTCACCAAGGCTCTTTAGGCACCACCTTCCAAACCCACAACCACTACATTCGAAGGGTAAGGGCGGCAGGTACATGGAAACATCACAACTTGGAAGTTCCCCTTCAGCCACTCAACATCCTGACTTGGAAATATATCACCGTTCCTTCATTGTCACTGGGTCACATTCCTGGAACTCCCTCCCTAACAGCACTGTGGATGTACCTACACCACAGGGACTGCAGTGGTTCATGAAGTTAGCTCACCACCGCTTCCTCAAGGACAATTAGGGGTGGGCAATAAATGCTGGCCTAGCCAGCAATGCCCGTATTCCATGAATAAATATTGTAAAAATGCCCCTGATCTCCCCGGGTCACCCAGATCCCCCCAGACACCCCCTGAAATGCACAGATCCCCGCCCCCCCCACCGATCTCCCCAGACTCCCTGATCTCACTAAAGCCTCTGACCTCTGATCTACCTCCATCCTCCAAACACCTGCCCCCACCACCACTCCCACCTGCCCCCCCCTACCAAAAAGACATCCATTCCCCAATCTCTGACCATGACCTACCCGCAACCTCCGATCCCCCACAGAGCTGCAATTGCTCCTGGCACCTGACCACCCAGAGTTTCCAATTCCCCAACTCCAAATTCCGATCTCATTCTGACATTCCCTAACTTCCTCCAACCTTTCTTCCCTCCCCCTCCTCACTTCTCTCTGTTCCCTGACAGGGGGAGGGGACGGGTGGGTTAGTGCCAGTATCTGGCCTCTCTCGATCTGCAGGCTAAGTAACGAGGCAAAAATGTCAATTTGGTCCTGCTAGGCTATCCACATTTCTGGCTTTCCTGACTGTTCACCTGCCCACTAAAGCCTCCCCATAAACACTGGGACCATTGAATTAAGAATTCTTTCATGGAAGATTGGTTGTGATGCTGCCCGTTGCTACACACAGGTTGAAAACCCTCTTCAGTTACAAACATTCAGCTCCATGTCTTGATAATATCAGTCCTTTCTTTCTGCACAGAATCAAAGCTCAAGCAGGTGTGATGAACATCATCTACTCCATTCCTGTGTCTATTTTCTCCGACATATAGAGGAATATAGCCAAGCTCTGAGTCCTAAGCATGCTTATCATTGCAACAGCATTTATTTTGATTCACCAAGATCTCCATGTTTGTGCCAGGAAATAAGAAAGGGGAAGATTTTTCAGGACCAGGATTTTTTTTTCTTTATTCTTTCATGGGATGTGGGAGTCGCTGGCAAAGCCAGTATTTGTTGCCCGTCCCTAATTGCCCTTGAACTGAGTGGCTTCTCAGGCCATTTCAGAGGGCAGTTAAGAGCAAACCACATTGCTGTGGGTCTGGAGTCACATGTAGGCCAGACCAGGTGAGACGACAGATTTCCTTCCCTAAAGGCCGTTAGGGAACCAGATGGGTTTTTACAACAACCAGTGATGGCTATTACAGTTGCCATTGCTGAGACTAGCTCCTTTGTACATAGTCCAGATTTATCAATTGAATTTAAATTCGAATAGCTGTTGTAGTGACATTTGAACCCGTGTCCCCAGAGCATTAGCCTGGACCTCTAGATTGCTTGTCTAGTGATATTACTACTGATCCTGCACGTTATGGTGGAGATTCGGTGCAGTTGATTTCTGCCAGTATTTGCAGTTCACAATACCCTTATTTTTTGCATTTATTTCACATTATAGACCGAGGATTCAAAGGCTCAAGGCGTTGGCTGGAGCACAAGTGGCACAGTTTGCCACATTGCTTCTTCTGCTAGTGGACTTGCCAGTTAGTGTCATTGTCTAGAACCTATCTCATGTACGGAGGTTAAACACAGAGTTAACCAGTACTTGCTGAGCCACTCCTGCTAGAGCGCGCATTAGCGGATGGGCAATCTGTGATCTCTCCACTGATATCCCAGCACAATCTCGTCTGGAGATCTGTTAACTTGTCTGTTTCTCTCTGCAGATTATCCCTGTCATGCTGAGAGAACCCAGCAGTTTCTATTCCGGTTATAATTTCTCCTTGGGCGGAATTTTACACCGGCGGGAATTTATGGTCCTGCAGGAGTCAATGGGCTTTTGGGTGGCTTGCTGCATTTCACCGCCCCGCTTCCACCAAGATGGGGCCATAAAATTCTGCCCCTTGTCTTTCAAAAACCCCAGCAATGAACTGAGTTAGCTTGTGGCGTAGCTGCCTTTATTTCCATCATTTACCATTGGCGGAGTAATCAAGCTGCATCAGGAGAGGGTTACTCCAGGTTACGAAAAATTTTGGAGAAAATGATTACATTTTTGTTAGCCGCTGATATCCCTGTTTTATTATAGTTACAGGTCGTAAACAATGTAACCTGCTCTATTATCCTGTCCACTGCATGGAGAGCATCAGAACAGAGTGCAACGCAGAGCAGCTGTAATTTGGCTTTAGAAGATATTTAAAAATTTGCAATTATGTAGAGGGAACAGACAAAGGGTTTTGTTTAAACCACCTTCCTGATAAGTGTGGACAGCTTGAGTTCATAGTGAAACACACCGGCCAAGGGATGGACTGGCTTAATCAGAATTAATCAGAATCAGAATTGAGCAACGGAAAGGCAATCTTAATTTTTAAAAATTTATTCATTCTTAGTAACTGGGCATCACTGGCAAAGTCAACATTTATTGCCCACCCCTACTTGCTCTCAAGAAGGTCATGGTGAGCAGCCTTCTTGAACTGCTGCAGTCCATGTGGTGTTAGGGAGTGCTGTTAGGGAGGGAGTTCCAGGATTTTGGCCCAGCGACAGTGAAGGAACGGTGATATATTTCCAAGTCAGGATGGTGAGTGGCTTGAAAGGGAATTTGCAGGTGGTGGTGTTCCCATCTATCTGCTGCCCTTGTCCTTGACAAGTTGCTGCAGTGTGTTTTGCAGGTGGTGTACACTGCTGCCAGTGAATGCCAGTAGAGTGAATGCTTAAGGTGGTAGGTGAAGTGCCAATCAAGTGGGCTGCTTTGTCCTTGATGGTGTCAAGCATCTTGAGTGTTGTGGGAGCTGCCCTCATCCAGGCAAGCGGGAAGTATTCCAGCACCCTCCTGACTTGTGCCTTGTAGATGGTGGACAGGCTTTGGGGAGTCAGGAGGTGAGTTACTCTTCACTTGCTATTTATCAGCCCAAGTCTCCATGTCTTGCTGTGCATGGACACGGACTGCTTCAGTGCCTGAGGATAATGGTTCAGTCCAAGGCCCAATATCTCAGGGTGGTGCAGAATTTCTCCCTTGTGGCCACTTATAATCCATTATTTCAAATTTAAAACTTTCTTGACTCTTAGATAATTTTTGTATCAAATGTTTGATCACTTTATTCTGATTTTAAATGTGGTTTTATGTGCATTTGTTCTCTTGCAGTTTTACAAGTTATTGATATTACTGATGCTGTTAACTGCCCTCTGAAATGGCCAATATGCCTTTCAATTGCATCATCCTGCTAAAGTCTCAACTATAGGGATGGGTAGTAAATCCCAGGATTGAGTAAAGCACTAAGAGAATCACGTTCTATTCGTGAGGAGCAACAAGTGGTGTAGGCAGATAAAGAGTCAGCCTGCACTGTAGTTCCCCAGGGATTCCAATCTGTCTCTCGAAATCTGTCCCTCTCAAATCCTTGCAAAACTCTGCAAAGTGTGTCTGAGAGTGTGCATCTCTTGGATAAATGGTTGGTTGCACTTCAACCAAGCAATAGATATGGCAATATCTACGGTCTCTGCACTGGAAACCATTGTTGCAGGGGGCAAGCAGCTCATCGATGATCACATTGCTGCTACAGACCCTTGGTAAATGAGAGCAATTTTATCTGTGGTATGTCATGATAATAACTTTTGGCATCAATCCCATTAATACCATTCAAATGAGGGTCTGGAGCTCCTCTAAAAGTGTCCTGGCCAACAGTTATCACTGAACCACACTGTCAAAAACAAATCAAATGAAACAAAGCCTTGCATTTGTATAGCCCCTAAGCACACCACTAAGCACTTCATATCCAATTAAGTACTTTTCAAGTGTAGTCACTGTTGTAGCATACAGTCTGCCTTAATGAACAATAAACACTGGGTACAGATGAATGGGAAGAGGGGGTTTGGGGTCGAGGGCACTGCAGAAGAAAGGATTTCTGTAATTTCAGTTGCATTTTAGATGGCTTTTCAAGCAGTCATGACCAGAAGGAAGAAACCCTTGGACAAAGAGGCAGGAAGCCCCAAGCCCCAACACTCCATTCAGGCATATGGAGAGTGGTGGCAGAAACAGTCAGTGTGCCCTCCACCAGGCTACACAATGCAGGGAGAGGTTCAATGACTTCTTGTCAAAGTCGTTTGGTAGTACAGAACTTGAGTATCGCTGAAAAAATACATTTTGTCGAAGCTTTTCATCTTGCAGTCATCAGGACAACCACAAGAATACCAATGTTCAGGAAAGCAACAACCTAGATGTGATTTCACGATTGGACAACATTTGCTAAATAATCCTCAGTGTGCTAAAGATTATACCGACAGGCAATTTAAGATTGTCAGTTGGGCTTGCAGTGTGGTGCATTTCCATGTACTGGAAGCTACATATATTAATACACTTTGCAGACAGAAAGAACATGTACGCACATTGACAAAGGGCAATGCTCTGAAGAAGGGTCATGCTAGAAATGTTAATTTTGTTTTCCTCTCTCTATAGATGCTGTCAGACCTGCTGAGTTTTTCCAGCATTTTCTGTTTTTGTACACACATTGTGCCTGTTTGAGCTAAACAAAATAACTGATATCCATTTGCTGGTTCATTCCTCAGGGCAATGCCTTGGCCAATCAGAGTCCAACAACCTGGTTTAAAATTTCAAACAATGCTTGGCAGTTAACTGTCAGTCACCCATTAACTGGTGCATTCTCCATGGCAACACCTCTACCAATCAGAGTCAACTTGCCAACCAATCAGCACTGTCTCCTCATAAGGTATAAAGTTGTCAGATGTGGATGGCAGATTTCCTTCCGTAAAGGAGATGAGTGAACCAGGTGGATTTTCACAACAATTGATGATAATTTCATGGTCACCATTACCGAAACTAGCTTTCAATATCAGATGTATTAATTGAACCCCAATTGTATTCCACCAACTGCTTTGGTGGGATTTGAACCCAAGAGGATTAGCCTGGGAGACTGGATAACTAGTCCAGTGACATCACCATTATGCTGCCATCGGCCCATCAACGCTTTGGCTTACATGGGACTTTTTAAAAACAAAGGGCAGAATCATCCCAGATTTGTACTAAGTGCAGTAAAGGGTGTGAAAAATGACGTTTTGCCCACCAGCCGCAAAGGCGGGTTTTTGCGCTTCTCGTCCTCTTCTCACCTCATTAAGTATGCAGCCACAGGAAACACACTGAATCGCTGGCGGGCTGCCTCTGAATCCCCAGCCGCACTGTTACATCACCATTACCTCACTCCGAGTGCCGTATCTAAACTGCAGCCACGCAAACACTTCTCAATGCTTGCAGCCCAGGACTGCTCCAGTGAAAGCAAAGAAGAGTTCAGTGACCCGTCACTGGAATGCCTTTTGGAGGCCCATCGTGATGTCCTCCGCCCCTGCTCTGGCCGCAGGAAGTCCAGCAATCTCACTACTCCGGCTCGGAAGGAGTTGGTGGTCAGTGCCAATGCTGCACAGAGGAGCTTGGCCATCCAGTGCAGAAAGAGGATGAGTGATCTCATCCGTGCTGCCAGGGTAAGGCAACCACCTCATCACTGTAAACTCACACACGCACAAGCCCATCACACATTCACTGGCATCTCACTCACTGCCAGCTCAAGGGATATCACCACTCACTCTCTCACACACACCCTCACATCTCCATCTGGCCTCATCTCCTCTGGAGATTGCCTCCTCAGCCCTCACCATCTTGAGGCCACTTGCACAGGTCATCATATGTCCCCACACACACACACACCCTGGGATACCCCCTCCTTCCCCAGTACAGCCCTAGCCCCTGCAGCGGTACAAAGCCACCGCCGCCTTACGGCTGGTCTGGTAGATAGAGAGCTGCCCGTGAGCACCCCCCCCCCACCCCAAAAGTGATGTGGTGCTGCCTGCGAAGCCTGGCGCTGATGACTGCCAGTGCTGCCCAATGCAAGATAGGCAAACAAACCTCAAAGACCCAAGTGAAATGCACCTCGCCAAGTGCATGTCACTTATGTACAGTTGTCCACCCACATGCCTGCATGATTCAGCGTCGGGGGATGATTCGGGTGAGCAAGGCTGATAATGAAATGCTAAAGTATTGAAATTATGTTCCCGATGTGCGGTGACAGGAAACACAGCTGCCATCGCCAGGCAGAGTGTACAATCGCAAACTGGTTTCACAATGGCATAACACCGATTTTTGGCCTTCTCACCACAGACACAGACATGTCAGGCCATGTCACTGGGGCAGTGGCTGACCACCAGGCGCTCTGTCTACAGAAACCGACCTAGACAATGGTTTCTCGGGTATGTGTGAATAGCTTTCTTCCTGCCTTACTAAGATACAAAAATCACTGTATCCATTGCTGGAGGTACCTAAGGACACTCCCTGCTGAGAGCAGGAAATAACCACTTGCAGGTGGGTCTTTGCATGGCCAGGGTGGGATTGATAATCCAATATTGGATGACTCGAATTAAGACATTACCTTATTTGCTTATATGCCAAGAGAGCAGAGTCAGAAAGCAACAGCCCTCAAGGTCATTGTTGCTGCAGCCAGGAAGCGTGACTTGGGAAATCGTGCGGAGTATTCGTTCAATGATCCGACCACCCTGGCACAAGTTCCTTCACATGGGTCTTACTAAACAACTGTTGTAAGTATATTCTATTGTTTCGTGGGCCAATAAAGGTTTTCCACATCAAGTGGAAATTGCATCCATAGTTTGTTTTGTGCTGTTGATACCAAAGTACAGGGTGAGGACCTTAGAGGGTCGTGAGATCCCCTGGCTAAGAGTCTTGCACTGTCCATCATCTCCCAAGACAGTCAGATACCATCAACCTAGCTGAGGCCTAACTAGTTGAATTAGCATAATGTTTTTGTTTTGTTTTCAATGCCTCTATTTATAAAGTCAAGAGACTCAGCGACATCATCTGTGACTGTAACCATGATGCATTTTCACTCCCTTGACCCCTTTATGGCCTTTGACACAAGCCACCACACTGCCCTCCTCCAACGACTCTCCTCCATTGTCCGGCTGAATGGGACTATTCTCAGTTGATGCTCATCTTAACTATTCAATTGTAACCAGGGAGTCATCAGCAATTGAAAATGCTGGGAACACTCAACAGGTCAGGCAGCATCCGTGGAGAGAAACAGAGTTAACATTTCAGGTCATGAGTCAGAAGTCTCTAATTCTTTGGAACATACATATAACACAGTCACAAATAAATCCAGCAATGAATTCAGGAGAAACGTCTTTTCCCAGAGCCTGATTATAAAGTGGAATCTGTAGCAACAAGGTGTAATTGAAGCAACTGGCATAGAACTATTGTTGAGGAAACTAAATAAGTGCATGAGGAACAAAGGAATAGAAGAATATGTTGTTGGAGTTCGAAGAAGTAGCATAAGAGGTGGCTCATATAGAGCATAAAGATGGGCTTGGATTTATTGGGCTGAAAGGGCTGATCCTATGTTGTAAATACTTTGCAATACTTTATCGCTATGAAGCAGACTGTCTAATAACTCTGAACCCTAAATCCAGTTACAAATGCAAAGCGCCGTGCATGCTATCCAGTAAAAACAAGTTTCTATGTGAATACTGTATTTTTCCACTCAGTTAAGAGCAGCCGTTAAATATAAATTGTTTGAAAGTTGATCCTTTCCTTTTAAGTGCAGTTTTTGTTTTAACAGACCCTGGCAGTCAGGCCACCAACAGCTGCAGCAGACACTTTCACAGAAGTACATTGTCTACTATTAAGGGTCAGTAGGCGTTTCTCTTATGGGTGAAAAAACAAAAAAATGCTGGAAAAACCCAACACATCAGGCAGCGTCTGTGGCGAGAAACAGAGTTAATGTTTCAGGTCAAGTGATCTTTTACCAGAACTGGGAGTATTTATTTCAGATTTCCGGCATCTGCAGTATTTTGCTTTTGTATTGGTTAGTGTAGGAACAGCGACTAGATTAAAGATTCTTGTCTTGCTCCGCTGCTCCATGTTTTGATTTTTATGGAGGTAAAACCTTGCACAAGGCCAGATTTGTCCCTTCTCTGAACACAAATGTTGCACCGTCAAAGATGCCCCCTTTCAGAAAGATTCTGCTCATTATAGAATTGAAGGGCAGGGGATTGAGAGCCGATCTAAAGCATTCACCTTCATCAATTACAGTTGGGCCATTATATTGTTCAGAATGTTCTCTGTTGCCGGGGTAACGCTTTCAGCGCTAGAAGTACCTTTTGCCTTTTAAAAATATGGAGCATGTTTAATCTCCATACATCACCTTGAATAACAGGGCAGGAAGCAAAGAGACAATAACCTTCAGTGTAAGGGGCCAAGAAATCTGTGTGTCATAGTGGAAACTGAAGCATTTCGTAGAGGGGCTGCGGAGGTTGAGGGAGATTTTAGTGGAAGATTACGGAGGGCTTGTGGAAGGTTGTAAAGGTGGGTGTAGTTGAGGGAGGCCATTCGGCCCATCCAATTTCAGTGGAGTTAAAATCGTTAGAGTTCCCTTAACAAATAGACAGTCCATTCCACCAGATTACCAATCGTCAGTGAATATGAAATTTTACCCCAAGAATAAATAGTTTTGTGAGCATGTGATTGGCTGGTTGGTGATGTCCTAAGCTGGGCACAGTGGACATATAACAGGTAGCAGGATTCCTCCTGTGCAGATCTGATATTTTCAGTATATTCCAGTGTATAACAGTGATTTTCTTTAGAGGTACTCTGGGCGGAAGAGCAAGGCATCCTAACCAACGCTACTGACAATCCGATCAACTCTCTGTGGGAAATCTGATCAAATCCCTGTGGGAAATCTGATCAAACCCCTACTGGTGATCCCATCAAATTCCTGCAGGAAATCCAATCACTTTTTCCCCTCAAACATCAAACGTTAAGAAAATGGAATAGGGACAATTCTAAATTAGGCAGCTGATGGAAGAAACTACATAGTGTGGGTGTTAAATGTAGGCATGTTCTAATAAACCCACTGGGGACAGTTCTGTGTTAAATAGTGTTACAAAGGTTGCATTTGGGCGCTATCAGATTGTACATGTAAATGGAGATGGAGATAAGAGAGATGGACATTTAACAGATTATTCAATTAAATGTAATACTGGAAATGCAGTAATTACTATCAATTTAGAATGATTGCACATAATAGCTGATGGGTTATCAACATGATCAACATGAAGGTGTGTATAATTAAAAAAGGCAACACTGAACTTACAGGGAGAAAAAATGCCCGAGCCTGAGAACAGACTGAAGGATGGGGTGAGCAAAGATCCATGGTTGAGTTCTTCACTACAGTTGAGCACTGGAAACAATGGATACCTCTGTAACAAAGACATCATCGTAAATAAGTCAATGGCCCGGAGGGTTGAAATCTCTCAGTTTGCTGTCTTTAAAATAAAGTTCAAAAAAAACAATGCATGCAAGAAGTTGACATGAGTTGCATTAACTAGAGCCCTAAGCAGAGCACGCAGTAACCCCAGGCAATCTTTAGGACAGAAGAGACTGAGAGGAGGCACTAGAAGATTGATAACATGCTGAATAAGATTTTGGAAATAATTCTGAAAGACTTTTGAAAAGAGGACACCAGAGAAACTGTGAAAAAGCTACTGAACTACATGAAGGCTTGGAACTAGACCGTATCCAGAAATAAAGCCAGGTGTGTTTCATATGGCTTCAAGGACTGATTTCCAAACTATTCTGGGTGTGGGACCTCCTGGAATAAGGAAGGAGCCATTGCTGAATCTGATTCTGGGGAATGAGGTGGATCAAGTGTCAGGAGGGGAACATTTAAGGGATGGTGATCATAAGGTTTAGGTTGGCTATGGAAAAGGTCAAAGAGAAATCTAGAGTAAAGATAATTAATTAGAGAAATGTCACTTTCATTGAGCTGAGAGTAGATCCGACCCAGGTAAACTGGAATCAAAGATTGACAGACAGAACCATAGTCGAACCATAAGCTGCTTTTAAAGAGGAGGTGGTTCCTGTACAGTCGAGGTGCATTCCAAGGAGGGGGAAAGATAGGACAATCATAGGCAGGGCTCCCTGGATGATGAAATAGAATAGATGAAAGAAAGGCTGGCATTATATTGCACTTTTCATGACCACCAGACATCTCAAAGCACTTTGCAGCCAATGAAGTATTTGCGTTGTGTAGTCCCTGTTGTAATGTAGGAAACACAGCAGCTAATTTACACTCAGCAAACTCCCACAAACAGCAACACTGATAATGACCAGATAAACTGTTTTTTTTTTTTGTGATGTTGATTGAGGGATAAATATTAGGCCAGGACACCAAGGATAACTCCCCTGCTCTTCAAAATAGTGCCATGGGGTAGTTTACATCCGCCCGAGCAGGCCTTGGTTTAATGTCTCATCCGAGAAACAGTAACTCTGATAGTACGGCACTCTCTCAGTACTGCACTGGAGTGTCAGCCTTGACTTTTGCACTCAAACCCAGGAGTGGGACTTGAAGCTGGAACCTTGTGATTCAGAATCAAGTGTGCTACCAACTGAGCCATGGCTGACACACAAAGCAAAAAACGGTGTATGGCAGATGTCAGCTAGATAATGCAATTGAAAACCAGGCTGAATACAGAGAGTTCAAAGTGAAAATGACAAAGTAAGCAAGAACAGCAAATACAGACCATGAGAAGAGATTGGCACAGAACGTCAAAGTGGAATGTAAAAGTGGAACCTAAAAGTGTGTAAATAATAAAAGGGCAGTAAGAGGAGGAACAGAGCTAATTAAGGATAAAAAGGAGACCTCCACATGGAGGTAGAGGGCATTGCTGAGGTGCTAAATGTGTAAATGTGTTTTTTGCATCAGTCTACTAAGAAAATAGATGTTGCAATAACTTGCTCACTGACACTCACTTTGGGTTCTGCCAGAACCAGTCAGCTCCTAACCTCATTACAGCCTTAGTCTGAACCTAGAAAAAAGAGCTGAATTCCAGTAGTGAGGTGAGGGTGACTGGTTTTGACAACAAGGCAGCATTTGACTGAGTGTGACATCAAGGAGCCCTGGCAAAACTGAAGTCAATGGGAATCAGGGGGGAAAACTCTCCACTGGTTGGAGTCATACCTAGCGCAAAGGAAGATGTGTGTGGTTGCTGGACGTCAGTCGTCTCAGTCCTGGGACATCACTGCAGGAGTTCCTCAGGGTAGTGTTCTAGGCCCAACCATCTTCAGCTGCTTCATCAATGACCTTTTCTCCATCATAAGGTCAGAAGTGGGAATATTTGCTGATGATTGCACAATGTTCAGCACCATTCATAATTCCTCAGATACAGAAGCAGTTCCTGTCCATATGCAGCAAAACCTGGATAACATTGAAGTTTGGCTGATAAATGGCAAGTAATATTCATGCCACACAAGTACAAGGCAATAACCATCTCCCCAGGGCATTCAATGGCATTACCATCGCTGAATCCCCTGCTATCAACATCCTGGGGGTTACCATTGACCAGAAACTGAACTGGATCAGCCATATAAATATTGTGGCTACAAGAGCAGGTCGGAAGCTAGGAATCCTGCAATGAGTAACTCACCTCCTGACTCCCCAAATCCTGTCCACCATCTGCAAGGCACAAGTCATGGAATACTCTCCATGAATGTGGCTCCAACAACAATTAAGAAACTTGAAACCAACCAGGGCAAAGCAGCGCAATTGATTGGAACCCAATCCACCAACTTAATCATTCACTCCCTGCATCACTGACGCACAGTAGCAGCAGTGTGTACCATCTACAAGATGCACTGCAGCAGCTCATCAAGGCTCCTTCAGTAGCACCTTCCTAACCCGTGACCTCTACCACCTGGATGGACAAGGGCAGAAGATGCATGGGAAAACCACCAGCTGCAAGTTTCCATCCAAGTCACGCACCATCCTGATTTGGAAATATATCGCTGTCCCTTCACTGTCGCTGGGTCAAAAATCCTGCAACTCCCTCCCTAACATTGGGTGTACCTACACCACATGGACTGCAGCGGTTCAAGAAGGCAGCTCACCACCACCTTCTCAAGGACAAATGCTGGCCCAGCTAGCGACACTCACATCCAGGAACAAAATTTTTTAAAATGATCTGTGATTGAATCACACTCATTCTTCATGTTGGAACCAGGGCTACAGGAGCATAGTTTTCCACATGAGAAGCTTTTGGTCCCTGAAGTTTGGGGTATGTCCTGTCTTCATCCTTCATGGGCAGTCGAGAGTCTTGCTTTGCCAAATCCTGAGACATGATGTTTGATTCTTTAGGCCAATAAAGGTGCTCCGCACATTGAGCAGCCTTATTACTGTAATATTGCACTTTATTTGAGTGCCTGCTTATGTGAGCTGAGCAAGTCCTTAAAAAACAAGGCAATGGTTTGTCCAGAGACAAAAATTGTTAACCTGTGTCAGTCTGGAGGCTGCTGATGTCCAGAGATATTTGGAGCCCAGCTGACCATTGCAGATTAAAGAACAGAAAGTACAAACCATCAGTGGTGGAGGCTTATCTGTACACCTCAATGCCCTTCCCGACACTTCAAAAACACAGGTTTCTTGGAATTGGATGATTCTAGAGCCCAGGAGCACTGGCTCATCAGTGGCCTCAGAAACCAGTTACCAGCACTGACTGATTCTGACCTTGTAGCAGTGGAATAGGTGGAGCTGGCCGATGCTGGAGAGGCCTTGGGTGAAGCTGAGCCCAACTTCTACTGCAGAAGATCGCTTCACAGAGCCATGATACAACACTTTCCTCCTGTAACTGGCCTTTGGTGGCCTGTTGCAGTTCTTCTCTATCCCATTAACTCTCCCCTTCAGGGGGGTGGGCGTATTATCCAGGCTGGCACTTCAGTGAATCATAGCAGTTGCGGGGTGCTGTATTTTCAGAGGTGTCATCGTCATTTGAATGAGATATTAAACCGAGGTCCCATCTGTCCTGTCTAATGCAAGTAAAATATCTTCGTAGCATCAAATCTTACAGCACAGAATGAGGCCATTTTTAGCCCTGTGTAGGGCTTTTTCAAAGAGCTATCCAATTAATCCCATTCCCCTCCTCTTCCTCCCTAGCCCTGCAATTACTTTCCCTTTTCAAGCATGCATCAATTCTCTTTTCGAAACTTTCTACAAAATCTGCCTCCACTCATTGCATAAAAGAATTTCTCCTCATCCCCTCCCCCTGGCTCCTTTCCTTCTGTCAATTAAATATGGGGCTCAGACAGGACCAAGTTTTTAAAAAAAGTTTATTTTGCCAGAGAGAAAGGCCAATCCTGTCAGATTCCATGATGCAGCAGCAGAGCAGCAGGGGGGTGGGGGGAGGAGGGGGGAATGGGAGCAGCAGGTATTTTACACGTCCTGCCAGGGGTTTTAGAACAGGGCCCAGTACAATTCCATAACCATTTCCCAGCCCCTAAGCTACCACAGGCACAGGAGGTCGACTTAAGAAATAAAAACAGAAAATGCTGGAAAAACACAGCCGGTCTGGCAGCATCTGTGGAGAGAGAAACCGAGTTCACGTTTCGAGTCCGTGTGACTCTTCTTCAGAGCTAAAGAGAAGTGGAAATGTGATGGGTTTTATACAGATTAAGAGGGGATGGAGCAGGCGGAATGAGATAGAAGGTCAGTGATATGTGGGGGCTAAGGACAGATTGACAAAGAAGTCATGGACACAAGACAAAGGGAGTGTTAATGACAGTGGTAAAGACTAAAGAAAGTGCTAATAGTGGCATAAAGGTAAGAATGCAGAATGTGTCAATAGCAGAACAAGGGTCAGCGCTCTGTGAAAGCACAACATAGAAACAAGTGGGGGGAGGGGGGGTGGGGTTTGCGAAAAACTGATTAAAAAATGAACAAATAAATAAGAGAATAAAATAAAATTTAAAAATGAATAAATAAATAAAACTTGGATTAAAAAGGGGTAAAGATGGAGGACAGGGTTTATGGTCTGAAGTCTCAAGGTTAAGTCCGGCAGGCTATAAAGTGCCTAATCGGAAGATGAGGTGCTGTTCCTCCAGTTTGTGTTGAGCTTCACTGGAATATTGCAGCAAGCCAAGGATGGACATGTGGGCATGAGAGCAGGGTGGTGTGTTGAAATGACAAGTGACAGGAAGACCTGGGTCATGCTTGCGGACAGACCGAAGGTGTTCTGCAAACTTGCAGCATTTTCTGTTTTTATTTCAGATTTCCAGCATCTACAGTTTTTTGTTTTCATCTTAGGTCTTCTTATGATGTTGAGTTAGGTTATACATCTGAGACATCAGGAGGGTGAAGGGAGGGGAGTTGAGGTCTGGCAGCAACACCTCGGGGAATGCCAATAGTGAGGTGCAGGTAAACATGAGGTACTATTTTCCTCATTTTTTTCTTTGAGGAGATCTGTTAATGACCACAAACCTATCTGACCCTATTGAACATCGACATTCCTGCATCAGTTAAAATATTTGTGTTGTTTAGTACAAATTTCACTTATGGACTCAGGATTGGCTTACAGACAGAGAGTAGGAATAAATGGGTCATTCTCACATTGGCAGGCTGTGACTAGTGGGGTGCTGCAAAGATCAGTGCTTGGCCCCCAGCTGTTCACAATGCCGATCAATGATTTGGATGTGGGGACCAAATGTAATATTTCCAAGTTCACAGATGACGCAAAGTTAGGTGGGAATGTCTGTTATGAGGAAGATGCAAAGCGGCTTCAAGGGGATTTGGACAGACTTAGTGAGTGGGCACAAATATGACAGATGGAATATAATGTGGAAACATGTGAGGTTATCCACTTTGGTAGAAGGAACAGATGTGCAGAGTATTTTCTAAATAGTGAGAGATTAGAAAGCGTAGATGTACAAAGGGACCTGGGTGTCCTTGTCAATAAGTCACACTTTTTAAATTTATTCATTCATTCAATGTGGGCATCACTGACTAGGTCAGGATTTACTGCCCATCCCTAATTGCCCTAGTTCAGAAGGCATTTAAGAGTCAATCGCATTGTTGTGGGACACGTAGACCTGACTAGGCGAAGACAGCAGATTTCCTTCCCGAAAGGACATCAGTGAACCCGATGGGCTTTTACAAGCTATCATCAGACTTTTAATTCCAGATTTTTAAAAAATTATCTGAGTGGTGGGACTTGAACCCAGGACCCCAGATCAGTATCCTGGGTCTCTGGAATACCAGTGCAGTGAAATACAGGCAGGTGCAGCAGGCAGTTATGTAGGCTAATGGAATGTTAGCCTTTATCACAAGAGGATTTGAGTACAGGAGTAGTGAAGTCTTGCTTCAATTGTATAGAACATAGGTTGGACCGCACCTGGAGTACTGTGTGCAGTTTTAGTCCCCTTACTTTAGGAAGGATATTGTTGCCATAGAGGGAGTACAACGAAGGTTCACCGGACTTGTTCCCAGGGTGGTAAGACTGTCTTATGAAGAGAGATTGAGGAAGCTGGGCCTGTATTCTCTAAGGTTTCAAAGAATGAGAGGTGATCTCATTGAAACCTACAAAATACTTAAAGGGATAGACAGGTTAGATGCAGGTAAGATGTTTCCCATGGTTGGCGAGTTTAGAACCAGGGGACACAATTTCCAAATAAGTGGGGGAGCCACTTAGGACTGAGATTAGGAAAAATGTTTTTACTCAAGGGTTTGTGAATCTTTGGAAGTCTCTACCCCAGAGGACTGTGGAAGCTCAGTCATTAAGTATGTTTAAAGCAGAGATTGGCAGATTTCTAAATACCAATTACTTAAAGGGATATGGGGATAGTGTGGGGAAAGGCATTGAAGTGGATTATCAGCCATGATTGTACTGGATGGCCAAGCAGGCTCCTGTTCCTACGTTCCTCAGTTCCTAATAATGAACGGGATTAAGCACAGCTTAAAGCAAATATTCATATTCAGAATTTTTAAAGTGTAGACACTGTCATAATATAGGAAATTGCTGCAGCCAACTTGTGTACAGCGAGATCCCCAGAAACAGAAATGAGGAATGACCAGATAAGCTTTTTCCTGATGATATGGATTGAAGATAAATTATTGCTCAGCACACCGGGAAGAACTGCCAAGCTCTTGTCGAAAATAGCGCCATGGGACCTTTCACGTCCAAATGAGAAGACTGACGGGGTCTCAGTTCAACATCTCAGCTCTAAGAATGCAGCACTCCCCCAGTACTGCACTGGACTTGAAGCTACACCCTTACCACTACTTACTGAGCCACACATCTGACACTAAAAAATGAACTTGGTCTCATTTGCAGTGTGTGAAACTTTGTTGTGTTTAAATTGACAGGCTATGTCATAACCGTGTCTACACTTCAAAAGTAATTATTTGACTCTAAGGCAGCAGGGGAGTTCTCTCCAGTGCCCAGTGCTCTTATCTCAGAATCAATACCTTACAGCTGCTGATTTGATCATCATTACATCGCTTTGTGGGAGCTTGCTGTGCACAAATTGACTGTTGCGTTTCCTACATTATAAAAGTGGCTGCCATTCAAAAGCATTTCATTAGCTGTTACTTTGGGGCATCCTGAGGTTGTGAAAGGTGCTATATAAATGCAAGCTTCTTCTTTCGGTCTGTTTTTGATGTGAAGTTTGAGTGATAATTGTTGGCAGAGCACTTTTGAGAAGAGCTCCCTGTTCTCCTTTGCTTGATACTAATGGCAACTTCTACATTCACCTCAAAATGCAGACAGGAGCCCTGTTTAATGTTGCCTTTGAAGGACAGCACTCCCTCAGTACTGCACTGAGGGGCAGCCTCGATTACAGGATGTGTTCGAGACTGGCAGACAGAAGGAGCTGCAGACCCGACAGACAGAAGTGGTCTCATTTCAGAACTTTCTGGAAACATGTGTGCCCATCTGGGAAAGAAAAAAGGCAGATTAACATCTGAATTTACCAGCTAATGAGATTATACCCTATAGCATGAGAATTGTTCAATATGTGAAGAATTTGTCTTGAGCTGATAAAAGGTTTCCATTCAATGCTTACTCTGGTCTTTCTCTTCATCAGACAAGCTTGTTATACTTGCAGTTTCAGCTTTTATTTCAAACTCTTCAATGGTTATACATTGTGCAGACTACTACTTCAACTAATAACATCACTGACAGGCGGTGATAAATAGATAAGGAACTGACCAGCAGTTAAAACATGATGATCCTCCCTGACTGTTGAATCAGCATCTTAGGCATGATGATGTTGCACATGTTGGCGCCCCCTGGCTGCAGCACTCAGAACAAGACAAACCTTGTTTTGTGTGCGGTGAAGCTTTATGTCTGTTTAAACAACAACAGCAACTTGCATTTATATAGCACCGATAATGTTGCAATTAAAAAGCACAAAGGTGCTTCACCAGAGTGCTTATCAAGTCAAAACATGACACCAAACCACAGAGGTGACATTAGGATGGGTAACGAAAAGCTTGATCAAAGTTTTCAGGAGTGTCTTAGATGGGGGGAGGGAGGTAGTGAGGCAGATTTTTTTGTTTTATTCATTCAAGGGGTGTGGGCATCACTGGCTGTGCCAACATTTATTGCCCATCCCTAATTGCCCTTGAGAAGGTGGTGGTGAGCTGCCTTCTTGAACCGCTGCAGTCCCTTTGGTGTAGATACACCCACAGTGCTGCGCGGATGGGAGTTCCAGGATTTTGACCCAGCAGCAGTGAAGGAACAGCGATATATTTCCAAGTCAGAATGGAGTGTGGTTTGGAGGGGAACTTGCAGCTCATGGTGTTCCCATCTATCTGCTGGCCTTGTCCTTCTAGGTGGTAAAGGTCATGCATTTGGAAGGTGCTGTTCAAGGACACTTGTTGAGTTGCTGCAGTGCACCATGTAAATGATACACACTGCTGCCACTGTGCATTGGTTGTGGAGGGAGTCAATGTTTAAGGTATTGGATGGAGTGCTTTATCCTGGATGGTCGAGCTTCTTGAGTGTTGTTGGAGCTGCACTCATCCAGACAGGTGGAAAGCACTCCATCACACTCCTGATTTGTGGCTTGTATTTGATGGACAGGCTATGGGCAGTCAGGAGGTGAGTTATTCTCCACAGAATACCCAGCCTCTGAACAGCTCTTGTAACCATAGTATTTATATGGCTAGTTTAGTTCAGTTTCTGGCCAATGGTAACCTCCAGGATGTTGATAGTGGGGGATTCAGCAATGGTAGTGCCATTGAATGTCAAGGGGAGATGGTTAGATTCTCTCGTGTTGGAGATGATCATTGCCAGACACTTGCGTGTCACGAATGTTACTTGCCACTTGTCAGCCCAAGCCTGGATATTGTCCAGGTCTTGCTGCATTTGGACATGGACTGCTTCAGTATCTGAGGAGTTGCAAATGGTGCTGAACATTGTGCAATCATCAGTGAACATCCCCACTTCTGATCTTATGATGGGGGGAAGGTCATTGATAAAACACCTGAAGTTGGTCAGGCCTACCCTGAGGAACCCCTGCAGCGATGCCCCAGGACCGAGATGATTGACCTCCAACAACCACAACAATCTTCCTTTGTGCTGGGTATGGCTCCAATCAGTGGAGAGTTTACCTCCTGATTCCTATTGACTCCAAGTTTGCTTGGGCAACAGTGAGTCAAATGCTGCCTTGATGTCAAGAGCTGACACTTTCACCTCACCTGCTGAGTTCAGCTCTTCTGTCCATGTTTGGAACAAGGATGTAATGAGGTCAGGAGCTGAGTGGCCTCGACTGAACCTAAAATGAGTGCCAGTGAGCAGGAGTAGGACATTTGGCCCATTGAGCCTGCTCTGCCAGTCAACAAAATCATGGCTTATCATTCTGTGGCCTCAAGGCCACTTTCCTCCTTGCCTCCCAGAACCCTTGACTCCCTTGCCATTAAAAATCTGTCTCAATCAGTCTTGAATATATTCAATGACTCAGCCTTCACTGCTCTCTGTGGCAGAGAATTCCAAAGACTAATGGCCCTCAAAGAGAAGAAATTCTTCCTCATCTCCATCTCAAATGGGAGAGTTCTTACCTTTTAAATTGTGCCGCCTAATTCCAGATTCCCCCACAAGGGGAAACATCTTCTCAGGATCTACCTTGTCAAGCACCCTCAGATTCTTATATGTTTGAATAAGATCAGGTTTTATTCTTCCAAACTCCAATTAGTATAGGCCCAACTTGTTCAAGTTTTCCTCATAAGACAACCCTATCATCCCAGTGATCAGTCTAATGAACCTTCTCTGAATTGCTTCCAATGCAAGTATATCCTTCCTTAATTAAGGAGATCACAACTTTACACAATACTTCAGGTGCCATCCCACCAACGCACTGTACAGTTGGAGGAAGACTTCCCTGCTTTTATACTCCATCCCTCTTGCAATAAAAGCCAGCATTCCACAAGACTTCCTAATTACTTGCGTTACCTGCATGTGTGATTCATGTACATTCTGCACTGGTCAGAGTCATACTTAGCACAAAGGTTGTGGTTTTTGAATCATCTCAATCCCAGGACATCACTGCAGTTGTTTCTCAGAGTAGTGACCTAGGCCCAACCATCTTCAGCTGCCTCATCAATGACCTTACCTCCATCATAAGGTCAGAAGTGGGGATTCTCATTGATAGTTGCACAATATACGGTACAATTCGCAACTCCTCAGATACTGAAGTGGTCCATATCCATATGCAGCTTGGGAAACATTCAGGCTTGGGCCTATAAGTGGCAAGTAACATTTGCACCACACAAGTGCCAGGCAATGACCATCTCTTACAGAAACTTACAGAATACTGAAAGACCTGGATAGAGTGGAAGTGGGAAGATGTTTCCATTAGTAGGAGAGACTAGGACCCGAGGGCACAGTCTCAGAGTAAAAGGAAGACCTTTTAGAACAGAGATGAGGAGAAACTTCTTTAGCCAGAGAGTGGTGAATCTATGGAATTCATTGCCACAGAAGGCTGTGGAGGCCAGGTCACTGAGTGTATTTAAGACCGGGATAGATAGGTTCTTGATTGGTAAGGGGATCAAAGATTATGGGGAGAAGGCGGGAGAATGGGGTTGAGAAACTTATCAGCCATGATTGAATGGCGGAGCAGACTCGATGGGCCGATTGGCCTAATTTCTGCTCCTATGTCTTATGATCTTATCTCCAACAAATCAGAATCTAACCACCACCCCTTGACATTCAATGACGTTACCATCGCTGAATTACCATCACTATCAACATTCTGGGAGTTACCATTGACCAGAAACTGAACTGAGTTAGCCATATAAATACTGTGTCTACAAGAGCAGGTTAGAAGCTAGGAATTACGTGGGAATTCTAGGAATTCACCTCCTGACTCCCCAAAGTCTGTCCACCATCTACAAGGCACAAGTCAGGAGTGTGATGGATTACTCTCCAGTTACCTGGATGAGTGCAGCTCCCACAACACTCAGGAAGCCCGACACCATCCAGGATCAAGCAGCCCACTTGATTGATACCCCATCCACCATCTTCAACATTCACTCCCTTTAACTCTCATGCACTGTGGCACCATCTACAGCTTGTACTGCAGCAACTCACCAAGGCTGCTTTGGCAGCACCTTCCAAACATACAACCTCTACCATCTAGAAGGACAAAAGCAGCAGGCGCATGGGAACACCACCACCTGGAAGTTCCCCTCCAAGCCATTCACCTTCCTGACTTAGAATTATCATGGGATCACAGAATCACAGAATTTTAACAGCGCAGAAGGAGGCCATTCAGCCCATCGTGTCTACACCGGCTCTCCAGATGAGCATTATGACCTAGTGCCATTGTCCTGTCTTTTCTCCCATACCCTTGCACATTGTTTCTATTCAAATAATCATCGAACGCCCTCTTGAATGCCTCAATTGAACCTGCCTCCACCACACTTCCAGGCAGTCAGGGCGTTCCAGACCTCAACCACCCGTTGTGAAAAAGATTTTACTCACCTCACATTTGCTTCTTTTGCAAATCATTTGAAATCTGTGTCCTCTCATTCTTGATCCTTTTACAAGTGGTGACAGCTTCTCCCTATTTACTCTGTCCAGCCCCTTCATGATTTTGAGCATCTCAAATCTCCTCTTAGGAGAACCGTCCCAGCCTCTCCAATCTATATTAATAATTGAAGTTTCTCATCCCTTTGTAAACCTCTTCTGCGCTCTCTCTAATGTGTTCACATCCTTCCTATAATGTGGCACCCAGAACTGTACCCAATACTCCAGCTGAGTCTAACCAGTGTCTTATATAAATTCAGCATGACCTCCTTGCTCTTGTACCCTATGCCCCTATTAATAAACCTTTATTAACTGCTCTCTCCACCTGTCCTGCCATCTTCAATGATCTATGCACAAATACACCCAGATCTTTCTGCTCCTGCATCCCATTCAAAATTTCACCCCTTATTTTATATTGTCTGTCCATGTTCTTCCTACCAAAATGCATCATCTCACACTTCTCCACATTGAACTTCATCTGCCACCTATCTGCCCACTCCATCAACTTGTCTATGTCCTTTTGAAGTTCTACACTGCCCTCCTCCCAGTTTACAACACTCCCAAGCTTTGTATCATCCACAAACTTTAAAATTGTCCCCTGCACACCAAGATCTGGATCATTTATATATATCAGGAAAAGCAAGGGTCCCAATACCAACCCCTGGGGAATTCCACTACAAATCTTTCTCCATCTTTCGCCTGAAAAATATCCATTGACCATTACTCTCTGCTTCTGCATTATCGCTGGGTCAAAATCTGAGAATTCCCATCCTAACAGCACTGTGGCTGTACCTGTACCACATGGACTGCTGTGGTTCAAGAAGGCAGCTCACCACCACCTTCTCAAGGGCAATTACGGATGGGCAAGAAATGCTGGCCTAGCCAGTGATGACCACATCCCGTGAACAAATAAAAAAAACCTTGCTCCATCCCTCCCAAGCACCAGCGCAGAATATGGCACCTTGGGCAATTATGTAGTGAGCAAGAAGGCCTACGCTTGGTGAAGCACTCAGCTCCAGTGTGCAGGAGCAGGGAGTTGTGGGAAAGAGCCCAGGAGGCTCAGGACAATCCAGGCCCCAAGCTGTGCTGGGGAGCGTATCAAAGATGAATTCAGGGAACCTGCTTCCTAAAGTTATTTTCTGCACATGCACAATTGTGCAAATTACTGGAAAGCTTGCCACAGAGCTACAGCACAATAGCTGAAAGTCTGGATGAACCTTGTACGGTGTTCTGTCTCAGGGCACCAGCACTCTGCAGCACCATGGAGAGCCTGGTCATCTTCATGGCTGCTGCGAGGGGCATTTGGTTCACCACCTCTCTCAGCTTTGTCACAAACTCAGACTTCCACCTTTCAGCCTCTGGGCTGCGTAACCTCAGGAAGATGGTTTGGGGGTCATTGACCTCTTGCACATCAGCGGGAGTGGCGCATATCCCCCCTCTCCCAGGTCAGCAGCATGTCTGCCCCATCACTATCCCCCGACAACAAATGCATGCCATGGTGCAGGTTTTTTTTAATGTGTCACCAAGGGGGTCAGACTCTCATCAAAGCACAACAATTATCAAGCTGAATTAGTTATGAGCACAGTGAAGTGACAGTAAAGCTGCAATCCCAGTGGGTTCAATATCATGAGATCTACCCAGAGCTCATTAAGTGGTGATATTTATTTAGGCATCAGGCACTAACAATCAAAATCTTCAAATATTATTGGCTGTTCACAGATTTAAGATAAAATTTAAATAACCATATTTTGTATAAGAAAATTGTGATCATTTGTATATCACGTCAATTCCTTATCCTTAATACCATGGTTGGTTTAAATGTTCATCAAAATAGTAGTTGAAAATCTTTGGTCACAGTGTAAGCAATTTTCTGTTCTAATTAATCTGTTTTATATTTGCACATTTGGTCTAATGAGCATAATTTGCGATCAGTAATGGGAAAATGATTATAATCTCCAGGGTTCAGAAAGCCAGAGTAAGTTGTTTTGGAGTTAGTAAGAAATGTCTGTGTTCTAATTATCCTAATTAGCATTCGCAAACTTGAATTTAGCTCCTAATTAATTACTATATGTGATACATTATGAAATCTTTTATCACCGCTTAAATTTCCCGTTGACGGGGACTAGAAGACTTTCTGTGAAGATTCTATGCTTAAATGTGCATCTGATTATTAATAACCCAATTTAGCAGAACAATGATACTCTTTAAGTTTGTAAACACAAATGATAAAAATGCCCCATTTCCCCCTCGCTTGGCATCAGTTACTCAGTAAGTGTATCCTGTAAATATGATAAAAGGCCGACTAAGCAGGTCACAGCTTTGAACACTAGTCTGGGCTGAGGTAGTGCTGAACTCAGCCTGGGGGCTTAAATTGACCTCGTTGTCCAGTTTTTAAAGAGTTTCTGCTTTCCATTAAAAGAGAAAGGTCCTTTTCTTTGACCAAGAGTATTGAAGACAAAGGGAGCTATTGCTGTTTGTTGGGGGTAACATTAGCCACCAGTTTATTTCAGGGGAAATGTGGAGCTTCCCCATTTGGGGAAGACTTGTTGATACCTTCCTTCAAGATATGTAGTAAAGGAGGGTGGCCTTTGCTATTAGTAGGAAAAACATACATAAGGCCCAGGTAGAGGAGGAATTCAAAGCAAGCCACAAATGTGAGAAGTAATTTTGAGGTGTGAATGGCAGATACTCTACATCAACAGGGACAGGCTGCTGAGAAAACAGGCAGGCCAGTGCACTTGTGTGTTGCCGTCAGTCTTTTTATGTATGGCAGGCTGTCAAGGTCTTCACCAGTGCCCTCTGCAGCAGGGCTGGGAGGCTATCTCTCTCTCTCTCCAGCAGGGCTGTGTTCTGGGACACTCAATTCACTGCCTTGTTCCCGCACACAGCAGCTGGTGCATCTCTCAGCACAGACCACACTCACCTACCCTCTGGACTAAGCGAGGTATCGGTCCCCAAACTCTCAGCTGATGTTGAAAAGGGTTGAGGTGGGTGAGGCATCTTCTAGTGTGCTGCCCTCTCTGCATGCTGTTGAGCTTTTGTTGAAAGAACATGAGCAAGCATTGAAAGAAGAATCAGGTGAATAGCTTCAGAAAGAAGTGACACCTTGTCATGCGTAGGGTTTGAGGGTGAGATTTCAGTGCGAAGAAAACATGGGAAAGGTAATCATACATGCTCAGGGACGTATCCTTTAGCACCACCTGATGATACGGCCCTGACACACCTCCTGCTCACAATGACCATCACACCATCTGCAAGGGAGTCTGGATGTTTATGGTTGCGTATCTTCCTCCTGTGGCTTCCTACTCGCTCCTATCTTATGTGAGCTTGCCCTGCAAGGAATAAGGGAGTGTGTTCGGGGGAACCTAGTGCTTTGAGGATGTATATGTGTGAAGATGGATAGATTCTTTTAATATATTTGGGAATGTGGTGGTATTCTGTAAAGAAAGGTGTGTGTGGCTTGTCTATGGGAGCAGAGAGGTGAAAGGTAAAGGAGCTAGATGTATGCATTTGTAATGAGAGGCTATGGTGAAGTTGAATGTAAAAATAAGTAGATTGGGTTTTAAAACTTGCATTATATGATAGATAAGGACTTGACTTTTCAGATGTTAAATTTCAAAGGGAGTTTAGAAGTGACAAGGGACTTTTACAACTTACAAAGATTTCATAAGTAAACAAGGAAAGGTTATTAAATTTTAATTTCCTTAAAATGATAGATGTTTATATTTTGGAAGAAATTGAGTTCAAAGGAGAAAGGGATATTTAAGGGAAGATGTTTAGTTGAGCTGTTTTGGCTGTGTGGGGGAGATGTCCTGAGACCAGCTCTGTGCTGGGAAAAGTTGTGAATTTGAGGCAGCCATCCAGTTTCAAGCCAGAAAAGTTTTTGCTTCCAGAAAGCAGTCTGAACCTCCTTTTGTTTTCCACAGCAGAGTGGAAGAGAATGAGAAGTTGTGTGGTGTACTTTTTTAAAGTAGTAGCAGTTTTTGCCTTGAGTAATGTTACTGGATTTTTATGACTAAAATCTACAAGGGGGCTGTTGCCAAGTAGTTTACTTGTGTGTTCTGATCAACTGGGTTTTTGGGGGAATGTTTTGTACGACTGTTTTAACTATGTAATTTTAATCTTGTGCGCTTAAGATATTTTTATTGTTGTTATGTTATGACCCCAGCTGAGGTGGAACCCAGCTTGATAGATCCTAAATTTTATTTATTTGTTTAGATATGTGGAGAGTGGCTACTGAACAGTGTCACCGGGTCAGCTAATGAACTTGTAACAAAGGAATAAAATATTTATTAAACAAAAGAAATGAACTATAGTATAATACTCCTTCACTCATAACTTTACAGATATATAGAGTTACAGACCTTCAGTCTTTCACCTTAAAACTGCTTCTTTTAAACTTGAAGCTTGGAGACTTCTCTCTGTTCCTTACTTTCACTTTCACACAACAGGAACTTTTCTAGGTTCCTGTCCTTCCTTTGGCTAGAAGGTCTACTTGGCACTTTCTCCAGTTCCACTTCCCTGGATTTTGGGTTTTTTTTCTTTAGCTTGGGACTGGCTATCTGTCCCCTTTTCCAGTCCTTTCTTCAGTTGTCCAAACCTGAATGTTTTCCAGGTCTCGCCGCATGCAGGAATGGACTGCTTCAGTAGCTGAGGAGCTGCAAATGGTGCTGAACATTGTGCAATCATCAGTGAACATCCCGGCTTTTGACCTTAGGATTGAGAGAAAGTCATTGATGAAGAGAGTTGGGCCTAGGATAATGCCTGAAGAAATCCTGCAGTGATGTCCTGGGGCTGACATGATTGACCTCCAACAACCACAATCAGCTTCTGTTGTGCTAGGTATGACTCCAACCAGTGCAGAATGTCCACCTGATTCCTATTGACTTCAATTTTGTTGAGACCCCTTGATGTCACAATCGGTCACTTGGCTCACTTCAATGAAGAGTGCAGGAGAGCATATCAGAAGCAGCACCAGGTGGACCTAAAAATGAGGTGTCGACATGATGAAGCTACAATACATGACTACATGTGTGTCAAACAGCATAAGCAGCAAGTGATAGACAGAGCTAAGCAATCCCACAACCAATGGATCAGATCTAAGCTCTGCAGTCCTGCCATAACCAGTCATGAATGGTGGTGGACAATTAAACAACTCACTGGAGGAGGAGGCTCCACAAATATCCCATCCTCAATGATGGAGGAGCCCAGCACATCAGTGTAAAGATAAAGCTGAAACATTTGCAACAATCTTCAGCCAGAAGTGCCAAGTGGATGATCCATATTGGCCTCCTCCGGAGGTCCCCAGCATCACAGCTGCCAGTCTTCAGCCAATTTGATTCACTCACGTAACATCAAGAAATGGAGATTCTGGATATGCAAAGGCTATGGGCCTGAAAATATTCTGGCAATAGTACTGAAGATTTGTGCTCCAGAGCTTGCCATGTCCATAGCCAAGCTGTTCCAGTATAGCTACATCACTGGCATTTACCTGGCAATGTAGAAGATTGCCCAGGTATGTCCTGTACACAAAAAACAGGACAAATCCAACCTGGCCAATTACTGACCCATCAGTCTACTCTCCATCATATATGAACAAGGAGCAGCAGTAGGCCATTCAGCCCCTCGAGCCTGGTCCACCATTTAATAAGATCATGGCTGATCTGATAGTAGCCTCAAATCTGTATAGCACCTGCTCCCGATAAACTACCATCCCCTTGCTTATCAAGAATATATCCACATCTGGCCTTAAAAATATTCAAAGCCTCTGCTTCCAGCGCCTTTTCAGGAAAAGAGTTCCAAAGACCCACAATCCCCTGAGAGAAAACATTTCACCTCATCTTCGTTTTATTTTTTAAAAGTGACCCCTATTCTAGATTCTCCTACAAGAGGAAATGTCCTCTCCACATCCACCCTGTCAAGACTTCTCAGGATCTTAAATGTTTCAATCAAGTCGCCTCTTACTCTTCTAAACTCCAGCAGATACAAGCCTAACCTGTCCAACCTTTCATCATAAGACAGCTCTCCCATTCCAGATACCCATCTGGTAAACCTTCTCTGAACTGCTTCCAACACATTTACATCCTTCCTTAAATAAGGTGACCAATACTATACACAGTACTCCTGATGTTGTCTCATTAGTGCTCTGTATAATTGAAGCATAACCTCCCTACTTTAGTATTCAATTCCCCTTGCAATAAATGATAGCATTCTATTAGCTTTCCTAATTACTTGCTGTACCTGCGTACTAACCTCTTGTGATTCATGTACTAAGACACACCGTTGATAGATGGGGTCATCAACAGTGCTATCAAGCAGCACTTGCTTAGTAATAACCTGCTCACTGATGCACAGTTTGGGTTCTGCCAGGGCCATTCAGCTCCTGACCTCATTACAGCCTTGATTCAAACATGGACAAAAGAGCTGAACTCCCAAGGTGAGGTGAGAGTGACTGCCCTTGACATCAAGGCAGCATTTGACCAACTGTGGCATCAAGGATCCCTAGCAAAACTGAACTAAGGGAACCAAGGAAAAAATACTCTCCACTGGTTGGAGTCATACCAAGCAAAAAGGATGATGGGTGTGGTTGTTGGAGGTCAGTCATCTCAGCTCCAGGACATCACTGCAGGAGTTCCTCAGGGTGGTGTCCTCGGCCCAACCATCTTCAGCTGCTTCATCAGTGATCTTCCTTCTATCACAAGGTCAGAAGTGCTGATGTTCACTGATAATTGCACAATGTTCAGCACCATTCACAACAGCTCAGATACTGAAGCAGTCCATGTCCAAATGCAGCAAGACCTGGACAATATCCAGGCTTGGGCTGACAAATGAGAGGTAACATTTGTACCACACAAGTGCCAGGCAATGACCATCTCCAACAAGAGAGAATCTAACTATCGCCCTTTGACATTCAATGGCATTACCATCACTGAATCTCCCACTATCAACATCCTGGGGGTTATCATTAACCAGAAACTGAACTGGACTAGACAAATAAATACTGTGGCTACAAGGGCAGGTCAGAGGCTAGGAATCCTGCGGCGAGTAACTCACCTCCTGACTCCCCAAAGTCTGTCCACCATCTACAAGGCACAACTCAGGAGTGTGATGGAATACTCCCCACTTGCCTGGATGAGTACAGCTCCCACAACACTCAAGAAGCTTGACACCATCCAGGACAAAGCAGTCGGCTTGATTGGCACCACATCGACAAACATCCACTCCCTTCACTAATAACGCACAGTAGCAGCAGTGTGCACCATCTACAAGATGCACTACAGGAGTTCATCAAGACTCCTTAGGCAGCACCTTCCAAACCCATGGCTACTACCATCTAGAAGTACGAGAGCAGCAGATAGATGGGAACACCATGAGCTCTAAGTTCCCCTCCAAGGCACTCACCATCCAGATTTGGAAATATATCGTCGTTCCTTCACTGTTGCTGGGTCAAAATCCTGGAACTCCCTCCCTAACAGCACTGTGGGTGTACCTACACCACATGGACTGCAGCGATTCAAGAAGGCAGCTCACCACCACCTTCTAAAAGGCAATTAGGGATGAGCAATAAATGCTGGCCCCACCACATCCCATAAATGAATAAATTAAAAAAAACACATAAATAAAACATCTTGAGATCTGCTCTTTTGCTCGCTTGGACCAGGGCTGTACTGAGGTGTGGATCTGAGTGGCCCTGGTGGAACCCCAACTGAGCATTGGTTGTTACATTGTTGCTATGTAAGTGGCACCTGATTTCAAAGGTACTTTCCCTCACTTTGCTGATGATCAAGAGTAGACTGATGGAGCAGTAATCACCCAGGTTGGGTTTGTCCCGTTTTTGTGGATAAGACATAACTGGGCAATTTTCCACATTTCTAGGTAGATGCCAATGCTGTAGTTGTACTGGAATAACTTGGCTCGGAGCGCAGCAAGTTCTGGGGAACAAATCATCAACACCACTGCTGGAAAATTGTCAGAACCCATAGCTTTTGCTGTCTCCAGTGCCTTCACTGTTTCTTGATGTTGAATTGAATCAAATTGGCTGAAGACTGGCATTTATGATGCTGGGGACCTCACGAGGAGTCCAAGATGGATCATCCACTCGGCACTTATGGCTGAAGATGGCTGAAAATGCTTCAGCTTTGTCTTTTGCACTGATGTGCTCTCCCCCATCATTGAGGATGGGGTGTTTATCCAGTCTCTTTCTCCAGTTAGTTGTTTAATTGTCCACCACCATTCCAAATCGGATATGGCAGGACTGCAGAGCTTTGATCTGACCCACTGGTTGTGGGATTGCCTATCTCTGTCTATCACATGTTGCTGCCGGTGTTTAGCATGCATGTCATTCTGTGTTGTAGCTTCACCAGGTTGGCACCCCATTTTTAAGTATACCTGGTGCTGCACTAAGACTAACACACACTGAACTGCAGGCAGCCATTATTGAACAACTTTATTTAAACCTCCACAAGACAGAGAGCAGCAGAGAGGGCAGTATAACAAAATGCTCAGCTCTAGCAATATACTACACTCCTTCCCCACTTAAAAAAACATAAACAGTACATTAAAATGTAAAATGGTATATGTACATCATTTCCAAGAACACAATGTCTAAACTAACATCAACAATACTTAAAATTTAACAGGTTGGGTTGCATATTTGTTTTTACTATAATCACAACCAAATCATATATAAGCGATACTGCAAAAGTAATTTACATATAAATAAAATTATTTGTTTTTCCTTAATGCCAGCATGAGATAATAAACATTTGATGAGAAGTAAAAGAACAATTTATTTCTTCTTGCTTCCTCCATACTTTCAATTAACCTATCCGGCTTCTTCCTCTTTCTGTCTGGCTATCTCCTTCCAATTTCCATTAGCTGGACTCTGCTCTTTCAGCACCTCTGACTGTGTCAAACCTGAACTTAGACTTTGACCACCAACACCACCGAATTATTAAGTCTGTGGAATTGATTGATTTGTCCTAATCAAAGACCCTCACTCACTTTGCTCTACCGGTGGATTCGGCAGCTGAGAAACTTTTAGTTTCTTTGTGACTTACACTTTCTTTTTGGCTTTCACATTGGGCTGTTGGTGGTATTTGGACTATAGGAGGTTTCTCATGCTCTCCTTTCATCAGTTTACCTCTTTCAAGAAACTGATCTACATGATACTGATGGAGTCTTTCTCCGATCTTCACTAGATAATGTGAATGAACATGGCGTATTTACAACAATTCCAATTACACAATTCTCCGTATCAGCTCAGTGCTTTCTCACCATGACCTTCTGATCAGCACATCGCGTTCAGGTACTCAGTGAGTCAACGTGGTATGGAATTGAAAAAAGATGGCACTGAAGAGATATATGGGGACAATGGAGGAACTGGTGTAATTATGGACAAAGGTTACATATTTGGCTGAAAGTGAATAAAATAGGAGATGAGGATAAAGTAAATGTTTTCCTCACCATGGCAGGGCCAAATGCTTTTGATGTGGTGTCTAACCAGTGCTGCCCTAGTACTATGGACTATTCTGAAACAAGTGAGATTCTGGACTCATATTGTGGCATGACTGAGAATAGAATTACACTGAGAGTTACCCTCTCCAACCTTTCCTCATAAGATAGCCTTTTTATCCCAGGAATCAGCCTAGTGAACCTTCTCTGAACTGTTTCTAATGCAATTATATTCTTTCTCAAGTAAGGAGGCCAAAACTGTACAGTGTTCCAGATGTGGTCTCACCAAAGCCCTGTGTAGCTGTAGCAAATCTTCCCTACTTTTATATTCCATTCCACGTGCAATAAACAACAACCTTCCATTTGCCTTTTTAACCATTTGCTGTACCTGCATACTAACTTTTTGTGGTTCATGTATCACAACAATCAGATCCCTCTGTACTGCAAGTTCAGCATTCTCTCTCCATTTAAATAATGTGCTGCTTCTCTATTCTTCCTGCCAAAGTGAACAAGTTTGCATTTTCTCACAATATATTCCATCTGCCAAATTTTTGTCCACTCATATGAGCTATCTATATCCCTTTGCAGACTCTTTACGTCTTCGTCACAATTTACTTTCCTTCCTATCTTTGTGTTATCAGCAATTTTAGCAACCATACATTCAGTCCCTCCATCCAAGTCATTGATATAGATTGTGAATGGTTGAGGTCCCAGCACTGATCCCTGTGACACACCACTTGTTACAGCTTGCCAACCTGAAAACTCTCTGCTTCCTGTTAGCTAACCAATCATAACCATAATAATGTGTTACTACCTACACCCTGAGCTCTTATTTTGTGTAGTAACCTGTGATGTGGCACCTTATTAAATATCTTTTGGAAATTCAAGTACACCACATCCACAGAATCTCCTTTATCCAGGTTGCTTATTGGTTCCTAAAAGAACCCAAATAAGTTAGTTAACCACAATTTCCCTTTCACAAAACTATATTAACTGCCTGATTGCATTAAGATTTTCTAAGTGCCCTGCTATAATCTCCTTAATACTAGAAACTAGCATTTTTCCCTGGGACAGATGTTAGACTAACGGCCCTGTGGATTCCCACTTTCCATTTCCTCCCTTTCTTGAATGGAGGAGTTACATTCGCTGTTTTCCAACCTGATGGGACCTAGGGATCTAGCGAATTTGTAAAATTACAACCAAGGCATCTAGTGTCTCAGCAGCCACTTCTTTTAAGGCCCCAGAACGCAGGCCATCAGGTCCTGGGGACTTGTCAGCCTTTGGTTCCAAATGTTTTCTCAGTACCAGCTCCTCCTGGTGATTATGATTGGTTTAAGTTCTCTCCCTTTCACCTCTTGATTTACAAGTATTCCTGAGGTATTATCTGTGTCTTCTACAGTGAAGACAGACACAAAATACTGTTTAACTCTTCCACATTTCCTTATTTCCCATTATTAATTCCTCAGACTCACTCACAAGTGGACCAACGCTCACTTTAGTTACTCTTTTCCATCTTAAGTACTTGTCAATACTCTTACCATCTGTTTTTATATTTCTATCTAGCTTTCTCTCAAACTCTAATTTCTCCCTCATTACTTTTTTAATCATTCCCCACTGGTTTTTAAATTCTGTCCAATCTTCTGAGCTACCACTAACCTTTGCAGAATTCTAGGGTCTGTTTTTTCAATTTGATACTATCTTTAACTTCCTTAGTTAGGCACGGATGGTGCACCCTTCTCCTAGGATATTTTTTTCTCACTGTAAAGTATCTTTGTTGAATGTTATGAAACACTCAGTAAATGTCCTTTTTTGTCCAGTATGACACCTTAAATGTCAGCCACTACATCTCTACTGTCCCTCCTTAGCTCTAGAACATGCTGCTCTAAGAAATTTTCCTGAATACAGTCCATGAACTCATCTTCCAGGCTACCTTTGTCTATCTACTTTGTCCAATCTATAAGTAGATTAAAATCACTCATTATTATTGCAGAATCTTTCTTACAAGCCCCCATAATTTCTTCCTGTTTACTCCATCCTACAATGTAGTTATTATTACTGGGCCTATAAATTACCCCCATGAGTGATTTCTTACAGTTGCTATTATCTAAACTGATTCTACATCATGATCTTTAGAACTAAGGTCATCTCTCTTTATTGTACCAATGTCACCCTCAAGTAACAGAGCTACCTTACCACCTTTTCCCACTGTCATTCTGAGATGTCACGTACCCTTGAATATTCAGGCCCTAGCCTTGGTCACTTTGCAGCCACGTCTCTGTAATCAAGTCACACATATCTATTTCCATTTGAGCTGACAGTTCATCCATTTTGCTACAAAAACTACGTGCACACAGATACAGAGCCTTTAATTCTGTCTTTTTACGATTTTTGCAAACTCTGGCCTTATTTCCTGGTATACTCATAAGTTTGTGCACTTGGTCTCTTCCTGCCACACCCTGGTTATCTTTACCCATGTCAAAACCCTGTACTAGTGCCTTGTCCTTTCTGTTTAATTTACCACATTTCTCCGCTCTTGACCCTTCCCCCACACCCAACTACTATTTAGTTTAAAGCCCTCTCTACTGTCCTAGTAATACAACTCACAGAACACCCATCTCACCACGGTTCAGGTGAAGACTATCCCATAGGTACAGCTCAGACTTTCCCCAGTACTGGTGCCAGGGCCCCGTGAGTTGAAACCCATTCCTCCCACACCAGTCTTTGAGCCACATGTTTAATTCTCTAACCTTATTTACCTTAAACCAATTTGCTAATTGCTCAGGGATTATTTCATTGTAGTTCTGTTTTTTAATTCAGCCCCTATTCTGTAGAATTTATAAAATGTGTTTTCAAGATGTGGGCAGTGCTGGCAAGGTCACATTGATTACCTATCTCTAGTTGTCTTGAGGAGGTGGCAGTGGGCCTTCTGCTTTAACTACTGCAGTCCATGTGTGACGATGTTCCTACAATAGTTTTTGAGTGGAAATTTCAGGATGTTAACTGAGGGCACAGTTTCAACCAGCAGGTTTTCAGTCAGAGCAGAGACCCATAAAAATCCTCAGGCAACCTTCCTGACACCTATTCGCCCAAGCCCAATCTGTCCACAATTTTAAGGGTGCAGGTGAGACCTAGAGTAGCCCATCTACCTTCTCTCCAGTTGAGGCCATAAAGGCCGGTTCCTGCCTGGCCTCAATTTTGAGGTCAGCAGGAGGAGTTCAGGGACGATGGGGAATCAAGGCAAGCTACCCTGCTCAGGCCTCAGGTGGAAGATTGGGGTTGGGGTGGGGGGTGTTGCGTGGGGGGCACCTCATCACTGTCCACCTTTCCAGATTGGGATCCTTCCGCAAGGTCTGACACCTGTCCCCCCCACCCCTCGGGTGCTCCCTTCCCACAGCCTTACCATCATGATCCACACCCCCGGGCCTCACCTCCCATTCCAGTGTGAGACCCCAGACCTACATGCCCTGTGGGCTTCGGCACTTAGACTGCTTGTAGACCCAGCAGTAGACACCGCTCCTGGTGATGATAGTGGGACTACAAAGCTGCTGGCCAATCAATTTGGCCATCAGCTCTCTGAGGCGCAAGTACTCCCTGAGTGAGGGACGGAAGTCCTGCCTTCAGCCAATTACACTGCATGGAGTGTTAAATTGCTGTCCGGCTACTGTGACCGATGGGGTTGTGTTTCCTGCTGACCTTTCCAGTGGCCTTGTGGAAAACCCTGCCAACTGAAAAATCCTGTCCTAAGTGACAGTGAAGGAATGGTGATATATATCTAAGTAGGCTGGTGTGTGTCTTTAAGCAACACTTGATGGTATTCTTGCCATGTTATTGCTCTTGTCCTTTTAGATGGTAGAGGTGCTATTGAAATATGAAGCTTGGCTTCTGAGTAATGACAAGACCAGGTTTGGTTTTGATGCCCCTTTCCCTGTCCCAATTGTTAACTCAGTTTCTAAAGCAAACCCTAATTATTTCCTATGGACTCTATTGTCCAGTCCATAATAAAGCGATACTTTAATGTAATATGACTATTGAGAGATTACCCTTTCCTGTATACGAGCATGACAGGTACTGTTCAGTATATAAACTTTTTTTAAAAGCATAAACCAGGAAGAATTGTTCACCACACAACAAAGAACAAATGACCTGAAAATAATGTTTCAGGATACAACATATGACTAACTTGAGGCATGACATTGGTGTAGAATCATTGGGAGGAAAAGAAGGTGATTTTGGTTCCCAAAGCTTTCCAGCACTGGGATTTTCCTCATGTCATGCCTGGGTCTGTTACAGAATAATTGATAGCAATTGATTATAATGATTGGTCAATAATGCTATTATTGTGAGGCATGTGACCACTGGATGGCAAACTAAATGGCCTTTAGGTCTTTCATCATCTAGAAATTCTTATGTTCCTATTTGGACCTATATTTCTGTGCCATTCCCAAGGCTTTAAAAAAATGTTAATGTAGCAATTCCACTCTCTTTCAATTTAAATGAAATATCAGGAGTGAGTATAAAAGCAGAATCACATCTACAATATCTACCATCTACTAATATACTAGTTACAAGATGCACTGCAGCAACTCACCAAGGCTCCTTCAACAGCATCTCCCAAACCTGTGATCTCTACCACCTAGAGGAACAAGGGCAGTAGGCAAATGGGAACACCATCACCTGCAAGTTCCCTCCCAAGCCACGCACCATCATGCCTCGGAACTACATCATGGTTCCTTCACTGTTGCTAGCTCAAAATTCCTGGAACCCACAGCACTGTGGGTGTATCTGCACCCAATGGACTGTAGTGTTTCAAGAAAGCTGCAATAAATGCTGGCCTCATGAGCGATGCTCACATCCCGTGAACGAACAAAAAATAATAGACAACAGTGTGGTAAGCATAGCAGAAATGTGAACTTCAAGCACCATGTTGATCCTAACATCAATTTATGCCACATTACCTTAATTCATGGTAAACTCCCCTCCTTTTAATGATTTTAATTTTTATTTACATGGTACGAATGTAAAAGGAAAATATACAATAGGATATTTAGCCATCAGGTTGAGTTGACATCATCAATCATTCATGCCTCAAGTATTATTCAGTCGGGCCAGCCCTTTAGATAGCTAACATATTTAGTGACCTCCCAGTAGCACTCTCTGCGTATATAGTTCTCAGTTATTTCCAGCAGGCATGCAAAGCTAATGTGAGTGTGAAAAAGCCCAGGCCATTTCCAGTAAAGACCCTCTCCAAAGTGTCAGCACTTGTACTGCCTGGCATGCAAGGAACCCAGCATGATGATCTCAGACATATGGGCATGGATCCAGCCTGTCTCCTTTTATTCCAGGTGACAGAACACCAGGGTGCAGGCAGAGATGTGTACCGTTTAACCATGGTGGCTCCTGGAGTCACAGATGATCAAAGCATGTTCCTTGCTCCATCAAAAAAAAATAAGGTCAGGAGCAACACAGTGGCTGAGGGTCTGCTACACTAAAAATGCTCTACATTTGTTAAATGCTTCACTTTGAATTTCAGCACCTGAACTTTCAATTATTTGTAGAAATAATCTGTGATAAATTGCAATAATGGTCCTAAGAAATCATTAGTTATAGTGCGTTCATGAATAGGAGCAAGCTGCAGTATCAGAGGAGGAACCCGATGCCTAGATGGCCACACAGACGCTATCAGTGACCACCCAACTCGTTGTGAAATATGGAAATCCAATGAAATACATCTCCTGATGCTGTGAAAGTGCCTCATCCTGCTCACTGAAGCACCAGAGCTCCCAATCTTCACACACACGGAATTTAAAACCCTTATCCTTGTCTTCAAATCCTTGTCTTATCTTTTCTTCAGCCTGTGCACTGCCTCCTGTGCTTTCTGATCTAACCACAGCCTGCATGTCCCCTATCTCCGCCCCATGACTGGTGGCAGCTGCATCTCTCGTTTCACTTACTTGACCTGAACCCTCCAACTCTCGTTTAATAACCTTCCCAAAACCCAGCATTTTTGACCAAGCATTCATTCGCCTCGCCTAATTGCTCACCTTGGTTTGCTACCCATTCCATGGTTCCTTTTCTCGAAGCTTCTTTCTTCTATAGAGCACAGCTGTATGGTTTCTAGGTTCAAGGCAACTGTATGAATGCAGGCTGTTTACATACGGCTTTAATGAAAGCCGACATGTGCAACCATGCTTGTTTTGTTTTCTCATTTGTTATTAAAAGAAACTGCCCCCGATCTATCTGACAACTATTAAGGTGACTCAGTGATGTGTTTGTCAGTAATTCCTTTCCGAAATTTAAATGAAACTGTCTTGTCAGAGATTGAGATCATCGAGGGTACATTCAGTACTACAGCCGACCTGGGAATACCTCAGTCGTATCTTCCAAATCCTCTTTTGCGGGTAAGTTTATCAAAAATCTATATAAAAGTCCCGCTTCGGGTCTGAAATGTGATGTTTCTTTTCATCTTATTTCAAGCAGCATATTTGCCATGCAAATTATGCATCGCACTTACACCTGTTTGGCTCAAGCCTCAAACTCATAAAACTGCAGAAAGCCAGCACTGAACATGTAGATAATGTACCAAGTAAAAACAAGAACAGAAAAGGCCATAAAATTATAACAAAATACTGTTCAGGGCATAGGAAAGCATAAATGAGCAGACAGCAAAACCCACAAATAAAAGGAAAACCAGTCAAATCACGACAAATAGCTTAGCGTCATCAGCTTACTTTCTGAACTAAGAAGCTGATACTGGAGATATGGTTTGTAACATCACTCAGACATTAAAAAATACAAAAACTACACTGTCAAGCTTGCTCTAAGTCATGGGTTCAAGCCCCTCCAGTCTAAAAGTTTGTTGCATTCCGATGCCGTATCAGAGGAGGAGGAGGAGGAGGAGGAGGAGGAGAAGAAGCAGAAGAAGAATAAGACGACAACCAATGGGGGGAGGTGGTGGCATAGTGGTATTGTCACTAGACTTAGTAATCCAGAAACCCAGAATAATGCTCTGGGGACCCAGGTTCAAATCCCACTATGGAATTTAAACTTAATAAATAACTGGAAATAAAAGACCATCAACCATTGTTTATTATCATAAAAACCCACCTGATTCACTAATGTCCTGTAGGGAAGGAAATCTGCTGTCCTTACCTGGTCTGGCCTACACATGAATCCAGATCCACAGCAATATAGTTGACTCTAAATGCCCTGTGGACAAGGGCAATTAGGGAAGGGGCAATAAATGACAGCCACATCCCATGAACAAATTTTTAAAAAATGGCCACAAAGAAACCTTCAGTGACCAGCTAGAAATCCAATGAAATACATCTCCTGATGCTGTGTAAGTGCCTCATCCTGTTTAACAAAGCACCAGTGCTCCTGATCCCCACATCCAGGGAATTTAAAACCCTTAACCAGATGCCATGTCTTTAGGATGAGGCAGACAACCCACTTGCACAAGTGAATATAAACAGTCCTATGACAACATTCAGAGAAGGGCAGTGAGTCCTTCCCATGTTTTGACCAACAATCCTCCCCCCACCCAACATCAGCAACAACAGATTAACTGGGAACATACCTCATTACTGTTTATAAAATTTCACTAACAGATTTATTTCATAAATTGTAGCATGTTACATGTATGATTAATGAAAATTTGCTCTTTGACAGTTTGCCATAGTTCACTTTTTATTTACATGATGTATTATTTTTCTGAAGGATTATAGCAGCTGCATTTCTTTTATTTATGTGTGTTTGAGCAGGAACTCAAAACAACCAGTAAAATATTGTGGCGGCGGCAAATTCTCAAAGGACAGGAGAGTTATAAAACCAAAGCAGCATACTGCTGATGTTGGAAATCAGAAATAAAAACAGAAAATGCTGGAAAACTCTCTGCAGGTTCAGCCAGCATCGGTCCAGAGAGAAACAGGTCGATATCCTTTCAGCAGAGCTGGAAGATGTTATAGATTAATGGTTTCTAAGGATAAGAGAAAGAATTAAAATGCATTTATCTAGCACCTTGCATGGCCCCAGGGTGTCCCATAGTACTTTACAACCAGTGCAGCATGTTTTTGAAGTAATATAGAAAAATTAGGAAATCAGTATATAAGTAGCTGGATGAATGGATGTCTTGATCTTAAACTTGTTCCCTCAAACAAAACTTTTTGCCAGTGCTAAGCCCTGCCATATAAATATTCTGTAAACAAAGAATATTGGAAATTAGTTTAATATCTTCATGGTTCTCACTATGAAACCACATATTAAACAGTGAGATGATGGCATAGTGGTAATGTCATTGCACTGGTAATCCAGCGACCTGGGCTAATGCTTTGGAGATAAGGGTTCAAGTCCCACCATGGCAGTTGATGGAATTTGAACTCTATTAATAAATCTGGAGTCTCAGTAATGGTGACTGTGACAACTATCATCAATTGTTGTAAAAACCCATTTGCTTCACTAATGTCCCTTTAGGGAAAGAATTCTGCTGGCCTGGCCTCCATGTGACTCCAGACCCACAGCAATGGGCTTGACTGTAAACCACCCTTTGAAATGGTCTAGCAAGCCACTACGTTGAAGGACAATGAGGGATGGGCAACAAATGCTGGTCTCGCCAGTGATGCCCACATCCCACGAAAGAATTAAAAAACATGGATTCTCAAAGTGTGGCTCACGGGAAGGAGTTTTGGGGTCTTGAGCTCTGAGGCAGCAATGGTGGCCATGGAGCTAGGACTGAGTTTTGACAGCTGCGAGGCCCTTTTGAATGTTTGGGTCTATCTCTGTCGGTGGGCGTGGCTTAATCATCTGTCCTCCGGGGCACGATTGCTGCTACAAACACAGCCTGTAAAAAGGTGGGTCTTCACTTTTTTCAGGGAAAACACAGCAGTTTTAAAGCCCTGCCATCAACAAATATCCCCCCGCCAGCCCCCACTCCCTTGCAGTTCACCGCTGAACAACTCTCAACCCTCCCCCTCACCCCCCAGTTTTCACTCTGGGATCACATGCAGCCTAAGGCATTAAAATGGGGGTCACATCAGGAAAATGTTCGGGAAGCACTGCACTGAACAATGGAACAGAGTGTCTATTCTCAGCACCAGCCTTATCTGACACTTGGGCTGATTTATTATGTAACTGTGATATGTGAGGAGAACAAATTAATTTATTCGTCTGTGATGAAAAGACTATTTATCTTCCAGAAACTAATGAAAAAAACATTTCCTTCACTGTTTCTTAGCAGAATGCTTAAACACTTCTTTCCACATTATTCAAGTGGAGATGCCCACCCCTCTCCCACATCATAAACAGTATTGTGGCAGAACTGCTAGTTACAAGAAAGGGATTTTTAAAAATTGTAGTGCCTTGTTGTTAAAATGGTGAACAAAAGAACCTTTGAACCAACTCATCATAAATAGTGCAAAAAGATATTTCTTTGCTAGATAATTGTCTGGCTGCTTTACCTGTTCATTTTTATGAGCACTGCAAGTGCCCTGATTGTAGAATAAAGGGTTAACTCTAATAATAGCAACTCAGCATGAGCATAAATAGCTATGTCAAAGTGATGTCACCCACAAGAGAGAAGGTGAGTGAGAAGCATCTTAGTGAGGGGCTATAGCTATGTCCTGATGTTCTATAACCTTGTAATTAGTTATTGATGTAAATAAAGAATGAAAGACTATTGCCTCCAGCATGATCCCTTCTAGAGTAAGAAAACCAATATCTACCAAGATAAAGCCACAACAACAGATGGTGACAGCAATGACTCCACCCACTGAGGAATAGTAAGAAACAACAGGAAACTGCCTGAAGAGAAGACCAGCAGCAACAGAAAGCAGCAAGTGAAGGACTTCAAGACAAACTCAGCAACCACACCATAGAAGGAAAACACAAGGACTACCCAACAACTAGCAAGGCAAGGAGCAAAGGAAATGGCAACCTCAAACCAAGATAAGCAATGATTTCTACCCTCCCATAATATTTCCAAAACATAGAGGGCCCTATACAGACTGAATAATGGCAAAACTGGATAAAGTGTTTCACCTGGTACTGTAACACTTCAAGTATTGCAAGTAAAAGTAACAAAGACCAGGTTAGCACTTTGTTATATGCTGTTGGTAACATCGCTGATGACGTACTGGCCAGTCAGGGGGTAAGTGAAGAGACAACTCCTACAAGGATGTCATCGGAGCTTTTGACTCACATTTGACTGAAACATTGTAGCAGAAAGAGCAAAATTTAATCGACACAGTCAAAAACGGTGAAAGAATCGATTCATTCATCAATGATCTCTACCATTTGGCTGACAGTTGTGAGTACGGAACCTTAAAAGATGACTTGATCAGATACAGAATAGTCATAGGTGTCTTAGATGAAAACCTCTCCGACTTTTTACAATCTTGGAAAGATTTAACTTTAAGTAAAGCTGTAAAACTGGCCAGGCAGGTCGAAGAGCAGAGACAGAATAGAGCCTTTGTACAGGTGTGAGGGAAATCCAGCAGGAACAGCTTGCTCAAGTTGTTCAGTTTATGGGTTGTAAAACTGAAAGTACAGCAAGACAGCAACCAGGGAAGCGCCCTGAAAAGGCACCAGTTGCCATTTTCCGATGCCCTCACTGTGGCAGGGAAAGGTCCTCAGGCGCAAGGAATGCCCTGCTTGAATTGCGCAGTGCTATGGGTGTGGTAAGTTCAGCCATTTTAAAATGGTTTTCCATCCCAAGAAATCTGTGTTTATAAGACAGAAGGAAAAATCTGTTAAAGGAACCTCCGTTTGAGAAATGCAATACCCCAGCAACCAAGAAATCACCTTCCTAGAAGAAATAAAGGAAAATAAAATCCAATGTTGGAGTGCCAGCATTGAAATCAATCTGACCGAATTCAAGGGAGCTGGAGTCTCAGTTTTATCTTACAGAGTTTTATGACTGAACAAAATAACTCTGCAGCCTTCCTCTATTCAACTCCAGGGCCCAGGTAGAATTAAGCTAAGTGTTATAGTTCAGCTTAATGCTATGCTAAAGTACAAAAATAGGAACATTTTTGAAAATAAATATACATTATTCAGAATCAAGAATGCTCTTTGTTGAGCAGTAAAGCCTGCTTAGGTCTGGACATGTTCATTAGAGTTAGTGAAGTCAACAAACAAGAGGAAAAAGTGCTCTTTGAGGAAGTTGAAGGCTTCAAGACCTTAACTATTCAACATTTGCCAGCAACAGAGCGGAATTTGCAAGAATTTTGTGAGGCTTAAAAGCAGGATGAAGAGAGCATCCAGATTTGCATATACTGCCTGGATGGATGGCCACAGTACATTCCAAGCAACATCACCACATTAGCATCATAGATAACCTCTTATTTAGGCTTCCATAGTTAAGATGTTGTTCGGCATACTTTTCTTCACAGCTAGTAGGACTTATTCCATCCTCCATCCAGTTGCAAGGTCCAGTGGGGGCTACACTAAAAGTAATAGGCCAATCCTTGGCAAGACTAGGATGCAAAGATAAAGAAATTGTGTTTGCAGCTGAGGCTCATTTACAAAATTGACAAAATTGCTGATGGGCAGTCTAGTGAGGTATTCAGGAATGACTTTCCCATTTTCAGGATTAGGAAAGCTGAAAGCAGAATATCAGATAACCCTAGGGGCAGATGTTAATGTCCCTTCACAGCAAGGAATGTTCCTCACCCACTCTTAGACAATGTCAAATGCAAGATTGAACACATGTTACAACAAGGGGCCATCTCTGCAGTAACCATACTGACGAAGTAGTGTTCTGGAATGGTCAAAGTACCAAAAACCAATGGGACAATTAGAATCTGTGTGGACTTGACTCAATTAAACAAGCCAGTAGAGCACAAGATCATCCAATGGCATCTGTGGATGAAAGTCTCGCCAAATTATCAAAAAGCTCCCGCTTCATGAAGTTGGATGTTAACAGCAGCTTTTAGCAGTTGCCTCTGGACAAAGAATCCAGATTGTTAACTATTTTTATCACCCCATGTGATCATTATTGTTTTAACAGGTTACCTTTCGGAATTGTTTCTACACCTGAGATATCCCAAAGAACAATGTCTCAGACCCTGGAAGCACAGAAGGAGTGATATGTTATATCGATGACGTTCTCAACACCGTTCATCAGGGAAGAACATGACCGTTGAGTGAGAGCAGTCCTCAAAGTCCTACAAGAAGCAGGTTTGACATTAAACGACAAATACGAATTTGCAAAGCATATGATAAATTTCTTAGACCATGTTGTGCAAACTTCGGGAAATATGGCCAACCTGCAGAAACCAAGGTCATTAGAGAGTTCCCGTAGACTAAAAACATCACAGAATTACAAAGATTCCTTAGCATGGTAAATCAAGCAGTCAAGATCCTACCAAACTTGGCAGAATTCAATGAGTTGCTACGATAGCTGTTCAGACAAGGTCAACAATGGTGCTGGAATGTGGATCAGCAAAATGCTTTGGACAAGATCTTAAATTTCTTAATCTCGCCAGAAATTCCAATGCACTACGATCCAGAGTTGGCAACAATTGTAGCAATGGATGCATCATCTTCAGGCGTGGGTGCAGTGCTGTTTCAAGCACAAGAAGATGGACAAAGAAGACCAATTTATTATGCCTTTATGTGCACAGAGAACAGTAATGCAACCACTGAGAAAGAAACATTAACAGCCACAGGGGCCTCGAGAAGTTCTCTGATTATCTCATAGGATTAAGGTTTAAAATTGAAACTGACAACAAATCTTGGGCTACTCTCCTTAACCTAAAGGAAATTGCAAAATGCCGCCTACAATTCAACATTTTAGATTGAGACTCATGAGATACGGTTCATTTACTGAGTATATTCAGGGAAGTACCAGACAATGCTGCATGCATTAGCAGGAATACCAGTGGAAGGAGTCAAATTGGAAGCCATAAATTTTATTGAGGAAGTGGAAGCATATACTTTGCTCATTACCAAATACATGCTGGCCACTGAGATTACAAAAAATTAAGCAAGCACAACAACAGGATGACGAGCACATCAAAATAAGAGTATTGCCAGAACAAATGACTAGAGTATACTCTCAACAACCCAGCACTTCGACAAGACTTCGAACAAAGAAAACATCTCACAATCGTAATTGATTTCTTAGTATTTAATGTCAGACTAGTCATCCCTAAAACACTTCAACTCAACATTCTCCAGAAAATCTATCAAGATCACTTGGGAATAGGGAAATGCAGAGCAAGAGCCCAGCAGTCAGCCTGGTGGCCCAGCATTAGTCACTCCATTGATGAGTTAATCATGAATTGCTTTACATGTGCAGTGAACAGCCAGCGGCAGAGTGAACCACTGGTACCATCTAACTTTTCTACAAGACCATGGGAGAACCTGGGAATGGATTTATTTGAGTTTAAAGGCAAAGTTTTCATCATCGTCATTACTACTCTAGATGGTTTGAAGTGACTGGTCTGCATATCACCATGGTAGAGGCAGTCATTACATCACTAAGAAGAATCTTCACAACACACAGCATCCCAGATGTTGTGGTGTCAGACAATGGTCCTCAGTTTGTTAATGAACTGTTCCATAGCATTGTGCAGGAATATGGTTTCATGCGTGTGACTGGTTCATCCAGATATCCTCAGTCAAATGGAGATGCAGAAATAAGAGTTCAACCAATCAAAAAATTGATGAAAAAGAGCAAAGATATTAACTTAGTCCTTCTCAGCTACAAAGCCTCACTACTAAAAAATGAGTTCTCGCTGTCAGAACTATTGACGGGAAGATGGCTGTGAACACAACTTCAAGCTCTAAAACAAACACTACAACCTAACATTACCTTAATGATCGTGAGGAGCAACAAAGAAACAGTCCAGTTCAGAACCTCAAGCACAGTGCAGGAGACTTGAAAGTGCTACAGCCCAGCGACATGTTGTGGATATGAGATCAACAGAAAGAAGGCATTGTAATAGAAGAGGTCACAACTGAGATCTTATAGAATCGAGGCTGACCAGTGAACTATCAGAAGGAACTGAAGAGCCTTAATCTTTGGGAAGAAAGCTCATGGAACCTTGGACACAAGGGACCAGAAACAGAACAACACTACAACTACCCAGATGGAAGGCACTCACATTGAACAACGAAAGTTCACTTCATCCTCAACCATGAAACAAAATCTGGACCAGATCAAGATGATTTGTCAAAGCACCTCAGAGACTAACCCTATGAATCCTGAGACTCAGGGAGATGTAGGACTATATATATAGTTGGGATAAAGATTTGGGGGAAAATGTAGAGTAAAGAATTAACATCAGGAACATCTGACACTGGTGTATCTATGATGCAAAGTCACATGACTAAGAGACATCTATCGGGAGCCTTGTGTTGAGTACTAAGGCGTTCATAGATCTGCAAATAAACCCCATCTAGACCCCGAATCCAAGATGAAAAAATGCTCAGTCAGCAGCCCTATTCCAGGCTGACTCCATAGTGAAAGCTTGGGAATCTACCAACAATGTGTGAATAATCCCAAGGGCAGTAAGTGGGCTGGGGGCAAATTGCATCTTGAAGGTTCCACCACGGCAAAGGCAGCAAATTGAGGCTTTACGTATTGTTATTTTACAACTTCACAATCTCTGCACTGATGCCAAAAGGGAAGTTATTGAACTAATGTGGGTACTGGGTGATTAGTCAAGTACACAGTTTTCAAACATATCAGCAACTCTTGAAACAATATAGGTTTAAGTCAGAAAATGAGGAGCTTATAGCTGCAGCTTGATTACAATAGACAGTTCTCGTAAACCTTTCAAACCTTAAACTGGGATTTTAGAAAGCTTTCTGATTGAATCTATGAGGTAATTCTTTCTGAGGTGGATTTGACTGTTAATCTGACAATGGCTATGGTTGGTAGCAAAGCAATCTGACTGCCCTTACTTAGCTGAAAGCAATATTAATTCTGATGTAAATGCAGAATATCTAAAATCACCCCCTTAAACCCATTATAATCAAAATCAGTGACTAGGGTTCTGTTGGCTGATCGGGGGTCTTGCCCGCCAGTCGGAAAACAGGCAGGGAACCCCTTTCAGTTTTGTGGGGGCAGCCCGACATAATCAAGTGTCTTTCAGGCCCCCTCTGCTCCATGATTGAGGTCCCCGGTGGCACAAGTCCTACCCACCGGCCGAGAACACCTGGTCAAACATAAGATGGCATCTCCTTGAGTCGCAGGAGCCAGCGCCAGTGGAAGCAATGGCAGCTGGCAGCAATGCGCTCACCTGAGTCCCAGCATCAGCAAGAGACCCAAGCCACAGGTGAGTGAGGGTAGGATGGGGATCGCTGGATGGAGGGGGGGGTCAAGGGAGATTTCGGAGGCTAGTCCAGGGGGCACCTTTCAGCAGCCCCTGCTTCCTGATGCCAGATCCCACAATCAGGCCCAGAACGCTGATAACAAGTGCCCATCTCCCGCCACCCCTAGAGGCTTCTGGCAAACCCGACAGGTCTTCGGGAGGCATGGGAAAGCCACACAGCTCCCACTTAATGCCTGAGCCACCATTAAGTTGCAATGGGCTCAGGGATAATGGTAGCCAATTGGCTCATTAAGGAGCCTAACTTTTTTTTTTGCAAAAATGTACTTTATTCATAAACCTTCAAAAACATTTTGAAACATTTCAAATCACCATGACAAAAATACAAACAGGTTCAACTTTTACAACATGAAACACAAGGTGTATCAGAAAAATCAATGAATATTTCAATCATTGGCAGACATTCATTTTAAGCTGTACAGCCTGAGAGGCTCTTTACAGTTCCCAGCCCCCCAGTGCACTGTGGCAGAAAGGTCTTAGGCAGCAACCCTTCCCCATTGCGCCTTTGCGGCAGCTGCCCCAAGCTTAACTGTGTCCCTCAGCACGTAGTCCTGGACCTTGGAAAGTGCCAGTCTGCAACACTCGGTCGGGGACAACTCTGCGCTGGAAAACCAACAAGTGTCGGGCAGACCAAAGAGCGTCTTTCACCGAGTTGATGATCCTCCAGTTGCAGTTGATGTTTGTCTCGGTGTGTGTCCCTGGGAACAGCCCGTAGAGCACAGTGTCCTCTGTCACAGAACTGCTCGGGATGAACCTCGACAGCAACCACTGCATCTCTCTCCAGACCTTCTTTGCAAAGACACAATCTACAAGGAGGTGAACAACGGTCTCTTCCCCACCACAGCCACCTTGAGGGCAACGTGCAGAGGGGGTGAGACTCCTGGCGTGTAGGAAGGATCTTACAGGGAGGGCCTTTCTCACCACCAGCGAAGCTACATCTTGGTGTTTGTTGGAAAGTTCTGGTGATGAGGCATTCTGCCAAATGACTTTGTCAGTCTGCTCAGGGAACCATCCCACAGGATCCACCCTCTCCTTTTCCCTCAGGGCCTTTAAGACGTTACGTGCCGACCACTGCCTGACGGACTTGTGGTCGAAGGTGTTTCTCTGCATAAATTTTCCCACGAGGGACAGGTGGTACGGCACGGTCCAACTACTTGGAGTGTTCCGTGGCAGCGTGGCCAGACCCATCCTTCGTAACACTGGGAACAGGTAGAACCTCAGCATGTAGTGACACTTGGTGTTTGCGTACTGAGGGTCTACGCACCACTTGATGCAGCCGCACACAAAGGTGGCCATCAGGATGAGGGTGATGTTGGGCACGTTTTTTCCCCCTTTATCTAGAAGCTTGTGCATCGTGTCCCTGCGGACACGATCCATTTTCGACCTCCAGATAAAGCGGAAGATGGCTCGGGTGATCGCCACCACACAGGAGTGTGGAATGGGCCAGACCTGCGCCACGTACAGCAACAGCGAGAGTGCCTCACACCTGATGACCAGGTTCTTACCCGCAATGGAGAGGGAGCGTCGCTCCCACAAGCCCAGTTTCCTTTTCACCATAGACACTCGCTCCTTCCAGTTTCTAACGCGTGCCCTGGTCCCTCCAAACCACATCCCCAGCACCTTCAGGCCATCAGCCCTGACAGTGAAGGGGACAAAGGATCGGTCAGCCCAGTTCCCAAAGAACATAGCCTCGCTCTTCCCACGATTTACCTTGGCTCCTGAGGCCAGTTCGAACTGGTCGCAGATGTGGATCAGTCTGTGCACCGACAGCGGATCAGAGCAGAGGATGGCGACATCGTCCATGTACAGGGAGACTTTGATCTGAGTGCCTCCACTACCTGGGATCGTCACTCCTCTTATGCCCGGATCCTTCCTGATGGACTCAGCAAAGGGTTCTATGTAACACACGAAAAGAACAGGCGAGAGAGGGCAGCCCTGCCTGACTCCAGATTTAATGGGAAAGCTATCTGATTCCCTCCCATTGATTGAGACTGCACTTCTGATGTTAGTGTAGAGCAATTGGATCCAATTGCGAATTCCCTCCCCAAACCCCATTTTGGAGAGCACATCCACCATGTAGGTGTGCGATATTCTGTCAAAGGCCTTCTCCTGATCCAGGCTGATGAGGCAGATATCCACACCCCTGTCCTGTACATAGGCAATCGTATCCCTGAGCAGCGCGAGGCTGTCAGAGATCTTCCTGCCCGGCACAGTGGAGGTCTGGTCAGGGTGGATCACCAATTCCAGAGCGGATTTGACCCGATTGGCGATGACCTTGGACAGAATTTTATAGTTCACATTCAACAGTGAAATGGGTCGCCAATTTCTAATTTCCTCCCTTTCCTCCTTGTGCTTGTAGATGAGGGTGATAATGCCTTTCCTCATGGATTCTGACATACTGCCAGCCAGGAGCATACTCTCGTACACTTCTAGCAGGTCTGGGCCGATCCAGTCCCACAGAGCCGAATACAACTCCGCTGGCGAGCCGTCGCTTCCGGGAGTTTTACTCTTCTCGAAGGACTCAAGGGCCTCAGTCAGTTCGTCAGGAGTTAGCGTTTTGTCCAGACTCTCCCGTGTACTGTCGTCTAAGACATCCGTGATAGAGGACAGGAAGGACTGGGAGGCCGTGCTGTCTGTGGGCTTTACGTCATATAATCCGGCATAGAAGGATTTGCTGATCCTCAAAATGTCAGATTGCGATGACTTTACTGAGCCGTCTTCTTCCTTCAGGCTGCTGATCACAGAGCTCTCTCTGTGTACCTTTTGGAAGAAGAAACGTGAGCACGTCTCATCCTGCTCCACGGAGCGGACTCTGGAACGGAAGATGATCTTGGAGGCCTCCGAGGCAAAGAGCGAGGCTTGCTGGCTCTTCACCTCTTGGAGTTCCTCCTTGATATCGACCCCCATCGACCGCAGCCAGAGCAGATTCTGCAAGTTTTTCTGGAGTCGGGACATTTCCCTCTGTTCCTTTCTAGCTTTCTGGGTGCCTTTGAGGAGGAAAAACCTCTTGATGTTTCCCTTGATCGCTTCCCACCAGGGTGTCAGTGACTCAAAGTGGGATTTCATGGTTCTCCAACCTTTGTAATCCCTCTTGAGCTCCTCAATGTTCTCTGGGGTCAGCAGTTGCACGTTTAGCTTCCATGATCCCCTGCCAGCCCTCTGGTCCTTCTCTAAGTGACAGTCAGCCAGTAGGAGGCAGTGGTCAGAGAAGAACACCGGCTTGACGTCGGTGGATCTGACTGTGAATGCATAGGACACAAACAGGAAATCTATCCTGGAACAGACGGACCCGTCTGGCCGCGACCAGGTGTATCTACGCTGCGCTCCATCTGCAGGGTTGCTGAAGACGTCGTGCAGCTTGGCATCCTTAACTGTTTCCATCAGGGATCTGGACGTAGCGTCCAATCTGCTGTCGGCCCTGCCGGATCGTCCAGCCGCATCGATGATGCAGTTGAAGTCACCGCCCAGAATGACCGGACTGGAGGTCGCCAGCAGCAGTGGGAGCTGCTGAAAAACCTCCAGCCTCTCAGCCCCTTGTGACGGGGCGTAGACGTTAATTAAATGGAGTGGAGCATTCTTGTACATTACGTCTGCTACGAGGAGGTGCCCGCCCACAACCTCCTTAACCTGGGAGACGGTGAAGCTGCCTCCCTGCAGCAGAATACCCAGGCCGGAGGAACGAGAGTCGTTTCCTCCCGACCAGATCGATGGCCCATGGGACCACCATCGTGACCATTGCCTGTAGGAGCTGAGGTGCGGTATCGCACACTCCTGTAGAAACAGCAGGTCAGCTTTGACCTTGGCAAGATAGTCCAAGGTTGCAACACATCGCGTAGTAGATTTAATGCTACGCACATTTATGGATACAATCGTTACATCCATTTTAAAGCAGTTAGTCACTTACCAAACCTGTTGCCTCTGAGAGTTCCTTCACGCCCGTGGTGTGTTCAAATTGCTTCACTTTGGATGGGCTGAGGAAAGCGTCCTGAACCTCCCCATTGGAGATGTTCTGCTCGGGTGGCATCTGCGGGTCCGTGCTAGAGAGCGGGGTTTGAAATGTCCTCTGTTGGAGAAGCTTCTCCAATCCTCTCCCCCTCTGGGGCGTTGCTGCTCCCGGCTTCCCGGAGCTGGGGTGCGCTGAGCGCCTCACTGCTCCCAGATTCCTGGGGTTGTGGTGCACTGGCCTCTTCGGGTTGTGGGCCAAGTTGGGGTGCGCTGGTCTCCTCATTGTCTCCAATGTTCTGGAGCTTGGGTGTCTCATCCTCCAACTCCCTAGCGTTTTGCCGCTTCTTCTGTTGGCGCTGCCCTGGCACTTCTTCGTCCGAATAGCTGCTGCTCTTGATATCCATGTCGTATAGTAGACGCCTCTTGACTCTTATCTGGGAAGTGGCTTGGTTTCTTTTTAGCCCCTTCTTCCTTTTGGCTCTCTTCACCAGCTGCCATTCCCCCTGCTGCTTTCCCACTGCTGCCTCCTCCTCCTCCATTGATTCGCTCTCCTGAGGAGTGGGAGGTTCAGGGGGCAGTTGTGTTGATTGGCTGTCTGTTGTCCCAATCTTTTCCTCCACCTTGTCTCTCTCTGTGTCCTCCTTTGTCCCGTTGTTCTCCCTGGGGGCCATGGTGGCTGGAGTGACACGAGGCATTCCTTCTGCTTCCCCCTCGTTGGCTTTAGCTGCCTGTGCATAAGTACGGCAACGTTTGGGGCAGGTCTTGTAGAGGTGACTTGCCTCGCCACACAGGTTACAGCACTTAGCCTGTTTACAATCTTTTGTCTGGTGCCCTTCCTTTTTGCAGTTCTTGCAGAGGACGGCACTGCAGTTGGCCGCCACATGACCAGACTTGCCGCATGAGCGACAAAGTTTGGGTTGCCCAGCGTAGACAAGGTACCCACGGCTTCCCCCGATAGCGAATCTGGAAGTGGGGTGGAAAACGGCTCCCTTACCGTCGGTCTTGAGCGTTACCTTAACCTGGCGTTTACATGTCCAGATCCCCAAATTATCTTTAACTTCAGTGCAGCTCCCAACCTTATCGAAGTTCCTGGTAAGGAAGGTGAGCACGTCAGCGACAGGGACATAGGGGTTGTACAGATGCACCGTCGCAACCCGTTCACGATGCAACGGTAGAACAAAGAGCGGTTCCGCCGTCAGGATCTTCATTTCTGGCAGGTCTTTCTTTTCCTCAAAAACCTTCAGGAGTTTGACACAAGCTGCCACGTGCTTGAAGGTCACATCAAAGAAACCAGCGCTGGGGAAATCCTGTAGGCAGTAGATTTCCACAGCCTCGAAACCACACAGCTTGAATAGGATCCTCTTGGTGAAGAAGGTCATTAAGGAGCCTAACTGACATCCAACCACCAGTGTCCAGGATTCCGCATCAGCCGCTTCCACACCCCGGCTTAGTCAGGGAAGGCTTTGCCTCTCCCACGGTTAAGTGGGCCTGACCGCCACGGTACCTACGGCAACAGGCTGCTTTAAATCCAGCCCTGTGCGTCAGTGCACCATTGCTCTACTTTACATTTTACACATGTTCCTATGATGTATCTGACTATTGGTATTCCAGTGAGTTCAACAATATTTAGGATATTAAGAGTGGAAAAAGGTTACACAGACATATTACTTGATGACCTAAGCTGCTCTAATTTAAACAAGCTTTAATTTCGACCGAAGCTCAAGTCGCCCCACGCTCTAATTTGAAAAGGTGGAATGCTAACTTGGCAAGAAGCTAGAGAAAACCCCACAACTAAAATAAAAACAAAAATATTCTGGAAATATATAGGTCATGATCTGAAAAGAAGAATGGACAACGTCATGTCCCAGGACTGATCAAGGAGAACGCTCAGGTGGATGTATAAGATCTCATGGCACAATCTGGAAGGAATGCACGAGAGTTCTCCCCATTGTACTAGCCGATATTCAATAGCTCAATACCCCTCAATCAACATCCAGAAACAGATTATTTGCTCATTCTCACATAGCTGTTTGTGGGACATTTGTTCAAATTGTCTGTCATGTTTCTTGAAGAACTACAAAGAATGCACTTCAAAAGTACTTAATTGGATGTTTAGCACTTTGAGAAATGCCCTGAGATTGTGGAAGGAGCCTATGTAAATGCAAAGGTGTATTTTTAATTGACTAACTAAAAGAAAGAAGGTTGGGGGAATATGTAAATGCCAGTAGCCAGGTTTGCTGTGACGGTGAATAGCCTGTGGACACTTCAGTTCGAATAAGAGGTGCTGGAAAATATTCCGAAGTTATCCTAGTTAGACCAGGAAAAGGCAGCAGAAACGGGGCTAAAACAATTCAGAATGGAAAAGGGCAGGAAAGTGGGAGGAAATGTTATAAAGTCTGAAGTTACTAAAGTCAGTGCTCATCCCTGGGGCTGCAGAGTTCCCAGGAGGAAAATGAGGCAGTCTCCATGACCTGTGAGTTGAGTTTGGTTGCAGCAATGTTACAGGTCAAAGGCTGAAAGGTCGTTTGGAGGTTGAAAGTGGTTGAGCAACCAGGCAATCAAGGTAGTTCTAGACAAAAAAAAGAGATGTTACAAATCAGTCATCTCAGTCAAGAGAAAATATTGTGTGCTGATGAAGGGACGGCAATAATCATGGACGATTTTAATCTGCACATTAGTTGGAAAAATCAGATTGGCAGTAGTAGCCTGAATGAGAAGTCCTTAGAATGCTTTTGAGATAGCATGTTCTGGAACCAACCAGAGAGCAGGTTATATTAGACTTGGTATTGTGTATCATGACAGGATTCATTAATGGCCTCAGAATAAAGGCAGCCCTAGGTAGCAGTGATCGCAGTGTGATTGAATTTTACATCCAGTTTGAAAGGGAAGAGTGGTTCTAAGACTAGTATCTTAAACTTAAATAAGGGCACCCATGTGGGGATGAAAGCTGAGCTAGCTGAAGTGAACTTAGGCTAGAGGATAGATCAATAGAGAAGCAGTGGCAAACATTTAAGGGGATAGTTCAGAATACTCAGAATAAGTATATTCCATTTATAAAGAAAAATTCTAAGGGGAGAACCCACCATCTGTGGTTAACTAAAGAAGTTAAGGAAAACATCAAACTTAAGGAAAAAGCATACAACCATGTAAAGATGAGTGGCAGGACAGATAATTGGACAGAATATAAAGAATGGTAGAGAATGACTAAAAGGTTAATCAGGAGAAAGAAATTAGAGTATGAGAGGCAGCTAGCTAGAAATATAAAAAGAGATAGCAAGAGTTTCTACAGGTATTTAAAAAGGAAAAGAGTAAGTAAAGTGAGTGTTGGTCCTTTAGAGAACGACAATGGGGAGTTAATAGTAGATAATAAGGAAGTGACGGTAAAAATGAACAAATATTTTGCTTCTGTGTTTATTATAGAGGATACAAAAAACATTCCAGTAAAAGCTGCAAATCAGGAAGTGAAAGGGACAGAGGAACTTGGTGAAATTGAAAACACTAAGGAAACAGTACTGAGCAAATTGAGAGAGCTGGCAAGTCTCTGGGTCCCGATGGACTACATCCTAGGGTCTTAAAAGAGGTGGCTAATGAGGTAATCAATATGCTGGTGTTAATTTTACAAAATTCACTAGATTCTGGAAAGGTTTCATCAGACTGGAAAGTAGCAAATATAACCCCTCTATTCATGAAGGGAGGGAGGCATAAAATAGGAAACTATAGGCCAGTTAGCTTGAAGTCTGTCATGAGGAAATTGTTAGAATCAATCATTAAGGAGGTTATAGCTGGGCACTTAGAAGAGCTCAAGGCAATCAGGAAGAGTCAGCATGGTTTTGTGAAAGGAAAATCATGTTTAACCAATTTATTGGAGTTTCTTGAAGGAGTAACATGCAAGGTGGATTATGGGGAGCCTGTAGACATATTGTACTTGGATTTCCAGAAGGTGTTTAATGAGGTGCCACATCAAACGTTATTACGGAAAATAAAACTGCATGGTGTTGGGGGTAATATATTAGCATGGATAGAAGATTGGCTGGCTTTCAGAAAGCAGAGAGTATGCATAAATGGGTCTTTTTCTGATTAGCAGGATGTGACAAGTGGCTTCCGACAGGGGTCTGTGCTGGGGCCTCAATCTTTTACAATTTACATCAATGGCTTAGATGAGGGGGGTGAAGACATGGTAGCTAAATTTGCAGATGACACATATTTAGGTAGGAAAGTATGTTATGAAGAGGATATGAGGAGGTTGCAGATGAATTTAGATAGGCTGAGAGAATGGGCAAAGATCTGGCAAATGCAGTTTAATGTGTGAAATTGAGAGGTTGTTCACTTTGGCAGGAAGAACAAAAAACCAGACTATCACTTAAATGGAGAACGACTGCATAATTCTGAGGTGCAGAAGAATCTAGGTGTTCTAGTACGAGTCACAAAAAGGTAGTATGCAGGTACAGCAAGTAATTGAGAAAGATAATGGAATGTTATCCTTTATTATGAGAGGGATTGAACATAGAAGTAAGGGTGTTATGTTTCAGTTATACAAGGCATTGGTGAGACAATACCTCGAATACTGTGTGCAGTTTTGGTCTCCTTGTTTAAGGAAGGCATTTACATCCTTGTTTAAGGAAGGCAGTTCAGAGGAGGTTTACTAGATTGATACATGGAATGAGTGGATTGTCTTATGAGGAAAGGTTGGACAGACTGGGTTTGTTTCCACTGGAGTTTAAAAGGGTGATTTGATTGAAGTATACAAGATCCTGAACGGCCTTGACAAAGTGGAAGTCGAAAGGATGTTCCCTGTTGTGGGTGAGTCAAGAACTAGGGAGCACTGTTTTAAAATTAGGGATGGCCCTTTTAGGACAGAGATGAGGAGAAATTTTTTCTCTCAGAGGGTTGTGCGACTTTGGAATTCTCTGCCTCGGAAGGTGGTGGAGGCGGGGTCACTGAATATTTTTAAGGCAGAGGTAGATGGATTCTTGTTAGGCAAGGGAATCAAAGGTTATCGATGTAGATGGCAATGTGGAAATTGAAACACAAAAAGATCAGTCATGATCTTATTGAATGGCAGAGCAGGCTCGAGGGGCCGAATGGCCTACTCCTGTTCCCATTTCTTATGTTCTTATGTTCATCTCAATCTAGTTTATAGTCATTTGGTGGTACAGGGCTTGAGTATTACTGAAAAAGAGATATGTTGAAGCTTTTCATCTTGCACTCATCAGGACACTTCACAAGAATACCAATATAAGGGGAAAACAACCATTTATACTGTATGAATTACGCTGACAACCAATTTAAGGTTGTCAGTCGGGCTCACAGTATGGCACATTTGCCGTGTACTGGAAGCTGCTTATATAAATACACAGGGCCTGTTCTTTGCAGAAAGAAAGTACACGTACACACATTGTGCCTGCTAAACAAAATAAGTAGGAGCCATTCGCTGACTCATTTCTCAGGGCAGTGTCTTGACCAATCAGGGTCAAGCTGCCTGGCTTAAATTTCAAACAATGCTTGGCAGTTTACTGTCAGTCATCATCACTGGTGCATCATCCATGGTAATGCCTTTACCAATCAGAGTCCACTTGCCAACCAATCAGCACTCTGTTCTCAAACCGTATAAATGGTTGTTTTCCCTCTTATATTGGTATTCTTACAAAGTTTCTTGATGAATGCAAGATGAAGAGCTTAGGTATGTCTCTTTTTTCAGAAATACTAAACCTAGTTTGTTGAATATAGACAGCAGACAATGAATAATGAATAAGTATAGTGTAATAACCACAATAAGGGAGGTTACAGTTTGTGTGTTAAGGGCCCCCTGGATGACTAAGAAGTAAACTAACCGTCTCTGAATCAAGCAGGTCAGGAAGATTCAATGTCATCTGCACTGGGTGAGCTGCTTTTGACTCAAGTAGCAATAAGATTCTAGTTAGGGAAAAGAAGATTAAGTAGGACTCCAACTCCTGATTATTCTAGTTATTCAGTAAGGGTAAGGTCAGACTTGACTGTGATGTCCTCCATTGCCTGCCAGTGCTTATTATTAAGGCTCACACATAAATAAGTCACTGAGAAGAATCGTACTGCCTCTTTTGGAAGGTATCTCAGTAAGACACTAAGCAGCTCCAAAAGAGATGAGGAGGAAGAAAACAGGAGAGAATTAAGAGACATAACACATCAAATCTTTAATACATGAGAAAGGAGATGGAATTGTGAAGGTTAATCATTATGTATGTTGCAATGAGTTCAGCAATAGAGAAAGAAAATAAACTAATCAGAGGCTTTCATTCCAACACAGTGCTGCGTAAATGGATTGACAAGCCAAATTCACAACATTAACTTGGACTAAATTGATCCAATGATTCTTCAATTCCCCATGTTGACACAGTGTTAGACCAGATCTCAGAACCTGTGCATTGATAGATGAAGTATATCAGTTATTAGCAAGTGGGCCTGATAGATTTGTCAATCCTCCCATTATTCATTCACTCACATGTGCCCATACTGAGACAACTTATCAGGGTTTAATTCAGTGAACTGTCAAAGAGGGAGGGTTTTCTATAGTTCTTCTATAGTTTTCTATTCTCAAAAACCCGCACAGATTTAATGATTTTAGAGGTGCTTGCCACATGTTTGCTTGCTACTATACAACAATGGCGAAAAGTATTCTATTGGCAATGAAATTCTAAATGTCCTGCTCCTGTTTTGTGATTAAATGCAGAAAAAGCTAGGTCAGCAAACACACCAAAGACAATGATATAATTGAAAAAGGGAAATGCACAGGGTTGTGGTGGAACAACAGGGCAATGGAAATAATTGGATAGCTCTTTCCAAGTGCTGGCACAGGAGCAATGGGTTGAATGGCCTGCTGCTCTCAGAATCAGAACCTCCCCTTTCCCCAGGGATGTTAGACAACCTTTCTCTTCTGGGTGTTGATTGGCCTGCTGTGTAGTTTCTGCTATTAACTCAGAAATGTCATTTTCTCCTTTGTGCCACCAGTACAGAGCTTTACCCCCCGCATGTTAGGAACTGGGCTTAGAAACCTCCAGGCATGACTACCTGACTTTTCAATGAGCACAACTGCCAAGCAAGCCTCCCCTGACAGCACAATATTAGAAATTGATCCTCTGGTATTCTGTGGGGGTGGGGGTGGGGGGGGCGATGTGGGTTGGGGGAGATTTTATGTGGAGCTGGGATCTGGAAATCACAATAACACTCATTCCTTCACCAATTTTGCCAACACAAATTTACTCCTAAATTTCCTGCCAAACTTGAGCAGAAGGACAGCATTTAAGCACACCCCGAATTGCCCTTGAGAAAGTGGTGGTGAGCCGCCTTCTTGAATCACTGCAGTCCACATAGTGTAGGTGCTGTTAGGAAGCGAGTTGCATGATTTTTACCGAGCGACAAGGAATAGCGATATATAGTTCCAAGAAAGGTTGGTGGCGTTCCCATGTGCCTACTGCTTTTCTTCTTCCAGGTGGTAGAGATCACAGGTTTGAACGTGTTGCCGAAGGAGCCTTAGTGAGTTGCTGCAGTGCACCTTCTAAACTCTTCAGCATATGCCAGAAAATAAAACTTCAGTGTAAACAATCAAGGCCAGAAGGCATAGAACTCACATCAAATTTTCCTTAAAGTTCCCAGCCATCTAATTATCATTGATGTACATCAGGCACAGCAAGTTGAAGAGTATGCACTCAGAGGAGCTCTTCAATTTTTAATGTGACTATTACCATAAAACAGCATTCAGTGAGAAAAAAAAATGCAGTTCAGGTCTCAGGGAGGATACATTTTTTTAAAACACCAGGCAAACTATTGTTTCTTGCCACACCTACAATTCTGGCCTTAATTTTACAGCTTTTTTGAACCAGCAATTTTCCTGGAGGTTAAGATGTCTGGCTCTGAACCTTGAGAAGGTGGTGGTGAGCTGTCTTCTTGAACCGCTGCAGTCCATGTGGTGTAGGTACACCTGCAGTGCTGTTAGGAAGGGAGTTCCAGGATTTTGACCCAGCAACAGTGAAGGAACAACGATATATTTCCAAGTCAGGATAGTGAGTGACTTGGAGGGGAACTTCCAGGTGGTGGTGTTCCCATCTATCTGCTGCCCTTGTCCATCTAGATGATAGTGGGTTTGGAAGGTGCTGTCTACTTGTTCCTGCAATGCATCTTGTAGATGGTACTCATTCCTGCTGCTTTGCATTGGTGGTGGAGGGAGTGAATGTTTGTGGATGGGGTGTCAGTCAACCAGACTGCTTTTCCCTGGATGGTGTCGAGCTTCTTGAGTGTTGTGGGAGCTGCACTCATCCAGACAAGTGGGAAGTATTCCATCACACTCCTGACTTGTGCCTTGTGCCTTGATGATGGACAGGCTTTGGGAGTCAGGAGGTAAGTTACTCGCCACGGGACTCCTAGTCTCTGACCTGCATCTTGTAGCCACAGTATTTATATAGCTAGTCCAGTTCAGTTTCTGGTCGGTGGGTCAGGCAAAAGACAAAAGGGAAAGCTCAGTTCCAATAAGGGAAAAAAATGTCCTGTATCTCCTGAAGCCATTTACAGGCATTTACCTTCTGTACACTGTGCCTGCACCATTGCTGGGATTGTTGTGTGTCTCTGTCACTGAATGGCACTTTTTAAATAGAGGGAAGTACTGCAAGATTTTTAAGAAGTGTCCAAACATCATTGTTCATTTTCCCTGCTTAATCTAATAGAACTTGAAAACACTGACTATGTTTTTGCATGTTAGATGTGACTCTGTTTGTAGCTCTCGTATGGCTGAGTCCAAAGGTTCTGGGTTCAAGTCCCACACCAGTACTTGAACACAAACATCAAGCTTGATCCTCTGGTGCATTGCTAAGGGAGCTGTCATACGCAGTACAGGCATGTCATGTTATTAACTTTCAGTCAATACTTTTAAAAGTTGGACACAAACAAGCTGTTAAGTTGGCTGCAAATCATGTGACTTTTGGCATTTAGATTACAGACAGTATCAAGTCTCTGGAGATTACCTAATTAAATATGGACATAGGTGAGGGTACCTCACACCCATTTGTGGAATTTACACATCTCATTGTTAAAGGATGGGCCAACACCTGAAAACTATGGAGTTTCCAAACTTTCTGTCTCCCTGTTTCATGCAAGATAAAAGGAAGATTGAAACTCAATAGCCACTTTCAACTTATCATTGTCTCATGATGGCCTCCCCCATCCAAATGAGACTTGGTGGGCCTCAGAAATGTTAACCCAGTGGTCATGTGATTGAAATTGCACCTTTATTACCCCAGGACCTATTAGATCCATCAGAACCACCAGTCATCAGCCAGTTTGAGAACCAGATTCTGAAACTGGCTGTAAGTCATCAAGCAGCCAAAGTACTTAACCTGTTCCAGTTTCAAAGTTCACCTGAGAACCAACTTCCTAGATATTCAACTACAGGAAATCTCACAACCAGCTGTGAACCCTTAATTTTATAAGATCCTTACTTCAACTTTAAATCAATGAACCACAGGCCTGCCTTGTGGGAAATCAGAAATCGTAAATCAGAGACTAAAATAACTGTAAGCTGTAAAAGTGCACTATCTTTATCTATATCCAATCTTTGTGTGTGTTTGTGTGTTAGTACGTGCATGAGACCGATGTGTGATGTTGCTTTAATTCAAGGTATGTGTGTAAGAATAAATAACCTTCTTTATTTTAAACTCACAAATGCTTGCTGCTGAAACATTGAATTGGAATACACACTCTAATGGTAAGAAAGGACACAACTTTTTCCATACAAAACATACTGATTATGACCAGAAAAAGAGCAGATGCATTCTGTCCATGACTGCTGCATTGTTGGTGGTGCTGTCTTGTGAATGAGACATTAAACCAAGCCCCTGGCTGGTCTCTTGGGTGGAAGAAAAAATCCTGCTATTCTGAAGAAGAGCAGGGGAGTTGCCTCCAGTATCCTGGCCAATATTTATCCTTCAGTCAATGCCACAAAGCCAGGCTTTGTCATTAACGCATTGCTGCTTTGCATAATCTTGCTCTGCACAAATTGGCTGATGTGTTTCCTACAGTGACTATGCTTCAAAAAGTATTTCATTGGCTGTAAAATGCTTTGAGGAGTCTGGTGATTGTGAAAGATGCTACATAAATGTATTTTCTCCTTGAGTACTGCATATACAATGTTTGGAATAAGGACTGACTGACACAGTAATGAAATGATAAACGTCACAGGCATTAAGTGTTATGGCATAGCTTTCTCTCATCTCAACCAGCTTCTCTGGAGTGCTGCAGTTACCACTCAGAATATTACGGTAGCTCCATTTTTTCTAGCACAGAGAGCTTACAGTTAATTTGGCTGAAATGATGTGGAAAGGTTATGGCACTTGGGAGTTCTTATCATTTAAGATATTCCTACTCGCAGTGAGCTGACTCTATATTTCGAAATGACACCTCCAGCAGTGAAAGTAACATAGTTGCTCTTTTGTTCAAAAATAATTGCTGCTCATTGCACAAAAAGCATGGCTGTGCGTAGAATATTAAGCTCCGCAGAAGGCTGTCAGCAGGGACTGCTTTGTTCAGCCCATCGCAATCAATTATTTTCATGTGGAGAATCCCCTTCACAGATTCCCTGACCAAAACATATGTTTTCCCCATGTTCAGTTCCTGGTATCTAAAGGAGGTTTGAATTTATCAAAGGGCCCCAGGGCATAATAAGTGAGCAACATGTTGGGAGCCTCTGATGTTGGAAATGCACAGCAGGTCTGACAGCATCTACAAGGGAACAACAGAGATAGGTTAATAGTTCTGATTTACACCCTTCCTCAGTACTGTCAGAGTACTGAAGCATTGTATACACCGAAAGATTAGCCCTTCTCTCTTTGCAGATCCTTCCGGACCTGCTATGTGGTTCCAGCATTTTCAGTTCTCATTCCAGCTTTTGGAGTCTCCAGTGTGCTGTGCCCTGTACGTTGAGAGCCTCACACCATCTCCAAGGTGCCAGCTGTGGATGTTGAGAACCTCGCACTGACTCCACTGTGTTATGCCATGTGCCTCACACTCATATAACGCTCCCAGCTGGCATCTCAGTATGACGATGCCTCTGGGACACACTGGAATTTTCAAGTGAGGGTGGGGGGTAGGAATGAGCCGGGAAACCACTTGCCTCTGATTCATGGTCTTTGAGGAACTTGTTAACAGGCTGGGGAGGGCAAGAAGGCAATTTTCCAGTTGTAACTCGCTAAACTCGATCATTTCGGAGCACCTTCTGGTGATGCTTGTGCTGCAAGCTGGGAGGCGGTTCACTTCCGGCCCTTAAGGGATTTACCTTTGACAACTGCATCACATGGTTCAGATGCAGAAATGATCCCTGCACTGGGCACCAGAACCTGAATCAAAAGTCAAGGCCTTGATGCCTGACCTGGAAACATCAAGTCTCATTATAACAGGTGGGGAGCGGGGCTGGTGCAGGAGGTGGGGAGCGGGGCTGGTGCAGGAGGTGGGGAGCGGGGCTGGTGCAGGAGGTGGGGAGCGGGGCTGGTGCAGGAGGTGGGGCGCGGGGCTGGTGCAGGAGGTGGGGCGCGGGGCTGGTGCAGGAGGTGGGGCGCGGGGCTGGTGCAGGAGGTGGGGCGCGGGGCTGGTGCAGGAGGTGGGGCGCGGGGCTGGTGCAGGAGGTGGGGCGCGAGGCTGGTGCAGGAGGTGGGGCGCGGGGCTGGTGCAGGAGGTGGGGAGCGGGGCTGGTGCAGGAGGTGGGGAGCGGGGCTGGTGCAGGAGGTGGGGAGCGGGACTGGTGCAGGACATGGGGCTGGTGCAGGAGGTGGGGAGCGGGGCTGGTGCAGGAGGTGGGGCGCGGGGCTGGTGCAGGAGGTGGGGAGCGGGGCTGGTGCAGGAGGTGGGGCGCGGGGCTGGTGCAGGAGGTGGGGAGCGGGGCTGGTGCAGGAGGTGGGGCGCGGGGCTGGTGCAGGAGGTGGGGCGCGGGGCTGGTGCAGGAGTTGGGGCGCGGGGCTGGTGCAGGAGTTGGGGCGCGGGGCTGGTGCAGGAGTTGGGGCGCGGGGCTGGTGCAGGAGGTGGGGCGCGGGGCTGGTGCAGGAGGTGGGGAGCGGGGCTGGTGCAGGAGGTGGGGAGCGGGGCTGGTGCAGGAGGTGGGGAGCGGGGCTGGTGCAGGAGGTGGGGAGCGGGGCTGGTGCAGGAGGTGGGGAGCGGGGCTGGTGCAGGAGGTGGGGCGCGGGGCTGGTGCAGGAGGTGGGGAGCGGGGCTGGTGCAGGAGGTGGGGAGCGGGGCTGGTGGAGGAGGTGGGGAGCGGGGCTGGTGCAGGAGTTGGGGAGCGGGGCTGGTGCAGGAGTTGGGGAGCGGGGCTGGTGCAGGAGGTGGGGCGCGGGGCTGGTGCAGGAGGTGGGGCGCGGGGCTGGTGCAGGAGGTGGGGAGCGGGGCTGGTGCAGGAGGTGGGGAGCGGGGCTGGTGCAGGACATGGGGCGCGGGGCTGGTGCAGGAGGTGGGGCGCGGGGCTGGTGCAGGAGGTGGGGAGCGGGGCTGGTGCAGGAGGTGGGGCGCGGGGCTGGTGCAGGAGGTGGGGAGCGGGGCTGGTGCAGGAGGTGGGGAGCGGGGCTGGTGCAGGAGGTGGGGCTGGTGCAGGAGGTGGGGCTGGTGCAGGAGGTGGGGCTGGTGCAGGAGGTGGGGCTGGTGCAGGAGGTGGGGCTGGTGCAGGAGGTGGGGCGCGGGGCTGGTGCAGGAGGTGGGGCGCGGGGCTGGTGCAGGAGGTGGGGCTGGTGCAGGAGGTGGGGCTGGTGCAGGAGGTGGGGCTGGTGCAGGAGGTGGGGCGCGGGGTTGGTGCAGAAGGTGGGGCGCGGGGCTGGTGGAGGAGGTGGGGAGCGGGGCTGGTGGAGGAGGTGGGGAGCGGGGCTGGTGCAGGAGGTGGGGAGCGGGGCTGGTGCAGGAGGTGGGGCTGGTGCAGGAGGTGGGGCTGGTGCAGGAGGTGGGGCTGGTGCAGGAGGTGGGGCTGGTGCAGGAGGTGGGGCTGGTGCAGGAGGTGGGGTTGGTGCAGGAGGTGGGGCGCGGGGTTGGTGCAGGAGGTGGGGCGCGGGGTTGGTGCAGGAGGTGGGGCGCGGGGTTGGTGCAGGAGGTGGGGCGCGGGGTTGGTGCAGGAGGTGGGGCGCGGGGCTGGTGCAGGAGGTGGGGAGCGGGGCTGGTGCAGGAGGTGGGGCTGGTGCAGGAGGTGGGGAGCGGGGCTGGTGCAGGAGGTGGGGAGCGGGGCTGGTGCAGGAGTTGGGGAGCGGGGCTGGTGCAGGAGGCGGGGAGCGGGGCTGGTGCAGGAGGCGGGGAGCGGGGCTGGTGCAGGAGGTGGGGAGCGGGGCTGGTGCAGGAGGTGGGGAGCGGGGCTGGTGCAGGAGGTGGGGAGCGGGGCTGGTGCAGGAGGTGGGGAGCGGGGCTGGTGCAGGAGGTGGGGAGCGGGGCTGGTGCAGGAGTTGGGGAGCGGGGCTGGTGCAGGAGTTGGGGAGCGGGGCTGGTGCAGGAGGCGGGGAGCGGGGCTGGTGCAGGAGGCGGGGAGCGGGGCTGGTGCAGGAGGCGGGGAGCGGGGCTGGTGCAGGACATGGGGCTGGTGCAGGAGGTGGGGAGCGGGGCTGGTGCAGGACATGGGGCTGGTGCAGGAGGTGGGGAGCGGGGCTGGTGCAGGACATGGGGCTGGTGCAGGAGGTGGGGATTGGGTTTGATGCAGCTGGTGGGGATGGTGCAGGAGGTGGGGCTGGTGCAGGAGGTGGGGAGCGGGGCTGGTGCAGGACATGGGGCTGGTGCAGGAGGTGGGGATTGGGTTTGATGCAGCTGGTGGGGCTGGTGCAGGAGGTGGGGCTAGTGCAGGAGGTGGGGAGCGGGGCTGGTGCAGGAGGTGGGGCTGGTGCAGGAGGTGGGGCTGGTGCAGGAGGTGGGGCTGGTGCAGGAGGTGGGGCTGGTGCAGGAGGTGGGGCTGGTGCAGGAGGTGGGGCTGGTGCAGGAGGTGGGGCTGGTGCAGGAGGTGGGGCGCGGGGTTGGTGCAGGAGGTGGGGCGCGGGGTTGGTGCAGGAGGTGGGGCGCGGGGCTGGTGGAGGAGGTGGGGAGCGGGGCTGGTGCAGGAGGTGGGGAGCGGGGCTGGTGCAGGAGGTGGGGCTGGTGCAGGAGGTGGGGCTGGTGCAGGAGGTGGGGCTGGTGCAGGAGGTGGGGCTGGTGCAGGAGGTGGGGCTGGTGCAGGAGGTGGGGCGCGGGGCTGGTGCAGGAGGCGGGGCTGGTGCAGGAGGCGGGGCTGGTGCAGGAGGCGGGGCTGGTGCAGGAGGCGGGGAGCGGGGCTGGTGCAGGAGGCGGGGCTGGTGCAGGAGGCGGGGCTGGTGCAGGAGGCGGGGCTGGTGCAGGAGGTGGGGAGCGGGGCTGGTGCAGGACATGGGGCTGGTGCAGGAGGTGGGGATTGGGTTTGATGCAGCTGGTGGGGATGGTGCAGGAGGTGGGGAGCGGGGCTGGTGCAGGAGGTGGGGCTGGTGCAGGAGGTGGGGCTGGTGCAGGAGGTGGGGCTGGTGCAGGAGGTGGGGCTGGTGCAGGAGGTGGGGCGCGGGGCTGGTGCAGGAGGCGGGGCTGGTGCAGGAGGCGGGGCTGGTGCAGGAGGCGGGGCTGGTGCAGGAGGTGGGGCGCGGGGTTGGTGCAGGATGTGGGGCTGGTGCAGGAGGTGGGGCGCGGGGTTGGTGCAGGACGTGGGGCTGGTGCAGGAGGTGGGGCACGGGGTTGGTGCAGGAGGTGGGGCTGGTGCAGGAGGTGGGGAGCGGGGCTGGTGCAGGAGGTGGGGCTGGTGCAGGAGGTGGGGCGCGGGGTTGGTGCAGGAGGTGGGGCTGGTGCAGGAGGTGGGGAGCGGGGCTGGTGCAGGAGGTGGGGCTGGTGCAGGAGGTGGGGCGCGGGGCTGGTGCAGGAGGTGGGGCTGGTGCAGGAGGTGGGGCTGGTGCAGGAGGTGGGGCTGGTGCAGGAGGTGGGGCTGGTGCAGGAGGTGGGGCGCGGGGTTGGTGCAGGAGGTGGGGCTGGTGCAGGAGGTGGGGAGCGGGGCTGGTGCAGGAGGTGGGGCTGGTGCAGGAGGTGGGGTGCGGGGCTGGTGCAGGAGGTGGGGCTGGTGCAGGAGGTGGGGCTGGTGCAGGAGGTGGGGATTGGGTTTGATGCAGGTGGTGGGGATGGTGCAGGAGGTGGGGAGCGGGGCGAGTGGAGGAGGTGGGAATTGGGTTTGATGCAGGTCGTGGGGATGGTGCAGGAGGTGGGGAAATGGGTTGGTGCAGGAGGTGACGAGTGGGGTTGATTCAGGAGATGGGGACTGGAACTGGTGCAGGAGGTGGGGAGCGGGGCTGGTGCAGGAGGTGGGGATTGTATTTGATGCAGGAGGTGCGGAGGGGAGGTGATTCTGGCTGTTATGAGAGGAAAATGAGCAGAGGCAGCTCAGGAGAGGATGATAACGGACTGAGTTATACCAGACAGACACACACGCCCCTGGCAACATTATAAGAACGTAGTTGCTTGGAATTAACAGCTTATTCTACATAAATCAGATTTGTTCACATTTCATGTCTGAATGATGGTACAAAATGAAATGGAGAACACCCACTCCCCTTACATTGGACCATTTTAAATCATGCCCTTCACCATTGCCCCTTCATAAAGATTTTTTACTTGAGCATGGCAGCTGGTAAACTGCTCACAGACACTCTAGCTTCCATCCCAAGGTTTTCCTGTGCTGTTACCAATCTTCCCAATGAAATTAATCTCTATGGAGCCTAGTGGCCCTCAGAATGAGGCTTCAAGGTTGCTTCTCCAGTGACTGGCATCATAACATTTCTGTGGTCAGATACCCCATGAGTGCAAACCGTTTCCCTGAATAAAGGGTGTGGAAGAACTTTAATATCTGCTTGAGTCCTGTATATCACTGTTTACGCTTGAGGGAACCTTTCCAGCTGCTGAAAGTCCTTCAGGGAGAAACTGATGAAGGTGTCATCTCCTATGAAGCCCTTCCCTGATACATCGGTGCACTGCAGGTTCTCGGATATGATGTCCCGTAAAAGAGCTGGAAAAATCTTGTTACATTGAACCCCAGTAGAGTTGTCACATTCACAGAAACATCCCTGAATAGGTCTGCCAGTCACACTGCGGCTAACTATCAGGCATTGGTTCTTCACACAAAGAGTGATCAATGTGTGGAAATAAACTTTTCAGGTGGAGTAATGAAAGCACAGGAGCCATTTAACAAACAATTGGATGCTACAATGTCGGGGGTGGGGGAAGGTGTGGAACATAGATGGATAGATGAATTAAACGGTCCCTTTGGCCTCCTCTCCATCTACAATTACCTTGTGAAGCTGTGATAGGTTCTTTAGATTTCTGTTGTTGCCACTTCTGCAAAGCAGGATTTGACCATTTGCAGTTCCAAAGCTGAACTGATCAAATTTCTTGAATAGATGTTCCACTTACATTGACTAGAGCAAAGTGCAATGGTACATTGTATTAGACACAGTAATACACAGACAAATGAATCGAAGCAGCTCTTTGACAAGTTATTTCAAGCTTCATTGACTCGTGGTAGATGACTCAGGAGCAAAAGAAAAAGAAAACTTCAATGTGGAGAAGAAGATGCTGACAAATATTTAACAAAACACCGGCTCAAATTTTACCCCAGCAACATAAAAACAACTTGCTTTTATACTGTGTCCGTAATCTTGAAAAAAAAAGCTCCAAGGAATTTCAGGAGGAAAATGAGAGGTGCCATGTCAAAGATGGTGAAATTAGGAGGGCTGAGGAAAAGCTTTGCCAAAGACGGGCAAGGTTCAAGCTCTGATTCTGTGAACTCTGCACGTCCATCTGCTATCACTGCCTCCCATCCCTCCACATCTCCCTCCAACATGTATATTCACTTCTGAATAAAGCTCTTGCCATTTACCAGCTTACTATGGACGATTGTATTAATATTTTGGCCTTGACAGAGACAGGAGTTAGGGGTGATGAACCCTTTCCTTGATCAAGCTTCCCTGCCTGTCTATACTTTCCACCTCCTGCTCTGCTCACAGTGGTCAGGCAGCCTCTATCTCTAAATTACACCTCGATAGGTTCCCCAACTCCTCTGACAACTTCTCCTCCTTTGAGTGTCCAACCTTGTTCCACCCTTCACATGTCTCATTTCAAATCCTCGTTCTTTTCTGCCCACCTAACTGTCACTCCAAATTTCTCACTGAGATATCTTCCCTCTTTTCTTCCATCAGCCTTCTGCATAGAGCAACTTCTCATATTTCATGATTTCAATGTCCATCTTAACTCTTGTTCGCTCCCCTCTGAACTTACTGCCCTCCTGCCCTCCCTAAATCTCTCCCTTCATATAAACTCTCCTACAGACATACATGATCACCCCTTTAACCTCTTCTCACATGGCCTTGCCTTTCCAAACATGGCTACCATTGATAAGGCAATATCTCTGATTATTTCCTTCTAATGTCCTCTATCCATATTCCCCTTTGTTGTAAGGTGTTGGATACAGTATGGTAGATCTGAAGAAGTCTCCATTGTCATACATAGATTAACTGTAAGTCTTTTTTGACTCTTAGAGTTACTTATAAATATAAAATAAAGGGTATAAGCTGGGTGCTGTCTCCATGCTTGCTGTTACACATGGCTCTGTCCAACACGTGACTGACGCTGGGCCCATCAGAAGTTCCTTTACTGTCATTGGGTCAAATTCCAGGAACTCCTTCTTTAACACCACTACCTACTCAAGGGTGATTAGGGATGGGCAATAAATGTTGGCCTAGCCAGCGATGCCCAAATCACATGAATGAATAAAACAAAAGTTGAAACTTCCTTGGCAATTCCCACGGAGCCCCGCGTGTCAGGACTGTCACAGGGTCCCGACGGTCACCTTCAGTCATATGTCTGGTCTCCGACAGTCTGGAGACCGATGATCCGGAGACCGGAAGATTTTTTGGCCCTATGTGAGGAGCTCATGGAACTTTGTCACAAAGATCAAGACCATTGATCAGCTGTCTCCGCTGCTTCCACCCATTATGTTAACCCACAGGGTCTAACTTTCTCTAAAGCTCTCACCTATACTACCCGACCTTGCATCTTTCTTTAGCTCCTTCCCTATCTCCCTTCATACCCTCCCTAAGCTAATCTTGTTGAAGATGCTCATCTCTTGCTCTCTATACTCTATTCTTTCTAAACTACTGATCACCCGACTTCTATTCCTGGCTCCCATGCTGACTGGCATTATTAATATTTCCCCCCTTTAAGGTACTGTTTACCAGTCCTTCAGACCTGTCGTCATCACCTCTCCCCTCAAAAAAAAAAAAAATCAGCTCTTGAGCCCTGTGTTTTTGCAAACTGCTGTCCCATCTCCAAACTCCCTTTCTTCTCCAAAGCCCTTGAACATGATTCACCTCCCAAACACGTGCCCATCTTTGGCAGAGCTCCAAAGCGAATCTCTTCATTCAGGTTTGCGACCTGTAACAGTACAGGAGCTGCTTATAGCAAAGTCATAAGTGGCATCCTATGTGACCGTGACAAAGGAAAACTTTACCTCCTGGTTCTTCTCGACCTGTCTGCAACCTTTGACATGGTTGCCCACACCATCCTTCAACACCTCTCCACTGTCATCTGGCTGGATGGACCACACTCGCCTGGTTCCATTCTTGTCTAAGACAAGAGCATGGTCCATCAACGTGAAATGTTACTCCTGTTTCTCTCTCCGTGGATACTGCCACATAACCTGAGTCAAGGTCAAAGTCAGGTGGTGTTACGGAGGTGGAAATAGATGGTCCCAGTGATGGTGCTGAGTATTTCCAGCATTTTCGGTTTTCATCCATATCTATCCTGTCGTAGCCAGAGAACCACAGGTAATGAGTTCTCTTCTCATTCCTGTATCGTTACTCTGCCATCTCCTAAGGATCTTTTCTTGGTCTCTTTCTTTTTCTCCTGTACATCCTGCCCCTTGGTGACATTATATGAAATCATGGTGTCTGTTCCCACACACGTATTGGTGATATGCAGCTCCAACTCTCCTCATGTGTCCTCTTGTCTCTAAATTGTTAGAGTGCTTGTCAGTTTTTGATGAGTAGAAATTTCCACCAATTAAATATTGGGAAGACTGAAGCCATTGTTTTCGAATCCCACTGCAAACTCTGTTGCCTAGCTACCAACTCTATCTCTTTCTTGGCAACTGTCTGAGGCTGAACCAGACTGTTCACAGTCTTGGTTTCATATTTGACCCCAAGACGAGATTCCTACCACATATCCGCACCATCACTAAGACTACCCGTTTCCATCTCCATAACATCAGCTGGCTTTGACTGTGCCTCAGCTTAGCTGCTGCTGAAATCCTCACCCAGGCCTTTGTTATCTCTAGACTTGACCATTCCAATGAACTCCTGGCCAGACCCCCCACGTTCTACCCTCCACAAACTTGCATTCATTCAAATCTTTGCTGCCTCTGTTCTAACACACACTGGTCCTACTCAACCATCTACCCAGCTGTACTCACAGTGATCTACATTGGCTCCAGTCTTGAAATGCCTCAATTTCTAAGTTCTCATTCTTACTTTCAAATCCTCCATGGCCTTGCTCTTCCCTATCTCTGTAATCTACTTCGGCCCTACAATAATAAATCTCTGCTCTCTATCATAGGACCATAGAAAAGTTAAGGTGCAGATTTAATTAGACTTTTAATTGCATATTTTTATTGAATTCAAATTTCATCATATGCCAAAGTGGGACTCAAACCTGGGTCCCCTAAGTCTCTGGAATACTAGTCCAATGACAATACCACTATGCCACCATCTCCCCATGGGCAAAGAATAATTCCATTTGCCACTTCTCTGCCCACTTAACCAAACCGTTGATATCATCCTGGAGTCGACGACTATCAACTTCACTATCAACTACATGGCCAATTTTTGTGTCATCTGCAAATTTCCCAATCATGCCTCCCACATTTAAGTTCAAATCATTAATATCTACAACAGACAGCAAGGGCCCCAACACTGAGCCCTGTGGAACACAACTGGAAACCACTTTCCATTCATAAAAATATCGATTGACCATTATCCTTTGTTTCCTGTCACTGAGCCAGTTTTGGGTCCAACCTGCCACCTTCCTCTTCCCCTGTATCCCATGAGATCTCACTTTCCTGACCAGTCTTCCATGTGGGACGTTGTCAGATGACTTACTGAAATCCATGTAGACAACATCCACTGCATTACCCTCATCAATCCTCCTTGTTACTTCCTCAAAACATTCTATTAAGTTAGTAAGATATGATCTTACCATTAAAAAAACCATGCTGACTACCCCTGATCAATCTGTGCCTTTCTAAGTGACAGTTTCTCTCAGAATTGTTTCCAATAATTTGCCAATCACTAAAGTCAGACTGTCCAGCCTATAATTTTCTGGCCTATCCCTTGTACTCTTTTTAAATAATGGTGGAATAATGACCTCCAGTCATCTAGGACCTCACTTGTATCTAGTGAGGATTGGCTTTCTATGGTATTAAGACTTTTGTGACTGTCATAAGCTTTCTTTTCCTGCTTTATCTTGGCCTGTAGGCTTCTGGGTAACAAAGGGGCTTTAGATTTTGCAGTACCACCCTTTCTCTTTGTGGGGACATGTCTACACTGTGCCCTTTTAATTTCGCCTTTGAATGCCTCCCACTGATTTGACCCAGTTTTTCCTTCCAATACTGTATCTAGTCCACTCTTGCCAGCTCACCGCTCAGCTTTGTAAAATTTGCCTTGCCCCAATTTAGAACTTTTACTCCGGTTCTAACTTTGTCCTTTTCCATAATGATGTTAAATGTGTTATAGCCACTATCTCCAAAATGGTCCCCTACTGCTACTTCATCCACTTGCCCAGCTTCATTTCCTAAGACTAAATCTAGAATTGCGCCCCCTCTCATTGCGCATGTTACATGTTGGCTAAAAAAAGTTCTCTTGAATGTGCTCTCTGTGTCCTTCACATTGTTCGTATCCCAATTGATATTAGGGTACTTGAAGTCCCCAACGATTACTGTCCTGTTGTTTTTGCATTCAGAAATCTGTCGACATAGTTGCTCTTCTAACTCCCTTCCACTATTTGGGGGTCTATAGGACACTCCGAGCAGTGTGGCTGTGCCTTTTTTATTTCTGAGCTCACCCCATATGTCTTCATTTGTCTTCATTGAGTATATTATCCCTCTTCAAAGCTGTAATTGATTCTTTAACCAATAATACTACACCCCCACCTTTTTTATCCTCTTCTCTTTCCTCCCTGAAAACTCTATATCTAGGGATATTGAGCTGTCATTTTTTGCCTCTCCTTAAGCCAAGTTTCCATTATAACGATGATATCATGCTGCCATGAATCTATCTGTGCCCTCAGCTTATCAGCTTTATTTGCTATACTCTTTGTATTTACATATATACCTTTTAATGCTGCCAAATTCCTGTGCAGTACACTTTTAACCTATGCTGCTTCTGTCTTGCAGAGTCACTCACTAAATCTCATCTCTGTTCCCTGCTCTGAATTTTCAGGTTCCCATCCCCCTGCCAATCTAGTTCAACAGCACTAGCAAATCACCTCGTGAGGATATTCGTCCCAGTCCTGTTCAGGTGTAGATCATCCAGCTTGTACATGTCCCACGTTCTCCAGAACCAGTCTCAATGCCTCATAAATCTGATGCCCTCCCTCCTACACCAGCTTTCCAGCCACGTGTTTATTCGCTCAATTCTCCTAGTTCTATAATTGCTTGCATGTAGGATTGACAGTAATCCTGAGATTACTGCTTTCGAGGTCCTGCTTTTCACTCTCCTTCCTAGCTCCCTAAAGTCTGCTTTCAGGATCTCATCCTCTTTCCTATCTAAGTCATTGGTACCAAAGTGGACCATGACCTCTGGCTTTCCCCCAGAAGAATGTCCTTGACCCTGGCACAAGGGAGGCAACATACCATCTTGGAGTCCACATCTACGGCCACAGAAAGACCTGTCTATTCTTCTGACTAACGTATACCCTATTACTACTGCTCTTCGCCTAATCTCCCTCCCCTCCAGTGCAGCTGAGCCATCTGTGATGCCACAAACGTGGCTCCGACTGCACTCCTCCGAGGAACCAATGCCCTCACCAGTATCCAAAAGGGAAAACCGATTGGTGAGCGGGACCCTAGGGGACTCCTGCACTACCTGCCTGGTTCTCTTGGACTGCTCGGAGGTCACCCATTCCCTTTCTGAGCTGGTCAGTTAGAGGGCCTGCAGTTTTGGAAAGCTGGAAGCCCCATTCAGAGAGGTGGGCACGGCACACTCAGGCAGAAAGGAGAATGGGAAGGTGCCGTGTGGATGCCCCCTTGGAGATGTGCATCAAATCTTAAAATGATGAGGGGTAAAGCCAGTCGTCCTCTTAGGGTGGGAGGAAATGCCTCCGGTGGAATCTTTAGGTCCGCGCGTGTGGCCTTTCCTGCCTGCGATGCCGCCATTTTAGCATTGAGCCTCCGGCTTTAATGGCCGCCTGGCCTACCAGCAGGAGGCGGTCTCTAACAAGCTGTAGAGCTCAGCACTCAGCGGGGAAGCTGCTCCTCACCATCCCCCTCATTAACCTCCTAATGGCTAATTATATGCTACCTGCCCCTGTTACCGTTGTTCGACTGCCTCCACCAAGATCACCCGAAGGTGGGAAGGTGTGACTCACAAACCCGATGCACGACTTCACAAGCCTGGTCCCTGTCCCACTTTCAAATCCACTTCCAGGGCATCTGGAAGATTCCTTCCATGACCATCAATTGTTGGGCAAAGGGGAGATGAGAATGCATAAGAGAGTAGAGGCAGAAGCTTCAAGGTTACAGGGTTGGGGAGATGGGAGATTTAGAAACTACAACATTCATTTTTAATTTGAGGGTGTTGAAGGAGCAGAGCCAAAGAAGCTAGAATGGCTCAGTGAGAATCTCCTGCCTCCAAACAACAAGCCCCTGGGTTCAAGTCCCGCTCCTGGACTTGTTGGCAATGAAAGAACCCAAGCACTGGTGCAATGAGGCCAGCGAGCATGTGCCAGCGCCAGTCCCCAGCCTGGATAAATGGGGAGGGGTAGCAGCAGGAAGGCCATCCAGCTGTAAAACCACCCACCCAATCCAAAACTGATGTTTGACATGAAGGAGTGATCAACCTGCAAAATGGCGGCCCCATGTAGCACGGGAAAAGCTGAAAGAGTAAGGAAAGGGGGACTGGAGCTAATGTAGGTCAGCAGGATGAACCGGGACTGGTCTGGGCTGGAATACAGGCAGCAGAGCTTCAGATGAGCTGACGTTTATGAGGACTTGAGGTAGACAAGGAGAGCTTCGCAACATCCAAGGTTGGTGGTGGCAAAGGCATAAAACTCACCACTTCGATCTGTTTCAACTGGCCCTGAAAACCATTGCTCCTTACATTTCCCATTCTAACGTAACCCTCGGCAACGGTGAGCAAAGCTTTTGGAAATTTCGGGTGACAGAGCCGCCGGGCGGTATTTTATCTGTGGTACGGTGTTCATGCCAGTGGAGTGGAAGCGGGTGGCGTTTCCCCTCGTGTGTCGGGAGCCGGCTCCTACGTGATTCTAATTAAAAGTTAAAGTGCTAGCGGCCGGCCTGAGAGGCAGGTGTCATCACACGGCGGAGGAAGCTTTTCAGTGGTGAACGCTGCCACCAGCTGACTCTCCAGTAAGTGCGAACGGGCTATGGAACAGCCTCCTGGACAAACAGGGAAGTTCGGTATTACGGCCACAACTTTCCCACCAAACTCCATTGCCTCAGTAATCTTGTAATTCTTTTGGTTCAATAGATCATGACCCTCACCACCACTACCGCTCCCCCACACCCCCAACAAACTTCTCCCCCCATCACTCTCTACCTCATTATTTGTTATTCACCACCTCCCGCACCCACCCCACTACACGCTCAATCCCGGACACCAGGCTCTTCCCAATTCAGTCCTCCATTCCCCCTTGGATCACTCCTCCATTCCTCCATGCCCCTTGACCCCACTCCACACACCACCCCACTCAGCCCTGACTCACCCTTGCTGCTCCCCAGTCTGCATGCACTTTGCCTATTCTCCTGCTCCTCCCCCCCCTTGTGCTGCTGTGTTCAGCAAAGGAAAAGCGCTGACCTCGAGCACATCTGCACAAACTCCAGCTGTTTTCTTTCAATGCCCTTGTGCAGCAGAACATTATAAGTGATTTTGTAAGTACCTCTGTGACAGACTCCTACAAGAATCACTAAGTTCCTAACACATAACTGGTTTCAACTAGAAGCACTTCCATCATTCTCTTGATTTGTATCCCTTGGTAATGTGGCCAATAAGGTAGTTAATAAGATAACTGGCTCACTTCCCCTGGTTCTCCTTGTACCTCACAAGTGTGACTGGAATGATAAATCCAGAAAGAGTATTTGGGGCTTCTGGCAGACTCTTTAACATGGTTTCACTAGATAAAGTTCCATTCGATCCTACTCCCCTCTTGCATGGCATGACTCTGATGTCCAAAGTCTAATGAAGTGGAGAGCTGGCATCTGTATTTACTGCAGCTTAGAAACAACTGTTAATGCCAACCCTAAACCCTGCAGTGATAAAGCATTAGTGATCAGTAACGGCACCAGTCAGCTCTCAGTTATTACCTGTTATCCAAATGCTGTGAAATTGCTATGAACTTGGAGGTTGGCTCTGAGTGTAAAATTGAAGAGATGAATTATGATCGTCAACATTGTTGTTGTAGGCACCATAGCCAAGTATGAGCAACGCCGTTGCTAGCTATCATACAGGATGGGGAAAGTTGTTGCTGGATGCTTTTGCTGAAATTTTAACTTGATTTTAACTCAGGGCTTGGGATTGGTATGTGGAGGTTGGGCTTGAGGGATGGAGGTGGAAAATGGTGCTTGAGTATCCACACCAGCAAGAGGCCTATGTAATCCCTGTAATTCCCCATATTCCAAAATGGACACCTGCATCTACTGAACATGACTGAAGAGGATGCTGATCAGGAGGGAGTGGGATTTCAGGCAGCAGGAGATCGCAGCCAGGAGGCAATGGTGGTTGGGTGGGGAAGGCTGAGGCGGGGGAAGTTTGAGGTTTCTTTGTAGGGCCTGGAGGAGCACTCCTGCTCCAGGAAGCCTTAGAAAATTTCCAGACCCTCAGTTGCTTGGCCTCTTCTGGCCCTGGATCTATCTAGTCACAGGGGCTCCCCAGTGAAGTCAGCACTGTAGCCTGGAGTTGAAAGGTCATCCTTGTAGCCTGAAGTTGAAATTGGCTGAAGTCTGAATGATGTCATTAAGGTGACTACTATGCCACCCAAACCACAGGGTGTTGGAATCAAGGCAAATGCAGATGTGTTACCCAGTGTCAGGAAGATATAATAATTTTCATAATGTTATTGGAATTTATTGTAAAGTAGAGTAAGAGTGGTGTCTGTATCTATGGGTGTGTGTCTGTGTGTGTGTCTATGTGTGTGGGGAGGGACTTAATTAAATTAAAGGCAGCTGGTCTGAAAGCATTGACGTATCAGAAGATAAGCTTGGTTTGAAATGTTAAGTAGGTAAACAGGAATGAATTTTTAGAATGTGAGGTATAAAGGGAACATTTGTATTTTTAAATAAACCAGAGTAGCTTGAATTCAAAGTGGGGTGGGGGGAGGAGCGGCGGTGAAGTATTTCATCTAGCCAGGAGAAGTTAAGAAACAATGTGTTTATTTTTCCCAAAAGATTACTGCTAAAATTGGTACTATGATAGATTTTTATTATTAGAGTGGTAAAGTCCAAAGACATAGTGAAACAAGGGGAATTTGCATTCAAAGGGGAAATCTGTATAAAGGAGATGAGGTTATGTATAGGAAAGAAGGAATTTTAAGATTTAACACAAGTGTGAAAAGCCTCCAGCATCTAAGCCTCAAGCTTCTGTCAATATGGAACCAAAGCTGTGAAAAACTCATTTAGAATTAGACTGTCCACAGTGTTTGCTTTACCTGGGGCTATTAAAGTCTATGTGTTTTACTATTGCCTTAACCAAGATGTTACTGGGAGTTAGATTAACCAGGGGAGCTAAGAGTTATCATAGTAGTAATTTGGAAACCTATGTATGTGCTTAAAATCATTTTTTTTATTTTAATGAATGTTTAATTTTGTAAGTAACCTATAAGACTCAGTGGTCTTATTACTATCGAAATCAAGGCACGCATCTCGAGATATGTACAAATTGCAAAACAGTTGTGGCAGATGTTCAAGTTTCCCTTTGGGATTTGAACATCTCAGCATTTACCATAGGCGGAGGCAAAGGAGAGATTGACAGGGATGTCATGAACAAAAGGACAAAGGGTTGTTAATGGTAGTGGAACTGGCTAAAGGAGGTGCTGATGGTGAGATTAAGATCAGAAAGCAGAATGTAGTAATAGCAGACAAGGGTAAGCATTCTTGACATCCCTTTCAATCTCTCCTTTGCCTCCACCTATCGCTGGCCTTCTATCCAGCTTTACCTGCTCCACACCCCTTAAACAGTATAAATTTCATCACATTTTTACTTCTCTTTAGCTCTGAAGAAGAGTTAAACGGACTCAAAACATTAACTCTGTCTTTCTCTCCACAGATGCTATTAGACCTGCTGAGTTTTTTCAGTACTTTCTATTTTTGTTTCAGAGGCTAGGAATCTTGCAGCGAGTAACTCACCCCCTGACTCCCCAAATCCTGTCCACCATCTACAAGGCACAAGTCAGGAATGTGATGCAGTACTCCCCACTCACCTGGAATAGCACAACTCCAATAACTCAAGAAGCTGGACACCATTCAGGACAAAGCAGCCCACTTGATTGGCACCTCACCCACAAACATTCACTCCCTCCACCACAGATGCACAGGAGCAGCAATGTGTACCATCTACAAGATGCACTGCAGGAATTCACCAAGGCTCCTTTGACAGCACTTTCCAAACCCACGACTGCTACCATCTAGAAGGACAAGCGCAGCAGGCACATGGGAACACCACCACCTGGAATTTCCACTCCAAGCCACTGACCATCCTGACTTGACCCTGTCACAGGGTCAAAATCCTGGAACTCCCTCCCTAACACCACACGGACTGCAGTGGTTCAAGAAGGCAGCTCACCACCACCTTCTCAAGGTAAATAAGAGATGGGCAACAAATGCTGGCCCAGCCAGCGACACCACATCCCATGAATGAATACATTAAAAAAAGCAGACCATTTAGTCGCTTGAGCCTACTCTTCCAATTAGACCATGGCTGATTTGCATTTTAACTCCACTTAAAAGCCTCCTGTAACACTTGCCCGAAATTCATCAAACTCAGATTTTAAATTTTCATTAACCGCCCCCCACGCCCAGTTATCCTCGACAGCTCTTTTGGGAGACGGAGTTCTATGTTTCCGTACCCTTTGTGTGAAGAAATACTTCCTGAGTGGCCTAGCTCTAGTTTTATGATGATACCTCCTCGTTCTGGATTCTTGCACCAGAGGAAATAATTTATCTCTGTCTACCTGCTTAAACCATTTAACCATCTTAAATACTTCAATTAAATCATCCTCCCCATCGCTTAAGCTTCTATGTTCAAGGAAATACAAGACTAGGATTTGCAGTTTGGCGTCACCCTTTTAGCCCTGGTATAACCCTGGTGAATCTGCACTGTATCCCCTCCAAGGTGAATATGTGCTTCCTGAGGTTCAGTGCTCAGAACTGAATGCAATCCTCCAGATGTGGTCTACGTTGAACTCTGTACAGTCATAGCATTAATTCTACCACTTTGTATTCCAGCCATATTGCCATTAAAGACAACAATCCATTAGCCTGTTTAATTATGGCTTTGTTCCTGACCAGGACTACATGAGACACCAATCCCATGCCCGTAGAGCACCCAGGCATGGGCAACAAAGGCTGCATTTTCCACATACTAAAAATGTTTTTTTTTATTGCATCCATATTGTTGCTGAGGCCCTTGGGAAATCCTTTGTGAACAGTCAGTGGTTTTCCTCTGTTAATATCCATCTGCTATGGAGCTGTCTCCCTGCAAGTTTTCATGATACTTTAACTTTAAGGAAATTGACTGTGCCAGCCTGAAAGACTAGCAAATGGAATTTAACATGTGCATGCAACAAGCAATTAGTTGGCAAATTATATTTTTGAGCATTGCTGAAAAAAGAGACATGTCAAAGCTTTTTGTCCTGCACCCGTCAGGACACTTCGCAGGAATATCAATACAAGGGGAAAACAACAATTTATATTGTATGTGAAGAGAATGTTGATTGGTTGGCAAGTGGACTCTATTGGTAAAGAGGTTGCCATATAGAATGCACCAGTGACTGACAGTTAACTGCCAAGCATTGTTTGAAATTTAAACCAGGCAGCTTGATCTTGATTGGTCAAGACATTGCCCTGAGGAATGAGTCAGCGAATGGCTGTCATTTATTTTGTTTAGCTGAAACAGGTGCAATGTGTGTACATGTTCTTTCTGTCTGCAAAGAACAGGGCCCTGTATATTAATATATGTAGCATCCAGTATACGCAAATGCACCACACTGCAAGCCTGACTGACAATCTTAAATTGGCAATTTTTAACACACTGAGGATTATGTAGCAAATGTTGTCCCATCACAGAATCACATTGAATGTTGGACATTGTGTTTTGAGTTTGGTAAGTACAGGCTGGTTGGGTGTGGTCTGTACCTAGACTGTTGCGAACAGCAGAAGGGACATACAGTTTGATATGATCCACCAGTCTTTGTGACATAAGGCCTACATACCTAGTATCACACTGGCACTGAAATTCATATACCACATTACTCATTTACATGATAGGCAGAACGTCTTTTTGGTTTGACGGTGTTAGAATCATCTCTCTCAAGATTGAATTTTTCTTTTACAAAATGGAAGGACATGGCATGATCTGGACATTTGGATGCTAATCTTGGATTTTTTTTTAAGGAAGGTCATAAGTTCATCTTGGAACTGTCAGAAAGCAGGCCTCTTCCAAGAAATCACCTGACTTTTATGGTACTTGAGGAAGATTTGGTTGTTTGTTTTGAACTGCAATCATTTTAATTGATGGAGGAAAAAACTGCAAAGGAAGGTTGGCAACTTGCTGGAAATCACATGGGTGATTGGGAAAAACCCTTACATTGTGAACCTGCTTGTTTTGAAGGCAGTCTTATTGGGGAACAAGCTGAGGAAAGAAGGCTACCCTAACTGGCTCTCCCTCTCTACCTTGCCTAAAATTGTGTGGAGCTATCAACCTGTAGCCAGAGAACCCTCACCTGAGTGTAGCTAGTCTGCATTTGGGTCTGCAAAGCTGAGGCCAGTTGGTGAGAACTTCCAAACATCCAGCGGGACCAGCGGCCCAGCTTCACACGAAGGAACTCTGGGTCGACAGCAGTGCGACCTTGTGGACTTTATCCTTTATTTTATAATGCCCATCTCCCAAAACCCATCTCTGCAGAGAGACTCTGCCTGTTTGCCCTTTGTTTGTCTGCCCGTGTGTCTGTATGTGCGTGTGCTGGGTGAATTCTTTAGGAAGAGACAGATAATTGTAATTGGGAAATATAACTGTGTGTTAACTTGTTAAAAGAGGTTTTGTTTTAAAATAAATTAATCATTCTGAGTTTTTGAAAGAAGCCTGGGCAAAGTCTCCTTTCTTCTTGGTACTAGAGGTATGCAACTGGCCATTTTGTTGAGAAAATTAAACATTTAAATTAGTGGTATGGCCTGCAGAGTAGTGGGACTTGATAATTCGCACACGCCTCCCATCCCAGCCGTAACAATGGCAGCATCCTGAACTCACATTGCCCTGCAAAGTAGCAGCGTGAAACAGCTACGTTCACCTGTGCTCAGATTTTTGAGATACCTTGCCCTTCCAGGGTAATCTGAGGTAGACTGGACACTTTTCAGGGCTGAAAGTGACAGCCTTAGGCCCGCTCATGAGTTTGTGTGATATACAGTGCAAAATGATCTGATCAGGGCAGCCATTATCCTGCAGGATACTTTTTGATGCACCCTATTTCAGCATCAAGCTTGCAATATTTGCACTGGAGTGCTGCTTTGGACTGCATTAGAGTGATTCAGTTGGAGATTGGTGAGACAGACAGACTTTTAAGGGTTAATTTCTATCTAAAGTCTAATCTTTCTTCAATTTAGAAACTAACTAAAGTGTTGGGAGAAGGTGAGTTTTATTCCAGCTTTAAAACAGAGGTTATATAGGCTCTGCTTGCAGCTGTGGCTAGTAAATTAGTTAACTGGCTTAAACAAGTTTTCAGAAGCTAGATTCAGACAGTATAAGAGCAAGATATCTACAGTGCTGCTTCTGGTCGCACTGGAGTGCTTTGGGCTCTATTAGAGTGCTTCAGTTAGAGTTTGGTGAGCGAGGGAGTTTGCTGAAGCGGGAAGGAGGTGATCCTTTCAGTTCCTACCGTTCCTCAGTAAGAAGAGCCGCAGCCTTGGTAGATAGAACCTGGTAAGTATTTCTTCCGACCTTAATATTCTCTAAGCTAGAGGAAGTAAAAGTAAAGGGAGTAATTTAAGGGTAAGACATGGCTGGGCAGTTCTGCCAAGTGGAATGCTCCTCCTGTGCGATGTGGGAAGTCAGGGACACTTCCAGTGTCCAGGGTGACCATGAGTGCAGTAAGTGTCTCCAGCTGCAGCTACTCGGAATCCATGTTTTAGAGCTGGGGCTGCGTTTGGAGTCATGGTACAGCATCTGCAAGGATGAGACCTTTGTGGATAGTACGTACAGTGAGGTCGTCACACCGCGGATAAAGAGTGCACAGGCAGAAAGGGAATGGGTGACTGCCAGACAGAGTAAAAGCACCTGGCAGGTAATGTAGGAGTCCCCTGGGTCCATCTCCCTCTCCAGCAGATTTTCCGTTTTGGTTACTGCTGGGGAGATGCCTTTTGCTGCATTCTCCAAGAGGCCATGTCTGGAGGCACCATGAGTGTCTCAGTTGCATGGAGGTGGGAGAATAGAGAGTGGGAAAGCAATAGTGATAGGAGATTCTATCATAAGGGGAACAGGTGGATGTTTCTGCGGTCACATATATGCCACCAGGATAGTATGTTGTCTCCGTGATGCCAGAGTCAAGGATGTCACTGAGTGGCTGCAGGACATTCTGAAGGGTGGGGGGGGTGAACAACCAGAGGTCGTGGTCTATATCAGTACCAAAGACATAGGCAAAAAGAGGAATGAGGTCCTGAAAGCAGAATATAGGGAGCTAGGAAATAAATTAAAAAGCGGCACCTCAAAGGTATTAACCTCAGGATTACTCCCAGAGCCATGTGCTAGTGAGGTCAGGCTGAACGTGTGGCTGGAGAGATGGTGTAGAAGGGAGGGATTTAGATTCCTGAGGCACTGGGACCAATTCTGGGGAAGATGGGACCTGTACAAACTGGACGGGTTGCACCCCAGCAGGACCGGGACCAATATCCTCACCGGGGTATTCACTAGTACTGTAGGGGAGGGTTTAAATGAGAATAGCAAGGGGATGGGAACCTGAACAGGGAAACACAAGAGAGGGAAACAACGGTATGAAAGAAAGGCAGAAAAGTAGAAAGCAAAGCTAGAAGGCAGAGGAAACAAGGGCTAGCAGCAAAAAGGGCCACAGTACAACAAAAGATGTGTAAAAAGGTTAAAAAGACAAATCTAAAGACATTGTATCTGAATGCATGTAGCATTCGCAATAAGGTAAGTGAATTAACAGCACAAATAGATGTAAACGGGAATGATATGATTGTGATTATGGAAACATGGCTGCAGGGTGACCAAGGCTGGGAACTGAATATCAAAGGGGACTGGGTATGTAGGACAGACAGGCAAAAAGGAAAAGGAGGTGCTGTGGCATTGTTAATTAGGACGAAATCAGTGTGATAGTGAGAGAGGACATTAGCTCAAAAAATTTAGATGCAGTGTCAGTCTGGGTGGAGCTAAGAAGCAACAAGAAGTGGAAAACATTAGTGTCAGTTATCGATAGGCCTCCAAACCATATTGATAAGGTAGGAGATGGCATTAAACAATAAATGAGAGATGCATGTAACAAGGGTGCTATAGTAACCAAGGGTGGCTTTAATCTATATATAGACTGGGCAAACCAAATTAGCAATAATACTGTGGCAGATGAATTACTGGAGTGTGTTTTTTAAATTTTTTTTAGACCAGTTTATCAAGGAACCAACTAGGGAACAGACTATCCTAAATTTGGTATTGAGCAATGAGAAGGGTTTGATTAATAATCTTGTTGAGCAGGGTCCTTTAGGGAACAGTGACCATGACGTGATAGAATTCTTCATTAGGATGGAAATTGAAGTAGTCCGATCTGAAACTAGATCTGACTCTAAAGGCGTCAAGGGGTATGGAGAGAGTGCAGGAGTATGGCGTTCAGATAGAGGAGCAGCAATGATCATATTGAATGGTGGAGCAGGCTTGAAGAGCCAAATGACCTGCTCCTGCTCCTATTTTCTATGTTTCTATGTGAGCAAATGGCTCAGGCCCTATTTACAAGGTTGCCGTTAAGACCAATTTTATAGCGTGTGGAACTGTAAGAGTCTCAACGTATATATTGAAGGTCGACTTGTGGTGGACCATGATAGAGAACCCCCTGGCAGATTGTTCAACTAGTGTATCAAGGAAGGGGGAGTTAATTTGACTGCTCCATTTCAAAGGTAAACTTGAGCGCAGGATGGAACCCGTTAAGACACGTAAGGAAATTATTACATGCAGCTGCACATTTAAATATAGCAAATGTATCATCCATATATCGGAAATATGCAAGTGGTAGGAGGTTAGGTGTTATTCCATCGAAGACACGTTTCTCATTGAATCCAACAAAGATGTTTGTGAGAGCTGGGTCTAGAGGGGATTCCATGGCAACAACATCCATCTGGGCATACATGGCATCATTACAACTGATCTCAACTGCACAAGTTGCCAAGTTCATAAGTTCATGAATACTGATTCACGCAGTGGTGGCAGCTCTACATAACCATGATATAATGCTGCAGCGCAAATATCTATGGCTTCTTTAAGTGGAATTTTGGTGAATAGGCTAGCAATGTCAAAATGAGCACATAAACACAACATTGCTATCACTGCAAGCCCTGTTTGGCCTTCTCAAATGTGAAGGAATCCTTCACTGTTTATGTGGAAACCTTGGTTAAAACTGGTACTAATAATTCACCCAAACAATTGGCAAACTCATGTTATACAGAACCAGTCATAAATAAGATGGGGAGTAAAGGGCCATCACTTTTGTTTGTCTTGAGCAACCTATACATACGTGGGTGTATGGTTTCAGATGATGTACAAAATTTTGAATATTTGCTTGTTGCCACACTCGAGTGGCTCTAGGACCATGCCTATGGCTGGAAATCAGATTCCTCCAGGGCCATAGTGTGGTGTGTCTGTCATTCATAGCCAGAGGTCTCTTAGCCGCGATTCCCTTATCCGAGAGGATGGAAACACTGGCTGCCGTGTCTAATTTTTAAAAATTCATTTGTGGGAATCGCTGGCTGGGCCAGCGTTTATTGCCCATCCCTTAGAAGCTCGTAGTGAGCGCTGCCTTCTTGAACCGCTGCAGCCATGTGGTGTAGGTACACCCACAATGCTGTTAGGATGGGAGTTCCTGAATTTTGACCCAGTGAGAACGAAGGAACAGCAAAATATTTCCAAGTCAGGATGGTGAGGCTGAGTGTGGAAATTGCTGAGGTGACCGTTTACCAAGTTGTCAGCATTCCAAAAGGAGAATCCATGATCCTTGACCTCATCAAGAAGCACGATTAGACTTCTTCCTCAATCTCATGGACTGTTTTGGGATCCTCTGCATGTCTCAAAGTCCCAGACTTGCACAGCTTTTCAGTCAGTTGTAGTTGAAACACTACACAGAGGTTGCTGGACATTGCTTTTGCCTGTGACATCTTTTGGCTCTTGAGTGTTGAAATGGTCTCCCACCATCGGGTAGTCTCTTTGGGTATTGTCTTCCTTGGCTTCTTGCTGCTTTATGAGCTGGACAGTTGCGGTTGCTCTATACCATGGCTTAACCTCACCATGTAAAATGGGCTGGTGCTGTTGGTGAATTTCAGACTGCCTGACTATTTAGATTGCCTTTTCTAAAGTCAGATCCCCTTTTGCCTGTAGTACACCCAAAAGGTCATCATCAGCAACTCCGACTACTATCCTGTCTCATTTGATCTCTGATTTAAGGTCACTGTAGTCACAGCTTCATCCAATTTGTATTTCACAATGCTAGATGTGCTACATGTATTCACATTGTTTTAAATTGTTTTGTGGAGTGAAAGGGCTGTTCTGTAAGGAAAGATTGAGTAGAATGGGCTTATATCCTCTGGAGTTTCGAAGAATGAAAGGTGATTGCATTGAAACATATAAAAGTCTTAGAGGACTTGACCAGGTAGATGCTAAGAAGTTGTTTTCCCTGTCAAGAGAGTCCAGGACTAAGAATCAAAGTCTCAGGATATGAGGTTGGCCACTTAGGACTGAGATGGGGAGGGATTTCTTCACTCAGGGTGTTGTGAACCATTGGATTCTACCCCAGAGAGCTCTGGATGTCCAGTTGAGTATATTCAAGACTCCGATGAACTACCTCAGCAGTGATCAGGCTGTCAAGGCATCACAACTGCCAGCCTTTGGGCCACAGCATCTACATCCCGCCCACCATCCTTAATTAGACAGTGAGCTTAGACACAGCCAATTAGGAGGCCACCTCCTGGAAGAATTCTGAGCCAGTCTTGGTGCCGGCAAGTCCAGATGCTTGAGTCCCAAAGCCTGCAGTAAAACCCTGCCCATTAGCTCAGATTGTCTCTCTGCAGTTGCCGTCTGATTTGCTGAGTGTTTCCACCATTTTCTGTTTTTATTTCAGATTTCCAGCATCTACAGTATTTGGTTCTTACTTGTGCTCCTTTAAAGCCTGTGTACATTTTAGCACACTCACTGAAACCAGTCACGCATTAAGCCACTTTCTTTGTAGTCTTTGAAGTAAATTCTCAGTTAATCTTTTAATAGCACACCAACAGCAATTTCTAGATTATTTTGCCGACATGAACAAAAACACAGATAACAGGTTCACACAAGGCTGACTAATTACCGTCCAAGATCAATTTGCCTGCTTCTGCTTTCTCACCATTCTGTTGTGCTCTTTTTCAATTCATTCACAAGACGCGGGCATTGCTGGCTGGGCCAGCATTTAACGTCCATCCCTAATTGCCCTTGAGAAGGTGATGGTGAGCCCACCGTCCTGATTACAACTGAGTGGCTTATTAGACCATTACAGAGAACTGGGAGCAACCACATTGCGGTGGATTATGGGGTCAAATATAGGCCAAACAAGGTCAGCATGCCAAATTTTATCCCTGAAAGGACATTAGTGAACAGGATATGTTTTAATAAAACCTGGTAGTTTCATGGTCACCATTACTGATGCTAGATTTTTATTCTAGATTTATTTAACCAAGTATAAATTACTCAGCTGCCGTGCTTGAACTCATGTCTCCAGACAATTAGCCCAAGCCTCTGTCTGCTAACATAACCATTGCACCTAGTAAGGTGAGCAAGGTATTTCAGGAGGAAAGTACAATCCCTTTGATCAGGTCTAGCAAGGTTCTGATTGAAAGACTGGCAAATCCAAGAGCATAGTGACCCTCTGCTGTTTTGTATTGTCACATTAATGCTTAGTGCCCTTAAGCAAGGACACATACTTGTTTAGATCCAGTACTGATCTGAATCATGCCAAGTACAGAGACATTAACTGAAGCTTGTGGTCTCCTGGTTAGGAGGAATTGGAAGGAGGATCACCACCTTGTTTGTCCCCTGCCTACTGAATTCCAGGGATAGTGAGATAGCTTGAGAGCAGGCTTTGTTTGAATTCAAATGCAATCATGTACTAAAGGTCCTATCTGGCCCCTGTAGTCATGTGACCTCTGCCACGAGGCACTGGCTGGAAGCAACCATGTTACATTCAGCTCCAGTAAAGCCTGAGTACAATAAGCACTGTACTGTTTGAGCTAGTAACAATGGTGTCAGAACTGGAGCTGAGATTGAGTTTTGAAAAGCTGTAAAGAAGCATTGCTATTAAAAGAGGAACACAAAAATGTTCAGAATCACTGTAAGCTGCTAAAAAAAAGGCGCTGAAAGCCACTGAAAAGGAAAAGCAAACAAAAGAAACAGGCTGCGGTGAATCACTGGGTGAGTCACTATGGCTATGTATTTTCCTCCCGACTCCTGTTGAACTGAAAGGCGATATGTAGCCGAAATGGCAGTTTTTCCACTTACAATGGCAAAACTCTGGGATTACGACATATTTAGGGCAGAATCACCCCAGATTTGCACTAAGTGTGGCAGCAGGCATGAAAAAAGTTGTTTTACCCTTTGGCCATGATGGTGGTTTTCAGGCCATATCACCTCCATTCCCAGTGTGTTCTGCCTCATTAAAAATGCATTCACCAGAAACATGCCAGATTACTGGTGGATCGGTGACTGATCCACCCATCCAACCATCTCCTCAACAAAGTGGATGCCATATTTAAAGGGCACCACTGCACATATCTAGCACTTTCTAAAGGATGGAAAGCTGCTAGAAAGTCATGGCTGTCAAAGGGAGGAAACATGCTGCCCACAAATTTAGCCGCACCTCCCACAGGTGCCTACTGGATACAGTGGAGGCCCACCATGAAATCCTCTATTCCTGCTGTGGACGAAGACCAGCAAGCAAAGTCACCAATCCAGCATGAGAGGTGGTGGCAGCGGAGGTCAGTGCCAATGCCCTGCCAAAGGGGACAGCCACCCAGTGCCGAAAGAGGATAAATGCTCTCCTCTGTTCTGCCAGGGTAAATTACTCTTCACATCACTTTCAACTCACACACTCACAAACCCATCACGCATCCACAGGGATCACACTCACTGCCAGTTCAAGGGACATCACCATTCGCTCTCTCACACACACACCTTCATCTGCCCTGCGGATTGTGTCCTCATCACATCCATGGCACCACTCACCACCCACACATGCCTGGCATCGTTATTATCTGGCCTAGCAGGCGTCCTGCTTACACTCTCTCCATCTGTCTTCATGCAAGTCAAGCTGACATGCAACATAAGGGAGAGATGGCAGAATGGTGGAGGAATACCTGACATCAAGGTCCTCATGGACTTTGAAAACAGTGCCATCCAGCTGGCTGGCAATGATCTGGACCATTTCTGCGCTGACAGTGAGGTCAGCAGTACTCAATCAAGTGAGGATCCACCGGGGCACCATCCATGCTGTGAGTCAGTTCCCCTGTTTTGCAGCCCCCTGTCTTTCACCAATTACCTCCACTTGCTTTCGCAATCACATCTGGGAAGCAGCCTAGTGGGTCTAGGATCCAGGTCCTCGACTCAAGCTCTGAAGGTACCTCGGAAGAAGAATTTGATGATGTGCTAATTGAAGATCCCTCACAGCACTCACCCACACCCTCCACCAGCGCAGAGACACACACCTCAGTGGCACCCAGTTGTAGAGTAGTCTCAGGGTTACAATCTGGTGAGCACTTTGAGCTGTTTGATCCACAGCAGGAGGAGGCAGGGTCTTCCCAAGTGTCCAGCACTCGGAGAACTGCTGGAGGCCAGAAATCTGCTGAGTCCGAGTCAGGTGACAAGCCTCTGGACTTGGTCATACCTCAGTTGCTGCAGCTCCACAGGCAAGCTTGGGAACATCAGGAAGGGATGTCCAATGCACTCCTCAGACTGTAAGGAACAATGGAGGAGTCCGTGCGTCTTCAGTCTGAGCTGATAGTGCCAGCATGCCAATGCACCGAGGTTAACAGTGGTAGGATGGCAGCTACCATGGAGACCTTGGTCCAGGACATCAGTCCTGCATGGGTTGAACTCCATCACTGACACCATAGTTGACCTCCAACAGTATCAACACGAGGGGTGCGGGGTAGCTCGATCTCACTCCAGCTTCCCTTTTTCTTCAAGGAGTCAGCAAGGGGCCTTCGGGCACCCATAGGGAGTAGGATCAGCAGGTGCACACCCTGGGGCTATCCATCCAGGTGACTCCGGGAGTGTCCAGCCCATCTGAATCCCTTCTTCCTGTAACCTCAGCAGCTCCAGCTCCGCAAGGCAAGGAGGGTGCCACTGCCACACAGTAGGACCCCGAAAGCAGGATGGGGCCCTCCAGGTCTCAGTTGTCCAGAGGATACCCACCAAGGTCATCACACACAGGGCTTAGCAGTCAGCAGGCTGCCTCCACCTCCGCTGTAGATGTCAGGGAAGCACCGAGACATAGTGGCAGAGTTAGGTTAGGAAGGTTAGAAAGATATAATTGCACAGGCTGGGCGTGGGTGTTAATCATTCGTACATAATGTTCACTATTGTACATAAACTCCCAAGGATGTCTTCTTGCCTATGGCTCCTTGTTCTGACGAGCAGTGCTCGTGTCATTCAGATGTGAAACCTTGGTTCCTGCACAAGATAAAGGCAGGTGTCTCAGTCCAGGGCCTCTTCCCTGTGCAGTGTGTAACCTTCAGAGCAAAGTGATGGTCCAGCCTCACACTCACTGGACACATTACTGATATATGCACAATGATGGTGCTGGACATTGCTGCCAGAATGTAGTGGGCAGGCATCACAGAGTTCCATCATTCTCTCTGTGTGCTCTCAGCACCTTTGAGGCAGGGCTGGCCCCCATCTCTTCAGCATCCGTGACCAATGACGCTGTGCTCCTGAAGGGTTCAGGTGCTGAAGGTGGACAAAGGATCAGGTGCATTTAAAATTTCACAGCTGCATCTCCATGATATGACCCTGATCACAGAGCGCAAGCCAGCTGCCCTCAGTCAGACAGGAGTCAGATGTTCACAGAAGCAAAGTGGAGATCTATGGAGTGTCCTCACTCTCCTCATCCTCCTTGTCATCATCCTCCATGAATCTTGTGGCTGTCAGGGCCTCCCGAGTGCGCCTACCTCGTCTGGCCAGTGTGATGGCTTCACCACCGGCATTCTCACCTCTGAGGACTTCATCACCTCATCGGAGCAGCTCTTCCATCTCCTCCTCAGCCAGGCCCTCCCCCCTTTGCAGCGCCAGGCAGTGTAGTGCACAGCAAGCTACAATGATGCACAACACCCTCTGGGGACTGTACTGCAGTGCTCCACTGGCCTGTCAAGGCCTTGGAACCTCATTTTCAAGATGCCTATTGTTTGCTCCACCAAAGTCTGAGTCGTGGCTTGAGCCTCATCATAGCGTCGCTCTGCTGCAGTCTGAGGCTACCACACGGATGTCATCAGCCACACCCTCTGTGGGTAGCCCTTGTCCCTGAGGAGCCAACACTGCAGCTTCCCTGGACCCTGGCTGATGTCAGGGATCTGAGACCTGCTGAGGATATAGGAGTCGTGGACACCCCCGGGAATCGTGCGCAGACCTGCAGGATGTGTTTGTGGTGGTCGCAGACCAGCTAAATATTCAGCGAGTGGAAGCCCTTGTGGTTGACATGGCTTTCTGCTTGTTGCCACGGAGATCTAAGTGCCACGTGAGAGCAGTCAATCACATCGTACTCCTGTGGAAAATCTGAGATCTGTGCAAATCCCAGCGATCTTGCTTCCTGGCTTTCCTGGTACCGGGTGAAATGCACAAAGTTCTGTGCCTTCGCGAAGATGGCGTCCATGACCTCCTGGATACACTTATATGTGGAGGCTTACGAGATCCCGCACCGGTCGCTTGTGGAGCCCTGGAAGGAGCCACTGGCTCCACACTCACATTCACTGCCACTGGCAGCAGATGCCCTCCATGTCCGTGCAAAATCCTGCAGCAGGTGCCATATGCGACCAAAGATGTTCCCTAGACATGCGCAGTCTTCGGCAACATTGGTTCTCAATCATCTGCAGGAATGACAGGCAGCATCTAAAGACCCTGGGTCTAACAAAGCACCTACAGTGACGGCTTACTGTGGATCTTAAGCTGTGTGCACAGGCCCTGCCGTCCCTTCATCTTGAGGGAGATGCTCTTCCCTTTGCCGATCCAGGCATCTCCGCCACTCTCCTTCTCTGCTCCAAGTAAGCAATGAGGCATACTGCTAACTAACCAGGCTCCATGATCCTGATTTTCTCCTCCTGCAGGATCAAAGAGAGAGACACCCTGGTAAGCAAATTTGTCCTATGGGCCCCTGTTGGTTAAGTCTAAAGGCCCCTTCACACATGCCAGAGAGTGCTGAGCACCACTTGGATGGTGTGCTCATTTGCTGTCCGAAACCCCACCCGCCTCTGCCCCACCCCAACTGACCGATTGGCAGCAACTTCAGCCACTGGACTGCATGCTGTGCTCTCAGCTCAGGCACAGGCACTCTCCTAACACACACTGCAAGGCTGCACTGTTAGCTTGAACCATGAGGGATACTGGTTCAAACCTTAATAAAGACATTGCAAGGGGCTGTGAGCAACTCCACCAGTGACTGCGCCATGGCTGCCTTTCACAAGGGGGATTGTACAACTTGCCCAGTCGACCAGTTGTTCTGCTGCCCCCTAAAACCCACATTAATTTGCAGTCTGCACCTGAGGGGTGAAAAGTTCTGGTGCATTTGGTGGCACTTTCATGCCCTTGTGTCACTTGAGTGGGCAGTTAAGTTTCAGAGGCCCGACTCCGAGCAGGTCAATGGAGCCGCAGCTGAATGTTCTCAGCTGCAGAAAAATGCTCACTTTTGACAAGCTTTTGCAAGTGCCTGGCTGCTTCCCTCACAGCTCCTTCCCCCCAACCCTCCACCATGTCCTTGTGTACTTCCTTCAGTCTGTGCTGTCTAGACCCCTACCCACCCCCGGCCTGACCCGCAATGTAGGCCTTGCCCCGGCACTTGACCGAAAGCCAGCCAGGTAAAAGTGACCTGCCTGTGGCCCCGGCGAATGCTCACTGCCTCTTCCTTGATGCCCTATGGGCGATGCCCGCAAGTGCTGCGCAAGGTTGTGTGCACTCATCTCTGAGTTCCCCTCGAAGTCCCGCTCGCCAGGTGCCCCACCTTTTAAAGGTAGTCATGTAGCATGCTGTTCTGAAGTCACCCCGGCATGGGAGGTAAATTCGACACTGAGGGGTTGATTCTGCTGAGCAGGGCTTATAATGAATGCTAAAGTGTTAAAATTAAGTTCCCGAAAGGTGGCCATGGTGCATTCACTGGTTGGAGCGCTCACAACCTCTTGCAATGTCTTTATTAAGGTTTGGATCAGTGTCCATCATGATGCGGTGGCAGTAAACCCAGCCCACCATTGATGGGTGGAGTGGACGATCACATACTGGTGGCGTGAAAGTGAATTTTGGCCTTCCTGCCATATTGTCCAACTCCCACCCCCCTACTGCTCGCACGCGCCAAAGGGAGCGGACGATTCCGCCCTATGTTAACAAGCCTGCACCAATACGAATAGCAACACTTTTAACACTTTTGGGGAGAGAATGCCTCAAATTGTATTCTGCCCTAAATCTCCCTGAAGGACAGAAAAAACAGACTGCAGGAAGTTTGAAAGCCTTGAGGACATACTTTGAACCCCTAATGAATGTTAGTTCTGAAAGGTATACGTTCAACCTTAAGGTTCAAGGTGAAGAAGAGTCCATCAATCAGTATGTGACTGCAGTAAAACAGCTCGCAGAATCCTGTAAATTCGGGCAACTAAAAGACAATTCTCATTAAAGATAGGATTGTTTTAGGCATAAGAGATCCTTCAGTGAGATCATGTCTACTGAGAGAGGAAAGATTTACTTTCAAGAGAGCAATCGACATGTGCAGTAGCACCAAGGTTGTAAATCATCAGCTGGAACATATTCATGGCAGACCAGACCAGGTTTGTATTATGCTGACAGACATTCCAGGCCAAAAGAGCAGTACGATCACAGAAAAGAGCCAAGTGCAAATACTGCGGCGGACATCACGCAAAGGTAAAGAATGATTGTCCAGCATGGGGAAAGCAGTGTTCTAACCGCAAGAAGCTGAATCATTTTGCAAAGAAGTGTTTAGCTGGAAAGAAGCAAAACAAGCCTAGACAAAGAGATGTCAGCCGAAGATTCTGACAAATCACTATATACTATAAAACAGGTTGGCTCAGTCAGGTCTAGAGGTGACAAATGGTTTGTGACTGTTAGAATGATGACCGCAGAAGGAGAACATCATGTGAACATGAAGCATTAGATAGACACTGGTACATCATGAACTTCACAGAATTGTGCAGAGTGGCTCAAAGTGGTGATCCAAAAATGAAGCCAGAAGTAGTAAGAGGTGTGAGTGAAAAACCCAAGGTGAAATGGCAGAAAGCCAAATTTCACTTTGACAAAACTGCCAAACCATTGCCAGGGTTGAGCATTGGAAAACCAGTCAGGCTATTAAATTCAGTGCTTTTAATAGGAGTCAGCCCACATGGCAACTTGATACATACGTAGAGCAGTTATCACCTCGATCATACATGGTGGATGTGACCAACTAAATATACTGGCGAAACTGCAGGTATATACACACAACTAGAGACGCTGTTCCTTTACTGCAGGAAGATGGGATCTCACCAACTGCACAGAGTGCAGAATGACCATCACTTCCAGAGGTCCATTGGTCCGCAACTATGAAAATGGAACATCAAGAACAGTTTTCACAGCCAAATAAGTGCCATGGGAATGGCACTCATCAGAGAGGGAACATCACCCAGATGAACAGCCAATGACGACATGCAGAAGTACTATTAAGAGACCTGCTTGATTTAACAACTATGTATGCAGTGCATATGCAGAGAGTGACTAGAATAACAGTTTGTTAATGAATGAGAACAGTTGTATATAAGGGGTAACTTGGGTCACTCACAGTCACACATGATAGTGCATACAAATTTATCTTTGTTCATTATGAAGAGAGAGATGTTTGCAATCATGTTTTAAAGGTCCTACTTGCTGTAGTTATGTAATCTCTGCGACAAGGAAGAAGCCAGGTTACATTCAGTTCTAATAAAGAACGATAACCACTGTTGTTAGGAAATAGAGATAGTTTAAGTAAGTTATATTTGTATTTGTGAGTGTTAGGAATGCGCTTTAGCTTTAAAGTTTAAGTTTGGTTTGTAAACTGCAGCAGTTCAAGAAGGCAGCTCACCACCACCATCTTAAGGGCAACTAGGGATGGACAATAAATGCTGGCAAAGCCCACATCCCATGAATGATTAAAACAAAATTCTGTACCAGTGTGTTAAGAAAGGTTAAATGGCGTTTTAGTTTCACTTCAAAAAGGTGCTTGCATTTCTAATGAGCGTTTTATGACTTAAACTAATGTAATCAAAAAAGGGTAGAAGAATTGGACTGTTGCCTAGCAATAGGGGGCCTGAGAGGCAGGCCCCTCCTACAGAACGCAGAAGAAGAAAGACATCAGTTTGCTCTGGAAGCTGTTTGAGTGCAGTTGGTTTTTGAAAGTAGCTGCTAGGAGAGACTGAAGCTAGAAGGGGACAGATAGCTAGTGCCAAGCTAAAGAAAAGATCCCAAAATCCAGGGGAGTGGAAGAGGAGAAAGTCAAAAGAAGACCTTCTAGTCAAAGGAAGGACAGGAACCTGGAAAAGGTCCTGTTAAGTGAAGTTAAGAGTGAGGGGCAGAGAGAAGGGCTCCAAGCTTCAGATTTAAAGAGACAAAAGCTGCAGAAAGCAGATTTAAAGCGAGAACAGCTTGCAAGAGGCAAGAAGTTCCAAAGTGACAACTGAAGGTCTGTAACTCTTTGCTTTGGCATGTGAAACAGTGGTGTACTGTTGACAGCTGAGTCAGTGAGAGGAAGTGCATGGAAGAAAGCTTGAATGCATGTGGTGAAACAGGGGAGAGGAACATCGGAAGGAAAGTTTGAAACCCTGGAGGTGAACCCTTATGGAAGACATCTGAGAGAAAGCATCAGTTTGGGAGAAGATTCCAAAGTGAGTTCTTGGAGAGTGGAGATTGGAAACCTTTGTGTGAAAGACCTAGTTCAGTGAGACTTGCTAGCTTAAGGTATGGCAAGCGTCTGGGAGGAGCTGAGGAGATATCCATAGCATCTGGTTGAGGTGGCTCCGTCACTTGGTTTCAGAATGTGTTGTCTCTGACCACAGGGTGCCATAGATTTACATGGACTGTACTTACTGTGGACATTAGAATATAAGTTAGGATCTATCAAGCTGGGTTCCACTCTGGGATCAGGCTTATCTGAGGACAACTTCAGCTGTAACCAATACACTGTACTCTTTAAACTCGTAACAGGCTTCACACCTGTCTTCTTGGTTCCAGGTTTGAGGACAGATGGATGAAGCAAAGTCAACAAAAAATAAAATATAAATATAATAAAAATAAAATACAACTTGTCATTTTCTGAAGAGGCACCGCTTTTATTTATTTGTTCTTGGTTTGTGTGTGATGGTGGCAAGGCCACTTTTATAGTCTATTCCTATGCTCTGAGAAGGTGGTGGTGAACATTTTTCCTGGACTTCTAAATGGATTGTAATTGATTTCACAACTGAGTGGCTTGCTAGACCACTGACAAGCACATTAAGAGTCATCCAGCATGTCTGGAACTAGGGTGCTATATCTGATAGGTCACATTGTATTAGCCATGACTCAGTTGGTAGCATTCTTGCCTGATTCAAAAGGTCATGGTTTCAAGTCCCATTCCAGACTGATACTCCAGTGTTAGTACTGAATGATTGCTGCAATGTCAGAGGTTCTGTCATTCAAGTGAGATCTTGAACTCTGCCCCCATTTGCTCTTTCCAATGGACATAATGGCTCTATTTCAAAAAAGAACATGGGAGTTATGCTCAATCTCCTGGCTACTATTTATCTCTCAACAGCATCTTTAAAAATTGCTTATCTGCTCATCATTAAACTGCTGTTTGTGGGAGCTTTTTGCACACAAATTGATTTATGTTCCCCATTTTACAACAGCAACTAAGAGCTTCATTGGCTGTAAAGTGCTTTGGGACATCCTGAGGTTGTGATAAGTGTTATGTAAGTGCAAGTCTTCTGTTTTATGAATAATATTAGTAAATCATTTTGGTTTTCATCGTAATCCATTCTCACTATCTTGGTCCCAATCCATTAATTACTAGATTTATTGCACTTAATTTTATATCTTTCCCTAGGGCACATGAACTCAACCATTATACCACAGGATCCTAAACCCGAGCACCTGATGAACTTCCTAATTTTGAAAACACACAGGGGTTTATATAGGTGAAAGGATATGTAAACAGACACTAAGTGGGTGTCATGGACACAAGATCCACCAGCTTTCAAGTCTAGTTTTAACCTAGACTTTTGAAGCTAATTGAGGATTGCCATGATTCAACCATGGCTTAGTCAGTGAAACGGATACCCGCAGGTTTAGCACTCAAGCACTGTTAGAAGCAATATTTGTGGAGCAGCATATGTTGCCCCCTCAACCCCACTTACACTGAAGATGTGAAATGCACTGGCTGATACACAACAACACGTTTCAGGATAGCTCAGAGGCTGAGGAAAACAGTGCACAGGTTCACATACATGGTACTGAAAGTCTGGTGGAGGAGATCCAGAGGAGGTGGGATTGTCCTGTACCTGCAAAGGAGGGAGAAGGAGCTCACATCATCCTCATGTCCCTCCTGTCTTAATTTCCAGCAGCAGTTGGTGCTCTTCAGCCTGGGCTCATTTCCTCCTCCCATTCCTCCTTCAGACCCCCAGCAAGGTCACCATGACCAATCACTGTCTTCCTACTGGTGACTCCTATGAAGTGTCCAATAACATCGAGTATCACTGACACATCCCCTTTAGGTGAAGTTCTCAGGGAACTTCCAGAACAGATGTCAGTGAATTATTGACAAATTATCCTAGATGTGTCTCAAAATCCTTCTTCAAACACAGACTTGTCCAAAAGCAAGTAAGCAGCGAAAGTTGAGCATGGTTTAAGGAACATTAGGAATTTTCAACAACATCTAATTTACTTCTGCTCAAATGGTGTGCAGCCTCCTTAATGAGAGCTAGTAGACAAGTCAATTGTCAACCAGCTTCTTAAAGGACTTTGGGCTGTCTGTTTCCTGCATAGTCTTCAACTCCTTCACCAAGATGACACCTTGTGCTTAAAGTGGGCTAATTTTGGCATTGCAACTCAAGACTCCATCTTGGCCAAGCCTACAGCATATGGGAAAAATCCACCCCAGACACTTTTATTCTTTCCCCATTGTTAAAAATTAATTTCTAAAAATGTCCACTTATATTAAAGCTCAGCACTGGAGGAATCATCAGCTATTCTTTGAAAGTAGAACTGTACAGGTGGCACATTTGACAATTCCTTCCGAGATTCCAACATCAAAATAGCATCAGTGTTTGAAGTGTTCTTTAATTCAATTTTTAATTATTCAGTTTCTGGCACATGTCGCCAACTAGAATGCCATTTTGAGCCTCACAGTACAGTCTAAATTATAAAGCAGATAGCCTAGAAGCTATTGGGCGCTAACCAGTGTATCTGTGTGGTTGACATGTTCTGGTGTCACTACAAACGAAGGAGCTTTCTCTAAATGATTCAATTTATCTTTGCTTGGCAAGAGAAGATTGAAACTGTAACATCTATGAAATTGCCCACAATGGCTGCAGTTTATACAGCCAAAGAAATTAATACGTAACATTGAAATAAATCCTTCAGCTTGAGTGTAGAAGTCCCACTTTGGCCAACTCTGTTTTCAGACCTAAACAAACAATCGTCCATTTTGCCAGGACTGGCAGGCAGAAATAAGGCCAGTTCAGCTATTTCAATGCCTTCCCGGCCAGTCTCCAATCCTCCAGTCTCCGTAAACTTCAGTTGTAATTCAACGTGATGAAGGGATGATTGGAAGCTGGAGTGGTGGAGATATTTTGGAATAGTCTTCCAGAATGCAGGTCGTAAATGGCTGAAGGCACGGCTCCCAAAAGTGGGGCAAAAGGTGAAGGACAATGCACAAGAGGCAGATTTGGAGGGACACAGAGTAGTTCAAAGAGGGTTGTAGGGCTGGAGGCAGTGACAGACATAATAGTCATGTCCACATGAGGATGAGAATATTAAATTGGAGATTCTGATGAATGTAAGCCAGCATAGATCAGTAAGGACAAGAGCTCTCAATGAGCGGCACTTGGTGCAGAATAGGATGTGGGTAGCAGAGTTTTGGAAACCCTATTAGCATATCCTACAATTACTTGTCCCTCGTGCATTTATCTAGATTCCCCTTATATGTATCTAAGCTACTCAGCTCAAGAACTCCATTTGGTCATGTGTTACACTTTCTAACCACTCCCTGGGTCTCTTTAAGACCTTCCTAAAAAATCAACTCTTTTTTACCAAGTTTTTGGATTTTCAAAAGGCACATGTCGCCAACCAGAATGCCATTTTGAGCCTCACAGCACAGTCTAAATTATAAAGCAGATACATTGGGTAGTGCCCAACAGCTTCCAGGCTAAAGTGCCAAATAATAAGCTAGTCAGCAAGGTCGAAGCCCAGGAAATAAAATGGAATATGGCAGCCTGGATAAAAAGTTGACTGAGTGACAGGAAATAGAGAGTAGTGATTAATGGTCATCTTTCAGATTGGCATAGAGTGGGGTTCCCCAGGATCAGTACCAGATCACTGCTTTTCTTGATTTTTATTAACGACCTAAACTTAGATGTATGGAGCACAATTGCAAAATTTTCAGATGACACAAAGCTTGTTAGCATTGTGAACTTTAAGGAGGATATTGATAGATTATCATGAGGGGTCTGGACAGAGTAGATAGGGTAAAACTGTTCCCAATTGATGGAAGGATCGAGAATCAGAGGACATCGATTTAAGGTGATTGGCAAAAGAAGCAACAACAGGTGGCAGGTGGGTAGGGTGACAGTGGGTAAGGTGGAAAGTGGGTAGGGTTGCAAGTGGGTAAGGTGGCAGGTGGGTGAGGTAGTCGGTCGGTAGGGTGATAGATGAGCATGGTGGGTGAGGTGGGTAGGTGGATGAGGTGGTTGAGGTGGATGCTTGAGTCGGGGAGGTAGTCACATCGGGTAGGGTCTGGTTGGGGGCTCGTTAGGTCATGTCGAGGTTGCAGTCGGTTGGCAGGAGTAGTCAGGTCTGGTTGGAGGTTGATCAGGTGGGTAGGGGTTAGCATGGTCAGGAAGGGTTGTCAGGTCAGGTTGGGGGGTTAGTTGGGGGTCAGGGGTAGTTTGGGGATTCTGAGGGAGTCAGGGGGGTTAGTGTGAGTGATTTCCTGGGTAACTATCCAGGTAAGTACCATAGAACTGTCCAAAGCCTCTGACCCTAACTCAGAGTCTGGGACTTTCATACAGGGTCCCAGGGAGCAGGGGAATTGCCCATCAGAAGTTCAAACTTCCAGGGCTATTCCCATGGAGGTCAGTGCTTTAGGTCTTCCATGACGTCCCAGCACACATCTTGGGTCATACAACTGGTCTCCGACAATTTGAAGACAAGAAGATTTGGGCCATTGGACAAACGCTTTGGGGATGAAATATAATGCAGAGAAGTATCAAGTGATACATTTATCACAGGGAGAATGAGGAAAGGAATTACAAAATATAGGGCACAATTCAAAAAGGGATACAGGAACAGAAAGACCCGGGGCTGTATATTCACAAATCATTGAAGATGGCAGGGCAGGTTGAGAAAGTGTTTTTTTTAAATATGTTCTTGTGATGTGAGCATTGCTGGCAAGGTTAGCATTTGTTAGTCATCCCTCATTGCCTTTGAGAAGGTGGTGGTGAGCAGCCTTCTTGAACCGCTGCAGTCCATGTGGTGTAGGTACACCCATAGTACTGTTGGGGAGGGAGTTCCAGGATTTTGACCCAGCGACAGTGAAGGAATGCCAATATATTTCCAAGTCAGGATGGTGAGTGACTTGGAGGGGAACTTCCATGTGTTGGTGTTCCCACCTATCTGGGTTTGGAAGGTGCTGTCGAAGGAGCCTTGGTGAATTCCTGCAGTGCATCTTGTAAACGATACACACTGCTGCTACTGTGCATCAGTGGTGGAGGGAGTGAATGTTTATGGATGTGGTGCCAATCAAGCGGGCTGCTTTGTCCTGGATGGTGTCAAGCTTCTTGAGTGTTGTGGGAGCTGCACTCATCCAGGCAAACAGAGAGTATTCCATCACAGTCCTGACCTGTGCCTTGTAGATGATGCCATATTGATAGATTAATTGAATAAGCAAATGAATTTCAGTATTAGAAAATGTGAGATGCCCATTGTGGACATTAAGATGATGAAATAGGCATTTTCTAAAGGCTGAAAAGCTAGAAATTGTAGAGGTCCAAAGAGGGACTTTGAGGAAACTAGGTACATAGATCTTTAAATGTAATGAAGGTGTATAGAAAATAATCAAAAAGGCTACTATCATGCTGGCCTTTTTATCTAGAACTCTAGAATATGAGGAGTTAGAAGTCATGCTTCAGCTAGACAACATTCTGGTTAGGCAACACCTAGGGTTGTGAGCAGGTTTGAACATCGCACCTTTGGAAGGATATATTAGTCTTGAAGGGAGTGCAGTGTAGATTTACTGGAATAATACCTGGATTCAAGGAATTTGGAACTCTCCTCCACAAATGGCAGTTGATGCTATCTCTATTGTTAATTTTAAATCAGAGATTGAATGATTTTTGTTAATTAAGGGATATGAGGCAAAGGTTGATATATGTTGGTCACAAATCAGCCATAATCTCATTGACTGGCAGAACAGGCTGGAGTGGTTATGTGGCTTCCTCCTGTTCACATGTTCCTGTGATCCTAACGCACGATAATATTGGCGTAAGAAGAACAGGCCTGCCCAAGTGGTTCTGGAGCTGCTAGAAAATAAATCAATGATTCTTTGTGATCTTGTTAAATTTGTTGCTGCCTGCTAACTTTTTTCTCCATTATGCTCTTGGACGCGTCAAATTCTATTTGATGCATACAAGGACAAAATTCAGAAAATGTGACCTGAAATATATTGAATGCTATGCCATTCCCATCCAATTACTGGGCTTATAGCACTTAAGCTACACTTAAGTAGCCAATTTTCATCAAAAGAATCAAACACATTATGAGGCTAAGTCACTGCAACGAGGAGCGATTATTTTTGCTGTGGCAGTACTGAATCAGTAAATTCATGCGGATTGTATTTTCATGCAATGAAAACACACTGAAGAAAGATGAAACAAATGATAAAATGGTCCCAGGTGTGTGAGGAATTAGAGTAAACAAACTGTTGTTATAAATGACAAAATCTCATTCGACATTATAATTAAAGGATAAATTATGTGGTATGTTTCAAGCTCAGCGCCACAGTACTTGGTGAACATTAGTTTGAGAAATAGGAAAGTAGCAACTGATCATTGAATGAAGACCAAGGTCTGTTTGGCTCACCTTTGAATATTATACAATGATAATAGAGTTGTAGGCTGATCAATTAGTCTAAAACATACTCAGACATGTTGCAAGTTTTTGGAACCATCCGTCCAAAGTCGCCTGTTTCTCCCAAACATGCAACACGTTTTTTGATTCTTTCACAGGATGTGAGCGTCGCTGGCTAGACCAGCATCTGTTGCCATGTGCTGCATCCCAAATTAGTCCTATACTGTCTCATTATGCAAGGCATCAGCTGCATTGATGGCTCTGGACTCCCATGATTCTGAGCTCCCTAGCTGCAGCTTAAACTCTTTAAACTGTTCCTGCACAGCGTTTGAGTGAACTGCAATCAACAAAACAAATAGAACAAGGAAATGTTTAGGCAAACAATGCAATCAAGTCAGATGAAGTCATGATTCAGCTGTAGAGAGCTCTTGTCAGCCTACACTTCAAACAATATGTCCATCTCAGATCACCACATTAGATAGGAGATATTCAAACCCTGTGCAGGGAAGAGCCAGAAGGTTGATCCCTGGCATTAGGGGATTGAGTGATGAGGCAAGCTGGAAGATAGGCTCTGCAGCCAGCAGGGAATGAGCTGACTGAGAGAGGTAACTTTATAGAGGCATATGAGACAATCCTGGAGGGTTGGAACTCTGTGACTCATGCATTCCTGTATTTCCAGCTAGCAAGCATTTAAATGCATGAAATTAATGCTGTTCTTTCACTAACACATCAGGAATATTAATAAAAACAGCAAATGGTAGATACCTGAAATAAAAATAAGAAATGCTGGAAATACAACATATGAAAAGAGAAAGAGTGGGTTAGCATTTACAGTAGATCCTTCGCCTGAACATATGGGAAAAGACACTTCACTAGTTGGTTTATCCATGTATTTTCATCTCTATCACTGACCTCCCCGACATTAACAAACTGGCCCTAGCATTCAGATAACCAGTTGACATTCACTGTCTAGGTTCACACACAAGAAATGGCCACTTAGACTTGTACTGGAGGGTGACCAGTGTTATGGCACAGCCGATGGTAAATGCTGAGCTGTTCAAATCCCAAAGGGAAACTTGAAACAGCTGCCACAATTTGTTTTGTAACTTGTATAAATTTTAAGATGTGTGCCTTGAGTTCAGAAGTAATAAGGCCACTGAGTCTCATAGGTTTTTACAAAACTAGAATAAACATTTATTAATAAGAGAAATTAATTTAAGCACATGTATATGGCTACAAATTGCAACTATAATAACATCTAAATTCCCTACTTAATCTGACTCCCAGTTACACTTTCGTTACGGCACATAGATTTTAAAAGACCCAGGCAAAGAAATATGATACCCTGACAATCCAATTCAAAGTGAATTTCCTTAACCTCAGTTTTTTTGTAGACAGCAGCTTGAGGCATAGATGCTGAAGGCCTTTCACACTTGTTAAGTCTTAAAATGCCTACTCTTACACACAGCCTTCACTCCTTTACACACATTTTCCCCTTTGAATGCAAATTCCCATTGTTTCACTATGTCTTTGGACTTTACCTTCGTGCTCAAAGGCCAGGTTTTACATTGGTTGAGCGGGTTCGGGGGGAGCGGGCGGGGGTGCTTGCAAACCCGACTGCCGCCAGCAATCAGCTCTGCACCATCATTTTACTCGGGCGGACCAATTAAGGCCCTCCCAGTGTAATATGCGACTCCTGCATCAGCGAGAAGGGGCGGGCTGGGGGGGTGGGGGGGGTGGGGGGCGGGAGCTCAGTGTCTGCCAGGTCCAATGGAGACCCAGCAGCTGATTCAAAAGCAGCTGTGGCAGCCATGCAAAGGCTGCCATCGACTCGGAGGATTCTCATTGTGGAGAACCTCAGTGCTGAGCAAGGTGGGAGGGCAAGCCGGCCGTGCGTTTTTCCAAGTGTCTTGCTGCCCTCCTGGAGGAGGTGGCAGCACACCGGCATGTACTTGTCCCCAGGGGTAGGAGGAGGAGGCCTCCCCCCGACCTCACCAAATATGCCCAGGAGGAGGTGGCATCCAGGGCTAGCTCCCATGATGTGGTGAGGTGCACATGGGGGCAGTGCCGTAAGCACTTCAATGATCTCCTGTGATCAGGAAGAGTGAGTACCGTGTTGGCATGGGTCACTTAGCACAGCAGTTAGGGGCGCCGCCCTGCCCGCACTCCGAGTTCTTAGAGTGTAAGTGGCAAATGCCTTTGAGGCAGCATCTGGGCAAGGCGTTGAGCCCCGGCTGCTTGGAATAAGTGCCTTGCAGCTCCAGGGTCATGAATCGGCTGAGCCCTGTGAGGTGTTCCTCAGCTGGGGTTGGTCAGGCTGCAATGGTGCTGCAGGTACAGGGTGGACTGAAAAATGTTCCTCTCTCCTTTCAGAAGAAGACATCCCACAACAATGCAGACTGGCAGAGGACCGCCCCGCCTTCTAATCTTGTCCAGATATGAGCAGGAGACCCTGGAGCTGGAGAGGCGAATGTGCCTAGGTCAATTAGCCATGGTGAGGTTTGGGTGCCACAGGGAGGTAAGAGTGCAATGCATTGAGGTCAGAATGTCTGTAATAGCTACCATTCCACTGTAGTCTCTATATTGATGTGAGCCTCGAACATGGAATTCCCATTGATAATGGAAAGAAGAGGGCACTCTGATCCGGGTGCCAGGCATGCACAGTAACAGTGTAATTGTCTCAACTAATGACATGTCCTTGTTCTTTCTTTCAGGCTCACCAGCAGCCCATCGGGGTGAGGAGCCTAAAGACACCCCAGAGGACACAGACAATAGAAATGCACCAGTGTCACACCCTCTCAGCCAGGCAGGCACCAGCGCAGATACCAGCACCTCGGTGGATATTAGATTGTCGGCTAGAATGTTGGTGCACAGCTGTGAGGCCACTTCACACTCGCTTGAGGTGCAGGCAGAGGCAGAGAGTGCCTAGGGCGCCGGCAGTTGGAGGACGGCTGGGGACCAGGAACAAGCTCATGTGGCTGATGATGAGCCTCTGGAGTCGTCCCTGAGGCAGCAGATGTTGGAAGTCCAGCAGGGTGTGCGGGAGGATCTGGCAAAGGTATATGAGGCAATGCATGCCATGGTCGCCGTGATGGAGGAATCCATGCGGAGCATGAGCAATGCAAAGACCCTCATGGCCGAGCGCACTGCGTTCCTCCATGGAGAGAGTGGTGACGCTCATGGAGAGGCTCCTCCAGGATCTGAATCAGGGGTTCCAGGAGATGGGCTCGGATCTGCAAGCGTTCACACCAGCGATGACCTCAGGTGGTGAGTGCCAGTGTGGGAGATGGATTGGGCACCCAGTATCCCAGCTAGGTGCCTGTCCATCAATGGTGAGTAGGGAGGTCCAAAGTGACCTCACATTGGTGCACAAGCTGCTTGTTGTCTCTGTGGGCTCTTCTCAGAGCACTCTAGATATGGCAGCAACTGTTCCGCCCCTCTGCCAGTGACCATGGCATCTGATGAGGCTGCGGTGACTGGGAGATGCCAGCCATGGCACTGGCTGCTCCTTCCCAGGTGGGGCCAGGACAGGCTCTATGGGCCAGAGGATGCCCACCAAGGTCATCAAGGCCAACAGGACAGCAGAGTGAGCAGGCTGGCTTCAATGCTGGTGGCAGCGAGGGGGGAGCACCTAAATGTAGCACCTGCAAACAAATACTTAAAACACCTTAAGCACAACACGGACTTATCACTGGTGATATTTTCTTCCCCCACCTTTACGTTAATTATGAGTAGGTGTGATGAAGAACACCTTTCCATTTAATTTGATTTATGTATACCAGGCACCACACCATTAAATGTGTTTGTGTGTAACAAGACTCTGGGTGCTTTATTAGCTCTGCAGGTGCAGGGTAACCCATGATGTTATGAGTGACATGTTTGTCATTGAACTTTATTGAAATAGCACATAGCACATGTTCACCAAGCAAATGTTGCTCTCAGGTATCGAGTATGGAGTCTGCAGCCCTGGCATGTGCTGGTGGTTCATCTTTGGTAGGCTAGCTGAAGGAGCGTTGGATCAAAGCCTCCCGGGTGTCCCTGCCTCCCTGGAGGTTGCCTGGGTCAGTGTCTATGCCCTCAGCGTTCTCCTGACCATGCTTATCCTCGGACTCACTAATGGACTTATCGTCTGTTGCCAGAGCAGCTGCGTCAACATCTTCTTCCTCCACTGCGTCCCCCCTTTCCAGTGCCAGATTGTGGACAGTGCAGCATGCAACCACTATCAGCGACACACCATCTGGGGGGGGTATTGGAGTGTGCCCCCTGAACAGTCCAGGCATTAGAAGCGTACCTTGAGAAGCCCAATTGTTCTCTCCACCACAGCCCTTGTGGAGCCGTGGCTCCTATTGTACTGCTGCTCAGCTTCTGTTCTTGGATGGCGGAGAGGCATCATGAGCCATCTTCTGAGGGGATAGCCCTTGTCACCCAGCAGCCATTCATCCTGCCAAGCCGGAGCACTGAAGAGCCTCGGCACCTGGGAGTGTCTCAAGACGTAAGCATCATGGGAGCTGCCTGGGTACCTTGCACAGACTTGTAGAATCTGCATCCTGTAGTCACACACTATCTGCATGTTCATAGAGTGGAAGCCCTTCCTGTTGACAAAGGCACCCAGCTCACCTGCTGGCACCTTAATGGCCACATGTGTGCAGTCTATTGCACCCTGGATGTGGGGGATGCCAGCAATCCTGGCAAAGCCTCTGGCTTGCTCTGCCTGGCTGGCTCTGTTCATGCAGTATGAATGAAAGTCAATGCACACCTGAAAAGAGCATCTGTCACCAGCTTGACACAACTGTGGACAGCTGATTGGGAGACTCCACAAAGATCACCCACTGACCCCTGGAAAAAGCCAGAGGCATAGAAATTGAGGACCATTGTGACCTTCAGCGCCACTGGCATGGGGTGTCCACCCACACAGTTGGAGCTGATCTCAGGCCCAATCATCTGACAGATGGAGGTCACGCTGTCCCTTGAGAGGCAGAGTCTACTTCGGCATTGCACCTCAGACATATTGAGGTAGCTGCATCGCCGCCTGTAAACCCTGGCAGCAGGATAGTGACGTCTTCTGCAGCCCCTTCCGCCTTGGCCTTCCTGTTGGCCCTGCACCTCTTGTGCCTGCGCCTCTCCTCCCATAGGCCGCTCCCCTGGAGGCTGAATAGGGACACCTGGCCTCCTCCCCCTTCTGCCCCTCTCTTCCTCCTCAGAGGAGGTGTCTCCAGCGGAGACCACAATCCCCATTCCCAGGGTAAGGGAGTCCTGAAGTGAAGCCTGTTATTTCTGTCAAAGCAGCTCTGAAATGAAATGAAGTTGTCCTGTTCACACAAGCAAGTAGCAGTAAGTTATAAGCTAAAGTACTAACAACTCGCATTAGTGAGCCCACTCACCCCTCTTATCCCGCCCGTGGATGAGGTTTTTGAAAATGTGGCCTAACCACCTGCCCGTTGCGCCCGTTTAGCGCCCTGACAATCGCACGGGCTACATAAAATCAAAGGCAATTGGAGCCTCAAGGGCCTTAGCAGGCCCGTTAATTAATGGCGGGCGTGCATGAGGGCCTGCATCATCATCGCCCTACCAAGATATCGCGAGGGTGTGTGGTGACATCAGGACGCACGCCCAATGTCATCGTGCGTCATTTTACATTCCTGCGCCCGCGTGCCGAGCGTAAAATTCTGCCCCTAAAAATTTATCATTGCGCCCGCTTTACCAGTCATCTTTGGGAAAAATAAACACACTGGCCAGGATTTTGTGGTCACTGGGCAGACTCAGCGGGGGTGAGCGGGAGCAGCTGCACAGGGCTGCTTCAGGGAGCTGAAGATTTTTAAAATAAAAATGTTAAAAAATAAAAATGTTGAAAATATGTCCCTGCTCATGTGACTCTGTCAGGGACATGTTAGAAATTAGTTTGAAGAACATTTCTTTTTAAGTCTGCCTGTGGATGATGTTTCACAAAAAAATCCAAAGGCCGCCTGACTGGTTCGCCTGGCTGCCAAACGTAAGGTTGGCCGGACAAGCAAAAGTTTTCTTTTAATTATGACGCGAATGGCCTTAATAGGCCGCTTAATTGTCGGTGGGCACGCTGCCGACTCCTGCTCATGACTGCCGACCGTCAGATCCCCTGTGATCTCCTCCACACAGCTCTCCCCAGGGGCTCCCCTGTAATCTTTCCCCAATCCCTCTGGTCCGTTCATTAATTTTTCCCCAAGCCCCGACCAGTCCAGTAACCTCATTGGTGCCCCTCCCATCTCCGATCCCTCTGGCCTCCAACTCAATGTCTCCCCTCACCCTAATCTCTCTGTCGACCACGTTTCTCCTGACCCCTGATCTCTCCCTCCCTCCTCAACACTCCCAGTCTGCAGCCAGGGACCATCACCTTACCGCCCACTGCCTCCCCAACCTCTACCACACCGCTCTGCCACCCCCACCACCAACAGCCAGCCATCTTCTCAATCTGGTAGGCAGGTCATCAGTTGCAGCCATGAAATGTGCATGATCCTAGGGAAACCCACTCTTCATTCTTCAGAGTTGTTAAACGGCCCCCCACTGCCCCACTGCCTCCCTCTATACATCAGGGGTAATATTCCTTGACTCGACTTTATGCTATCTTTGGAATCAGTCTTTATTATTTAGATGCTCTGATATAATTGAGCTACAGGCTCTGGGTGACTGGTGAGAACAGGGTCGTGCAGCTTACTCCCCGCCTGATGCTTCTGATGTGCCAACTGAAGCTTAATTTTTCTTGTTTATTTTCTAATCTCTTCAGATTGTTTGAGGCAGTTCAATCATTTTTGTTCCTGTCTGTTGAGATGTACCTGTGACAGGCTGCAATAAACAAGAACTGCAAGTTATTGAAACTTGTTATAGTCTTCCTGATGGCCACAAAGAACTCTACTGTATCACTTGTCACTGACTATACAGCTATAGTTGTTAGAGAGTAATTAACCTTCCGGCTACGGCGATTCCTATGGTGATATTTCAGAAGCACTTTGTTAACTTCCTGATTCTCCTGTATCTAAGACAGCAATGGCAATGTTATCTCCCAGACGATCTCTGTCAGCAACAAGCGGAATTGCACAATGCAGTCTTTCACTATAATATAGTCTTCTGCCATAATGTCGGATGTCATTCAAATGTGTAGCATCTATATTTCTTGTGCAGTGGGTGCCATATTGGTACCAAAATGGAGCCTTTGCCACGCGCAACAATCTCTGGTGTGGGCCTCACCGGACACCACTTTGGATAGGTTGTAATCACAGCTGTTGGGAGTGTGTGGTGGAAGAATGCAGAATAAGCAGATGATCATGTCGGTCAGAATATAACACTATTTGATGCCAGCGGTGCCAATTTCGACCTTAACTAACACTCGAGCTAATGCCCTCTCTTGATCTCACATTCCTGAACATGTCATACAGCAGGAAGGACCCCTCCCCGCCAGTGCTATTTAAAGGGATCATCAATAAATTTCAGGTTAGTTGCTGACTGATTTCCACTGGCTCTTGCTCTGTTAATAAATGTCTGGTGGGTTGCACAATTATATAACGTTTCTGAAGTCTACAGGGGGTGGTGTGGCCAGTACGGAAGGACTTTTTGCTGACTTCAAGACTTCTGCCCAAACCAGTTGCTCCTGACATGGGTGGGGTGGTTTGCATGCCCCTCGGCCCACAGCCTGACAGAAAGAGTGAGCAGAGGCAACTTGGAGAAGGACAAGCTGCTTGAAGAGGAAAGATGGAGAGAAGTGCTCACATCAGGAGGCCATGGATAACCAGGGTTTCAGGGAGTATTTCTCCTCCCTCAACCTCAGCAAGGGCTTTATAAGACATATTATGCGTTATGGCTGAGCTGCTCAAATCCCAGAGGGAAACTTGAAACAACTGCCCCAAATGTTTTGCAATTTGTATATTATTTCGAGGTGTGTGCCTTGAATTCAGTAATAATAAGTCCACCGAATCTTAAAGGATTTTTTACAAAACTAAATTAAACATTTATTAATAAAAGAAATCATTTTAAGCACATCAATAGGTCTATAAATTACTACTATGATAACTCCTAGCTTCCCTAATTAATCTGACTTCCAGTTATATCCCCATTAAGGCAACAGAAAAAAGCAAATAGATTTAAACAGACTCAAGCAAAGCAACACAATACCCTGATAGGAAAATTCAAAGTGAGTTTTCTCAGCTTCACTTTCTTTAGACAGCAACTGAAGAAATAGAGGCTAGAGGCTTTTCACACTTGTGCTTGTTCTTAGAATGCCTTCTTCTTACACATACCCTTCTCTCCTTTATACGTTTTCCCCTTTGAACGCAAATTTCATTGTTTCAATATGTCTTTGGACTTTACCTTTCTAATAATAAAATCTTTCATAGTACCAATTTTATCAGCAAGCTTTGGAAAAATAAACACTGTTTGGCTTATTCTGGCTAAATGTAACATGTCACCCTCTCCTTTGAAATTCAAATTACTTTGGCTTATCTAAAATGTAAATTTCCCTCTACACCTCACATTCTAAAACTTCAGCCATGTTTACTTATTTAGCATTCCAAACCTAGCTTCTCTTCTGATACATGAAAGCTTTCAGATCAGCTGTCTATAATTCAGTTAAGTTCCACACACACACACGCACACTATTCCTACTTGTAATAAATCCCAATAACATTATGAATATTATTATATTTTCAGGGCAGAGGAGCAGTGTGTGCAATGTCGCCACTTCACTATGGAGGTGCTCACTATTCACTATCCATTGATAGGTGAGGGAGGTCACAGATCAAAGAGAGCTGAATACATTTCATTCTCTATTGCCAGAGAGAGGCAGTCAAAGTGAGCAAGTGACTCTTCCAGGACAGCAGGCTTCTTCATGGTGCAGTGTGTTATTGATTGTACACACATCACCTTCTGGGAGTCACAGGTTTGTTCAGAGATATACCGCAAATGGTTGGGGTGCCTTTCCCTTAATGTCCAGTTTGGGTGCGACTGTGTTCAGTGTAACAAGCGGGTGAATGTGGGTAACTTGGCACCAGTCATGATGCCCTTTATTTTGTGGCAGTCCACTGCAGCACTTGCATTTGGGCCACTGTGAAAGACCAGAGGGTGGCTGCTGGGTGACAAATGGTATCCGTGGACCACTTAGCTCATGACCCTAGTGTGCAACCCAATTAAGCCCATAAAAAAATCCATGCTATCACACAAACTGTGATTGGAGAGCTTAAGCAATGCTTCTACTGCCTGGACTGCACTGGAGGCTCCATGTGGTGCTCACAAGGGTGCATGCTATGATTGGTCATGGTCTGCCCAACTCACCAACATGAGGGTGCAGCCCTATCCACCAGGCATATGACATGAGGCTGAGGAGAAGATAGACGAATAGCAGGAGGAGGAGAGGAAGAGTCACATTCCTGTTTGAACAACTGTCCATGATCAGCTCACCTGACTTTGGTTCCAGTGAACACAGCCCTAATTCCCAGTTCACCAACAGTCCCACATCTTATCTTCCCTCTGTTACTGAAGATTCTTCTCAACCACAATGTAGAAACAAAGGCCACCACAAAACAAACATTCCAAGCCAAAGTTATCAACCAAACCATCCAAAATTCCACATAAATGTCAACTAATCATCCTGTTGAACTGTCCTAGTGTTGCCAGTATTTTAAGGAATTTGAACTTCACACCAATTGGTTACAGCAAACTTTTTACTGGCACACAGGAGAGATTAATACATTGCAGCCTAGGCAGCAATTTACAGTTCCAAACAGATCAATCACCTGCTAAATAACAGGACAGAGGAATGTGCATTGTCTACATTTTATCCAGCTTCTTGAACAAGAAGGTGTTAGACTCAGGCAGCATTAATGTCCATCTACACAAGCTAAGGTGCCTTATCCTTGTGCTTGACTGTCCAAATCTCTCTTGTATCCCTAAAGTACTGATCATCTGACTTAATAAGACCAATCATTTTTGTCCACACCAGCTCAAACTCTGGTTTGTCTGTGTATCCAGCAAGTTTCATCATGTTGAGCTCAATTTTATATACGTATTTCCTTCTCCGTTCGACATTTTATAAAGCCACCCTGCTCTTTCCGGCCCATCTCTGAACTGTACCAACAATCACAATTGTTACAGTTGTTATCAATCTTTCACAAACCATAGCAATTGCTGATGAATTATCAGTCATAGGCACATCTTTTAAGACTCTGTCCTGTTTTGACTGGAGGGCCTATTCAAGTGATTTTTTTATTCATTCTTGGGGTGTGAACATCACTGGCCAGGTCAGCATATATCGTCCATCCTTAGTTGCCACTGACAAGGTGTTAATTGGCCACCTTCTTGAGCTTCTGCAGTCCATGTGGTGATGTACTCACACTGTGCTTTTTCCCTGCAGTGGTTCGATATACTGAGTGGTTTACTAGACCATTTCAGGGGGCAGTTAATTTAAGGAGTAAACCACATTACTGTGGGCCTGGAGTCACATGTAGGCCAGACTAGGTAAGGGCGGCAGATTTCCTTCCCAAAAGGGCATTAGTGAACCAGATGGGTTTTCTTGACAATCCGGTAATTCCATGACCATTATTAATGAGACTAGCAGTTTATTGCCGATTTATTAATCAATTAAATTTAAATTCCCCAGCTACCGTGGTGGGATTTCCAGAGCATTAGTCCAGCCCTCTGGATTACCAGCCAAGCAACATTGCGACTATGTTACCATCCCCCCAAATGTGCAGCCTACATTTTAGAATTATTCAAACCACTGCATTTCTTCAGCAGTCTGATGTCAGGTGTATAATTTGACACATCCTGCACAGCGGAGCTAGTTTTGAGTGATTAGCGCCTTTGATGCTGGGCATGTTGGATGCCGCTGTTATAACATAATCAGCAAATGAATCAGTGAAATAATTTTTAGCAAATTAACCCATGAAAATCTCATTCAATATTTTAAGGAAAACACCACTCTTATCACATTCCATGACATTCATTTCACTAATCCCAAGCAGGAATCATTTGTTGTTCAGCTCTGCACCCCTTGCGTACATTTACAGTTCAGTTTCCATCTGATACCTCATCTTGTGCCTCATGTGACAATTCACAAGCCCCAGTTCATTCCTACACATATAATTGGGATATACCATTACTGAAAATAATAGAGGCAGGCATTTGCCTGTCCCTAGGGCTCCAACACAGTGCTACCCGAGTGGTTGCTGCATGGCTGGCAGGAGGATGCTGAATTTCAGTGGAGAAGACTATAACTGGCCTTGCAGGATGACCTTGAGCAGATCTGGTCCTAAGTCCTGGCCTCTGACAGTATCACCTTCGCACAAGTGCCATCAGTTTGGGCTGGCTGGCTGATAGGCAACAGTAAGGCTTCCGGCAGAGAGGGCAGTGACTGGAGGGCAAATGCTGTGACCCCGAGAGACAATAAGTGATTTGGGCTCCACCGCCACTCCCCCGGCGGGGGATCCAATGCTGCCTTCCCTCCCTTCTCGAGTTGCCGGACAAATTACTGGAGAGCTGTGACACCCCTGCAAACCCCTTTGAGCGCTGGCATCCGCAGCTACCATGGCAGCGGCCTGAACTCGCGTGGCGGCAAACTGAACAGCCCGAGCTTCCACTGCAGCATTCCGACGTTGGCTGGCTTGTGCTGCGAATGGAAGTTGAGACCTCGGCTGCGAGCCTGCATCCTCATTGGGTGTGCGGCTGCAGGCATGGGGTTGGCCAAGGATGAGCTCCAATCCTGAAGCATGTTGGTGCCAGACTCCTCCCACGCTCATTGGCAGTGGCCACAGGCTGCCTGGAGGTATTTCATCGTGCACCTCCATCAGTCCTCTTCTGGATGCTGCCCCATCAAAATCGTCACCTGAGTCCTCTGCAGCAGAACTCGTGAGAGATCTCGGCCTCTTTACCTCCTTCTCCTAGCTGCAGGCCATTCGTGCCTAGTCTCTGATCACGTGCATCCCTGCCTCTAAGCTACCCTCTAAAGCAGGCTGGTCCAACCTTTTCTCATAGCGGGGGAGGGGGGAGGGCACATTTCAACTTGTATCACACTCAGAGGGGGGTTGATCAGCAAATTTCAGAAAGATAAGGTTTGGCACAACATTAAACGAATTTTTTTTAAAAACCTGACGTATGATAAGAAACAACTCACTGAGCAAAAAAACCCAGTAAATTGATTATTTATTACACTTTTTTTGAAAGTAGGATGACCATTCGAGTGTGAAAGGGTGAGAATGCATGTGTCCAGCTCAGTCCCAGCCCCAGGGTGCCCAATTACTCACACTCACCCCTGTGAGAGTGGGTGAGAGTGCCTTTTAGTGTGTGTGTGTGGGGGTGAGAGTGAATGAGAACACGGAGGCTAGAAGACACAATCTCCCCTTCCTCTCATCCCCCTCCTCTCTCTCTCGCGTCTCTCAGACAAACACGCTCACCCTCTCTCTTACACACATTCAACCTCTCTCCCTCTCTCACACACACTCTCACCCTCTCTCTCTCAAACACATAGACCCAAACACACTCACCCACTCTCTCTAACATACACACACACACACTCACTCTCTCTCTGTCAGACACACTCAAGCTCACCCTCTCTCTCTCTGTCAGACACACTCACACACCCTCTCTCTCTGTCAGACACAGACACACGCTCACCCTCTCTCACCCTGTCAGACACACATACATGCTCACCCTCTCCCTGTCAGACACACACACACTCACCCTCGCTCTCTCTGTCAGACACATGTGCTCACTCTTTCTGTCTGACAGACACACACACACTCACCCTAACTCCCTCCCACATCCACCCCATTTTTCTTGATGCACCCACTCTCACTCACGCCCTCACCCACCTTCACTCCTTCACTCAATCACCCACCCTCACCCACCCACGCTCACTGACCCACCCACCCATACTCACTCAGCCTGACTCACCCACCCACTCACTCACCTTCACTCCCTCACTCATTCATTCACCCATACTCAGTGACCCATCCACCCTCACTCTGCCACACTCACTTTCTTACCCTCAGTCACCAAATCAGCTGCAAGGGTGGGGGAGGTGCGATGAGAGCAGGAGAGAGGCCAGGGGTGAGGCCTGAGGCCTAGCGGCGCCCGAACCCAGGGAAGCTCTGGGAGCTGGTTGAAAATGGGGAAGAACTGGGGGAACTAGGAGAACGTGGGAGGAACCGGAGGAACATGGCCTCAGCTGGACCAAAACCGACAGGAGGGGCGGTGGGGGGGAGGTTGTGGTGAAGGAAGCGTGGTGAGCTGAGACCACGTACGTTCCAGAGTTGCCAGTGTTCTGCAGTTCCTCCAATCACAGGCTGGTTCTCTTCCACATTTGCTGCTGATAGGTTCAACAGTAAGCCTACCAGCAACAAATGTGGGAGAGAAACAGACTGTGCTCGGAGGAGCTGTTCTCGCAGAAATCTTCAAACTCACTGACCCGTCCTACTGGCATTTCCAACAAGTGCCCTGGGGGGCCACATGGAGGGGCTTCTTGTGACCTGTGGGCCGCAGGTTGGACAAGCCTGCTCTAAAGTATGCAGAGTGTCAATATTTGAGCTGGTGGCTATGAGTGTGAATGTCAGTGGCAGTGTTACTTCATCATCAGTTTCTTCCTCCCCTTGCCCCTCTTGCCTGCACCACTGCCTGTCCATAAGACCATAAGACGTAGGAGCAGAAGTAGGCCATTTGGCCCATCAAGTCTGCTCCGCCATTCACTGAGATCATGGCTGATCTGATAATCCTCAACTCCATTTTCCTGCCTTTTCCCCATAACCCTTGATTCCCTTATATTGATTAAAAATCTGTCTATTTTAGCAGTCCTTGGGTATCTGAAAGAATAATGCCACAAAGTTAAGATTGTGATGTGGGGAGAGGGGTAAAACTTCAGGGATGTATGTTTACGCCATCTATAGCTTGTAAATCAGAAGAGATTGTGGGCTGGGGATAGAGGAGGATGTGAGAAGGAGGATTAGGTGTGAAAATGCCATCATCTTCGACAGGCTCAGCACCGCCACTGGCCACAGGCGAAGTCATGACCGTTTTAAAGGTGGTGTCTACCATCTCCTCCATCAGGATAAGGACATGCAGCCATGCCTTGCCCCTGCTACCATGGTACCGATCACTCATGGTAATGAGCAGGCAACTCACAGTTTGCCTGCTGCTCTCTGAAATGGAAGGAATGGGCCTGAGTTAACCACCCATCGCCACCCCATGGCTGTTTTTGGGGACTATTCAATTTTGTCTGCAGAGCTTCTCTCCATAATATAGTGTTTCACCATTATACAATCTATAAAACATCTTTCTCTATCGTGGCCCAGCTTCAAGCTCCCTTGCTTTGACATAGTCGACATAAATAGGGTGAACCTTTCTCCGAACTTGCAACTTTCAAATATTTTAGTGGAAATGTTTCCCACTGTTTTTTAATTTGAATACAATTATTACCCAACGCACCTTGAATATTCAAAACGCCATCACGTTCCTGTTGCTTTGATGTCTGTCCCACCGGCATTAATCCGATATCTGCAAGATTTTGAAGCTTAATCCCGTGATCATCTTTCGCAGAAGTTGTCAGGAACAACATCAAAAACAACATGGTCACAAACAACAATTTTCTACTAGGTAACTGTCATCCGGCAATTATTCCTTAACAAACAATAGAAATATCAACAGTATTAATGGGGCATCTGCCCTCGCTATGATTAGCAATTATGACCAATCAAGTGTCCAAGGCAGATCGTTGCAATCAAGTAGCTATTTGTTAAGTGTAAAAATTCTAAATTCCTAATCAACTTTCCAGATAATTGTTGCTTTATGAATGTCAGTAAGTTCAAAGAGGAGCTTAATGATATTGCTCCAAAATTCAATATTGATGGGACAAGGATTCATGAAGAGATGTATTGTAACCATGGCAATGGAATCTCATAATCAAACATTAAAGCTGTGGGTCAATTTGCAGCCCTTCCACCCACAGAAAATGGGATGGTAGCGTCCCAAAAATTGGTGGAGGAACGATTCAATGTCGTGGTGGCTACCAGCGATACTTGCCACGGCCAGCTGCTGAGTGGCACGTGCAGATCCCAGAGTCAGGCGCTAGGCCCAACTCAGATGACAAGTGAGGTCCATGCCTGCGCAGGGTCTGACATTTTTTGGACTGAGCTGGATGGAGAGTGGGCCACGCACGCACTGGCCAGTGTTAATCGGGACTCCCAACCGCAGAGCAGCAGTGCTTTTCAAGACAGCAGTGTTCCTACAGGCTCCGCAAATCCACCCTGTGCTGCTGCTGCTGCTCCGGCTGTCCTCCCCCTGCAAATGCCGACCCCATCCCACCTTCCAATGCCCCGACAGACTCATCTTCTTCAACTCAGGGCCAGGCCAGTTTGCTCAATGTGATAGCTGCTGGGGGCCAGCAGGCTATCCTGGACTGCTCAAACTTCAGCCATAGGCTGGCATTCAGATACAAACAGAGCCTGGTCCTCAAAATAACCTGGAGATCCTACAATGGCTAAAGGCCAGTCAACCGACAACAAAATAATCCCGCTCGACAGTACTCTTGTGTGGAGTAGAAGGGTAAAACCAACCCCAAAATATGGATGCCAATGCTGATATATAGAATGACAAAGATGGGCATCAAATCTGGAAATATTTATAGAGCCATGCAGTCTTTTAAACAGTAGCCTATGTACTTGTACACTATGAGCTGAGTTGATGATCCTTTGATAGCTAGAAAGGTAAGTGTGAAGTCAAATCCATCAACATTTTAACAAGGTCATGTTCAATTATACTTATACTCATGAAGATCTGACAGATTTCAGCAATTCACAGACTGCTGTAGATCTACAACTACCATTGGGATACTGATGGAAAAACACTGTGAACTTGGGGAATAAAAGATTGGAGTTCTGTCTCCCTCTACAGTTCAGCAGGTTTACACAGTGAGCAGCTGAGCCGCACAGACCTGAGAGGTTCCTCATTTGGTCTTCAGTCTATTCACAGATGCCAGAACTGCTCCTTTATATCTGGCAGGTGTTCCTACTCCTGCTCAATATCCAGCAACCTTTGCTGCAAGTGGGGATGTCTGGATGTTAAGCCTATTTTCCATGAATTGGTTCCTTCATCACTTGCTGCAGACCCAGTCTGACATTTATGTCCTTCAGGACTCAATCAGCTCGGTCTGCAGTGATACTACTAAGGCCAATCTTGGTGATGGACATTGAAAACCCTCACCAAGGGTACATTCTGTGCCCTTGCCACCCTCACTGCTTCTTCTAAGTGATTTTTACCATGGAGGAGTACTGATTCATCAGCTGAGGGAGGTAATCAACAGGAAGTTTCCTTGCCAAGGTTAACTTGATGCCATGAGACTTCATGGGGTACTGAGATCTGGAGGACTCACAGGGCAACTCCCTTCCAACTGTAATCCACTGTGCCACCATCACCACAGGTTGGACTATACTGTCGGTGGGACAGGACATGCCCAGGGATAGTGTTGGAGGAGTCTGGGACATTAGCTGAAAGGTATGATTCTGTGAGTATGACTATATGAGGCTGTTGCTTGACTAATCTTTTTTTTTAAAAATTCATTGGATGCCACTGGCTAGGCCAGCATTTATTGCCCTTGTTCAAAGGGCAGTTAAGAGTCAACCACATTGCTGTAGGTCTAGAGTCACACATAGGTAAGGACAATAGTGAACCAGATGAGTTTTTACAATGATTGATAATGGCCATCATTAGAATCTTATTGAAATTAAATTCCACCATCTGCCATGGCAGGATTTGAACCTGGGTCCCCAGAACATTACTCTGGGTCTCTAGGTTATTAGACTAGCAACTATACCACTATGCCATCACCTACCCCAAATTTAGCGCAAGTCCCTAAATATTAGTGAGGAGCTTGAAATAATCCAAGGCAAAGCAACTTGCTTTGTTGGCAACCTTAAACATTGACTCCCTCCACTACTGACGCACAGTGTCAGCAGTGTGTACCGTCTACAAGATGCACTGCAGCAACTCTCCTAAGCTCCTTCGACAGCACCTTCCAATCACGTGACCTCTGCCACCTAGAAGGATAAAGATAGCAGATGCATGGGAACACCATCACTTGCAAGTTCCCGTTTCAATCCAGGAACTATCCTGACTTGGACCTACATTGCCATCCCTTCACTGTCACTGGGTCAAAATCTTGGAACTCACTTCCTAACAACACCATGGGTCTACCTATGGGGCTGCAGAAGTTCAGGAAGGTGGCTCACCAACACCTTCTTGAGGGCAATTAGGGATGAGCAATACGTGCTGTCCCTGCCCCAGTGATGCTCACATCCCAAAACCAAATTTAAAATAAAGGATTTTTCAATATTGCTTGAGCTGGGATGTACCTTTGTTGTATCTGGTGCCAAGGATTTTTTTTTTATTCTTTCATGGGATGTGGGCAGCACTGGCAAGGTCTGCATTTGTTACCCATCCCTAACTGCCCATGAACTGAGTGGCTTGCTCGGCCATTTCAGTGGACAGTTAAGAGTCAACCACATTGCTGAGGGTCTGGAGTCACTGGATAAGGATGGCAGAATTCTTTCCCTAAAGGGCAACAGCAAACCAGCTGAGTTTTTATAAGTAGTAATGATCGTTGTTATAGAAACTTCATGTTCCAGATTTATTAACTGATCTCTATCAGCAGCTGTGATAGGATTTGAGCATTCAGCCTAGGCTGCTAAATTATTAACTTGACCACTACACCACCATCGCCATCGGCAAGGTCTATTCTCCCCCAAGGTGCCAGGTTTATTCTTATTTGACTTAAACTTTTTATATTAAAAAGAGCTAATGCAGGTTTATGAAAAGTTTAAATTTATTGCACATGCAGCATAATTGGTAATATGTGGAATCTTGACTTCCTGTATCGGAACTTTTGTTTTGCTTTCTCTCTCTTTTTCTGCCCTCGCCTTTTCAAAAGCTGAATCAGGCTGGGATTTTCATTCATTCACAGGACGTGGACATCACCAAGGCTAACATTTAATGCCCATCCGTAATTGTCCTTTGTAAGGTGATGATGAGCCACCTTCTTAAATGCAACTGGGCAATTGATTATTCATTAGAATAGCTAGGCCATTTCAGAAGGCAGTTAAAAGTTAGCTACATTTTGTGAGTCTAGATTCACATTTAGTAAAGCCCAAGTAAGAACAGGTTTCCTTCCCTGAAGGATATTGATGAACCAGATGGGCTTTTACAACAATCCAGTATAGAACCTGATATTGCTGAGAAGAGAGGCACGTTGCCGAAGCTTTTTGTCTTACACTCATCAGGGCAAATGCAAGAGTGCCAAATTTCAAACAATCGCAACAAATTATAGTAAAGGAGAAAAGCGGTGCTTATTAGTTGTCAAGTCAACTCTGATTAGCCAAGGCATTGCCATGGAAAAAGCAACAGGGAGCTATAGGCTCTCTAAACCTCCGGGTAATTCAAAAGAAAGCTTGAACAAGGCTTCCTTTTGTATGCAGAGAACAGATCCTTGCATATGAATGTATGCCATTTCTAGCAAGCATAAATGAGCCATGGTGAAAGCTCAACTGATTATCTTAAATTGGTTGTTAGTGTAGCTATTAGCACACTCAGGATTGTTCAACAAGTGCTACCCAATTACAGAATCACATCTAACAATAGATTTTCTCTGCACTTCCTATGTTCAGCTTAGTTCTCTACTGCATTGTGAAATTTACAAATTGTCATATTGCTTCTCCCAGATTTAGCACAAGTCCCCAAATATTAATGAGGAGCTTGAAACAATCCAAGGCAAAGCAGTTTTCTTGGTCGGCACCCTATCCATCACCTTAAACATTCACTCCTTCCAACACCGACGCACAGTAGCAGCAGTGTGTACCATCTACAAGATGCACTGCAGCAACTCTCCAAAGCTCCTTCGACAGCACCTTTCAAACACATGACTTGAGCCACCTAGAAGGATAAAGGTAGCAGATGCATGGAAAGGCCTAACTTTTTGTGTCATTTTAACTTTGTTAGTCATCCAGGGAGTTCTAGCTTTGATTGCCCTTCCTACTCTGTACATAACCTGTCTCTCTTTGAAGGCCTCCAACTGATCAATTACTGTTCTGTCTGCTCTCAGTTTGTGAATCCAATCTGCCCTTTTCAACCTTCTAAGTTAGCATCCCTCCATTGATTCTGCCTTTTCCATAACTACATTGTTTTCTTGTACACATTTCAGGAATTCCTCCCCATCTTTGTCTTTAGCATTGTTATTAACTCGGTCCAGTTCACCATCATCCATGTCCACACTGACCTGCATTAGCTCCCAGTTAAGCAACACCTTAATTTTAAAATTCTCATTCTTGTTGAAAATTCCTCCATCGCTTTTCTCTCCCTTTTTCTGTGACCCATTCCAGCCATACGACCCTCCAAGATCTCGGCGTTCCTTTCATTCTGGCCCCTTGCGCATCTCTGATTTTAATTGCTCTACAACTGGTGGCCATACCTTCTGCTTGCAAAGCCTCATGTTTTGGAATTCCATCCCTAACTTTCTCACCTCTCTTCCCTCCTCATTGAAGCTACCAACTTCTATGGTCATCTCAATAGTTTCTCAATGGCTCAATGTCAAATTTTGTTTGATAATGCTCCTGTGAAGTACCTTGGGATGGCGTACAATATTAAAAGTGCTATTTAAATACGATTGTGGTTCTTGTCTATATCAGAATAATTAAAGTTTCTGATTATCACTGATTGACAGTTCTTGCATCTTTCTGTAATTTGCCTGCAAATGTACTTCTGTTTCTCCTTCCCACTATTTGGTGATCTATAATATACACCCAGTAGCATAATCGCTCTTCTTTGTTTCTTAATGCTAACCAAGTAGACTCTGTCTTTGGCCCCTGAATTACACCATCGCTCTCAAGTGCTATATTAGTTTCTTTGATCAATACCACCATCCATTCCAGTGCATCTTTCCTGAAAACTTTGAAACCAGGAATATTAAGTTCCTAATCCTCCCAGCTACGACATCGTAGTCCCATATTAAGTGACGTCTGCAACTCATCAACCTTATTTACAAGCATTCACGTACATGTACTCCAAACCTACCTTGAAACCTTTTCATTTGCCCCCTGTCTGATGCCTCATATTTCTGAAGTATTCTTTACTCTAATGCCATTTTCCTCTTCCCACCTTTTGTACGCTTTGTTTCTCTTCTCTAATTTTGCCTCCTGGTTCCCATTCCCTTGCCAAATTGGTTAAAACCCTCTTACAGTACTAGTTAACCTTCCTACATTGGTACTAGGTGTTTTGTCATGTAACCCATCCACCTTGAACATGTCCCTCCCACCCAGAACTGGTCCCAATGTCCCAGGAATCTGAATCCCTCCCTCCTGCACCATTTCCCGAGCCACGCACTAACCCACATTATCCTACTAATTCTACATTCACTGACATGAGGCGCTGTGAGTAACCCAGAGATTACAATGTTGGGATCTTGCTTTTTAATGTTATCCCCGATTATCCCCAGTTTCTGAAACTCCAACTGCAGGATCTCAACAATATTCCCGTTAAGCTGTTAGGGTGCGCAACCAAGCAGCAAGCTAGAATGTACTGCGCAGTGCAACAGTCAGGATACCCACACAAAAATAAAAACAGAAAATGCTGGAAAACTCAGCATCTGTGAAAAGAGAAACAGAGTTAACATTTTGAGTCCATATGACTCCTATTCATAGCTGAAGAGGGGTAGAAATGTAATGGGTTTTATACTATTGAAGAGGGGGGCTGGAGCGGCTGGAACAAAATAGAAGGTCAGGGATAGGTGGGAGCTCAGGAGAGATTTGACAAAGATGTCATGGACACAAGACAAAGGGTGTGGTAATGACAGTGTTAAAGACTAAGGCAGGCATTAATAGTAATGGTCTCTTCTACAGTAGGGAGACTAAATGCAGACTGGGCGACCACTTTGCAGAACACCTTCATTCAGTCTGCCAGCATAACCCCGACCTTCCTGTCACTTGGTATTTCAATTCACCAGCCTGCTCTCATGCCCACATGCCTGTCCTTGCCCTGCTGCAAATGATCCAGTGAAGCCCAGTGCAAACTGGGGGAATAGCACCTCAGCTTCCGATTAGGCACGTTACAGCCATCTGCATGTAACATTGAGTTCAGCAATTTCAGACCATGAACTCTATCCTCCATTGTAATATTATTTTCACAAACCCCTCCCTCCACAGGGCCAGTCGATAATTTATTTTTATGTTTTGCTTTCAGAGAGCACGGACCCTTATTCTGCTATTAACACATTCTGCTATCTGACCTTTGTGCCACCATTAACACCTGCCTTAGTCTTTAACACTATCATTACCACTCCCTTTGTCTTGTGTCCATGACATCTTTGTCAAATCTCTCCTGAGCTCCCACCTATCCCTGACCTTTTACCTTGCTCCACCTGCTCCAGACCCTCTAAAACAGTATAAAATTCATCCCACTCTTTAGCTCTGAACAAGAGTCATACGGACTCAAAATATTAACTGTTTCACTCTCCACAGATGCTGCCAGGTCTGCTGAGTTTTTCCAGCATTTTCTGTTTTTATTTTAGATTTCCAGCATTCTCAGTACTTTGATTTTATTTTACCCATACAAAAAGTTCCCTTTCAGGTCTTAAAGGGTCACAGACAGGCCATGCATAGCTAAGGAAAATTAGAGGGCACCTTGGATCCCAATTCTTTTCCTTCCTATGTCATTGGTTCCCACATAGACCATGACTCCTGCTGTTTCCCTTTCCCCCTCAAAATGTTCTGCACTCTCTCAGTGATGTTATTTATTCTGTCAACATACCACGTGAGACAAAAATTGGCAGTTGAAGAAATATTTGTCAATCTCCCTGCCGAATAAATCCCCCTTGAGCACTCCATTTCCACATTTTGCTGTACCCGGCCAGTGCAACAATTTGTCTCACACAGCCATGGATGTGGTCCAGGCTGCGATCACCCAAGGTATCCCTCCCCTCATTGGTGTTCAGCATCGAAAGTCAGGTTTGAGACCGCCACGCTGCCAGAGGGTTGCTGTATTACCCACCTCTTCCTACCCTGCTGGGTGGGCACTCACTTACTATTCTCCTCCACTCTCTGTAGGTGTGGAGTGATCAGCTGGTGGAACAAGCACGCCAGGGAATCCTCAACCTCCTGTATGCCCCGCAGTGACACCAGCTGCCTCCTAAAGGCCACACGAGATGGAGAGGTTGAGGGGACGGCTGAGCATGTGAGTAGGGGAGTTCATGTGGAGAGATAGGCCAGGACTTTTACATCCCGCGGGCGGGCGCGCACCTGACCCGAACAGGTGTAAATTCATGTGAGATGCCGTGGGGCAAGTGTCCCGACGTCATCTGGCACTCGCTCGAAATTCCGCTCAAGCAACGGGCGCGCACAAAAGTCGGAAGAGCGACCGCTGACAATTAAGTGGCAATTAAGCTCATTAGATAAGCAACTTTTCGTGGCTTGTCCAACCTTACGGTTGGCGGACGGGCCAATCGGCCCGGCGGGCTTTACCTTTTTGATGAAACCTCATCCGAGGGCAGGATGAAATCTCCGTTAGGGTATAAAATAAAAACATCTGAAGATTTTTTTTTTAATGAGATCTGCTCTCAGGCGCTTGATTGTGCTGCATGGATATTTCTTTGCAGCATTTTTGCTCTTTCTTTTATTATTTGGAGGTCTGCAGCTCCCCAAAGCATCTATCTGCCTTCAGGGAGCTCAGTGGAAGCGCTCACCAGCACCCGCGGTGACGTGGGCACCCAGCCCCCCACAGGCAGTGCTGAGCCGTTCTCTGGGCACGTTTCGCATTGGCTGGCCCTTATATTGGGCAGCCAGCATGAAATCGCGGTTGGGGGGCCGATCGCTGTCGGGGGCCGTTCGCAGTCGGGGGCCGTTCTCAGTCGGGGGACCATTTCCCGTACGCTCCCGATCCCACCAATCGTGCATGCCCAACGAACGTAAAATCCAGCCAGTAGTACATCGAGTTGTGACGGAGGTTGAAATCAGTGGCTGAGAGAGGAGAGCAGTAAAGTTTTCTTGGTTTTGGCATGGTACTTGGGCAGAGAATGGGGATTTTAAATAAAGACTCATCATTATGGCTTGGCTTTATAATTCTGTTCCCCTTACGGTCAAACCTAGAATTCCTTTAGCTTTTTTTTTTGCAGTCTTATTTACCTGAGGAGATGCCTACAGCGGTAATTGAACCCGAGTGGCTCGCTTTAGTGGGAATTGAGTCAACCAAGTAGATATAAGCCACATGTAGGTTGCACACTAGGAAATAAATTAGCTGGCACATTGTTAGGAAAACTCAACACATTCCATACTGTCCTCCTAGGAAGGGAATCCATAGTCCCTAGTCAGCCCAGCTTCTGAGCAGCTTAGAGCTACTCACCATTTCACAAGAATTATTTCTGTCAAAAATTCGGCTGGCACCTAAATAGCAAAGTGAAGAATATCCTAGTTTTGAAAAAATGTAAAAATTGACTGAACATCGGAAGCATCCTTAAGAAGGAGCATTATGTTATGAAGGAATAAATAATTTGGAGGTAACAACACAGATGTCCACATGCATGCCATGAAACTTGAAACACAGCAGTAAGTGATGCAGGATTTAGTCCAGGAAAACAAAACATCTGCCACCCGCTTTATACGTCTGTGAATTGCTGATGAGAGTAATAAAAATGGTGATGTTGCAGATGCATGTTGTTCAGCAAAACAATAGAGACTGAAAGAAAATTATGTCTCCCCAAATGAGCTGGATCTTGGATGATTGGCCTGAAGACATTACGGTGGACAACACGAAAACCAATTTAAAAACTCGGTGTTGGAGCACAAGCCAAAGGTCTGAGTTTTCCGGCCCTGTTTGGGATGGGCATCATGGTGGGCGGTGGTGGGGGAGCAAGGTGGCGAGAAGGCCAAGAATAGGTTTCACGCCGGTGTGAAAGCACATCACCACCATCCGATGGTGTTATGGCAGAATCCGAATCCCGCTGGAGGCCAGCGTCAACCCGATTTGTATCCCAAGAATGGGATGCAAAGTAAGGCCCGGCTAGAATCGTCCCCCCATGCCTGATTTACCGTCATACCGGTGGGAAAACTTGCCAGCCCAGAACACATCTGGACAAGTGTGATGTGCGGAAGCTGGACGGACTGGGGACAATGGGTTCCCTTCCCAGAAGGACAGGAGTGAACTTGTTGAGTTTTTCTAACAATGCGCCAGGAGAAGAAAATGCTGGAGGCCTACAGCTTCTGGATCCTGGAGGAACACGTGCTTCACATGCTGGGCGACACTCATGGACGCAGCTCCACCGCAAAGCAGCTCATGGGAGGTGGGAGGTCTCCGTTGATGTCTGGGGTCTGCTTCAGGACATCACAGTCTTAGCCCGTGTGCTGCGATAAGTGATCGACGAGTGGGGGAGATGAAGGTCTAGGGGCAGGATTTTCCTCACCTGCCCACCGCTGGGGTCTTCCGGTCCCGCCGCAAGCCAATGGGCTTCTGGCCGGGGCGCCACCTCGACCACAGCGGGTCCCGCCCGCAACCGGGCCGAAATATCCCGGCCTAGGTGTGAGTGGGGGAGGAAAGTGTCCCGGGGGGGGGGGGGGGAAGGGGGTAAGGTTGGGAGGGGGGGATGAAGGTGTCAGGAGGGCGAGGTTGGGAGGAGGGAGGAGGGAGAATGGGAGAAGAGGGGTGCGATGGTGGGGAGAATGCGGCATTTGGGAAGGAAGATGTAAGGGAAAGAGGTCGGAGGGGGTGAAGGTGTTCTGGGGCAGGAAGGAGTTCGGGTGGAAGAGGGAGTAAGCGTGGAGGAGGGAGTAAGGGGTGGAGGATGTCCAGGTCAAGGTGCAAGGGAGGAGTCTGTGGAGTCAACGATTGCCTCTTGGGGGGCAAACTGAGGGTGGACATGGTAGGAGGGAATGATGAGTGTGAGAAGGAGCAGAGGGAGCCAGAAGGGTGAGGGTGCATTGGTAGAGGTAGAAAGGATGGCGAGGGTGACTGGTGGGGACTCGGAGGCAGACACGGACCTTGGGGGTGGGAAAGAGGAGGTTTGGGAGGTCAATGGGCAAGGCCGGGAAAGGATGGGGAAGCTGATCAAGAGTTGTCCATCATTGTCGGAGTCGAAGGTGAGCGGAGCCTCGTGTTGGATGGGCACAGGGGCAGAGGGAGGTGTCCAGGGAGGCTATGGTGTAGTGGTATTGTCGCTGGAGTAATAACCCAGAGACCCAGGGTAATGCTCTGGGTTCAAATCCTGCCACAGCAGGTGGTGGAATTAGAATTCAATAAAATCTGGATTGTTGTAAAAACCTATCTGGTTAACTAACCCCATTAGGGAAGAAAATCTGTCATCCTTACCTGGTCTGGCCATGTGACTCCAGGCCCAGAACAATGTGGTTGACTCTCAAATGCCCTCTGAAATGGCCTAGCAAGCCATTCAGTTTTAACAAACTGCTACAGTCACATGAAACCGGATGGACCACCCGATCAACCTAGGCACCAGAAACGACAAGGCAATCTCGGCCTGTCAACGCTGCAGAGTCCTCCTTACTAACATCAGGGGGCTAGTATCAAAATTGGGAGAGCTGTCTCACAGACCAGTCAAGCAAACAGCCTGACATAGTCATCCTCACAGAATCATACAGATAATGTCCCAGACACCACCATCACCATCCCTGGGTATGTCCTGTCCCACTGGCAGGACAGACCCAGCAGAAGTGGCGGCACAGTGGTATTCAGTCAGGAGGGAGTTGCCCTGGGAGTCCTCAACATCGGCTCTGGACCCCTTAATTCTCAAGGCATCAGGTCAAACATGGACAAGGAAACCTCTTGCTGATTACCATGTACCGCCCTCCCTCAGCTGATGAATCAGTGCTCCTCCATGTTGAACAGCGCTTGGGGGAAGCAGTGAGGATGGCAAAGGCTCAGGATGTACTCTGGGTGGGGGACTTCAATGTCCATCACCAAGACTGGCTGGGTAGCACCACTACTGACCGAGCTGGCCAAGTCCTGAAGGACATAGCTGCTAGACTGGGTCTGCGGCAGGTGGAACCAACAAGAGGGAAAAACGCACTTGACTCATCCTCAACAAGCTACCCGTTGCAGATGCATCGGTCCATGACAGTATCAGGAAGAAGTGACAACTATACAGTCATTGTGGAGACAAAGTCCCACCGTCACATTGACGATACCCTCCATCGTGTTGTGTGGCACTACAACCGGGCTAAATGCGATAGATTTTGAAAAGATCTAGCAACTCAGGGCTGGGTATCCATGAGGCGTTGTGGGCCATCAGCAGCAGCAGAATTGTACTCGAACACAGTCTGGAACCTCATGGCCCGGTATATCCCCCACTCTACCATTACCATCAAGCCAGGGGATCAACTCTGGTTCAATGAAGAGTGCAAGAGGACAGGCCAGGAGCTGCACCAGGCATACCTAAAAATGAGGTGTCAACCTGGTGAAGCTATAACACAGGACTACTTGCGTGCCAAACAGCTAAGCAGCAAGTGATAGACAGAGCTAAGCGATCCAACAACCAACTTTATGCTCTCCGGTCCTGCCACACTCAGTCGTGAATTGTGGTGGACTGTTAAACAACTCCCTGGGGTAGGAAGATCCACAAATAGCCCCATCCTCAATGGTGGAGGAGCCCAGCACAACAGTGCAAAAGATAAGGCTGAAGCATTTACAAAAATCTTTAGCCAGAAGTGCCGAGTGGGTGATCCATCTCGGCCTCCTCCGGAGGTCCCCAACATCATGGAAGCTAGTCTTCAGCCAATTCAAATCACTCCACGTGATATCAAGAAATGGCTAAGGCACTGGATACTGCAAATGCTATGGGCCTTCACAATATTCCGACAATAGTAATGAAGACTTGTGCTCCAGAACTTGCTGTGCCCTTAGACAATCTGTTCCAGCTACAACACTGGCATCTAACTGGCAATGTGCAAAATTGCCAGGTAGGTCATGTACACAAAAAGCAGGACAAATCCAACCCGGCCAATTACTGACCCATCAGTCTACTCTCAGTCATCAGTAACATAATGGAAAGAGTCATCAACAGTGCTATCAAGCAGCGCTTGCTTAGCAGTAACCTGCTCACTGATGCCCAGTTTGGGTTCCGCCAGGGCCACTCAGCTCCTAACCACATTACAGCCTTGGTTCAAACATGGACAAAAAAGCTGAACTCCTGAGGTGAAGAGAGGGTGACTGTACTTGACATCAAGGCAACATTTGATCAAATGCGGCATCAAGGAGCCCTAGCAAAACTGGAGTCAATGGGCATCAGGGGAAATCTCTCCACTGGCTGGAATCATACCTAGCACAAAAGAAGATGGTTGTGGTTGTTGGAGGTCAGGTCATTTCAGCTCCAGGACATAACTGCAGGAGTTCCTCAGGGTAGTGTCCTCTGCCCAACCATCTTCAGCTGCTTCATCAACGACCTTCCTTCCATCATAAGGTCAGAAAGGGGGATGTTCGCTGATGATTGCACAATGTTCAGCACCATTTGCGACTCCTCAGATACTGAAGCAATCCAAAAAGATCTGGACAATATCCAGGCTTGGGCTGAAAAGTGGCGAGTAACATTTGTGCCACAAAAGTGTCAGACAATGACCTTCGCCAACAAGAGAGAATCTAACCATCATCCCTTGATGGTCAATAGCATTAGCTTCACTGAATCCCCCACAATCAACATCCTGGGGGTTACCATTGACCAGAAACTGAACTGGACCAGCCATATAAATACTGTAGCTATAAGAGCAGGTCAGAGGCTAGGAATCATGCGACAAGTAACTTACCTCCTGACTCCCCAAAGTCTATCCATCCTATAGAAGGCACGAGTCAGGAGTGTGATGGAATACTCTCCACTTGCCTGGATGAGTGCAGCTCCCACAACACTCAAGAAGCTTGACACCATCCAGGACAATGCAGCCCACTTGATTGGCACCACGTCCACAAATATTCACTCCCTCCACCACAGACACACAGTAGCAACAGTGTGTACCATCTACAAAGATGCACTGCAGGAATTCACCAAGGCTCCTTTGACAGCATCTTCCAAACCCACGACCACTACCATCTTATCCCTTGCGGTGTGAAATCTCTGTGGATGTGAAATGGGTTTGGGAATGTGTGAGTTGAGAGCAATGAGGTGGTTGACTTACCCTGCCAGAACGGATGAGAGCATTTATTTTCTTCATGCACTGGGTGGTTGACCTCCTCTGTGCCCCAGTGATGCTGACCACCACTGCCTCCACCTCCAGGCTGGATTGGTAACTCTGGTGGACCTCCTGCGGCCAGAGCAGGGGTAGAGGACATCACGGTGACCTTCCACTGCGTCCAACAGGTGCCCCAGAGAGGCATCACTAAATTTGGGGCTGACATCTTCTTTGCTTTCAGGGCCATCTGTCACCTGGAGCAGTCCTGGTCTGTAGATATGAAGTAGGCTGCGCTCCGGTGCGCTTTAAATATGGCACCCGGAGCGAGGAAATGCTGAGGTCACGGTGTATGGGAAAATCCGAGCCCACTCACCAGTGATCGGGCATGTTTCCTGTGAATGCATTATTAATGAGGCAGGATGCATTGGGAATGGACCAAAACAGCACAAAAACCCGCCATTGTGGCCAGCAGGTAAACCAACATTTTTTATGCCCATTGCCATACATATTGCAAACCTGGGACAATCCTGCCCAATGTCACAACAGGAGAGTTCAATGGCAAGATAGTGGCATTAAACCGGCATCATTCACCATCACAATGGTAAGCTCAGGCCCACAGAAGAAACTTACTATCAGCCGCCAGGGACAAAGTATGGGCCTGAACCTAAATGGTCAGTCGTGAAAAGTTGGGCCATCCCCACATCAATGACCTACGCGGCCACCAACTTAAAATGAGTCCTACCACCATTTTGTTTCCTTAAATGCAGCAAAGAGGGGAGCATGAGTGTTCTCCACGTTGATTCTACAGCTATAGAAGTCAGCTCTTCTCCCAAAATCCCACCCTGCACCCCACTCCACCCCCCCACCACCCCCACCCCCTGCCCCCAACACACTGACCTATCTAAACCTCCTCCTGAACTTTACTTCAGGGCCACTTCTAACAGATGAACATTCATTTTTCTCATGGGTCATGTTGCCTGTAGAGGTAATTCACCATCAAGAGGTAGTTGAGGCCTGAAGCCTGTAATATGGACTGAAATGATGATGCAATTGATTAATTTTTAGTTGCATATTATGCCTATAGTTATCTGATATGCTGTGAGAATATACATAAGACATGATGGGATTAAACCAAATTGGCCATGATTGAATTTGCTAGTGTTATGTTTATTGGTACTGCTGATAACCTCTTAGAGATTGATAAAATACACACATAGACGCAGAGGTTGTTGAACAAGGTGCTTAGTTTATTAAGTGTAATAACTGAACTAACCATAACAAACATGGACTCTGTGATCTCACAATGCCTGGCTGTCAAGTATGGCAAGCTCAATAAGGCATTCAATGCATAACATATTCCTTCCCTTTATTGAACATGTCAGTTTAACAAAACATTCCCTGGACAAGAGAAAGAGGGTAAACTGCTTCTATGCCCACTGAACCCATCTCAAGTCTCTGACTTTATAAGCTCAGATGCTCAGGATGTCTTCTCTCCCAGTGTGGTTTACGGCAGACTTCCAGCACTTGCTCATCAGAGACCAATGACAACCCAGGACCTGCAGCGGAATCCTGTGGAAAGCTGTGTCTAATGCAGGTAAAGGGGAGACGACCTCAAATTCAGTCGAGCTAAGGATGTGACACTAGAGCCGGCATTCCTTGACTTGGAGATGACTCTTCCGTAAGAGGTGTATCCTTAGATGGTGCTTGACTTAGCAACTGTTGGCCAACATGTCTCCACCAGGTGAGATTGTACACAGTTTGGACTGCGCATGAAACATATCCTGTCTGAGCAATCACTGTAGCAGGAACCCATTTAGCTCCGGTAGCATAATTACTAGCTCGAGCTTCTTGTCTAGAACAGAAAACTCGTGCTCTTCTCTCCACTTGGTCATACTGTTGATCTTGCACAGCTTGTCGTGTTTTTATTGGTCTCAGCAGATCAAAGCAAGTGCCCAGTTGCCATCCCATTGGTAGAAATGCTGGAGATGCTTTAATTGTAGTGTATGGCGTGTTTCGGTATGTCAGCAAAAATGTGTCCGGACGCTTTTGAATGGAGGAATTTCCTCTTGCTGAACTTAAGGCATGTTTCATGGTTTGAACAAATCTCTCAGCTAATCCATTGGTGGATGGGTGATATGGTGCTGAGATGATGTGATGAATTCAGTTGCTTCTCAAAAAATTCTTAAACTCCTGCGAGACAAACTGAGGTCCATTGTCAGTCACAAGTAACATAACGGCTGAACATTTCTCTTAGCCTTTGAATTGTACTCTCAGCTGTAGTAGAGGACATGACTGAAACTTCTGGCCATTTGGAATGAGCATCCACAACCACCATGAACATTGTTTCTTCAAATGGTCCAGCGAAATCGACGTGGGTGCACTGCCACGGGTTTTCCAGCCAATCCCATGGATAGAGGGGGGGCCAATTGAGGCATATTTCTCACACTCTGACATGAAGGACAGGGTCTTGCCTTGGCTTCAATGTCTTGGTCCAGGCCTGGCCACCAAAAGTAGCTTCTTGCAATCTCATGTGATGTGAACTATCCCACAGTGTCCAAAATGCAGTTGGTCCAACACTGGTTTCCTCAATGTGGTGGAATAATAACTTGCATGCCCCAAAGCTAACGTCCTGAAGTGATTGATAACTCCATCCTCCTGGAAACGTAAGAATGAAGGCCAGGTGAGACTCGGAAGTTCGGGGAAGGGTTGCCATACATCACAAGATCCATGACTTTAAACAGTGTTGGGTCCCCTTGAGTGGCCTTTTTGATTTGGACTGAAGTGATGGGTGTGTTCTCCACCTATGCAAAGTAGAAAACGTCTTTCTGAGCAGTGTCCACATGACTGACTGGTATGGGGAGCCTCGAAAGGCCATCCGCATTGCTATGCAAGGTAGATTTTTGATATTTGATGTCATATGCGTGAGTACCCACATCAATGCCCAACACTGCATCCTGCTTGCAGCTAAAGAAGATATGCCTGTGTGTGGACCCAATATTAAGGTGAGCAGTCGATAATCAATCAGCAGCGTGAATTCCAGCCAAACAGGTACTGGAGAAATTTTTGGATTCCGAAATTGATTCCCAGTGCTTTAAGCATATTGGCTGTCTGCTTTGCTTAAAGCCTGTGAAGTCAATGCTATCGGCCTCTCCACACCTGAGGGCATTATATGTGAAACAATGGCCCCAACTCCATAAGGCAATGCTTCACGTGCAGGCTGTAGTTCTGAAGAAGAGTCATATGGACTCGAAAGGCTAACTCTGCCTTTCTCTCCACAGATGCTGTCAGACCTGTTGAGTTTTACCAGCACTTATTGTTTTTGCTCCTTTAGACTTTGTAGGGTGGCATCCAAGTTCTTGAGATAATCCTCATCAGTCCAGCCCATTACCAAGATGCCATCAAGATAGCAGTGAACTCCAGGCAAGCCACTCAGGATGTGATCCATGGCCCTCTGAAATGAAGCTGAAGCTGATGTTATTCCAAAAGGCAAGCTGCAATATCAGTACAGTCCCTTGTGTGTTGTGATGTTAAGATATTCTTGTGACTTCTCAACAATGTACATTTGTAAGTAAGCCTGGTATAGATCTAGTTTGATGAATTACCAACCAGCAAAAAGTCCTCAATATGGGGAAGTGGATATTGTTCACAGAGTTAACAGTAACCTTGAAATTTATACAGATGCAGACAGAGCCATCTTTCTTGAGCACTGGGACAATGGGTGTTGCCTATTTCTACATTGCAAAAACTGTGCAAACTACAAAATGATGGAATTGTGGTCCCTGTAGTTAAATGTGCCATTACTGTTCATTACTGTCTGCAGCAGCACATACACGTGTGTTTTTTTCATTCATTCATGAGATGTGGGTGTCGCTGATTAGGCCAGCATTTATTGCTCATTCCTAACTGTCCTTGAGAAGGTGGTGATGAGCTGTCTTCTTGAACCGCTGCGGTCCATGTGGTGTAGGAACACCCACAGTGCTGTTAGAAAGGAAGTTCCAGGATTTTGACCTAGCCACAGTGAAGGAACGGTGATATATTTTCAAGCCAGAATAGTGTGTGACTTGGAGGGAAACTTCCAGGTGGTGGTGTTCCCATGTGTCTGCTGCATTTGTCCTTCCAGATGGTAGGGTGAGTTTAGAAGGTGCTGTTTAAGCAGCCTTGGTGAATTCCTGCAGTGCACCTTGCAGATGGGACACACTGCTGCCAGTGTGCTTCGTGGTGGAGGGAGTGAATGTTTGTGGATGTGGTGCCAATCAAGTGGGCTGCTTTGTCCTAGATGATATCAAGATTCTTAAGTGATGTGGGGGCTGCGCTCATCCAGGCAAGTGGAGAGTATTCCATCAAGACATGCCTTGTAGATGGTGGACAGGCTTTGGGGAGTCAAGAGGTGAGTTACTTGCTGCAGGATTCCTTGCCTCTGACCTGCTCTTGTAGCCACAGTATTTATATGGCTGGTCCAGTTCAGTTTCTTGTCAATGGTAACCCCTAGGATGTTGATAGTGGGGGATTCAGTGATGGTAATATCATTGAATGTCAAGGGGTGATGGTTAGACTCTCTCTTGTTGGAGATGGTTATTGCATGACATTAGTGTGGCATGAACGTTACTTGCCACTTGTCAGCCCAAGCTTAGATATTGTCCAGGTCTTGCTGCATTTGGACATGGACTGGTTCAGTATCTGAGGAGTCACAAATGGTTCTGAACATTGTGCAATTATCAGCGAACATCCCCACTTCTGACCTTATGATGGAAGGAAGGTCATTGATGAAGCAGCTAAAAATGGTTGGGCCGAGGACACTACCCTGAGGAACTCCTGCAGTGATGTCCTAGTGCTGAGATGATTGACTTCCAACAACCACAACCATCTTCCTTTGTGCTAGGTATGACTCCAACCAGCAGAGAGTTCTCCCCATGATTCCCATTGACTCCAGTTTTGCTAGGGCTCCTTGATGCCACACTCAGTCAAATGCGGCCCTGATGTCAAGGGCAGTTACTCTCACCTCAACTCGGGAGTTCAGCTCTTTTATCCATGTTTGAATCAAGGCTGTAATGAGGTCAGGAGCTGAGTGGCCCTGGCGGAACCCAAACTGAGCGTCAGTGAGCAGGTTATTGCTAAACAAGCGCCATTTGTTGGCACTGTTGATGACCCCTTCCATCTCTTTACCATGTGTAAACCTTAACAACCAGGGGTCTGAAAAATCCCACACTTTGGTTCTTCTATGATGCAAGCTAATCAGCCTGGCAACCCAGGTACCTCCTCTTCTTCGTCCAGATAGGAAAAAACAGCAAATCCAATAGCTACCCCCGTTGTCCTGAGAAGTAAATCATCAAAATGATTGCTAAACGATTGCGGCCTCAGGACTGGTCAAAAAAAACCTGGTAAGTTGAAAAGAAAACAACTATTAAATTATTTGTTAATTACTAATGTGAATTAAGCTTGAATACACTAGATTTTTGCTTGGCCTAAACAGCCAAGTGGTTATGGTACTGGGTTTGTAATCCCAAGATCAAGAGTTCAAATCTCACAATGGCAAACTATGAAACAATGTAACTTCATCTGAAACAGATGGAAATGGGTTTGTACTCGAAAGAGTTACACTAGATTTTTCCTGCTTCACCTTTGTTAAGCTCAGCTTGAACAGAAGTTACAAAGCAGAGAAATATCAAGTACAGTCACATGTTTTAAAAGCCAGATACCCTTCAGTTCTAACACCAGATTTGTATTGTACCACTAAAAGCTTAAAGCCCAGCCTATATACACTTTAATGTGCTCAGCCCAAGTTCTTTGCTTCTCCCCTATTGGTTCCTTTTTGTCTCATGACCTCATATGGTTGCTTCCACTTCTATAGCTTGTCTTTCATTGTGAACAATCTGCTGCCTTTATAGCATTTGATGCTATTGCTAGGCTAACTCTCACAAACGTTCCTCCTGCCTTTCATATTTCAACATTCCTTACTTTTGTTCAACATAGCTAATTAATCAGCTTTCCTTTTGTCTACCTTCCACCTTTGTTGCCCTGATTCGCCGATCTTCATCTTCCAAAGCTTTTACTTTTTGGGCATGCTTGCACAGCAAGCACTTCATGACCAGTATGACTGCCAACACTACTAACTGAGCCATTACTTGTCCCTATTGGGCCAGGCTACCTCAGGGATGTAATTCTACATTTGTTGCTATCTCCCACCATTCATGGTTTCCTAATTCCTTAGTTGTTTGTTTTATCTGTTTATTGCCTTATATACACAATGGGCAAAATATTTAGCTCGGCAGGCAGAAGCGCACCCAGCCCGCTCAAGCGTAGGGCGAGTGTCCCGATGTCAACGCACGGTTGTGCGATATTTTAGTCGGTGGGCGCACACTGGAGTCAGCAGCGTGCCCGCCGACAATTAGAAGGCCTGTTAAGGCCATTAACAAACTTATTAACTTAAATTTTTCGCTGCCCATCCAACCTTACGGTCGGCGGGCAGGCAAAAAGGCCAAGTGGCCTTTGCACTTCTTAGGAAACCTCATCCACGAGTGGGACGAGGTTTCCTAAAGCAAATAAAAATAAAATAAAAGCTTTTAAAATTTAATTAATAACATGTCCCTGCTCATGTGAAAGAGTCACATGAGGGGACATGTCTTCATTTATTTTTCAATTATTTTTTTGAAATTTCTTCATCTCCCTGAGGCAGCACTGTGCCTCAGGAAGATTCTGAAGACATGTTCACGCGCAAAGTTTGCACTCGCCCTGCTCGCCCACCCACCCCGGCCCCGGCACAGGTAGCGCTGGGCACTGCCGCTCGCGTTTCCTGCTGGGCGGGCTTCCCGCCCACCCCTGCTGAGCCCGCCCAACAAGGGCTAAATTCTGGCTAATATGTTTCTTGTGAGATTCTTTTTCTGTGGTTATGAATTTCAGCCTGAGGATTGGGGGTGGGGATTGTTTGTAATGTCAGATTGCAGGATTACTTGGATCCTCTCATTCTCCAAAGACAGCTTCACTTGGAGTTGTTAAATTATTATGATGCACCAGCACCATTGCCTTAATCACCTATTTCAGTTGGGGACCCCCCCACAATTTTGGTATGAGGCATCTTGTCAAGCCAACAGTCACAAAGGCAGCTAAGGTGGTCTCCCAGCCTTTTCCCTTGGCTTTGTCGATTATATAGTCCATCCCTCCCCCAGAGTCCTAGACTCATCTTACAATTAGGTGGATCCACTTCAATCATGAACCTTCAGGCCAGAAAAGAAAGGTGCAGATGCTGACAAGAGAATGAATGTCACATTTACCTGTGGTCTTGTGTCCACAGGTAAATGGTGGCCACAGATTCAGGGATAGGAGAAAGGGAGACATATGTATGGATGTTGCTGAACTACATTGCACTTACAGATCTAAGATCCAAGTGCAGCACTCCATTTCCAGCGCTAGCCATGAAATTCTGACATTCCTTATCCAAAAGCACAGGTGTCATTTATATTGTTTCTGCATTGGAACCATTCCAAGGTTTTCAATCGCTCTGATAAACTCTACAGTTCCCCAGGCTGTCTTTGTTAGCAATGCCAATGGGATGATGGTCTTCTCCTTGCCCTCATGCCATGGAGCCAAAAATGTCATCCTCATTTGGTGAATCATATCATAATCAGTGTCCCCATTCCCCCTGAATTACTTGTTTCATTGTTCTTCGTGGGTAACAATGGGGTATGTTTAGTTTTGATATCGTCCAGTCCTTTTTGAAATATATTTATCGCAAATGCTGTCTACAAGCTGCATCCGATCGATGTCTCCAGTAAGATTTTGGCTTCAGTTGACCTCGTTATTTTCCTGTATTGTTTTATATATTGTACCTTGAGCCCTTACAAGATTCTTTACCAACTCCTCACTGTAAAGCAGCATGTTCTAATGCTCTTTTAGGGTATCACCTTCCTGTTGGTTAAGTTTTTCCGTTAATCCTTTTAACTGTGTCTCCATTGCCTCATCATTCTCCCACATGCTATCCTACGTATGCTGTTGTGGCTCCAATTGCAATCCTTGTGATTTTGTGATTTAGGCTCCTCAGATTCACCTTTCCCAACTCTTAGCTCCTGTTTCTGAATGTTCACTAACAATTCTTCTTAACCATTCTCCTGTCCCTCTGACTGTTAATAGTGAATAATCTTTTACTATAATTCTGTTGACATGTTCAAGCCCATATTTAACATAGTCACAATGTGCATTTCAAAATGCACATCTTCATGTAATACAGTGCCAGATTCTATTACTTGCAGTCGGTTGATGCTGGAGTTATTTAATTGGACTGGTCAGTTGGGATTCTTCATTTCTGGTTCTGGTATGTCATTCCTTTATTTCCATATCATTCTTACATTTGCGGGAAAGATTGCACTGCTTGCTCCTGCCCATCGTCATGTTTCCCTTTCTCCTACTACATCATCTCTGAATCTGTGGCCATCATTAACCTGAGGACAAAAGACCAAATTTGACATCCATTTTCTACTCAGCATCTGCACCTTTCTTTTTATACTGTTTACCCTGGTCCCCAAGATACCACATGCATCAGATTTTCTTTCTCAGTTTATGAATGGCCATTTTCAGATTGGCCTCTCTCAATTTATCCATACGGAATTTCCACGTTAGCTTTCCAGGACCCCCACCTACTTAAAAAGTTTTTTCAGCATCACATGGTCGCCAATGGAGTAGTTATTGCCAGGAGTGGGGTGATTGTCCTTTGTGATGTTGAGATGGGTGGCACACAATCTATTGCATGCAGGAGGAGGATTGTAGGGCTTGTCAGAAGTTCTGGTCATGGGTCTGACAGGTGGTGACGGGGATTGGAACCCCTCCAGGGTATGTGATTTTGCATCTGCCGGTCTGTCATGAGTTCGAAAGGGCTGCGACCTGTAGAGATAACATGCGAGCACGAATGATCATCAATATGTTAGGCAATGCACTGGTTTTGACCAGATCATTAGTTCCCATCATGGCAGCCTCCTTTAGGCTCACCTTCAAGATATAGTTAAATATTTCCACCATTCCACCGGACGCTGATTGGTTTGGAGCGTGGGAGTGTTGTTCTATTACAAGCAAGTGGCACAGATGATGGATCACAGTTTCTGTGAAAAGCAATCCACTAACACGCTCTATCCTTTTTTGGAAGGATCCATCAGACAAAAATTTTGTTCCCACAAAATCCTGGCCTTGGTGGCTGCATCACTTTCACAGGTAGGGAAGGCCCCTACTCATTGGGAAAATATCTCTATTACCATCAGGTACACCAATGGCCCAATACCCACCTTTTGTTGTGGGTTATGGACAAGTATCATCTGTTGCCAATAGCTCCCATGGATCATTACTTCAATGAGAGGTGGCCACGGCCCACTTTTCTTGGTTCATTTGGGTGCAAATGAGACACAGGGTCAGTTGATGTTGGACATCCTGGCGCATCATTGGCCACCAATAACAACTGTAAAATATCCATAACCCATGAAATAGAGGCATATCTTCCAATTTGGTGCAAGTACAGAATTAACTCTTTTCTTTGACAGATGGTGTGAGTCACATCAAGTTAGGGCTACCTTCATGGCACACGGTCTCTTCATGTAGGACAAGTGTGTTCTTACTAGGTGCAAAGTAAAGGGGTGGCAGGGGGAAAGTCTTTTCCCTGGCATATGGCCTGCTTATTCCCTCATCAAAATGGCCATCCTGAAAGTATTATAACAGGGGGATGTTGCCTTGGGGCCACTGGTTGGGGGAATCCATGAGACCCTTGTAATAGTTGCCTCCCTGGGCAACTGGTCAGGGAGATTATTGTGGCCCTCTTCCTTGCTGGTGTGCCTTCATCTCACAATTGACAAAGCCCTCTACCGATGTCCCAAATCGTTGAGAGCACAGTGCTGGCTGAGAGGATTACCTTCTGCTGTGCAGAAGCCTTACAGGCTTAGAAACCTTATAGGCAGTTGCTCCATGAGGCATTGAGTTGCAGACAAATGAGCTATCAGAGTAGATAGTGACTTTGCTGGCTAGAGTCGGAAGGCTGTGCCTTTGGCAGCAACCTCCATACATGCCAATTGTCCTGTGGGATCCAACATGTTGCATCTGTATGGCACTGCCCTCTCTGGGTTGGAAGGGGCAATGGTGTGGTTACTGATGCGACCTGTTTGTTTGTTTGACCCAATGAAAGTCCCAGTGGTGTTGCTGGTGATCATGCAGCCCAATAGATTGTCCATTTTAGCTGTCGTCACCCTGAGGAGGAAGGTTTCTAGTGTCTAGGTCCTAAATACAGAGGGAGGAGCCCTCTAGCCTGCCTGCAACTTCCCACAAAATCTCCTGCCTTTCCACTTAGAAATGCTGCAAGTTCTGAAGGTATGAGACCAACTTCCTTTTAAGAAAACTAGAGCAGCAAGTAATTAACTCCGCTTGTGAAACTGCGGAGTTTGGCGTTGGAGTCAATCACACAACAGCAGCTTTTAAAAAACTTTTTTAGAACTCTTTTGTGTATTCAATACTTCTAGTTAAGTCAAAACGAATCCACGTCTTTAATTTAAAATATACAGAGGTAATTTTCCCTTGCCTATTCCAATGGGGTACAGTCTTAAACTGCAAAAAAAAATTCAACCCAACTTTTCGGACTTTTGTGCATTTTAAAAGCGATGATTTTAATGGTTATGAAGTCTGAAAATATCAAATTTTTACTGATAATCCCAAATTGCACACCGAGGAGCGGTTCATATAATTTGCATTACCAGCTGCCTACACTGCAAATCCACAGAAAACCAGTTCCTTAATTTAATCAAACGCTCTAGTGAATAACTCCATATCAGTTCCCAACCAAAAACAGAAAACAGCAGTAGTTTTTGCTAAATGTTGTGGTTGATAACATCACAGTTAACTTGCAAGGTCATGGGAGCCGGCAGCAAATCTTCACACATTCACATGCACTTCCAGAGCCTGAACGCTAGGCCAGCATTTAATGCCCACCCCTAATTCCCCTTGTTTAGTGGGCATTTAATAGTGAACAACATTGCTGGCAATCATGGGAAAATTCAGACACCTCGCGCCACCTCTAGTGGAGCGTTGGAGGCCGAAAATCTCTTTGGGATAAATAAAAGCCAAACGTGTTAGAGATCTGAAATAAAAACAGAAAGAGTTGGAAAAACTCAGCAGGTCTGGCAGCATCCGTGGAGAGAGAGAGACAGAGTCCAATATGACTCTTCTTTAGAACAGAACCTCCTCTGGGAGTTGCCTTGTGCCAGCCAACAGCTTGTTCATATGCACGTGGTTGCACAGCATTCTGTGGCAAGAAGGGGGCCCACAAGGGTGATTCCACCTTGCCACGCTTGAACCAATGCTATCCTGACATCGGGCAGCCCACTAATGTGACACCAGCATATCAAATTTGGACCATGCAGGTGCAGGCAGCATCTTTGTAAATCACCCTGCAAACAGCTAAGGTTCCATTGCAAGATGCAGCCTGCTCTAGCATTATTTAAAAGGCCAGGCACCCAAACTTTTTTCTTTGTTATTCATTGGGTATGAGCATCACTGGCTCGGCATGTTGAGGTGTCTTCTTGAACCGTCCATGTGGCGTAGGTCCATCTGGTTTCATTCCTGAGTGGCTCTTGCTAGGCCATTTATGAATCAGCCACCACATTGCTGGGGGCCTGGAGTCACATGCAGGTGAGGGCATTACTAAACCAGATGGGTTTTTACAACAATCAACAATGGTTTCATGGTCATCATTTGAGTTTTAATTCCATATTTTTATTAAATATAAATTCCACCATCTGTCATGGTGGTGGGATTCGAATCTGGCTCCCCAGAGCACTACCCTGGGTCTCTGGATTACTAGTTCAGTTACAATATCATTATGTTACCACCTCCCCATTGGGTCTTTTTTTTTGATGATTTTAATGGTTATGAACTCTGAAAATATCATTTTTTTACTGATAATCCCAAATTGCACACCGAGGAGCGGTTCATATAATTAGTATTACCAGCTGTCTACACTGCAAATCACCTCCCCATTGGGTCGTTTTTCATAAGGTCATTTTTTTTTTAAAATTCTGTTGTAAAGTGTCTAAATACTCTGGGATGTTTTTGGAGGTGTTGTGCTAAGTTCATGGTTTTGCCAGGGAGTGTAGCTGCATCCTCACGGAGATGGCAGAGGAGTGGGTGACCCGTTCACGTAAAGCCTGCACTATGTATGAGGGCAGAATTGCCAATGTCTCTGGGTCTGTAGCACAACAGGAAGATGGAGAAGTGGTTGCGGAGAGGGAAAGCTTTATGCCACACCCTCTGCCAATTCGCAACCAGACTCTCCCATTCTCCCTGACCACGACAGGAGGCTGATTTTGTAGAATAAAGGATCAACTTTAACACTACTCGTAATAGTTAGTAAGCATAAGGAGCTATGTCATAATGACGTCATTCAGAGAGAAGAGTGAAAAGAACCTAAGAGAGGAGCAGTAGCTCTGTCCTAATGTTCTGTAATCTTGTATATAGTTCATTATGTAAATCAATGTACTATGAAGAAAGAATCTTTGTCTCCAGCTTGATATCTTACTAAGAGTAAGACTCCTGTCATCTTCCAAGACAACCCAACAATAACAGAGATTCCAACTCTAAACTAGCCTCCAAGGTACCTGCAGTGCCAGTTTCTGTCAGATCAAGTGATGGTACATCTTCATTTACAGTCCTCCTTCTTGCACTGCTATGCTTGGCAAATGGCTGTTTTTAGGTGTCTGAAAACAGGATGTTTGGTGTGAGTGAAGGAGGAGTGGGATGGAAAACTAAAGATTCATGGTCACACCACCAGGATCTTGCTCATCATGCCAGATAGCAGGATGAGAGGGTACTGGGCAGGAACATACCATCAACTTCAATGTTCTCAGTATTTGCCAGGTGCCATGGGCCCCAAGGCAGCCACTCCAAAGATGCAGACAACCATCTCCTCCATAGGGCTCAGGAGAAGCAGATATCCCTGGTCCCAGTGGCTCTGTTCTTCTCCCTTCTATTGTGCACACCTTAAGGGAGAAAGCAGAATATCAGTGATTGTGTTGCACTGTGTTTGGGTGATGTGCCTGTTGACTAGCTGAAGGTATGTGGAGGCAACGTGAGGTGGATGCAAGCCAGGCATCATTTGTAGGTGAGTGATGGAGCAGTATCTGGATGTTAGGCATGAATCCTGAATGCCAGGGATTGACACTGGGTAAGTGATGCAGGTACCACAGAATCACAGAATTTTTACAGTACAGAAGGTCACTCGGCCTTCATGTCTGCACTGGCTCTCCGAATAAGCAATTCACCTAGTGCCATTCCGGAGCCTTCTTCCCATATCCCTGCACATTGTTCCTTTCCAAATAACATTATGAATGCCTTAATTGAACCTGCCTCCAACACACTCTCAGGCAGTGCATTCCAGACCCTAACCACTTGCTGCATGTAAAAGTTTTTTCTCATATTGTTTTTGCTTCTTTTGCCAATTACTTTAAATTTGTGCCCTCTCATTTTCGATCCTTTCAAGAGTGGGAATAGTTTCTCCCTATCCATTCTGTACAGACCCCTCATAATTTTGAATACCTCTATCATATCTTCTCTCAGTCTTCTCTTCTCCAGGATAGCAGTCCCAACTTCTGCATTAGATCTTCATAACAGAAGTTCCTCATCCCTGGAATAATTCTCATGAATCTTTTCTACAACCTCTCTAACACCTTCATATCCTTCCTAAAGTGTGGCACCAAACCAGTGCCTTATACAAGTTCAACATAACCTCCTTGGTCTTATACTCTATGTCCCTATTAATAAAGCCTAGGAGACAGTATGCTTTATTAACTGCTCTCTCAACCTGTCCCAGCACCGTCAATGACTTATGTACATATACACCCAGTCCCTCTGCTCTTGCACCCCCTAATATGATGCATTTAGCAGTATAAGAGGTAGGTGGTGTGGAAGATAGGAGATGTCATGTGTTGATGCATTTACTGACCTTGACTACCCCTGTGAGGTCATTAGATTTCTTGTGACACTGCTGCCAGGTCCTTGGGTCCAGGCATCAAGAGTTCAGTTCCCTGGTTGTTAATTGTATAAATGAAGGTTAAGTGTATTCAGGTGGGAGGCATTCATTGGATAATTATTTAAGTAGATGTAAAGAGACACTTATTGACACTGGTGGTGGGACGTAGCATTAGGAGCTATACATTTGTAATGTCTCACTTTGTAAGTAAATCTAAAACTGAGAAAAGATTGACTTTGATCTCCTCTTTCACCAATTAGCTATAAGAAGCGCAACACTGCCCATTGGATCCCACCCCCTTCTGAGAGTGGTCCTTGAGGTTCTTCTGGCCCCCACTAAATTATGGTATTTCTCCTCCTGATCACCTTCACCACTCATACATTCAACACTGCATCCATCCCCCTGAAACCCTCTTGCTGCCCTGGTGTTCCGTTTGCCATAAATAATTTGCAGCAAAATTCTTCAGCGCAGCCTACCTTTAAGAGGGACAGACTGCCTTTAAGAAAAGCAGGCTGGTTGCACCACATGGTTTGTGAACAACCGTACTGCATGATGTAGAGACTGCTGACAGCATTAGGAAGGAGACAGCAGTGTGGGACCTGTTTGGTAAGTTGCAACAATCATGTAGAGGAACGTGGGTGCACCAAATTTGCATGCTGCCCATCTCTATCAGAACCAATGGAGGCAGATCATGAATCAGGATCCCCCACCCATGACCAGAAAATGGGGTGTGTGGGTTTCTATTTCCCTGTTTTCGTGCTGCAATTAATCTATATATCACTTTTTTGAGTTTCCTGCCTTAGTACCACAATTGATCCAGTCAGCTGTTGGTGGATTAATTCTCTCAAACCTTCTTTCTAACTTCTATGAAGCAAAATTAACAAAAGGTACTTTACAATGCAGGCTGCCCCTCTAAATAACATTGAAAACAAAGTTGCATAGGGATGCCCAATTTTGTATGGATGAAAGTACAAAGCGGCGTGCTTCTGGTGCAAAGACTAGAATACATGATTGACGGCCAAGTGACATGACTCCAGCAGTATTATCATATTACAATGAGGCTCCACCTATGTGTGGCAGCAATTCCCTAAGCCACCGATTGTCACTGGTAGAAATGCAGCAGTATTGAGATTGTGGGTGGATCAACGTACTTTATCCCAACAACCTTTCCTCTCTCGTAACGCCCCCCTACCCCCCACCGCCCCCCCCCCACCCCCCACCCCCCTGCACCGCCAATTGTGCATCATTTTAAGAGGTTATAAGTAGATGAAGATGGGAGCCAGCTTCACAGGGAAAGCATTATCAGTAAAATTTTCAAGATTACTGCAATGCTGAGAAGGAACTGATGAGAAGTGACAAATGATGCAGAGCAATACTGAGGATTGCAAATCAGCTTATCCAATTTGTTGAACACAGAGATTGTTTTCTGAGAAAACAAAGACAAAGCGTAGGCTGCTGATGCATTTGCTACTCCGACGTGTCACAATATTCTGACAGACAGGGAACCTTACATCTTCCTACATGGTGCAGTAAAGTGTTTTTTTGCTGGATAGACGTCTAAAATTATCTGCTTGAAAGATGCACCCTGCAGTTAGTATGCACAATTACTTTGATACAGATGCTTGGAATCAACATAGGAGAATAACAAATGTAATCTATATATATTTCTATATATATATACACATATATATTATATATATATATGCATATGTCCATGCCAGAGTGCACTGTCTTACTCAGTCTGCTAGCTGGAAAGTAATTAGGGCTCCGTCCTGTTAGATTACATGTAAGGACACAGAAGGTTTTCAGCTGGGCACGAATCATTGCAAATAGGAAGGCGATTGATGTGCCACAGTGGCAGTCAGTCAGACCTCGACATGGAAAATACACAGGCATGAGTAAAGCCACTCTGCTCATCAGGGGGTCATCTTAATAGGGCTCAAAACCATTTACAGGTTATGAAGGATGTTCTGCCACAGAAAAAGGGAAAGGCTTCTTACACATTCACCAGGTGTTCCTTGCTTTTTGCTGTGTGGATCCTGCTTATGATAATTCATATTATAGACAGATATAAATGCAGTTTATAGTAGTCAGACGCCTGTGCAGCCTTCAGGTGAAGCAGGACTACAGTGATAATGGGATAATTGGTTCAGGGCGTCCAGACATAATTCAGTCTCCATTTTAAAATCATACATTTATCCTTATATATGATAGCTCAAGTTTATGTTACTATTTGTATTTAAATAAGCAAAACTTATGGGTATTTGGGAAGTAGAGGAATATTAGAATTGGTGGAAGCATAGGAGAAGCTGAGAGATGCAAATATGAGATGTGCCAGTGCCAGCAGTGATGGGAATGTAATGACAGCGTGACAAGTTTGCATAGGCAGTTTTCATCTTAAATGTATAATGGGAAAAGTTGACACAAAGTGTCACACAAATGTGATGACTGGCAGTAAGACTTGTAGAGTTGAATTTTTTTTACACTCATTGATGGGATGTGGGCATCGCTGACTAGGCCAGCATTTATTGCCTATCCTTAATTAACCTGTTCAGAGGGCATTTAAGAGTCAACCGCATTGCTGTGGGTCTGGAGTCACATGTAGGCCAGACTAGGTGAGGAGAGCAGATTTCCTTCCCTCAAGGACATTAGTGAACCAGATAGGCTTTTACAACAATCGGCAATGGTTTTATGGTCATCATCAGACTTTTAATTCCAGATTTTTATTGAATTCAAGTTCCACCATCTGCCATAGTGGGATTCGAACCCAGGTCTCCAGAGCATTACCCTGGGTCGCTGGATTACCAGCCCAGTGACGATACCACTACGCCTCCACCTTCTCTGGACAAAATACATACAAATGAAAAAATATGAATATATTATAAATCACAATGCCATTTCCATTCTTTTCAAGCATTATTTTTGGATAGGGTGGGTGGTTTTACAGCTGGATGCCCTTCCTGCTTCTAACCCTCCTCCTTTCTCCAGGCTGGGGACCAGCATTGATAAATGTTGACTTGCCTGCACCAGTGGCTGAGGCGAGTAATGGAGATGGGACTGCCAGGAAGAAAGGGAAGATCTAAAGCCAGATGGAAAGATGCGGTGGTGAGAGATTTAACCACAACGGGGGTTTGTAAAGGATTGGGTAACTGACAGGAGGAAATGGAGAAGGGTGACCAACCAGCATTGAGACAACCCCAAGTAAAATGGGAGAAGCTGAAAGAAGACTATAAATCACAATGCATAGATACTGCAGAAGAATTCATGCTGTTAATTGGAGGAGCTTCCTGAAGAATCTCTCCACTTGCAATGTAGGTGATTTGCAAAGTGTTTTCTGTCGTACTTTTGTGTCAATCTTTTCCATTGCAAATTGCTAGATCCTCATTTATAATGGAACCAGCCTGCAAACCTGTCAGACTGTTATTGTACAATACCTCATTACAGCCTTGGTTCAAACATGGACAAAAGAGCTGAACTCCTGAGATGAAGTGAGAGTGACTGCCCTTGACATCAAGGCCGCATTTGACCGAGTGTGGCATCAAGGAGCCCTAGCAAAACTGGAGGCAATGGGAATCAGGGGGAGAACTCTCCACTGTTTGGAATCATGCCTATCACAAAGGAAGATGATTGTGGTTGTTGGAGGTCAGTCAGCTGAGCTCTAGGACATCACTGCAGGAGTTCTCCAAGGTAGTGTCCACAGCCCAACCATCTTCAGCTGCTTCATCAATGACCTTCCTTCCATCATAAGGTCAGAAGTGGGGATGTTTGCTGATGATTGCACAATGTTTAGCACCATTCGCGACTCCTCAGATACTGAAGCAATCCATGTCTAAATGCAGCAAGATCTAGACAATATCCAGGCTTGGGCTGACAAGTGGCAATTAACATTTGTGCCACACAAGTGTCAGGCAATGACCAATTCCAACAAGAGAGAATCTAACCATTGTCCTTTGACATTCAATGGCATTACCATCACTGAATCCCCCACTATCATAATCCTCAGGGCTATCATTGACCAGAAGCTGAACTGGATTAGCCATTTAAGTACTGTGGCTACAAGAGCAGGTCAAAGGCTAGGGATCGTGTGGCGAGTAACTCATCACCTGACTCCGCAAAGCCTGTCCACCATCTACAAGGCATAAGTCAGGAGTGTGATGGAATACTCCCCACTTGCTTGGATGATTGCAGCTCCCACAACACTCAAGAAGCTTGACACCGTCCAGGACAAAGCAACCTGCTTGGTTGTCACCACATGCACAAACATTGACTCCCTCCACCACTAACACACAATAGCAGCAGTGTGTACCATCCAAGTCCCACATAAGAGATTGGCGTGTAAAATTAAAGTGCATGGGATTGGGGGTAGTGTACTGAGATGGATAGAAAACTGGTTGGCAGACAGGAAACAAAGAGTAGGAATAAATGGGTCTTTTTCTGAATGGCAGGCAGTGACTAGTGGGGTACCGCAGGGATCAGTGCTGGGACCCCAGATACTCACAAGATATATTAATGATTTAGATGAGGGAACTAAATGTAATATCTCCAAATTTGCAGATGACACAAAGCTGGGTGAGAGGGTGAGCTGTGAGGAGGATGCAGAGATGCTTCAGTGTGATTTGGACAAGCTGAGTGAGTGGGCAAATGCATGGCAGATGCAATATAATGTGGATAAATGTGAGGTTATCCACTTTGGCAGCAAAAACAGGAAGGCAGATTATTATCTGAATGGCTATAAATTGAGAAAGGGGAATGTGCAGTGAGACCTGGGTGTCCTCGTATACCAGTTGCTGAAGGTAAGAATGCAGGTGCAGCAGGCGGTAAAGAAGCCTTCACAGCGAGAGGATTCGAGTACAGGAGCAGGGATGTCTTGCTGCAATTATATAGGGCCTTAGTGAGACCACTCCTGGAATATTGTGGGCAGTTTTGGTCTCCTTATCTGAGGAAGGATGTTCTTGCTATGGAGGGAGTGCAGCGAAGGTTTACCAGTCTCATTCCTGGGATGGAGAGACTGACATATGAGGAGCGATTGAGTCGATTAGGATTATATTCGCTGGAGTTCAGAAGAATGAGGGGGTATCTCATAGAAACCTATAAAATTCTAACAGGACTAGACAGGGTAGATGCAGGAAGGATGTTCCCGATGGTGGGGGAGTCCAGGACTAGGGGTCACAGTCTGAGGATACAGGGTAGACCATTTAGGACTGAGATGAGGAGATATTGCTTCACCCTGAGAGTGGTGAGCCTGTGAAATTCGTTACCACAGAAAGTCGCTGAGGCCAAAACATTGTATATTTTCAAGAAGGAGTTAGCTATAGCTCTTGGGGTGAAAAGGGTCAAAGTATATGGGGAGAAAGCAGGAGCAGGCTATTGAGTTGGATGATCAGCCATGATCATAATGAATGGTGGAGCAGGCTCGAAGGGCCGAATGGCTTACTCCTGCTCTTAGTTTCTATGTTTCTATGTTACCATCTACAAGATGCTCTGCAGGAATTCACCAAGGCTCCTTAGACAGCACCTTCCAAGCCCACGACCACTGCCATCTAGAAGGACAAGGGCAGCAGAGAAATGGGAACACCACCGCCTGAAAGTTCCCCTCCAAGTCACTCACCATCTTGACTTGGAAATATATCGTCGTTCCTTCACTGTCGCTGGGTCAAAATCCTGGAACTCCTTCCCTAACAGCTCTGTAGGTGTACCAACACCACATGGACTGCAGCGGTTCAAGAAGGCAGCTCATCACCACATTCTCAATGGCAACTAGGGATGGGCAATGAATGCTGGCCCAGCCAGTGAAGGCCACATCCCGTGAATGAATAAAAAGAAAGATAGCCATGTATCATACACAGACTACCTGAATAAGCATGCTCGCAAATCTTCACAGGAACACATTCAATACATGACTGCAAACAGGCTTTCAATGTCAAACCATGTTATATGTGCATCTGAGCCTTTGCTTCCATAGTTTGTCTTCTCGGTGAGAGTGTGATGGATATGCTCTCAACCCTCGCCTTGTGCTTCTAGTCTTATCCCAGTGACAGGAATGTAGAAGGTTGCTGCCTGCTGTGCGGGTCTAGATGAGCTTCTTTGGATTTCCTCCTGGCACCAATGCCCTGATACAGGCCAGCTACAAGCTGTTCCATTTCTGTTACTGTGGGCAATTTGGTCCTGCTTGATTGATGCCAAATATGCAGGCATCAGGGTCAGTGGTAGGTGGATCTAGCGGCATTGTTATCCTTATAGCACCATGATGCCCATTCCAGCTACCACCCTGAGGCCGGGCCCTGTTTCACCATGGTTACTAATCTGTGTGGCAGCACAGTCCTGACAGCATCAATGGCCCAGAAGCCTGCTGAAAGTAGAAGGCACAGTGTTTCCAGGATAAAATCCCAAACCTCCATTACAGCATCCGTGGGAGAAACAGCAGCTGCCATTAGAGCCTCTGGAAGGGAATGGGGGTGAGGGGGGAACGGTTGCACTGTAGATATCCCTGGAGTTATCACACACTCCATGCTGACCAGCAGTATTGCAAAGCCGTCTTGCCAAGCTCTGCAGGTATGGATGGCTGAAGATCTTCCTTGGGGCTGAATATATAGTAAGACTATAACTGAAGGAACAGTTAAAGAGCAAAGGCGTAGGTATCTAAGTGCACCTAGCTGCCTCATGGGCATTTATGGTAAAGTTTGAAACTAGTTTATGATGGTATAAAGGGAGGTAGATGCCATGCCTACTCATTACATTGCATTACTGGGTTCTCAAGACCCGGCTGATCTGGTTAAACCACTAAAGTTCTTTCAGCATGCTTCCAGATACAACGCCATGATGCTGGCATTCATGCTGCTGGGCACCAGCTCCTATTCCCTATCTCTACATTCTCCTCAGCTATCCCTTTTAGCATAGAAATCTTCTCAATAAATTTATAGTGCCTGGTGCATTGGCATTAGTTCGATCAAAGAAGCTGGAAAGCTATGAATGTAATTTTCAGAACAAAGGAAAGCTAGCAAAGGCTAATTGATATAAATCATGCGTCAGTGTTAAATGGGCAGCATCCCAATCGACTGCTTGCTGAGAAAATGCTCGGAGAACAGAGTGACAATCTACCCCACATTGATCAGCAGCCACACGGTGAACCCCTTGTCAATATGGCTACCCTGGGAAGATGATAAGTGGAGCACTGGCACACTCTCACGGAAAGCAAGAAAAGGAACAATTACATCCATTAAATGTTTGGTTCAACATTTAACCTGTTTTACAGAAGCTTCCTCCTAACAGCATGCTGTTTTTTCACCTTCAGACAAGCTGTGAAAGGTAGTTCAGAGACACATTGAGCAACTAAACTGCCAAAAGCAGCAGATGTAATGTTGGGGGAGGGGGGTGGTGGAATGCTGATGCATGGTTCCTTAATGTGAGCTACTAGATCAAAGATTTATACAATGAAGAACAAGCAATGTGTATGTTTTATATCAAGCATTTTAGCAGACAAAAGCTATTCGTGGAAATGTACATCCACAAAATGCATCAAATTGAAATAGAGATGCAAGATGAAAACAATGATCTGTGGATCAATACAAGTTTACTTCAACAAAAAATGTGTCCCATTAGTATTAGTCCTAATTTGCGTACTTCTGTGGGTGTATCGTAAAAATCATGAATGAATGTGAGGACAACAGGGGTGAATCCTCCAACCTGTGTGTTGTGTGAGTGAGCTGCTGCCTTTGATGGAAGCACAAGAATGAGACACCAATACTATCGGACTGACTCCCACCCTCACTCTCTGGTCCCTCCCTTAGGAGTCTATTTTCCTGAGCACTTATAAAAAGCAGCATCATGCGGACTGCAACAAATTACGGGACAGTAATAAACTTGCAGAAGGCAAATAATTGGCAGATGAAGGTCAATATAACTAAATGTGAGGCTTAATAGGAATAATAGGGAGGTCACTTACATGGAAGGTACGAGACAAGTTGGGGTAGAGGAACAAAGGAATCTCGGAGCACCGATCCCTGACAATTGTGGCACAGGTTAGCAAGGCCATGAAAAAGCAAGCCAAGCACTAGGTCTTATTTCTAGAGGGAGGTTGAAAAGAAGGGGAGTTATGATAAACTTGCATCAAACCTTGCTTAGACCACATGCACTGTGCATTTCCAGTCGCCATAATGTAAGAAGGATTACAAGCTACTGGGGAGGGTGCAGGAAGATTTACAAGGACGATATCAGAAATGTGTGGGTGTACATATCAGGAAAGGATTGAGAGGCTGGGTATCTTGGCTGTTGAGAAAAGGATGCTGAGGGGTTTCTTCTTGTGGGAGAACCTAGAACCAGGGTTCACAGTTTAAAAATAAGGGGTTGCCCATTTAAAACGGAGATGAGGCGAAATTTTGTTCTCTCGGAGGGAACTCTCTCCCTGAAAAGGCGGTGGAAGCAGAGCCTTTTGGGCAGAATTTTCAGGTTGACAAGCGGGCGCGATGGGCGGGGCCGGGATCGACCGGGAAACGGGTCGCCGCCCACGATCGGCCCATGACCACGACTTCACACTGGCAAGCCAATTAAGGCCAGCCCAGCTTGAAACACAGCTCCCCAATGTTCGGGAAGGGGCGGGCAGGGGCCGGTGGCCGGTGGCCGGTGGCTGCTTTCAAAACGGAACAGGTGGCCCCCTGAAGGCTGCCACAGGTGAACGCCCCTTCTGAGTTTTCAATATTCAAGTTATGGAGTCGAGTGCCAATGGACCTGGCAGGCGGGAGGACAGGTCATGTGGGCATTTGGCCCCCCACCTTTTGGATGAGTGCCTCACCATCCTCCTAGAGGAGGTGGCTGCCAGGAGGTACACCCTTGTCCCCAGGGATGGGAGGAGGAGGCCATTGCACCTCACCAAGAGGGCAAAGGAGGAGGTTGCAGCCATGACGTGGTGCGGCGCACATGGGTCCAGTGCCGGAAGAGGTTCAAGGACCTGCTGCGCTCAGGAAGGGTGAGTACCATATTGGCATGGGTCAGTATGCAGAAGTGTTAAGGTCTGGCCTCAGGAGTGTTAGAGTTTGAGTGCCAACTGTCAATGATGCCAGAGCTGGCCAAGGGGGTGAGCCCTGGCTGCTTGGACTGAGTGCCGAGGGCCCGAGGGCCACAACTCGGATGTACCCTGTGAGTTGTTCCTCAGCTGGGTTTGGCCAGGCTGCAATGGTGCTGCAGGTAGAGAGGGGACTAATCCATGCTCCTCTGCCCTTTCAGGAGAAGATGAGACATAACCAATCAGAGAGGCCACATACAGGGGGAGGCCCACCCAACCTGCTGCTGACCAGGTTCGAGCAGGTCGCCCTTGAGCTCAAGAGCCGGCACACTCCACGTGCAACTGGGCGTGGAGAGGCAGGGGTGTCAGATGAAAGTAAGAGCCCAGAGCACAGAGGTGAGAGTTTCGAATGGCGCAAACCTTCTTGTGTAGTCTCTTCGTTGATGGGAGCCTCAAACCTGGAGACCCTATTGATCATTAAAAGATAATGGCACCATGATGCAGATCTCCACTGTCTCACCAGGGTGCCTGGCATGCACAGTGACAGTGTGTTGACTTTAACTAATGACATGTTGTTGTTCTCCCGTTTAGATTCGCCTTCACCCACTTGCTCACTGGACTCCGAAAGACCACCCCTGATGCCGGAGGACCACTGGGTTTCATTTGCATCTGTGTCACACCTGCTCTCTGCGTCCGCCAGCACCTCAAGTGTATGTGAAGTGCCCTTAACAATGTGCACCAACATTCTAGCCGCTGATCTAATGCCCACTGAGGTGCTGGTATCTGCGCCTGGTTTAGAGTGCCCCAGGGCGCCATCAGTTGGAGGACTGCTGGCGCCCAGGATGATGCTCAGTCGAAGGCAGATGATGAGCCACTGATTCCGTCCATTATGCGGAAGATGCTGGATGTCCAGTGGGATGTGTGGGAGGATCTAGTGGAGATCCATGAGGGGCTGTGTGCCATGATCTCTGTTGTGGAGGAGTCCATGCACAGCATGAGCACTGCATTGACCCTCATGGCCGAGCACACTGCCTCTTCCATTGAGAAAGGAGGCAGCTCCGTGGACAGAATCAGCGCTCAGACCTGCAAGTTCTCACCCAAGCGCTGACCTCAGATCAGTGCCAGTGTGGGAGATGAATGAGGCACCTAGTACCCCAGATAGGTGCTTGTCCATCAGTGGAGAGCAGGGAGGTCCAGAGTGACCTCACATTGGCGCACAAGCTGCTTGTCATCTCTTTGGGCTCTGCTCTGGATGACGACAGCAGCTCCTCTGCCCCTCTGCCAGGATGACCGCCAAGTTCATCAAGGGCAACAAGACAACAGAGTCAGCAGGCTGCCTACAATGCCAGTGCCAGCACCGGGGGAGCACCAAGACATAGCGCTCACAAACGTAAGTTTAAGGCACCATGAGCACAAGAGGGACAGTTTGCGAGTGATTTTCTGTTCGTTTGTGTTTCTTTTATATGTCTGCTGGTGTGGACATTAGCACCAGTAATGGTAACGTCATTATGCTTTCAATGTGACAATAACATTAAATCTGCTTTGTTTCTGGTGGCCTGAGTATGCTTCACCTTTATTTCTTTCTGGTGCAGGTTACACCAGTATGTAATACCGGGCATGAGTTGCTGGGTACTTTATTGCACAGGCATTGAGTGGACGTTGGGGTCAAAGGAAAGGTTCATTTCAGACATCTAGGATGGAGGCGGCAGCCCTGGCATGAGGTGGAAGCAGATCTTTGGTAGCCTCGCTGAAGGAGCGTTGGATCATGGTGTCCCTGCCTCCCTGGAGGTTACAGATGTCCACTTCCGTGCCCTTAAGTGTTCTACTCAACATGCTCCTCTTCTGACTTACTAATGGATTAATTCTCTGTGGCCTGTGAAGCTGCGTTAACATCCTCTTTCTCCAGTGCTTCCCCCCCTTGCCAGTGCCAGATTGTGGAGAGCACGGCATGTGACCACTATCAGTGACACCCACTCTGGAGGGTATTGTAGTACTCGGCCTGAATGGCCCAGGCATTGGAAACACAACTGGAGAAGACCCGTGGTCCTCTCTATCACCACCCTTGTGGAGGCATGATTCCTATTATAACGCTGCTCTGCCTCTGTTCTTGGGTGGGGGAGAGGCGTCATGAGCCACCTTCTGAGGGGATAGCCCTTGTCACCCAGCAACTATCTATCCAGCCGGGCTGGAGCACTGAAGAACCCCGGCACCTGGGAGTGTCTCAGGATGTAAGCATCATGGGAGCTGCCTGGTTACTTTGCACAGACTTACAGAATCTGCATCCTGTGATCACACACTATCTGCACGTTCATGGAGCGGAAGCCCTTCCTGTTGATGAAGGCACCCACCTCACCCGCTGGTGCCTTGATGGCCACATGTGTGGAGTCAATGGCACCCTGGACACAGGGGAACCCAGCAATCGCGGCAAAGCCTCTGGCTTGCTCAGCCTGGCTGACCTTGTCCGTACGGTAAAGAATAAAGGTTAGTATCCGCTTGAACAGAGCTTCTCTCACAGCTTAATGCCACTGTGGACAGCTGATTGGGAGATTCCATGCAGACTCCTTATTGGCCCTGGAAAGAACCAGAGGCATAGAAGTTAAGGGCCACTGTGACCTTCAGAACCACTGGCATGGGGTGTCCGCCCACACAGTCGGAGCTGATCTCAGGCCCAATCCTCTGACAAATAAAGGTCACAGTCTCCCTGGAGAGGGGGGCCCTCCTTTGGCATTGCACCTCAGACATTGAGGTGTCTGCATCACTGTCTGTAAACCTTGGCAGCAGGATAGTGACATCTTCTGTGGCTCCTTCTGCCTTGGACTTCCTACTGGCCCTGTGCCTCTTGTGCCTGCGCATCTCCTCCTACAGGTCGCTCCCCTGGAAGCTGCATAGGGACACCTGGCTTCCTCTCCCTTCTGCCCCTCTCTTCCTCCTCAGAGGAGCTGCCACCAGCAGAGACCACAATCCCCATTACCAGGGTAACAGGAGGCTGTCTGATACCTGGAAGGGTCCACATGGTCTGAATCCTCCAGGGGCCTTGGAGACACCAATAATTCCTGAAATGCCAAGAATGAAGCCCCAAACAGAGATGAAGCTGGCAAGTACCAATAAGCAACCAGCTGCAAACTATCTCCCAAACTCCTCACTGCTCACACTGGTAATGCTGCTGACCCTTTCTATCCCGCCCTTGGGTGAGGTTTACCAGATTGTTGGCTGCCCGCCTGCCCATTTTGCCCATGCGAGATGCGTGAAATCTCACGGGCAATGTAAAATCCAGCTTAATTGCCTTTTTAATGGCCTTAATTGGCTTCAGAATTGATGGCAAGCGCAGCTCTGATTCCTGTGCGCGCCTGCCAACTGAAATATCGCGTGAGTGCGAAATGTCATCAGGACACTCACCCGATGTCATCAGGCGCTACTTTACGCTTGAGCAGACGTGGATAAATTTTTGGTAAGCAAGGGTAGGTTATCGGGGGTAGGCAGGATGCAGATTTGAGTTTACTACCAGGTCAGCCGTGATCTTATTAAATGGCAGAGCTGGCTCGAGGGGCTGAATGGCCTACTCCTGCTCCTTGTTCATATGTTCATTATGACCTAACAGAGGTCTCTAAAATTATGACAGTGGATACAGAAAGAATGTCTCCTTTTGTGGGGAAGAGTGTAACTAGACCCCTTGAGATGTTCACTAAGAAATCCAATAGGGAATTTAGAAGAAACTTCCTTACTCAAAGGGTGGTGAGAATGTGGAACTCGCTACCACAGGGAGTGGTGGAAACGAATAGTGTAGGTGCATTTAAGGAGAAGCTAGACAAGCATATGAGGGAGAAGGGGGTAGATGGTTACAATGATAGATTTAGATGAGAAAAGATGGGAGGAGACTGGAGTGGAGCATAAACGCTGGCATGACTGGGCAGGCTGAATTGTCTGTTTCTGTGCCATATATCCGAGGTAATCCTAAGAAGTCATTGTCCATCAAGCTGCCATTTTGTGCTATTTTTAGTTGAATTGTTTTTTTGGCATTTTTACTGTTAATACATATTTCTTGATCCAATTTTGAGGGAATAATTAGTAATCAAACATTGTTAAAAGTTTAATTTTATTCATTCCACTCAGAAAAATCTATTATTACCAAAATAAATTCCCAAGGGAGTGGGCCTTTAAATGAAGCATTTACAGGAATTCAGCAGGACAGGAAAAGATGAATAAGGAGACACAGCAAAACTAGTGCTCGAGAGACCAACCAAGCCTTGGTGCTGATCAAGACACCTGAAGAAGCAGCAAGAGATAACAAAGTTATGGGGTTGAGGGCAGAAGGGCTTATGTGCAGAGTGAGATTGAACAAGGCTACAAGGGTAGAGAAGTAAGAAGAGAAGGGAAATGGGGTGGTTGGTGGATGCTTGGGGATTCTTTTCTAACCTAGGTCACAGAGTCATTTCAATAAGAAGCTCAGAAATGAAATCTTGGTGAGGGAATCAGCATGGAGGATATTACACAAGAAGGGCTTTCAATGAGAGGCAGGAGGAAGGGAACAGCCTGAAGTGGTCAAAGTGGTAGACTGTGCCAGAGGATTGGGGGGATGGGCCCAGGTGGGATGCGGTTAATGGAGCTGTTCCAATTGACAAGTTGTGGTTGAACTTTCTGGGGCCATTGGCGATGGGCTGGGAGGTGGAAAGGCTGGCATAAAGTAATGGGAAGGAATTGGGGAGTGGTGCCAGAGGGAGAGAAGGCAGGCAAGCCCCCTGCTGGGAGCCCAACTGAACTATTTAAGTGCACTGGAAATACTGCAAAAATCCTGTTTGTACAAATAAATAGGGGTACCTGCACTGCCTGGTGAAGTTACAGCAACATTCAGGAGTGGCCTTGAGTTGCTTTGGAACATAGCTGGACTATGTTCATGCTGGGAAGATAAGAGCTACTCAATGCACTTCAACATTGCAAAGACACCCACGTAGTGGAAAACTTATATATATACAGTAGTGTAACAAAAATACCTCAAGATGCTTCTCGGGGTAAAATCAAACAATTCTTCCTAATCACTTGTTGTACCTGCACACTACCTGCAGTCCATCAGACTATAAAGTAGCAAATATAACCCCTCTATTCAAGAAAGGTGGAGGGCAGAAAACAGGAAACTATAGGCCAGTTAGCTTGATGTTTGTTGTGGGGAATGTGTTAGAGTCGATCGTTAAAGAGGCTATAGCTGGGCATTTACAAAAACACAAGGTAATCGGAAAGAGTCAGCATAGTTTTCTGAAAAGGAAATCATATTTAACCAATTTATTAGAGCTCTTTGAAGGAGTAACATGTGCTGTAGATAAAGGGGAGCCTGTAGACGTACTGTATTGGATTTCCAGAAGGCATTTGATAAGGTGCTACATCAAAGGTTATTTGAAAAATAAAAGTTCATGGTGTAGGGGGTAACATATTAGCCTGGATAGAGGATTGGCTGGCTGGCAGAAAACAGGGGTTATGCATAAATGGGTCTTTGTCTGATTGGCAGGATGTGACTGGTGGGGTCCCGCAGGGGCCTGTGCTGGATTCTCAACTTTTTACAATTTATATCAATGACTTAGAGGAGACTTAGAGGAGGAGAGCAAAAGCACGATCACAAAGATAAGTAGGAAAGTATGTTGTGAAGAAGACATAAGGTGTTTGCAGACAGATCTAGGTGCCCTCTTGCATGAGTCACAAAAAGTTAGTATTCAGGTACAGCATGTAATCAAGAAGTCTAATGGAATGCTATCTTTCATTACAAGAGGGATTGAACATAAAAGTAAGGATGTTACGCTTCAGTTATACAGGGTATTGGTGAGACTATATCTCGAATACTGTGTGCAGCTTTGGTCTCCTTGTTTAAGGAAGGATGTAAATACATTGGAAGTGGTTCAGAGAAGGTTTACTAGATTGATACCTGGAATGGGCGGGTTGTCTTTTGAGGAAAGATTGGACAAACTGGGCTCGTTTCCATTGGAGTTTGGAAGAGTGAGGGGTAACCTGATTGAATTATACAAGACACTGAATGATATTGACAAGGTGGATGTGGAAAGGATGTTTCCTCTTGTGGGTGAGTCCAGAACTGTTTCAAAATTAGGCATCACGTCTTTTAGGACAGAGATGAGGAGAATTTTTTTCTCTCAGAGGATTGTGCGACTTTGGAACTCTCTGCCTCAGAAGGTGGTGGAGGTGGGGGTCACTGAATATTTTTAAGGCAGAGGTAGATAGATTCTTGTTAGGCAAGGGGATCAAAGGTTATCGGGAATAGATGGGAATGTGGAATTCGAAACACAAATCAGCCATGATCTCATTGAATGGTGGAGCAGGCTCGAGGGGCCGAATGGTCTACTCCTGTTCTTATTTCTTATGTTCCTTATGTTACAAATCTGTGGCAACAATACATAATCAACAGGAGCATTGAATGTTAACAATAAAAGTAAACATGCTGACTCGATCACAAAAGCTTCTGACAGAATAAATTCCTTGGCTGGCAATATACTGAAATGTCATTTCTTTCGTGTGTAGGAGCCGTGACAAAGCTGTTTTATTAGAGATTTGCATTTTTCAGCCAACTTGTTACATTCCTATTGTTCAATTCCAAGTTGGAAATTCTGATATATCAATCTGAATCTGACAAGCGGCTCATCTGTTATGATTCTTTTCTAAGGTAACTTTGTGTGGTAAAATTGACAATGTTGTGAGTATTCTCGACTCATTGTCTTCATCTTTGCACTATTTCACCAGCTCAGCTGTCGGGGGTAATGAATTCCACGCACACCTCGTACTTAATGCTTTCTGTTAGACGTGTGATCTTGAATTAAAAATGTTTTGTTGCTCCTCCAAATGGTTCAGCTGATTAAGCCAATGGCCGGAATTTTCTAATCCTATTGGCGTCGGGCAGAGTGGGGGTGGGAGGACAATATGGCAAAAAGGCCAAAAAATCAGTTTTACGCCATTGTGAAGCCACTTTGCGATTGTCCACTCCATCCACCAATGTTGGGGTTGGGGGATGGGGGTGGGGGGTGGTGTGGATGGGCGCGTCTCCCCCTGCTGCACATGAAGAACATCATTTTAATACACTTGCATCTAATTATAAGTCCTGCTCACTGGAATCATCCCCCCTCCCCCACCCACCTCAAATTTACCGCCCACATCGTCATGACTTCAGAACGGCAAGCTCCACAACCACCTTTAAAAGGCGGGTACCTGGGGCCCTGAACTTCGAGGGGAGCTCGGAGGTGAGTGCATACAACCTAGTGCAGCACTCACAGGTATCGCCCATAGGAAATCGAGGAAGAGGCGCCACACATTAGCGAGGGGCACAGGCAAGTCGCTTTTTCTCGGCTGGCTTTCAGTGCGGTGCCGGGGCAAGGGCTCCAAGGCAGTCAAGACAGGGGTGGGAGAGTAGTGTGTGGGGGCGGGGGTAAGGCAGCACAGACAGACTGAAGGAAATAATTCAGCACACAGCAGGTTGGTGGTTGGTTGGGGGGGGGGGGGGGGGGGGGGGTGCTGGGGGGGCTGGGGGGGGCTGGGGGGGCTGGGGGGGCTGGGGGGAGCAGCCTCGCACTTGGGAAAGCTTGTCGAAAGTGAGCATTCTTCCACAGCTGAGAACATTCAACTTCAGCTCCATTGACATGCTCGGAGTGGGGCCTCTGAAGCTTTTCTGCCCCCTCAAATAACACAAAAGCATGAAAGTGCCACCAAATGCTCCAGCATTTCACACCCCTTGGGTGCAGACTGCAAATTAATGTGTGTTTTAGGGGGCAGCAGAGCAATGGATGACTGGGCAAGCTGTACAATTCCCCTTGTGAAAGGCAGCCATGGTGCAGTCACTGCTGGAGGTTCTCACAGCCCCTTGCAATGTCTTTATTGTTTGAACCAGTATCCCTTAAGGTTCAAGTAACAGTGCAGCCTTGCAGTGTGTGTTAGGAGAATGCCTGCACCTGAGCTGAGAGCACAGCATGCAGTCCAGAGCTTGAAGCTGCCGCCAATTGGTCAAGTGGAGTGGGGTGGAGGAGGGTGGGGTTTTGGACAACCAATGAGTGCATTACACACTGGCCATCCAAGTAGTGGCCAGCACTCTCTAGCAAGCATGAATGTTCCTTGAGACTTAACCAAGAGAGTTTCTTAGTACATCCAAGCTAACCCACATGTCTGTCTTTGACCCTGCAGGAGGAGAGCATCAGGATCATGGAGCCTGGTATGACTTGTGGCTTATAGGGAGCAGAGAAGAAGAAGAGAGCGGCTGAGGCAACTGGCTCGGCAAAGGGAGCAGCACGCAACTGAAGATCCACAGTGAGCCATCACTTGTAGGTGCCTCGCTAGACCCAGGGTCTATAGCTGGCGCTTGTCATTCCCCCAGGTGACAGAGAATAAGTGTTGCCAAAGACTGCGCATGTCCAGGGAATTGTTCAGTCACATATGGGCACCTACTGCAGGATTTGGTGCCCTGGGGATATGGAAGGCATCCACTGCCAGTGGCCTTGAAAGTGACCGCACTGCTCAATTTTTACACCAGTGGCTCCTTCCAGGGCTCCAAAGGTGGCCTGTGCAAGAAATCGCAAGCCTCCATACACAAGTGCATCCAGGAGGTCACGGAGATCATCTTCCCAAAGGCAGAGAACTTTGTGCATTTTGCCAGGATCAGGAAAGCCAGGAAGCAAAAACGCTGGGATATACACAGATCTCAGGTTTTCCACAGGTACAAGGTGCCATCAACTGCACTCACGTGGCACTTAGATCTCCACGGCAACAAGCAAGTCAACTATGTCAACCACAAGGTCTTCCAGTCTTTGAATGTGCAGCTGGTGTGCAACCACCACAAATGCATCCTACAGGACTGTGCACAATTCCCAGGGAGCGTCCACGACTCCTACATCCTTAGCTCGTCTCGGATCCCTGACATCTTCCAGGGTCCAGAGAGGCTGCAGTGTTGGCTCCTCGGGGACAAGGGCTACCCACAGAGGACATGGGTGATGACGTCCGTGCGGTGGCCTCAGACTGCAGCAGAGCGACGGTACAGTGAGGCTCGTGCTGCGACCCGAACTTTGGTGGAGCAAATGATAGGCATTTTGAAAATGAAGTTCCAGTGCCTTGGCAGGTCCAGTGGAGCACTGCAATACAGTCCCCAGAGGGTGTCACACATCATTGGCATTTGCTGCATGCTACACAACCTGGCGCTGCCAAGTGAGGAGGATCTGCCTGAGAAGGAGATTGAGGAACTGCACGTATCCTCCGAAGAGGAGGACATCAAAGGGGGTGACAATGATGATGTCCTCGAAGGCGAGAATGCTGGTGATGAGGTTTTCATACTGGCCAGATGAGGCAGACACGCTCGGGAGGCCCTCATAGTTGCAAGATTCATGGAGGATGATGACAAGGTGCAGTGAGGACAGTCCTGACATCCTCACCTTGCATCGGTGAATGTTTGACTCCTGTGTGCCTGATGGCAGTGTGCATACCCTCAGTGTTCAGGCTCATGTCATGGAGACGCAGTGGAGGCCCTAACAATTGCTAGATTCCAGGAGGATGATGACAACATGCAGTGAGGACACTCCACAGGTCTTCACATGGCCTCTGTGAATGTCTGACTCCTGTCAGGCCGAGGGCAGCTCGTTTGCGCTCTGTGATCAGGGTCATATCATGGAGACTTAGCTGTGAAACTTTAAATGCTCCTGATCCTTTGTCCACCTTCAGCACCTGACCCCTTCAGGAGCACAGCATCACCAGACACAGATGCTGAAGAGATGGGGGCCAGCTCCTCCTAAAAGGTGCTGAGAACACACAGAGAGAATGATGGAACTCTGTGATGCCTGCCCACGACATTCTGGCAGCAATGTCCAGCACCGTCAAGGTGCAGGCATCAGTAATGTGTCCAGGAGTGTGAAGCCGGAGCATCATATTGCTCTGAAGGTTACACACTGCACAGGGAAGAGGCCCTGGACTGAGACACCTGCTTTTATCTTGTGCAAGAACCAAGGTTTCACAGCTGAATGACACGAACACTGCTCATAAGAACAAGGAGCCATAGGGAGGGAAACATTCTTGGGAGTTTATTTGCAACTGTGAACATGATGTACAAGTGATTAACACCTGTATCCAGACTGTGCAACTGGCCTGAATAGCCAAGTGGTTATGGTACTGGGTTTGTAACCCCAAGATCAAGAGTTCAAATCTCACAATGGCAAACTATGAAACAATGTAACTTCATCTGAAACAGATGGAAACGTGTTTGTACTCGAAAGAGTTACATCTTCTTAACCTTCCTAACCCTGCTGCTATAGCTTGGTGCTCCCATGACATCCACAGCAGAGGTGGAGGTAGCCTGCTCACTGTGATGCCCAGTCTGTGGTGACCTTGGTGAGCATTCCCTGGAGGGCCGAAACCTGGAGGGCCTTGGCCTGCTTTCAGGGTCCTGCTATGTGGCAGTGGCACCCTCCTCGGCCTGTGGAGCTGGAGCTGTGGGTATCACAGGAGAGGGGATTTGAATGGACCAAACAGTCTTGGAAACACTTGGATGGATGGCCCTGGGGTATGCACTACTGATGCTCCTCCCAGTGGGTGCCTGAGGTCTGCTGGCTGACTCCTTGAGGAGAAGACGAAACTGGAGTGAGTTCAAGCTGCCCGGCACCCCTCTCACGTTGACAATGTTAGAGGCCAACTATGGTGTCAGTGATGGAGTTCAGCCCGATCAGCAGTGCAGGAGTGATGTCCTCGACCAAGGTCACCATTGTAGTCGCCACCAAACCAGTGCTGACCTCAGTACATTCGCATACTGGCGCTATCACCTCAGTGTGAAGAAGGACGGACTCCTCCATCGTGCTTTGCAATCTGAGGAGTGCAGCGGACATTCCTTCCTGATGTTCCCGAGTTTGCCTTTGCAGCTCCAGCAACTGTGACATGACCGAGTCCAGAGGCTCGTCATCTGACTCCGATTCAGCAGGTTTCTAGCCTCCAGCAGTCCTCCAAAGTCCTCGCCGCCACCTGCTGTGGATCAAACAATGCAATGCACTCACCAGATTGTGACCCTAAGGCTACTCTAGAACTAGGTCATACCGAGGTGTGTGTCTCTGCGCTGGTGGAGGGTGTGGGTGAGGCTGTGATAGATCTTCAGTTAGCGCGTCATCAGGTTCTTCTTCTGAGGTGTCCTTGGGGATTGAGTTGAGGACCTGGCTCATGGACTCCTTCGGCTATTTCCCAGATGTGCCCGTGAAAGCAAGGAGAGATAATCAGTGCATGGCCGGGGCCTGGGGAACAGGGGAGCTCACTCATAACATGGCTGTCTGATGGATGTTGCACTACTGGATCCTCACTTGGTTGAGCACCGCCAACCTCACCGTCAGCACAGGAACGGTCCAGATCATCACCAGCCAACTAGGTGATTCTATTTTCAAAATCTGTTAGAGCCTTGATTTCAGACATTCCTCCATCAGTCTGTGACCTCTCCCTCTTGTTGTGTGCCAGCTTGTCCTGCATGAATACAGACGGAGAGAGTGTAAGCAGGACACCTGCCAGGCCAGATGATAAGGATGCCTGGCATGTGTGGGTGGTAAGTGGTGCCATTGATGGGATGAGGACATGATCCACAGGGCAGATGAAGGTGCGTGTGAGAGAGTGAATGGTGATGTCCCTTGAACTGGCAGTGAGTATGATCCCTGTGGATGTGTGATGGGCTTGTGAGTGGAGTTAAGAGTGAGGAGAAGGGTGACTTACCCTGCCGGAATGGACGAGATCATTCATCCTCTTTTGGCACTGGGTAGCTGCCCTCTTTTGTAAGGCATTGGCACTGACCAATGCTGCCACTACCTCCCATGCTGGATTGGTGATCTTGATTGGTGGTCTTCGCCCAGAGCAGGGATAGAGGACTTCACAACAGACCTCCAATGAATCCAATAGCCGCTCAAGGGAGGAGGCGCTAAGTTTGGGGGCAGCATGTTTACTCCCTATGGCAGCCATAACTTTGAAGCAGCTTCTGATACATAAGAGAGTGCTGACTCTGTGCAGGGGCGCCCTTTAAATATGGAGCCCAGATTCACCCATCCGTCTTCACCCAAGAGAATGAGGATGAAGGTATGGAACGCGGGGAGAGAGACTGCAAGGTTCTTGAGCAAATTGATATAGGGAGTGACAAAGTATTGGCAGGCTTAAAAGTGGACAAATCTCCAGGTCTGGATGATTTGTGTCCCAGACTACTGAGGGAGGCAAGGGAGGAGATCGCAGGGGCTCTGACCCAAATTTTAATTTCTCTCTGGCCACAGGGGAGGTGTCAGAGGACTGGAGAACAGCTAATGTGGTTCCGCTATTTAAGAAGGGCTGTAAAGATAAGCCAGGGAACTATAGATGAGTGAGTCTCACGTCAGTGATAGGGAAACTATTGGAGAAAATTCTGAAGGAGAGAATCTATCTCCACATGGAGAGGCAAAGTTTGATCAGGGATAGTCAGCATGGCTTTGTCAGAGGGAGGTCATGCCTAACAAATTTGATTGAATTTTTTGAGGAGGTGACCAGCTGTGTAGATAAGGGTAGTGCAGTTGATGTAGTTTATATGGATTTCAGCAAATCCTTTGACAAGGTCCCACATGGGAGACTTATAAAGAAGGCAAATGCACATGGGATACAGGGTAATTTGATAAGGTGGATTCAAATTGGTTTAGTTGTAGGAGACAAAGGGTAATGACAGAAGGATGCTTTGGTGACTGGAAGCCAGTGTCCAGTGGTGTACCACAGGGATCTGTGCTCGGTCCTCTATTATTCGTCATTTATATAAACGACATAGATGACTATGTGGGGGGTAGAATAAGTAAGTTTGCGGATGACACAAAGATTGGCCGGGTGGTCAACAGTGAGGTTGAGTGTCTTGGGCTAAAGGGAGATATAGAGGGGATGGTCAAATGGGCAGATAAGTGGCAGATGGAATTTAACCCTGAAAAGTGTGAGGTGATACACTTTTGAAGAAGTAGTTTGACAAGGAAGTATTCAATGAATGGCACAAAGGGATCTTGGCGTGTGTGTTCATAGATCTCTGAAGGCGGAGGGACATGTTAGTGGGGTGGTGAAAAAGGCATATGGGACACTTGCCTTTATCAATCGAGACATAGATTACAAAAGTAGGGAGGTCACATTGGTGTTGTATAGAACCTTGGTGAGGCCACAGCTGGAGTGCTGTGTGCAGTTCTGGTCACCACATTATTGGAGGGATATAATTGCACTGGAGGGGGTGCAGAGGAGATTCACCAGGATGTTGCCTGGATGAAACATTTAAATTATGAAGAGAGGTTGGATAGACTTGGGTTGTTTTCGTTGGAGCAGAGAAGACTGAGGGGCGACCTGATCGAAGTGTACAAGGTTATGAGGGGCATGAACAGGGTGGTTAGGGAGCACCTGTTCCCCTTTGTTGTAGGGTCAGTCACGAGAGGACACAAGTTCAAGGTGAGAGGCAGGAGGTTTAGGGGGGATGTGAGGAAGAGATTTTTAACCCAGACGGTTGTGACAGTTTGGAATGCGCTGCCTGGGAGGTGGTGGAGGCGGGTGCCTCACATCCTTTATAAAGTACCTGGATGAGCACTTGGCACGTCATAACATTCAAGGCTATGGGCCAAGTGCTGGTAAATGGGATTAGGTAGGTAGGTCAGGTGTTTCTCACGTGTCGGTGCAGACTCGATGGGCCGAAGGGCCTCTTCTGCTCTGTGAGATCCTGCGATTCTGTGATTACTGAAGGCCTGAGGCGACGGTAGGGCGGGCGAATCAGAGGCTGCCCCGCCAGCATCCGGCGTCTTCCTTGGGAATGCATAATTAATGAGGTGGGAATGGGGCAATACGGCACAAAAATCCGCCATTGCATCTCGCGGGTAAAGCGGCCGTTTTCCCGCCCCCTACCGCAACTTTGTGCAAATCTGGGACAACTCCACCCGGTGAGTCACTGGGCCATCAAGGCGATTGCAGGATTTTCCGGCCCTGCCCACCTCCAGGATCGTCCAGTCCTGCTAAAAGTCAAAGGGCTTTTGGCTGCATGCTGTGGGTCCCGCCATGATGGGGCTAAATCATCCCAGCCCTAGTCTCAGAGGACCATAGAAGCAGCCCATTGCTGGGCCCTGTCCTTGGGCCATTGCTGATTGCTGTCCAGTTGACTTTGCTGCTTGAATGTGTACAAGTATGGACGGCAGGTGATTTCAGGCTCAGCTGTGATTCTGGGAAGATGTGAACTTGTTCACGTTGGCACGAAGAATGAAAAACCAACATAAAGTAAAGGAATCAAGTGTTATGGGGAAAAGGCAGGAAGGTGGAGTTGAGGATTATCAGATCAGCCATGATCTCATTGAATGGCGGAGCAGGCTCGATGGGCCGAATGGCCTACTTCTGCTCCTACGTCTTATGGTCCATTATGGCCTTATATTATTTAAATGGAGAGGGATTACGGAACTCTGAGGTACAAAGGGATTTGGGTGTCCTGCTCCATGAATCATAAAAAGTTATTACACCATTGCAGCAAGTGATTAGGAAGGCAAATGGAATGTTGTTTATTGCAAGGAGAATGGAGTATAAAAGTAGGGATGTTTTGCTACAGTTGTATGGAGCACTGGTGAGACCACATTAGACTTAAACAGTGACCATTTGGATAAGAGTCTAAAGGGTTTTTTTTAAAATTCTTTTCAGAGGATTTGGGCATCACTTCAAGGATAGCATTTATTGCCCATCTCTAATTGCCCTTGAACTGAGTGGCTTTCTAGTCTATTCATTGTTGTGTATCTGGACAGGAGATTTCCTTCCCTTGTGAGCCAGACAGATTTTTGTTTATGGTCATTAATATTGAGGCTAGCTTTCAATTCCTGATTTTATTAATTAATTGAAGTTAAATTCCACCAGCTGCCACGATGGGATTTGAAACTGTGCCCCCAGCACAATTAGCCTGAGCCTCTGGATTACTAGCCCAGTGACATTGCCACTATGTCACCACCTCCCTTTGTAGGGCACCCATTAAGCAAGAAGCTAATGCCTTTAGCAGAAGTGCAGAAAAACAATGCAGATAAAAGCAATAATTTTCGAAAATGGTACCTGCAGACATGTGTATTGAAAGAATTGCCAAAAGCGTATGAAAATGAAACTGGATTTCAGTAGTCGCTATGGTTACAGGGAAAGGGATTCTGAAAGAGAGCAGAACAAATGATTAGCTCTTTCCCTTTTGAAAAATATTTTAATGCATCTAAAGTTAAGGATTTACATTTGTTTTTAGATATAACTTTAAAAACTGCCTTTGAAATAATTTATGAAAAGCAATATTCTTACAAGTCCCAAAGAGATTCCTGAGACCTAGTGTGATTTTCCTCTTTTCTTCCTGAGGATTATCAGATCAGCCATGATCTCATTGAATGGAGCCGGTTTGATGGGCCGAATGACCTACTTCTGCTCCTACGTCTTATGGTCCATTATGGTCTTATATTTTAAATTAAGAGGGATTACAGAACTCTGAGGTACAGAGGGATTTGGCAAAAGCGTATGAAAATGAAACTGGATTTCAGTAGCTGCTATAGCTACAGGGAAAGGGATTCTGAAACAGAGCTGAACAAATGATTAGCTCTTTTTTTTTGCGGGGCGTGAGCAAAATTCTCTCCAAACCTGAAGCTTTGGCAGTTCAGTACTTTGTCACTTGGAAGTGGCAACTCATTGAGTTTCTGAAAAGTGGCGACTCATTTCTGCTACCCAGATTATTTTTCACTTTACATTTGCTTCTATTCGCAGGGTTAAACTGGAAAGAGTGTACCTCACTAACTCTTAGTGCTGAAGAATTGAGATGATGTCAAAACTTCAGAGAGTGAAGCTGGAGCAGTTTATTGAGGGCACCGGAACTCTGTTACTGCCTTGGGACACACTCTGGAGTACAGTATACACAAAATCTGTAGGTATAGGTACAAGACAGCAAGAATTTTGTTACAAGCCTGATTCATCAAGTATCAATTTGTGGTAATCTGATGTGCAATATGCCTTTAAGAAGAATGTTATTATGGAAGATCACATGATCGTAGTATCCAACAGCAGGGTAAAGTGGGCTATCTCAGTAGTCAGTAGGAGTAGTCTAGAGTTAGGGCAGAATTTTCCCCTATTGGGGGGGATGTTGAAATGCATGCGCACAAGATGTGCGCCTCCGATCGGCGCCCCCAATTGGGGGCGGGCCAACATTTTATGTGGATGGGCCAATTAAGGCCCGCCCAGCGTGACGTCCACACAAAAGCACTGTGCGCTCCCTGTGCGGGCTGGGTGGGGAATCCCTAAACCCGAGAGTGCGCTCTTTCACACATGCGCACGAAAGAGCACACTCATCTGCCTAAGGCTAAGTGCTGCCTCAGGGAGATCGGCTCTACAATAAAAAATATTAAAAATAGAAAAAAAAATCCCTGACATGTCCCCTCATGTGACATTGTCACATGAGTTGGGACATGTCCTTAACTTTTTAAAAAACTTTTAATTAAATTTTTTAAAACCTACATGAAAACTCATCCTGCCCGTGGATGAGGTTTCATGCTTTTTCTGAAGCCTGCCAGGGCTCCTGGCCTGCCCACCAGCCTTAACGTTGGACAGGCAGGTCCATTACTTAGTTCAATGGCTCTGTCAATGGCCTCAATTGGCCATTGCCAGGTCGGCGGGCGCACAGCTGATTTTGCTGCGCCCCCGCCTACCTGAAAATTTAAGTGGGACGCGGTGATGTTGGGAGTTCCGCCCAACATCTTTGCGCATCATTTTTCACGTCAGCGGGCAGGGGGCGGGGTCCACTCACTGACGGGAAAATCCTGCCCTTAGAGTCTGTAACATAGAGACAGGGTTTGAGTTGTAAGCACACAAGTGTAGCTGCTGAATTCCTTTGTAAATAAATAGAATGTGCTCTATAAGAACTATCTGCTGATCTACTCTGCCCTTGGAACTAACTCGGCCTTCCCAAAACAAGCATGTAACCTGGGTACATTAGTCCAACTAAACTAGTGACCAGGATCCAACATAATTGCATATTAGAACAAAGGACAAAGAACAAAGAAAAGTACAGCACAGGAACAGGCCCTTCAGCCCTCCAAGCCTGCGCCGATCATATTACCCATCAACTAAAACATTTTGCACTTCCAGGGTCCGTATCCCTCTATTCCCATCCTATTCATGTATTTGTCAAGCTGCCTCTTAAACACCACTTTCGTACCTGCTTCCACCACCTCCTCTGGCAGCGAATTCCAGAAACTTACTACCCTCTGCGTAAAATACTTGCCCCGCACATCACATTTATAGTTTTCTCCTCTTACCTTAAATCTATGTCCCCTAGTAATTAACTCTTCCACCCTGGGAAAAAGCTTCTGACTATCTACTCTGTCCATGCCACTCATAATTTTGCAAACTTCTATCGAGGCGCTCCTCAATCTCCGTCGCTCTAGTGAGAACAATCCGAGTTTATCCAACCTCTCATAGTTAATAACCTCCAGACCAGGCAGCATCCTGTTAAATCTCCTCTGCACCCTCTCCAATGCCTCCATATCCTTCTGGTAATGTGGCGACCAGAATTGCACGCAATATTCCAAGTGTGGCCTAAACAAGGTTCTATACAGCTGCAACATGACTTCCCAGCTTTTAAACTCAATACCCCTGCCAATAAAGGCAAGGCAAGCATGCCATATTGTAACAGAAAGGAGGGAGGGGGAGGTTAACTTAAACAGCACTAATTCCTCTTCTATATGCCATTGCTAATCAGAAAAGTGTTTTTGATTTGTTTCCCTTTTATAAGTGGTGGCGTATTTTCCAACCCCTCAGTTTTTTGTGTGATCCAATTTTCTATTAATAACCCCACAGCAAACTCAAGATAGGTTGAATTCAAAGGGTTAGTTTATTTGCACACACTCAAAACACAGGAAGGAGGGTTTGCAATGTTGTATTCAGTCAATAAGGAGAGGGATAAAGAAAAGAAAGTTTTACAACACAGAGACCACAGAGAAAATAAATATTGGTTCATGTGAGTTCCAGAGTTCAGGATCAAAGTCCAAAGAGGCATTCCTTCACAGAGGTCAGCGGGCTGAAAACCAATGTTAGAGAATTCACCTTTGTGGTGCTGTTGACTTCACCAGATGAGATAGGCATACAGGGATGAATCAGTCTTGTAGGCATGGCACAGAACTTCCAATAGAAGCAGTGTAGATGGGGCCAGGTGTTCAACCTGGGCAAAGCTCCTTCCAGTGTGGCCTGTTAGGCAGATGTTAAAACAGCAGACTGAGCTATTCCGCTCAGCGTGGCAATATTAACTTGTTCATCAAGCCAGAGGCTTAGGTCAAATGACCCCCACCTCTCCACCAGAACTTCAACATAGGATGTGTATATCTATCATTTGGAATTCGGCTGGAGCTCAAAGGATGCTAAACATCCCAGCCATTGTGAGTAGAAAAGGATGCTTGAAGGGCTTTTGTCTTAGCAGACCCTCTATCTCCTGCTGGGTTATCAGATGCAAATGACCTTTATATGGCTCTCTTTGAAGTTGGGCTGTGCAGTCCCCAAGTAATTGTTAGTGGCTCCTCAGAGATAATGACGTGTGTTTTCCCAAAACTGCAAAGTGGCTTCTCTTGTCCTGGGGTCACAAATACAGGTTCAATCGTTTTAAAGATGGTGTTATAAAAAGGTACAGCATGAAGTTATAGTCCATCACAATATCCATTGGAGTTAATTGTGTTGAGGCCATGGGCATTAACTGAGGACTCAACTATGCTCATATGTACAGGAGCAGGCTAAAAATGTGTTTGCTGGTTGAAGGTGTTTAATATGAAGTATGTGCCTCTATAAATAAAAGTTTGTTAAGATTCCAGTTCTATCCTTCAATGGGAGGCTCAATAGGAGTAGAACTCTCTGTCCTCTCTCCTGGTAAGAAGGTGTCAGCTTTTTTAAAAAAATATCATTCATGGGATGTGGGCATCGCTGGCTAGGCTTAGCTCCTGTGCCAACCCCTCAACCAGTAATCACAATGCTGCATGAAGGGCAGCTGGACTAGATTTCCTTGGCATCAACCAAGATGTTCGAGTCTGCAGCTTGCTGAACATGAACATCTCAAAGAACCTTTGAGCATTAACAGATTCCGCCACCCCTGCTGAAGCCATTGGAGAAGTAGATTCAGTAAGTGCATGCTTAAGAGCAGAATAGAGCAACGGGTGAAACTATTCTGTTAATTTCCATCTCTGGAGGCTTTAAAAATGGTACATGCTGAACAGTGAAGTTACGTTTGTTGCAGGTATTATACTGTGATTTTCAGCTTTCAATTCATGATGACATTTATGCAAGTGTTGGTCTGATTAGGGTCTTATTTCTTGCAATATGGAGGATTAAGGTGAATTGGTGGTGAAGGACGGTTAGTTAGTACAGTTGTGATGTGAAGTGGTTGGTTCTGATTGTCCTTTTACTTGAAACGCTGTTCAATGAGCTGCTGCCTAATGGTTTTGGCTGCTTGCTTTGTTTTGCATTCTTCAAAATGTGGGTATCACTGGCAAGGGAAGCTTATATTTATCCATTCCTAGTTACCCTTGAGAAAGTGATGGTGATTGTCTTCTTTAAGCCGTTGTCTGTTGTCTGTTGTCTGTTAAGTGGATTCAAGGCAAATGGTGACATATGAAAGAGGACATAGATCATTTCCTTGTTACAAAAACAGAAAATGCTGGAAAAACTCAAGGAGAGAGAAAAGCAAAGTTAACGTTTTGATGCAGTATGACCTCTGAAGAAGGGTCATATGGACTCAAAACATTAACTTTGTTTCTCTCTCTCCAGAGATGCTGTCAGACATGCTGAGTTTTTCCAGAATTTTCTGTTTTTGTTTCAGATTTCCAGCATCCACGGTATTTTGCTTTCCTTGTTGGTTGGTTTATTCACAGGATGCAGCATTACAGATCTCTGTCTTCTAACTATTAAACCAATGCTCCAGCTGACTCTCTTTACATATTTTTTTTGAGTGCAACAGATATACAAATTAATTAATGGACCACCACCAGGGAATTGGTGAGGCCACATCTGGAGTATTGTGTACAGAACTGGTCTCCTTATTTAAAGAAAGATGTAAATGCGTCAGAAGCAGTTCAGAGAAGGTTTACTAGACTAATACCAGGAACAGGCGGGTTGTCTTATGAGATCAAGAAATGGCTGAAAGCACTGAATGCTTAAAAGGTTATAGGTCCTGACAACATCTCAGTAATAATCCTGAAAACTTATGCTCCAGAACTAGCTGTGCCCCTAGCCAAGCTGCTCCAGTACAGCTACAACACTGGCATCTACCCAGCAATATGGAAAATTGCCCAGGGACATCCTGTGCACAAAAAAGCAGGACAAATCAACTCTGGCCAATTACCACCCTATCAGCCTCTTCTCGATCATCAGAAAAGTGATGGAGGGTGTTGTCGACAGTCCTATCAAGCATCACTTACTCAGCAATAACCTGCTCACTGAAGCCCAGTTTGGGTTCCGCTAGGGCCACCAAGCTGTTGACCTCATTACAATCTTAGTCCAAACATGGACAAAAGAGCTGAACTCCAGAGGTGGGGTGAGTGATTGTCCTTGACATCAAGGCAGCATTTGACTGAATGTGGCATCAAGGAGCCTTAGCAAAACTGGAGTCAGTGGGAATCAGAGGAAAAACTCTCCATTGTTAGAGTCATACCTACCACAAAGAAAAATGATTGTGGTTGTTGGAGACTAATTATCTCAATCACAGGACATCTTTGCAGAAGTTCTTCTGGGTAGTGTCCTAGGCCAAACCATCTTCAACTTCTTCCTTCCATCATAAAGTCAGAAGCAGGGATGTTCGCTGATGATTGTACAATGCTCAGCACCATTTGCGACCCCTCAGATACTGAAGCAGCCCATATCCCTATGCGGCAAGATCTGGACAACATCCAGGCTTACGCTGATAAATGCCAAGTAACATCAACATCCTGGGGATTGTTATTGATCAGAAACTAAACTGGACCAGCCATATAAAGACTGTCTACAATATCAGGTCAGAGACAAAGAATCCTGTGGCTAGTAACTCACCTCTTGACCCCTTTGTCCACCACCCACAAGGCACAAGTCAGGAGTGTGATGGAATACTCTCCACTTGCCTGAATGAATGCAGCTTTAACAACCCAAGAAAGAAGCTCAACACCATCCAAGAAAAAGCAGTCGATTTGATCAGGACCCCTTCCACCAACTGAAACCCCTTCAACACCGAGGCACAGTGGCAACAGTGTGTACATTTTTTGCTTCATTCTTTCATGTGTTATGAGCGTCACTGGCAAGACCAGCATTTGTTGTTCATCTCATCTTGAAATGAGTGGCTTGCTAGGCCATTTCAGGGCGTAGTCAAGAGTCAACCACATTACTGTGAGTTTGGAGTCACACGTAGGCCAGACCAGCTAAGGATGGCAGATTTCCTTCCCTAAAGGACATTAGTCAACCAGATGGATTTTTACAACAATCGTTGAAAGCTACAGTTAACATTACTGAGACTAGCTTTATCCTCCAGGTTTTATTTTATTAATTGAATTTAAATTCCACCAACTGCTGGTCCATTGCAGCAACCCACCAAGGCTCCATTGACAGCACCTTCCAAACCCATGACCTCTACACCTAGAAGAACAAGGGAAGGAGAACACCTGCAAGTTCCCCTCAAAGCTGTTCCTTCACTGTCACCGTGTCAAAATCCTGGAAACCGCCCTCTCCATCCTGACAACACTGTGGGTGTTCCTACGCCACATGGGCTGCAGCGGTTCAAGAAAGCTGCTCACCACCACCTTCTCAAGGATGGGCAACAAATTCTGGCCTTGCTAGCAGTGCCAACACCCCATGAAAATTACAAGGCAAGGTTACACAGGATACAGCTGATGACATGGATCAGGAAGTGTCAGTTGGGTCAGTATTGAAGGAAAGTCCCAGATTTATCTAGGTACCATCCAGAATCATTGTTTCAGCAAACCAATGGCCTGCTTTATTGTTGACCTATTGCTTCTGATGTAACCCTTTCCCATACATGGTTCAGGACATCAATGAAGCACTTAAGTGATGAAATGTATATGTACTTCAGTGCTTTAATGTGGGAATGATGTGTTGGTTTGCAATTTAAATATAATTTTAATTCAATTTTCCCTTTTTACATCTCATCCACCATTTTCCTGTTTCCTGCCAAATTTGTTTGTCTATTTTTGTTATTACACGATTGTTACATATTTGCACATCTTTAACCTGATGTGTTAGTCTATATACAAATTTTTTGGTATAACTTATGCTTAAATTCAGCCTTCAAGGTGCAAATGTGTTTTTTGACTAAACTACCAATGTTATTGAGCCTGTGAATATATCATGTTTCAAATAGGGTTCATGGATGCTGATCAGGTATCAATGATCATGGCAATAAATTAGACCTTGTTCTCAATAACTATCCTTGGACCTACCCCTATTTGTCAGAAAGCCCAGAGACATTGGACTGAAAATAAGATTTGTAAATTAAAAGGTAAATTACTATTTCTCAATGACATATTTAAACTTGAGTGTAAATTTGACTTTCTTTAACTTTGAGTACATTCATTAATATTTTCACCAAGGCCACTCTGAAAAGCCTAGAATTGGATTTGATATATCACCCTGCAAGTGAAAGGAGTTAATAACTACCTTGGTACCAGAACATCCCCAACAGGCCACTTCTGGGACCCCTGACTAATTAAGGATCGTGGGTGGGCTGTAAAGGCTGGAGGGCCAATCAGAGAGCCTAAGCATGTGGGTGGCCAGAAACCCCACTAGGAGAGATGGGCGCTGCCACTGTGCGTAGGTGACAGCAAAGGCACCTCAAGATGGTGGTGCCCTCTGAAGACTTTTAAATGCTTAAAAATGAACCATGACCACAGCTACCATGTCATCATTGTGGAGGGAGAACCTCTCCATGGGATGGCCTGCTGCCACAGCTGTAGCCCTCTGTCACCCGTAGAATGGTGGAATTAAAGGAAGCCTCGCTGGCCCCCTAGACTCCTCCCAGGAGGCACCGGTCTCAATAGGTGGTCCATCTGCACCCAATAAGATCCTTGAGGCATCGCCAACTTACCCAAAGTGGGCACTTAATTGCAACTCTATTTTGCTTCAGCAATATAAATGCTAATTTCTGTGTTAACATTTACCTAGTCATAAAGCAGCAAGAGATCGCACCTTAACAGATAGGCTGTGTACCTGTCAGCAAGGAGCAAATGGAAAAGAAAAGTATTAAACATGAAATTCAAAAATCCGCACATCAAAAATGCACAGTTATTAACAGCTGTAAAACACCATAGGTGAACCACAAAATATTCAGAATCCATAGGAAAATCCTCTCTACTACTATATTTTGTTCTCAATAAAATATTTATGTTGGAAATATGAGGTATAATATTAAGCAGGCTTTGGGGTAGGTTTAAATTGGAAGAAAAAATAATATTTATTCACACAACACCCTGGAATGTAAACACAGCGAATACACTCACTCCCTCATGCATAAAGACTCATACACAGGTAAAGATGGATTCTGCAGAATGAAGCGTGCAGCTAGATTATTAACAGAATACAATAATGGTTCAGATTGAGTCCTTTAAGGTATACAAAGTGCACATCTGGGTGTGTTCTCTCTCGTGGTTCCTTGGACAAGAATGGAAGCTGGAAGTCTCTCAATTTCCAGATGAGGTTATGGCCCAGTTTCTGTAGAGGCAAATCCTTGCAGGTGAAAACAAATTAGTCCTTGTCACACTGCCTGAGGTGACTGGCTTATATGCAGGGTACTATTCTTTTGGCTGGAGGAATTGTCCCTCTTATCCTATCAGTCTCCAGACTTGTCTTTGCCTAGTTTTTGGAGGAATAAGATCCATTACCTGAAGACAAGCTTGGTTACATGATCAATATGTCAGTTGTCCACCCAGAATGATTAACCCATTGCTACACTGGGGAAATGGATGGGTTATTCACACTTACTTATTATGCACTGGTTTCTGCAGGGGTCTCTTTGTTAAGTTTCGAGACATGAGTTTTGGGTAAGCCCACAAACAGAAAGTGTGAATCCCACAGATAGTTTTTGCCTTGGTATATCCATTCAAGAGAGGGCCCCCCCCCACCCATGGTCATTTACAGAATTATGAAGTTGTTACAGAGCAGAAGGAGGCTATTCAGCCCATCATGTCTGCACTGGCTCTCTGAATGAGCAATTCACTTAGTGCCATTCACCTGCTTTCTCCACTTAACCCTTTCCTTTTCAGATAGCAGTCTAATTCCCTTTTGAATGTTTTGATTGAACCTGCCTCCACCACACCCTGAGGCAGTGCATTCCAGACCTTAGCCACTTGTTGCATTTTAAGAACTTACATTTTAAGAATTTTCCAGGAGCATCTTTAGATATGAGTTAATCCTTTGTCCGTGCAGAAATCACAGAAGGTCACAGACCCTCAGTGGCCAACTAGGATCAAGGTAAATTGCCCACATGCCCTGTTGCACTTTTATTTTTAAAGAAAAAATCCATCCTCTTCATACATTCTTGGGGATATGACACAAGCATGACAGGCCTTACAGCCTCTCCCAAGTAGCACAGATTTTGAATTAATATTCTTCCCACTGTTACCACTCAGTTCACTGATAAGTCTGAACAACTATCATTCCCAGCATGCTAATATCTGAATGTGGGAACAGTGGGGCCATCTCCCAACATGCATCAATTTAATTCTTTCAAGTAATTATGCACACCAACTCAAAACATGTCTTTCTTCAGGCTTTAGCTGTAATTATGAATTAGTGTGAACGTTCAGTACTTTTTTTTTTGTTTGAAGACTGAATTGGAGAACTATTTTCTCAATTATCTATTTTTACTTCTCAGAAAGAGGCCAAGAGAGAGAAGGGCAAGCAGATGTGCAAAGATTTGGCAGATGAGTGGGGCAGATTAACACACAAGTGAGATACAGGAGAGAAAAGCACGCAGTGAAAGAAATAGAGGGAGAACAACTAAGGAAGAGATACAGAAAATTGAAGAGTGGAACTTAAAATTTTATGCTACATGTTAAATCGCTGCAGAACTGCCAATAAATTCTCGTAGCCATCCGTCACATTTGAGAGGTGGGTTTTAACGTTCCCTGGTTTCTGGAAGGAACCTACTGGATGCAGTTAAATTCCCACTTGTCCTTGATACATTTAAGGCCAGGTCAGAAGTGCATCAGAAGCCCAACAACATGCAGCCTCCCTCTGACACTCAGTCAAGTATGGAGTCCTAGTGTTGCAGTGATCAGTCATATACAGTTACCTATCTGGCCTGGAGCCAAAAATTCACAAGCATCAAACTTCAAGACTCCCTCACCAACAATAATTAGCCTCTAATTGGCTTCAGGATTTCCAACAATTAGATCCTATGACTTTAAAGACGTGGGACAAATTAAATATTGTAGAATGTTACTTTCCATGTCGGTATAAGTCAGCTTTTCATCTGAATTACTCTGAACAACACGATGGGAGACTTATTAGTCTTTCTAATAGTTTTGGGCTTTTGTGCACAAATTTCAGCTCAAAAAAGTTGTACTCCTGAAATAAATATTATTAATGAGCACGAATGCCAATTCTACAGGGCTTATGCCTCCATTTATCCACTTACTTATTAGTGCTGTTTCTCAAGAATTGCTTTTGGACCATTGCCATTAATCTTTAGTGAGAACCTGCCTAAACAGGAAACGTTAAGGTGTTAACAATTGGAATTTAAAATGAGAAGCTCCGGTGATAGATATTTTAGATATTCTGTGTCTTATGTAATCTAAGCCATGGCTAGATCATGCAATATTCATTCTGTCCCGGATCTTTCAGCTATAGCTGAAAATGTCAATGGAAGATTGTAAAGAAAAATAGGGCCGGGACTTTCCGGCCCCATCGTGGGTGGGACCCACTGCGGGTGAGGCGGTGCCACAGCCAGGAGTCCATTGACTTGCGGCGGGACCGGAAGATCCCGGCCTAGGTTTGAAGGAACCTAATTGGTCAAAATGAAATGAAATTTGTCTATATCTGTCTCTCCAAATGCTGTATAGGTTTGTTCTGATGTAATTAGGGGGAGATAATGACATTTTGGTAATTCCACTGAGCTAATATACCAAAGGCTCAGGCTAATACCTTGGGGACAGGGTTCAAATCCCACCTTGGCAGCTGGTGGAATTATATTCAATTAATCAATATGGAACTAAAAGCTTGTCTCAGTGATGGTGCCAAATGAAACTACCGTCAATGGTTATAAAAGCCTAGCTTGTTCACTAATGTCCTTGAGGGGAAAGAAATCCGCCATCCTAGCTAATCGGGCTTATGTGTGACTCCAGATCCCCAGGAGAGACCATCAGCTCTTAATAATTCAGATAACTAAAACCTCAATGCAGATAAATATTGTCTAATTTATGTCTTCTCATTTTAAATTACAATTGTTTACACCTTAACATCCACTGTTTAGGCAGGTTATCTCAAAAGATTAATGGCAATGATTTGAAAGCAATTCTTGAGAAACAGCACTGATAAATAAGTGGACAAATTGAGATATAAACCCTGTAGAATTGACATTCATTCTCATTAGTAATAGTTATTTCAGAAGAACAACTTTTTTGAGCAGAAATTTGTGCACAGAAGTCCAAAATTATTAGAAAGACTTAGCTTTGGAGAAGACTCAGCCAGTGCCCTTGTCCAATAGGTACCAGGTTCTTGCTCCCAGTGCAAATGAGGGCATAGGCTGCAGGGCAGATGAACGAACTGACCACAGCACCATGGTATAGAGTGCCATTCAATTGTGGGGAGAAAAGAGAAATGTAGTAGTAATAGGGGTTAGCATAGTTAGGGGAATAGATACTGTTCTCTGCAGCAAAGACAGAGGGTCCCGAAGGCTGTGTTGCCTATCTGATGCCAAGGTTAAGGACATCTCTTCTGGGCTGAAGAGGAAGTTGGATTGGAATGGGAAGGATCCAATTGTTGTGGCCCACGTAAGTGCCAATGACATAAGTAGGACTAGGAAAGAGGTTCTGTTGAGGAACTATGAGCAGCTCTGGCCTAAATAAAAAGCAGGACCAAAAAGGTAATAATCTCCTGATTACTACCTGAGCCATGTGCAAATTGGCATAAGGTAAATAAGATTAGAGAGGTAAATGCGTGGTTCAAAGGTTGGTGTGGGAGAAATGGGTTCCAATTCATGGGGCACTGGCACCAGGACTGGGAAAGGAGAGAGCTGTTCCTTTGGGACTGGTTTCATCTGAACCATGCTGGGACCAGTGCCCTGGCAAATCGTATAACCAGTGCTGTAGATACAACTTTAAACTAATTAGTGGAGGGGGGGATGGTTCAACTGAAGGGAAATTTTAAAAATTAAAAAGAAACAAGAGAGCAGAGGTTCAGTGTAGTGGAGAGGTGACTGATGATCAAAGTAACAGGAAGGGGCAGAAAATATAAGCAAAACAGTGCAGCAGAAATTAGAAGCAGAATGAGTAATAATGGTAAAAAGTCAAAGCTTAAGGCTCTTTATCTGCATGCAGCACTTGTAACAAGATAGATGAGTTGGAACAAATAGAACTAAATGAATATGACTTGATAGCTAGTACAGAGACATGGTGGCGGGGTGACCAAGACTGGGAGCTCAATATTCAAGGGTATTTGATGTTCTGGAAATATAGACAAAAAGGAAAAGGAGGTGAGGTAGCTTTGTTAATAAAGGAAGGTTTCAGGTGCGATGGTGAATAGTGATATAGGTGCAATAGATTGTGATGTGGAATCAGTTTGGGTGGAAATAAGGAATAGCAAGGGGAAGAGCCACAGGTGGGAGTTGTCTATAGGCCCCTGAAGAGTTGCCTCACTGTAGGACAAAGTATAAATCGTGAAATTATGGAGGCATGTAAGATGGGCACTACAATTTTCATGGATGATTTTAGTCTTCACATTGGCTGGACAAATCAGCTTGGCAGGGGTAACATGGAAGACAAATCTGCAGAGTGCATCAGGGATTGTTTCCTAGAGCACTACATTTCAGAACGTACCCAGGAACAGGCTATTTTAGATCTAGTAATGTGTAATGAGGTAGGATTAATAAGAGATCTCATAGTTAAGGGTCCTCTAGTGGGTAGCGATCACAACATGGTAGAATTTCAAATTCAATTCAAATGAGGGCGAGCAACTCTGGTCTCAAATCAGTGTCCTCAAATTAAATAAGGGCAATTACAGAGGTGTGAAGAAAGTGTTGTCTAAAGTGGGCTGGGAAAATAGACTAAGGGGAAGGTTAGTGGATGAGCAGTGGCAGACATTTAAGCAGATATCTCATAAAACTCAGCAAAAATTTATCCCAGTCAAAAAGAAGGACTCAATGAGAAGGATGAACAATCCATGGTTAACAAAGGGGGTCAAGGAGAGTATCCAATCAAAAACTAAGGCATACAAAGTGGCAAAAACTAGCAGTAGGTCAGAGGATTGGGAATTTTTTTAAGAACCAGCAGTGGATGACTGAAAAGCTAATAAAGAGGGAGAAAATTGATTATGAAAGTAAATTGGCAAGAAATATTAAAATAAACAGCAAGAGCTTCTACGTGTATATAAAAAGAGAGTGGCTAAAGTGAGCGTGGGACCCTTGGAGGATGTGACTGGAGAATTGATAATGGGGAACAGGGAAATGGCAGATAATTTAAACCAATATTTTGCATTGGCCTTCACAGTGGAGGACACTATAAACATCCCAAAGATATCAGATAAGCAAGGAGATAATGGGAGGAAAGATCTTGTAACAGTCTCTATCATGAGGGACCAAGTATTTGACAAAAAGATTTTAAAGGAAGTGGCTGCAGAGATAGTGAAGGCATTGGTCAAAATATTCCAGAATTCACTGTGTTCCGGGAGGGTTCCAGCCCCTGTTCAAGAAAGAAGGGAGACAAAAAGCACGAAACTATAGACCAGCCAGCCTAACATCTGTCGTTGGGAAAATGCTAGAGTCCATTATTAAGGAAGAAATAGCAGGATATTTGGAAAAGCTTAACGCAGTCAAACAGAATCAACATGGTTTTGTGAAAGGGAAATCATGTTTGACAAACTTGCTAGAGTACTTTGAGGATATAACTAGCAGAGTTGATAAAGAGGAACCAGGTGGGAGGGCATGTTGAGATGAGGACATAAGGAATTTGCAAGGGGGTATAGAAAGGTTGAGTGAGTGGGCAAAAACTTGGCAGATGGAGTTTAATGTCGAAAAGTATGAGGTCGTGCACTTTGGTAGGAAGAATCAAAAGGCAGACTATTATTTAAATGGAGAGAGATTCCAAAAAAAGTGCAGCACAGAGGAATCTGGGTGTTCTTGTGCATGAAACACAAAAAGTTAGCATGCAGATATAGCAAGTAATTAAGAAGGCAAATGGAATTCTGGCCTGTATTGCTAGAGGGTTGGACTTTAAAAATCGGGAAGCCTTGTTACAACTGTACAGGGTGTTGGTGAGGCCACACCTCGAGCACTGTGTACAGTGTACATATTTAAGGAAGGATAGATTGGCATTGGAGGCAGTTCAAAAGAGATTCACTAGGTTGATTCCTGGGATGAAGCAGTTGACCTATCAAGAACGGCTAAACAGGTTAGGCCTTTGTTCATTAGAGTTTAGAAGAATGAGGGGTGATCTTATTGAAACATACAAAATTCTGAGGGGGCTTGACAGGGTAAGTGTTGAGAAGGTGTTTGCACTATTGGAGGCAATCCAACTAGGGGACATAGTTACAGAATAAGGGGACACTCATTTAAAACTGAGATGCGAAGGAATTTCTTCTCTCATGAGGTAGTGAATGTCTGGAATTCTCTACCCCAGAGAGTTATGGAGGCTAGATCACTGAAAGTATTTAAAGAGGAGGCAGGTAGGTTTTTGAAATCTCGGGGAGTTGAGGGTTATGAGGAGCCGGCATGAAAGAGCAGTTGAGGCCTGGGGGTAGACCAGCCATGGAGCAGAATTTTCTGCCTGCCGGGCGAGCAGGCCTGAACCAATCTCCGGCGGGCGGGGAGATGATCCCCGCCACCATTTTACGTGGGCAGGCCAGTTAAGGCCCGCCCAGCGTGATGCCCAGTGGGAAGCGCTATGTGCTCCCTGTGCGGGTGGGGGTGCGGGTGGGGGTGGGGATTCCCCAAAAGCAAGAGTGCGCTCTTTCGTGCATGCACAGGAAAAGCGCACATCTCCCTGAGGCTAAGTGCTGCCTCAGGGCGATCGCTTACACTTTTAAAAAGATTAAAAACAGAAAAAAAATCCCTAACATGTCCCCCTCCTGTGACAATGTCACATGAGATGGGACATGTTCATAAATTACAGTAAAACTTTATTAAACTTTTTAGAACCCTGCATGAAACCTCATTCTACCAGCGGATGAGGTTTCACGTTTTCTTTATTTGCCGCCAGCCTTAAGGTTAGACGGGCAGGTCCTTTAATTGTTTAAATGATCCTGTCAATGGCCTCAATTTCCCATTGACAGGTCGGCGGCCCCGCAGCTGATTTTGCTGCGCCCCCGCCTTCCTGAAAATTTAAATGGGATGGGATGACGTTGGGGGTTCCGCCCAATGTCATCCCACATTATTTTGTGTGTTGGCGAGTGGGCCCCGCCCCCTGCTCGCCGACGGCAAAATTCTGCCCATGATCTTATTGAATGGTGGGACAGGCTTGAGGGGCCGAATGGCCTACTCCTATTTCTGATGTTCTTACGCCCTCTGAAATGACCTAGAAAGAACTCAGTTCAAGCAAGCAGTTAAGGATGGGTAACAAACGCTGGCCTTACCAGTGACACCCACATCCTATGAAAGAATACTTTTTTAAATCATATATGTTGTTAAAGAGTTAATAAACCAAGTCTTTGTGATTTCCCAAACATCAAGGATTTTTGTTTGTCTAAGAGCATCTGTGGAGAGAAAGACAAAATTAAAGTTTCGAGTCTGTATGACTTCTTCAGAGGAGTCAAACGGACCTGAAACGTTAACTCTGTTTTTCTCTCCACAAATGCTGTCAGACCTGCTGAGTTTTCCCAGTATTTTCTGTTTTTGTTTCAGATTTCCAGCATCCGCAGTATTTTGCTTTTATCTAAGTATTTTTGTTTGTTCAGTAGGAATTATGGATCACATTACTCATGCAAATGGTCCTGAAAATAAATAACATTGCTTAATTGAACACTGACTCTTCAGCAGCCATCAGTCTCCTTAATAATTCAGAGAAGAAAGACTTCAGTACAGACAAATATTATCTAATTTATGCTTGTGACTGCCTTGTTATTGCCATTGTCAGACGAATATCATTAGTTCTACAGGGATCCAATCACGCAGTTCCCAAAATAAAAGATGCTAAATATACTATTTAAGAGTTCTGATGTTCAGATGCCTGCATAATTTATTAAGCATTCAAATGTCTTAGATTTAAGACCACTTAAGCAGATTGTGTTTTAGATCATTGAAATTGCCTTCCCAAGACCCTATTTTTTTTATATTCATTCATGGGACGTGGGCTTCACTGGCTAGGCTAGCATTTATTGCCCATCCCTAATTGCCCTTGTTCAGAGGCCATTTTAAGAGTCAACCACATTGCTATGGGTTTGGAGTCACATGTAGGTCAGACCAGGTAAGGACAGCAGATTTCCTTCCTGAAAGGACATTATTGAACCAGCTGTGGGTTTTTGTGAAAATTGGCAATGGTTTCCTGATCATCATCAAACTTTTAATTGCAGATCTGCCATGGTGGGATTTGAATTGGGTCCCAGGAGCATTACCCTAAGTCTCTCAAATACTAGTCCTGTGACAATACCACTGTGCCATCACCTCCCCATGATCTGTCATGAAACTAATATATTTTTTCATTATATTATTGTGGTTTATTGTAAACCAGGTTTATGGGTGTGAGTGCAGATGGTTCTGTGTGTCTGCTTTGATTGAATTAGAGTCAGATAGACTGCAAGCTTGAAATTATGAAAAGAAGATAGGGGTAAATGCCATTTGAAAAGCTAATAAGTGAACATGGATGAGGTCTTAGCATGTAAGGTGTGAAGGAAATTTGCTTTGTTAGATAAGTGAAGGAGTTGTTTAGGTTTCAAAGGGATGATAGGATGTTTACAGCTAACAAGATAAGCAAGGCCAAGCAGTGTGTTTATTTTTCTCAAAGGTACTGACCATTTTGGCAATATGAAGGATTTTTATATTATGCGAAAAGTAAATTTCCAAAATCATATAGAACACAGAAATAACAGATTAAAGAGAGAGAAACATAAATAAGGAGGAATGGAAGGCTATGTTGGGGGCCATGTAAGATCTAAAAGGAGTTTATAAAACAGCCCTGGGGAAGCCTCCAGCAACTTTTGTAGAAGTTTGCTGCGTCTAGTAACCAAGGGTAGAGGAAAGCCTTTGGAATTCCACTGTCAAGTGGGTGCTTTGGAAAACCTGCTGGCTTGCTATTTAAATTCAAAATCTATTTTGGACTGTTTCTTTAAAGGGGGTGTGTGGTTAGAAGTCAGGTTAATTAGGGATTTTGAAATTTTTTAAGTATTAATTAAATGTAATCTTATGTATGTGCTTGAAATCTTTTCTTTTGTTAATAAATGTTTTAATTTAGATTTTAAAATCTCTAAAGGTGTTAGTGGGCTCATTACTTCTGAACTCAGTGCATAAATCTTCTCATAATGAATACAAATTGCAAAACCGTTGTGATAGTGTGGCCATGTTTCCCTTGTGGATTTGGTCCACCTGGTGCTCACTATCTGCCACATCATAACAGATGCAGTATTGAAAAACAGACAGCAGGGGCAGCAGCACAGTGGTAAGGGGTCAGGTGAAAATTTTCCCAGAGTCCTCCAGGCCCCATCAGATCTCAAGGCACCAGGTCAAAGCTGGGCAAGGAAACCTCCTGCTGATTACTACCTAATGCCCTCGCTCAGCTGATGAGTCAGCACTCAGTGATGGGGGAGCCTGGCACATCCGTGCAAAAGTCAAGGCTGAAGCATTTTCAACTGTCTTCAGCCAGAAGTACAGAGTGGATGATCCATTTTGGCTTCCTCCTGAGGTTCCCAATCTTCAGTGAGTTCAATTCAGTCCATGTGATATTAGGAAATAACTGAAGGCATTTGATACTGCAAAACCTATGGGTCCTGACAATATTCTGGCAATAGCACTTAAGACTTGTGCTCCACAATTTGCCGTGTCCCTAGCTAAGCTGTTCCAGTACAGCTACAGCATTGGCATCTACCCAGCAATGTAGAAAATTGCCCAGGTATGTCCTGTACACAAAAAGCAGGACAAATCCAACTTGGCCAATTACCGCCCCGTCAGTCTACTCCCCACCATCTGTAAAGAGATGGAAAGGGTCATCAACAGTGCTATCAAGCAGCAATTACTCAGCAATAACCTGCTTACTGGCGCTTAGTTTAGGTTCCAGCCAGGGTCACTCAGCTCCTGACCTCATTACAGCCTTGGTTCAAACATGGACAAAAGAGCTGAACTCTCGAGGTGAGGTGAGAGTGACTGCCCTTGACATCAAGGCAGCATTTGACTGAGTGTGGCATCAAAGAGCCCGTGCAAAGCTGGAGTCAATAGGAACCAGATGGGAAGCTCTCCACTGGTTAGAGTCATACCGAGCACAAAGGAAAATGGTTGTTGTCGTTGGAGACCAATCACCTCAGCTCCAGGACATCACTGCAGGAGTGGCTCAGGGTGGTGTCCTAGACCCAAACAGCTTCAGCTGCTTCATCAATGACCTTCCCTCCATCATAATGGCAAAAGTGGGGATGTTCGCTGATGATTACACAATGTTCAGCACCATTCGCGACTGCTCAGATCCTGAAGCAGTTTGTGTCCAAATGCAGCAAGACAGGGACAACATTCAGCCTTGAGCTGATTAGTGACAAGTAACCTTTGTGCCGGGCCATGACCATTTCCAACAAGAGAGAATCCAACCATTGTCCCTTGACGTTCAACAGCATTACTATCACTGAATCCCCCACCATCAATATCCTGGAGGGTTACTATTGACCAGCAACTGAACTGGACTAATTACCAAAACGCTGTGGCTATGAGAACATGTCAAAAGCTAGGGATTTTGCACCAAATAACTCACCTCCTGACTCCCCAAATCCTGTCCACCATCTACAAGGCACAAGTCAGGAGTGTGACGAAATATTCCCCACTTGCCTGGACGAGTACAGATCCAACAAGAAGTTCAATGCCATCCAGGAGAAAGCAACCCACTTGACTGGCACTCCATCCACCACCTTAATCATTCACTCCCTCCACCCGCACCACACAATGGCAGCAGTGTGTACCATCTACAAAATGCACTGCAGCAACTCGCTGAAGTTCCTACGACAGCACCTTCCGAACCTGTGATCACTCCCATCTAGAAGGACAAGGACAGCAGACACATTGAAACACCACCACCTGGAAGTTCCCCTCCAAGCCACTCACCATCCTAACTTGGAAATATATTGCCGTTCCTTCCCTGTCACTGGGTCAAAATCCTGGAACTCCCTCCCTAACAGCACTGTGGCTGTACCTACACCAGATGGACTGCAGCAATTCAAGAAGCAGCTCACCACCACCTTCTCAAGGGCAACTAGGGATACGCAACAAATATTGGCTTTGACAGTGATGCCCACATCCTACGAAAGAATAAAAAATGGAAAGGAGGAAAACCATACAATTGAAGTGCAACAAAGCTTTAAATCTTCGGAAAAGCAGAACTTTCCTACATGTCAATGTTAACAGTATCATTGTTTTGTAAAGTCTTCAAGGCATTATTAGCACTAGGGAAACTAATGGGGCTAAAGGCCGATAAGTCACCTGGACCTGATGGGTTGCAAACCAGGATATTAAAGGAAATAGCTGTAGAGATAGTGGATAGTGGTAGTAATCTTCCAAGGATCCTTAGATTCTGGAAAAGTCCCAAAGGATTGGAGAATGGCCAATGTAACACCCTTATTCAAAAAGGGAGGGAAACCAAAAACAGGTAACTATAGGCCAGTTAACTTAACATCTGTCATTGGAAAAATGTTGGAGTCAATTATAAAGGACATAATAGCAGAGCATTTAGAAATACATAATCTAATCAAGCAGAGTCAGCAAAGGCTTCATGAAGGGGAAATCATGCCTGACAAATTTATTAGAATTCTTTGGGGAGGTAACAAGCAGAATAGGTACAGGGGAACAAGTAGATGTAATGTAACAAGTAGATGTAACCTCATCTTCTGACTAGGCACTTTACAGCCTTCCAGACTGAATATTGAATTCAACAACTTTAGGTCTAAAGCTCCCTCCCCCATCCCCACCCCCTTTCTGCTTCCCCCTTCCTTTTGTTTTTTTCCAATAAATTGTATAGATTTTTCTTTTCCCACCTATTTCCATTATTTTTAAATATTTTAAAATCTTTTATGCTCTCCCCACCCCCACTAGAGCTATACCTTGAGTGCCCTACCATCCATTCTTAATTAGCACATTCGTTTAGATAATATCACCAACTTTAACACCTATGTGTTCTTTTGTTCTATTGTTGGTGACATCTTTTGATGATCTGCTTCTATCACTGCTTGTTTGTCCCTACAACCACACCAACCCCCTCCACTTCTCTCTCTCTCTCTCTCCGCACCCCCCCCCCACCCCCCACACACACCTTAAACCAGCTTATATTTCAACTCTTTCTTGGACTCGAACTCAAGTTCTGTCGAAGGGTCATGAGGACTTGAAACATCAACTCTTTTCTTCTCCGCCGATGCTGCCAGACCTGCTGAGTTTTTCCAGGTAATTCTGTTTTTGTTTTGGATTTCCAGCATCCGCAATTTTTTTGTTTTTATATAGATGTAATGTATTTGGATTTCCAAAAGGCATTCTATAAGGTACCACGCATAAGGCTACTTAATAAGATAAGAGCCCATGGTGTTGGGGGTAGCATATTAGCATGGATAGAGGACTAGCCAACTAATAGAAGACAGAGAGTTGGGATATGGGGGGGCATTTTTCAGATGGCAACCTGTAACTAGTGGATTGCCACAGGAATCAGTGCTGGGGCCACAATTATTTACAATATATATTAATGACTTGGATGAGGGAAATGAATGTGCTATAGCCAAATTTGCAGATGACACAAAAATAGGCGAGAAGGTAAGTGGTGAGGCTGACACAAAGAGTCACAGAGGGGTATAGACAGGTTAAATGAGTGGTCAAAAACATGGCAGATGGAATATAATGTGGGGAAGTGTGAGGTTATGCACTTTGGCAGGAAAAACAGAGGAGCTGAATATTATTTAAATAGAGAAAGACTGCAGAAAGCTGCAGCACAGAAGGATTGGGGGTCCTCGTGCATGATTCCCAAAAAGCTAGCATACAATTTCAAAAGATTTTAGGGAAGGCAAATGGAATGTTGGCCTTTATTTCAAAGGGAATGGAGTATAAAAATAGAGGAGTCTTGCTAAAACTATACAAGGCACTAGTTGGACCACACTTAGAATACTGTGAACAACTTTGGTCCCCTTATCTAAGGAAAGATATACTGGCATTGGAGGCAGTCCAGAGAAGGTTCACTAGGTTGATCCTGGGTATGGAGCGATTTTCTTATGAGGAGAGATTGAGTCAGTTGGGCCTGTACTCATTGGAGTTTAGAAAAATGAGAGGCGACCTTATTGAAACATATAAGATTTTTAGGGGGCTTGACAGGGTTGTTTCCCCATGTGGGAGAGTCTAGGACCAGAGGGCATAATCTCAGAGTAAGGGAGCACCCATTTAAAACAGAGATGAGGAGGAATTTCTTCTGTCAGAGGGTAGTCAATCTGTGGAAATCCTTACCACAGAAGGCTGTAGAGGCTGGGTCCTTAAGTATATGGAGTTGAGGATTATCAGATCTGCCATGATCTCATTGAATGGTGAAGCAGACTAGATGGGCTGAATGGTCTACTTCTGCTCCTACGTTTTATGGTCTTATTGCAACACCATCTGCCAGATAGTAATCATAATCCCAAGCCTTGCTCTACATTCATAATCCCAAACCTTGCTCTACAGCCAAGCGCCACACAAATTAGGGCAGCTGATAAACATCTCCACTGCAATGCTGGGGCAATGTGGCCAAAATGTCAGTCTTACAGCACTGCACCTGTCACTGCCGAGGCCAGAATTCCATGTTGAGACCATGAGCACAGCAATTGTAAATCAATCTCCTGTATCAATCAAAAAGACTAGACAGAACACCAGCATCCTATGTGAGCACGTCATTTCTCCAGCATAGTAAGCTCTCTCTTGGGCAATGTAGCTGTCTGCAACTCTGCTCCTTGAATTTAGGATTTAAACATAGGGTTAGTCACCACTTCATGGTCAATGATTAACTTTAACATGTATTAACCTATGTAACATCCATGTCTTGCCCATTGTTGCCATAAAATATCCCCGGATCTTTCTGCACTGCCAGCAGCTAATTCAATGAAACCATTTTTTTACCAGTGCTATGGATTGTCATTTTTAAAAATTGGACAAAAATCATATATCATAAAAAATCTCTAAAACTACGATTTTGTGTCATGCAAAAAAGGGTCGGTCTCTATGGCAGGCTCGTCTGTGCCTGGCACTCAGGGAGAGGCCTTTTCCGGATTTTGCATAGTCCAAGAAACCTAGAGAGGATAATTTGGGATAATAGGGAACCTTTCTATTTAACTCCTTTACTTACTTATAGTAATATGGTTGACACCTTACACTTTGGAAGTTCTACAGGTTAGCCCATACCAAATTGAACTCCCAGTGCACTCAGTATTTTTATTTTGTTGTGGATTATCTACCTCCTCCACCCAGCATTGGAAGAAAATATTGGAACATCCTCAGAGTTTCTAGAATTTTTCTTACGTGTATCAGAGATTTGATGCTTTATACTATTAGAATATTGATGTACACTTTCTTCTTTGGTCTTGGAACAGAGAAACACGTGGAAGGTCACATTATTTCTTATACTTAGTTGTCATAGAAATTATTTATTTAAACTGAGTGTCATTAAAAGTCAACCACACAGTATGGGACTAGAGCCACATGTACTAAATACTACCAAATATTTATACAGAAAGAGGCTAATCAGCCCAAAAGGTCCATGTCAGTGTTTATGCTCCAAACGAGGCCTCTCCCACCCTTCTTCATCTAACCCCATCACCATTTCCTCCTACCCCTTTCTTCCTCATGTACTTACTAGCTTACCCTTAAATTCATCTGTACTATTTGCCCCAATTACTCCTTGAGGTAACTCTACCTTCTAACCACACCCTGGGTAAAGAAAAGCAAAATACTATGGATGCTGGAAATCTGAAATAAAGACAAAAAGTGCTGGAAAATCTCAGCAGGTTCGGCAGCCTCTGTGGAGAGAGAAGCAGAGTTGGAGTCCAATGTAACTCGTCTTCAGAAGTGGAGAGGTAGGAATGTGATTTATGGCGGGGGGGGATGCTGGCTTACGCTGTTGAAAATGTGGGGAAAGGCAGATGAAGCAAAAGAGAAGATCAGAGATGAGTTAGAAGACAGGGGAGATTAAATGACAAAAATGTCATGGACCAAAAGGCAAAGGGAGTGGTAATGTTAGCAAAGAAGAAACAAAGCACTGGTCCAGATTAGGTGTAAATAGCTGAGTAAAGGTCAGCACTATCTGAAAACAAATAAAAAACATGAGAACAAGATACTGACTGTAACTTGGGTGACAAATTCAAAATGGAGGACAGAGTTTATGGTCTGAAGTTGTTGAACTCAGTGTTGAGTCCAGAAGGCTGCAAGGTGCCTAACTGGAAGATGAGATGCTATTCCTCCAACTTGCACTGGGTTTCACTGGAACACTGTAACAGGCTGACTACAAAAATGTACGCATGAGAACAAGATGATGAGTTGAAACAGCAAGCGAACAGAAGGTCGGGGTCATGCTTGCAGAATGAGTGAGGATGTTCTGCAAAGCAGTCACTCAGTCTGCATTTAGTCTTCCAATGCTGAGGAGACTGCATTGTGAGCAGTGGATACAGTAGTAAACTAAACTGAAACAAGTGCAAGTAAATTGCTGCTCCGCCTGGAAGAGTGTTGGGGCCTTGGACAGTGAGGAGGGAGGAGGCAAATGGCCAGATGTTACACCTCCTATGATTGCATGGGAAGGTGCTATGGGAAGGATATGAGGTGTTGGGGTGTTACAGCAGTGGACCAGGGTGTTGCAAAGGGAACAGTCCCTTTGGAACACTGTCAGGGGAGGGGATGAGAAGATGTGTTTGGTAGTGCCATTGTGATTGAGTTGGCAGAAATGGTGGAGGATGATCCTTTAAATATGGAGGCTGTTGGGGTGGAAAGTGAGGCTAAGGGGGCTCCATCACCCTGACCTTCTAGCTGCTTTCCACTTCAATTCAACCCCCTGCTCTCATGCTCACATTTCTGTCCTTGGCCCAACACAAACTGGAGGAATAGTACCTCATCTTCTAATTAGGAATGTTACAGCCTTCTGGGCTCAACATTGAGTTCAACAACTTCAGACAATAAACTCTACCCTCCATTTTGATTTTTTTTCCTCAAAGTGACAGTCTGTATCTTGTTCTCAAGGTTTTTTGCTTTCAGACTGTGCTGACCTTTATTCTGATATTAACACATTCTATTATTTTGCTTTCAGTGTTTACCTTTACTCTGCTAGTCACACCTACGCTGGACAAATACTTTGTTTCTTTAATACAATCATCACCGCTCCCTCCACCTTTTGTTCCATGACATCTTTGTCATTTAATCTCCCTGCCCTCTAACTTTTCGCTGACCTTCTCTTTGGCTCCACCTGACCTTCCTACCCTTTTCAACAGCATAAAACCCATCACATCCCTAACTCTCTTCAGTTTCGAAGAAGAGTCATATTGGACTCGAAACATTAACTCTGGGTGGAATTTCCCATTCTGGAGACTAAGTGGGGTGGCGGGTGGGATAAGCGGTGCATTTCCCACTGGACAGAGGGACGGGTTCTCTCACCCAATTGTACGCTTGGAACCTCCTTAATTATGCATCGGCGAGCTGCTCACCGAATCAGGCACTGATTTGTCTGCCCACCCTCACCTTGTGGGGTCGAAGGTCCTGGCACCATATTTAAATGCCACCATTCACTCTCTGAAGCCCATCTGCGTGGTCTGGATTTCCTGAGATGACCCCCAGGAGAAAGAAGCCATGTGCCCCGCAATCCAGCCATGATGCCCTGGCGGCTCTACTAAAAGCTGTCCACAAACACCATGATGCCCTCTTCCCGAGGGGTGGAACCAGGAGGTCCACCAATCTCACCTCGCCGGTCTAGGAGGGGCTTGCAGCAGAGGTCTGTGCCACTGGTGCCTAAAAAAGAAAAGCCCTGCAGTGCAGGAAGAGGATGAATGATCTAACCTGCTCTGTCAGGGTAAGTCATCCTACAGCTCATTCCCTCTCATAATGTCATCAGGCACTCAAAAGGTTACAAAAACAGAATTACCTGGAAAAACTCAGCAGGTCTGGCAGCATCGGTGGAGAAGAAAAGAGTTGACGTTTCGAGTCCTCATGACCCTTCGACAGAACTTGAGTTCGAGTCCAGGAAAGAGCTGAAATATAAGCTGGTTTAAGGTGTGTGTGTGGGGGGCAGAGAGATAGAGAGACAGAGAGGTGGAGGGGGGGGGGTGTGGTTGTAGGGACAAACAAGCAGTGATAGAAGCAGATCATCAAAAGATGTCAACGACAATAGTACAATAGAACACATAGGTGTTAAAGTTAAAGTTGGTGATATTATCTAAACGAATGTGCTAATTAAGAATGGATGGTAGGGCACTCAAGGTATAGCTCTAGTGGGGTTTTTTTTATAATGGAAATAGGTGGGAAAAGGAAAATCTTTATAATTTATTGGAAAAAAAAAAGGAAGGGGGAAACAGAAAGGGGGTGGGGATGGGGGAGGGAGCTCACGACCTAAAGTTGTTGAATTCAATATTCAGTCTGGAAGGCTGCAAAGTCCCTAGTCGGAAGATGAGGTGTTGTTCCTCCAGTTTGCGTTGGGCTTCACTGGAACAATGCAGCATGTGGGCAAGAGAGCAGGGTGGAGTGTTAAAATGGCAAGCGACAGGGAGGTTTGGGTCATTCTTGTGGACAGACCGCAGGTGTTCTGCAAAGCGGTCGCCCAGTTTACGTTTGGTCTCTCCAATGTAGAGGAGACCACATTGGGAGCAACGAATGCAGTAGACTAAGTTGGGGGAAATGCAAGTGAAATGCTGCTTCACTTGAAAGGAGTGTTTGGGTCCTTGGACGGTGAGGAGAGAGGAAGTGAAGGGGCAGGTGTTGCATCTTTTGCGTGGGCATGGGGTGGTGCCATAGGAGGGGGTTGAGGAGTAGGGGGTGATGGAGGAGTGGACCAGGGTGTCCCGGAGGGAGCGATCCCTACGGAATGCCGATAAGGGGGGTGAAGGGAAGATGTGTTTGGTGGTGGCATCATGCTGGAGTTGGAGGAAATGGCGGAGGATGATCCTTTGAATGCGGAGGCTGGTGGGGTGATAAGTGAGGACAAGGGGGACCCTATCATGTTTCTGGGAGGGAGGAGAAGGCGTGAGGGCGGATGCGCGGGACATGGGCCGGACACGGTTGAGGGCCCTGTCAACGACCGTGGGTGGAAAACCTCGGTTAAGGAAGAAGGAGGACATGTCAGAGGAACTGTTTTTGAATGTAGCATCATTGGAACAGATGCGACGGAGGCGAAGGAACTGAGAGAATGGGATGGAGTCCTTACAGGAAGCGGGGTGTGAGGAGCTGTAGTCGAGATAGCTGTGGGAGTCGGTGGGTTTGTAATGGATATTGGTGGACAGTCTATCACCAGAGATTGAGACAGAGAGGTCAAGGAAGGGAAGGGAAGTGTCAGAGATGGACCACGTGAAAATGATGGAGGGGTGGAGATTGGAAGCAAAATTAATACATTTTTCCAAGTCCTGACGAGAGCATGAAGCGGCACCGAAGTAATCATCGTACCGGAGAAAGAGTTGTGGAAGGGGGCCGGAGTAGGACTGCAGCAAGGAATGTTCCACATACCCCATAAAGAGACAGGCATAGCTGGGGCCCATTCGGGTACCCATAGCCACACCTTTTATTTGGAGGAAGTGAGAGGAGTTGAAGGAGAAATTGTTCAGCGTGAGAACAAGTTCAGCCAGACGGAGGAGAGTAGTGGTGGATGGGGATTGTTCGGGCCTCTGTTCGAGGAAGAAGCTAAGGGCCCTCAGACCATCCTGGTGGGGGATGGAGGTGTAGAGGGATTGGACGTCCATGGTGAAGAGGAAGCGGTAGGGGCCAGGGAACTGAGGAGGGATGGTGGACATCCAGGAGCTCACGCCCCTCGAAGGGGAGGCAGCTGAGAGGGCAGGAGTGGACAGGGATCACTCCTTGGCGAAGGCGAGATCGGCCTCCCCCAGCAACCCAGTATGGATAAGCCGTCCATGAGTTGACCACGTCCTGACATTCACAGTGAGTGACATGCAATATTGCATTCTGCCTGCTCATGAACTAAATCTCTCTTCTCTTCCTTAAAGGCGCCAGCAGGCCTGGACAGGGGTCCAGCCAGACCATCAGCCCCAGACCCAGTCCATCTCAGGCATGGAACCAATCGATGAAGACAAGTCACAGCATTCAACTGCACCTCCGCCGGTGAAGAGACACACACCTCGGTGAGTGCTGGGTCTAAATTAGGCTCGGGATCACTTTCTGGAGAGCACTTCACACGTCTCCACAGTAGTCAGAGGCAGTGACAGCCTAGGTCCCTGGCATTCGGAGGACTGTTGGAGAACAGGCACCGACTGAGTCCGAGTCAGGTGATGAGCCTCTGAAAACGGCCGGCCACACATGCTGGAGATGCAAAGGCAGGTGGCAGAGCATCAGGTAGAGTTGCGAGGGGCAGTCAGCAAACTAGAGCAATTGTTGGAGGATCCATCCACATTAGATCTGATATTGTGGCAGGTGCCTCGAGGTCACCATGGGAAGGGTGGCCATCACCTTAGAGACCTTGGTCCAGCAGGTTCTGCTGGATTAGCTCTCAGACCTGTACTCCATTGCTCTAGGCATAGTTAAGTTCCATTAGTGGCTAGGTGAGAGGGGGACTGGACAGCTTGACCTTCCTCCAGGTGCTCCTTCTCCTCAAGGGGTCAGGCAGAGGCCCTCGGGTACCTGGAGGACCATCAGCTGGAGACCCGGAGCCATCTACCCAGAGGACTCTGAGAGTGTCCAGCCGCTCCTGATTCCCCCCTGCCTGTCACCCCATCAGCTCCAGCTGCTCAGGCCAAGGAGGGTGCCCCTGCCCCACAGCAGGAGACCCAAAGCAGGCCGCAGCCCTCCAGAGGATGCCCGCCAAGGTCGTCACAGACAACAGGGTATAGCGGTCAGCAGGGTGACTCCACCTCTGCTGTGGATGTCGGAGATGCACAAAGGTGCAGCGGTAAGATAAGAAAAATTAAGAAATACTGAGAGCACGAGGGTGGCATGGGTGTTCACTCACTGTAAATATCATGCACCGTTGTAAATACATTTTGAGTCCATGATGATGGTCTCATTGCGTGAATGCCGCTTGCTAATGAATCTACATGCCTTCTTATTGTGAGTGTGGCCCAAGCTCCCGCTCTGTGACTGCCTCCCTTTGTGACCCTCAGCTTCGTGTGATGTTTAGCAGACTCATGTTAGTCTCTTGCCCCTGTGTCATGTTAGGGTGATGTGTCAATCCTGAAAGTGGCTGCACGTTGAGATTTGATCCTTTAAGCCTTGCAGCATAGAATTAAGCTCCCGATGCAGTTTCCTCTACAGGAAACTGGGTGAAACTGAGCGCAGACTGGGCGACCGCTTTACAGAACACTTTCAGTCTGTCCGCAAGCATCACCCAGACCTCCCTGTTGCTTGCCATTTCAACACTCCGCCCTGCTCTCATGCCCACATGTCTGTCCTTGGCCCGCTGCATTGTTCCAGTGAAGCCCAACGCAAACTGGAAGAACAACACCTCATCTTCCGACTAGGCACTTTACAGCCTTCCAGACTGAATATTGAATTCAACAACTTTAGATCTTCCCTCTCTCTCTTCCCTCCCCACCTCCTTTCTGACGCCCCTTTTTTCCACAATTTATATAGATTTTTCTTTTCCCACCTATTTCCATTATTTTTAAATGTATTTCCATCCATTGTTTTATCTCTACCTTTTAGCCTATTTCGATCCCTTCCCCCCAACCCACCCCACCCCCACTAGGGCTATCTTTACCTTGCTCGTCCTGCTTTCTACCCTTAATTAGTACATTCTTTAGAAAATATCACCACCTTCAACACCTCTTTGTCCTTTTGTCTATGACATCTTTTGGCTATCTCCACCTATCCATGGCCCTCTATCCAGTTCTACTTGTCCTATCCCCCCCCACCCTTAAACCAGTTTATATTTCACCTCTTTTCTATTTTTCCTTAGTTCTGTTGAAGAGTCATAAGGACTCGAAACGTTAACTGTGTTCCACTCTGCAGATGCTGCCATACCTGCTGAGTTTTTCCAGGTATTTTTATTTTTGTTTAGAATTAGATGGGCTTATTTGCCTTGGAGGGTTAAATGTAATGTTGCATGATCAACACATGCCATGTTCATTGTGAGTGTGAAAGCCCATTACCTGGAGCCATTATGGTCTCTACAAGCACGTGCAGGTCTCTTTGGCCGCTGAAAGTGTCTCCTTCAGGTGGTAACGTCTGTACAATGTACAGTTGACACAGGTTGTGTACTGGTGTGCCATCTTTCACCTCTCATGCCAGCTACATACAGCTTTGCACACTGACCGTTCTGAGAATGAGGGTTTTGTGATGCTTGAGGGTTACAGGTGCAAGGTCAAATGCTGACCTTGCTCGCCATGTCACTGCTTGTAAAGGCCTTTCCAATCACTGACATGGCACTGAGGGACAGGAGCAATGTGCTCAAGTCCCCTTTCCTGGACCTTACGCCCGCTGGAACCTTGTGGCTGCCAGTGTGTCACGGACAGGGCCTTCTGCACCATGCTACTGAGATGGCATCCTCACATGGAAGCTGACCATCATTGCCCTCCTCAGGTTCCTGCCCTTCCAGGTCCTCCTTGTCTGAGGAAATCCCAGCCTCCTCCATTTCTTCCTGTGGCTGATGACCTCCCCTTTGCAGCGACAGGTTGCGCAGGGCGTAACAAACCACGATGGTGAGAGACACGCTCTCTGGAATGTACTGTGGAGCTCCACCTGGACAACCCAAACAACAGAGACGCATCTTCAGGATGCCAATGGTTTGCTCAATGGTGGACCTTGTCACAGAGTGCGCCGTGTTGTATCTCTCCTCTGAGGCACTTTGAGGGCGATGCACAGATGTCATGAACCATCTCTTCAGTGGGTACCCTTGACCACCCAGCAGCCAACCCTGTACGTGCCGCTGCCCTTCAAATACCTGTGGCACCTGAGTGCATCTGTGACTCAGGGTGTCAGAGTCATGAGAACTCCCAGGATACCTGACAAACATGTGCATGATCTGCTTCTGATGATTGCAGTGCAGCTGAACATTGATGGAGTGGAGGAACACTTTCCTGTCAATGAAGATCAGGGCCTGCTGCCAGGGAGCTCTTAAAGCGACATGTGCACAACCGATTGCACCCTGCACTCTTGAGAATCTCAGAAATCTAGCAGCCTGGCTAATGTGACCTTTATATATTGGTGAGCCTTGATATAGAGGGCACTTGTCTCCTCCTTTATACATTAATGTGTTAATGCCTGAGAAATGCTACATAGGTCTCCTGTGGATCCCTGGAACAAGCCGCTTGCAAAAAAATTGAGTGTGGCAGTGACCTTCAGAGGCATTGGCAGGGGATGGCCTCCCAGTCCATGTGGCATCAGATCCTGCTGCAGAATGTAGTAGATATGAGCCACCACATCTCTCAACAAAGGGAGATGTGTGCAGCACTGTCTCTCGCTCATCTCCAAATAAGACAGATGTCTTCGGCAGACCCTGAGTCGTGCCAGTCTCCTCCATGGATAAGTCTCACTTCCTCAGCCTCTGGGCCTTCCTGGACCATGGGCCTCAAGCTGAGGCTCTTCTCTAAGTAGTGCTAGACAGCAGTGGGCCCTTCTTCTCCTCCTCAATCTGACACTGTCATCAAGAAGGAGACACTGACTGCAGCCTCCATTCTGCAATCCCCCTTCTTTCTGTGGACAGACAGATCCAAGAGATGAATGTACCTCACCCAACAAATACAGACCTCCTACTCCAAGCCATTAAGCCACTGTCATGCCCTTGGGCTGCACTTGCGCTACCTGCCTTTCCCTGTTCCTCCCCTGTAGCTGAGGCGCTCCCTCACCAATCATAGGTGTCTACGAAGCCACCCCAATAACTTGACATCTCAATCCCATTTGGATGGAAGAGGGTTGAGCACAGCCACATAATCCTGAGGCTCACTAAAGACACACATACGCTGCCTGATTTGGATTTGAGATTATCCCTGCCTTGCGCTTTTGGAAAGATTGGATCCCTTGTTCACCGTGTTAAGTGGACCATGCAGTTTGCAGGCTTTGACAGATCTTCTTGCATTTATCCAGCAGCTGTGCTCCCTTAATGGCTGGTGGCCCCTTTCCTTCTCACATTCCTCTGATGGTTAAACGCTCAATGAGACCCCAATGCCTAGTGTAGCCTCATGTAAAAGCACACAATGAGCTACTGGTTCCAATTCTTTTTCAATAAAATCTTCATGCGTTCTCTCAGCTAAGCCTTCATCTCTATGTTGAAATTCTAATAAGTATGGGGTTGTGCCCTGAAAGGGTTCCCGGGTCCTGCCTCACACCCCTCCTGATGGAATTTTTTTTCCAGTTTCATTTTTAAACTGCGTCATTGCTTTGGGGTCTCAACATGGTGGTGCTGCACTTCTACCTCCAGACCAGCTTTGACCCTCCCCCTGTCACCGCAAACGTCCCTCCGATCATCCTGAAACCCCACCATGTGCAGGTAGACCTCCCTCCACTCATTCTCCAGCCTCCCCCGGTAACCCTGGAGCCCATATTGATTGTTGTGGGCAATTCTGCCCTCGCCCCCGAACCTATCACTGTGGATGTCCTCATGCCCGTGGAACTCATCCCTCCCCATCTCAAGGCTTTGTGCATGGTCATGTACAGAGGAACACCCCCCCACACCCCTGCCCTGCCCATGAGAGTTTTGAGTACGCCCACCCCCTTTTATTATGTTTTTTTCCCCATTTACAGGCTGTGGATGCCTCCTCTGATCATGACTATTCCATCTGCATATGAGTACCGGGCCAGCTACCCACAGGACCACCGTGTGTGAGGCACTGACCACGCGCTGCACTAGGCGCTGTGTATGGGCTCCACTGAGCAGACAGGCCTTGCTGCTCCCTGGACCAGGACCCTGATGTGCACACCACGCATATCCCTGTAGCATGGCCCGCAAAATCTCAAGGGCTGCCTTTAATCTCTCACCCCGACCATTCAGCCTCAGTCCAGGACTATGACTATCTGACACTCATCCCCCTGCATCCTTCAGGACTCATCACAACTCCTTGCCCCCAGTCATGAGTCTCTGTGTACTTCCCACTTGTGCAACCCTCACACCCCTCCCCCCTGTCATGAGTCTGTGTGCTCCCCTTCCCTCTCATGCCACACCCACCCTCCTCCCGGGTCTGCGTGCACCCCTTCCATGTCAGGCTCCAGGTCATCACCCCCAGTCATCACTCTGCCTGCAATCCCCCCTCTCGTCCTTGTTCCTAATACCCCATCCACCCCCAACTCATCCCTCTGCCTGCCATCCAGCCCTCTTCCTCCCCTGTTCCCTTCTCTCTCATGTCCCTGCCTATTCCCCCATCTCCATGCTGGTCTCTGCTGGTGGAATACAGTCCTGCCTGTGCCCCGCAGCACCCAGTGTGAACAGTCCTGCCTGTGCCCCGCAGCACCCAGTGTGAACAGTCCTGCCTGTGCCCCGCAGCACCCAGTGTGAACAGTCCTGCCTGTGCCCCGCAGCACCCAGTGTGAACAGTCCTGCCTGTGCCCCACAGCACCCAGTGTGAACAGTCCTGCCTGTGCCCCACAGCACCCAGTGTGAACAGTCCTGCCTATGCCCCACAGCACCCAGTGTGAACAGCCCTGCCTGTGAACTGCACGTCTTGCCTGAGAGAGCAACTTTGATGGTGGTGACGAGTTGGAGCAGCGCTGGTTTTCAACATTGTACACATCTCAAAGTCACAAGCGAAGTGAAAATGTGCAGGTGCCACTTATATCCGGCCGTGAACCAGATCAGCCTAATTTCCCGCTGGTGTGGCACGTAATTAGGAGGGGAACGTGATTCCAGTGCGTTGCGTTTTTAATGAGCATTCATGATTTTTTAATGCATGCAAATGGGGTTTCCGACATGGATCAGCGGGAAAGTCAACCTGCCATTAGGTCTTCATGAAAGTCCTGAAGGGAAAATTCCGACTTGTTTTCCTGCCGGCGGGAATCCGACTTTTGGCCTCACTTTGAATTTTCCACTCCCACCTGTCACAACTCCCGCTGCTGGCAGGACCAGAAAATTCTGCCCGCTGTTTCCCTTTCCACAAATCTTGCCAGACCTGCTATGTTTTTCCAGCGCTTCCTGTCTTTCTCTGTGGGTAAAGAAGTTTTCCTGAATTCCCTATTGGATTTATTAGTGGTTATCTTACATTTACAGTCCCTAGTTCTGCTCCTACCTGCAAGTAGAAACATCTTTACATCTACCCTATCAAACCCTTTCATGATCTAAAAGACCTCTATCAGGTCACTCCTCAGCTTTCTTTTCTCTAGAGAGAAGAGACTGTTCAACCTTTCCTGATATTTATAACCTCTCAGTTCTGTTATCATCTGAGTAATTCTTTTCTGCATCTTCTCCAGTGCCTCTATACCCTTCTTACAACACAAAGACCAGAATGGTTCACAGTACTCCAGCTGTGGTTTAACCAAGCTTCTACACAAGTTTAACATAACTTCTCAGCTTTTCAATCCAAAACCTCTAGAAGTGAGCCCCAATGCTTTTTAATGGTCTTATGCATCTGCACCACTACTTTTAGTGATTTGCATATCTGAACCCCTGGAACTCTCTGTTCCTCTGTCCCATTTAGACAGCTAGTTTCCAAGGAGTGTGTGGCCTCCTTATTCTGCCTATGAAAGTGTACTGTCTCCCACTTAACTAGAATTAAGTTCATTTGCCAATTACACATTCATTCTGCAATTTTACTAATGTCTTCCTATTTTGTTGCAGTGCTCCACCGTACAACTGTACTCTCCAATTTGGCATCATCTGCAAACTTTTAAATTCTACTTATGCTTCTGAGCTCAAACCATTAATCTTTGTGGAGCACCACTTCCCACATTTTTCAAACCTGGGTAACTACTTTTAAAACGGATACTCGCTGTTTTCTGTTCTGTAGCCAATTTGTTACTTGTTCCCTGACTCCAAATGTTCTGGCCTTAACCATGAGTCTACTGTAAATACCTTGTTGAAGGCTTTTTAGAAATCCAAATATGTTACCCTTATTCTTGTCTAACCTTTACTGCATTGTAGTAAAGGTAAAGGCGGCAGGTTTCCTTCCAGAAAGGAGATCAGTGGATTTTTACAATAATCCTTGCTCTGTGGTAGCACTGATGCCTCTGAGACAGATAGTTAGATAAAAGCCCCAATCTGGAAACTTGAGCCCAAAATCCACGTTGGCAATTCAGTGCAATGCTACGTTGTTGGAGGTGCTGTCTTTTGGGTGAGATATGAAATCAAAGACCTGCCTATTCTCTCAGAATCACAGAATCACACAGTGCAGAAGAGGCCCTTCGGCCCATCGAGTCTGCACCGACACATGAGAAACACCTGACCTACTTACCTAATCCCATTTACCAGCACTTGGCCCATAGCCTTGAATGTTATGATGTGCCAAGTGCTCATCCAGGTACTTTTTAAAGGATGTGAGGCAACCTGCCTCCACCACCCTCCCAGGCAGTGCATTTCCAGACCGTTACCACCCTCTGGGTAAAAAAGTGTTTCCTCACATCCCCCCAAACCTCCTGCCCCTCACCTTGAACCTGTGTCCCCTCATGACTGACCCTTCAACTAAGGGGAACAGCTGCTCCCTAACCACCCTGTCCATGCCCCTCATAATCTTGTACACCTTGATCAGGTCGCCCCTCAGTCTTCTCTGCTCCAACAAAAACAACTCAAGTCTATCCAACCTCTTCATAACTTAAATGTTTCATCCCAGGCAGCATCCTGGTGAATCTCCTCTGCACCCCCTCCAGTACAATCACATCCTTCCTATAATGTGGTGACCAGAACTGCACACAGTACTCCAGCTGTGGCCTCACCAAGGTTCTATACAATTCCAACATGATCTTCCGACTTTTGTAATCTATGCCTCGATTGATAAAGGCAAGTGTCCCATATGCTTTTTTCACCACCCCACTAATATGCCCCTCCGCCTTCAGAGATCTATGGACACACACGCCAAGGTCCCTTTGTTCCTCAGAACTTCCTAGTGTCATGCCATTCATTGACTACTTCCTTGTCAAATTACTCCTTCCAAAGTGTATCACCTCACACTTTTCAGGGTTAAATTCCATCTGCCACTTATCTGCCCATTTGACCATCCGGTCTATATCTTCCTGTAGCCCAAGACACTCAACCTCACTGTTAACCACCTGAACAATCTTTGTGTCATCAGGTAGATGTAATAGATCCTATAGCACTATTTCACAAAAGGGACAGTTCAGGCACAGTAAAGGTATATTCCCACAAAGGGAAAAGGTAAGGCAAACAAATCCAGAATTCACTAGCTTATGAGAGAAACAGAGATTAAGATGCAGCAGAAAAAGTGTGCTTAAGACAGATGTCAGGTAGATAATATATTGAGAAACAAGCAGAATATAGAAGGTTCAGGGGGAATTTAGAAAAAAAACAAGTAAGAGAAGCAAATCATGTTTTGTCCTCCACTTTTTATTTTTTCCTTAGTTCCAGTCTGTATCTTGTTCTCATGTTTTGCTTTCAGTCAGCACTGACCTTTATCCTACTATTAACACATTCTGCTATTTTGCTTTCAGACAGCACAGGATTTTATTCTGCTGTTCACACCTACTCTGGACCAATGCTTTATTTCTTTCCTACTACCATTCCCACTCTCTTTACCTTTTGTTCCATGACATCTTAATTCCCCTGCCCTTTAACCTATCCCTGACCTTCCGTTTTTGTTCCACCTGACCCTTCCCGTTTTTCATCAGCATAAAACTTGAAGCAGAGACATATTGGACTCGAAATGTTAATTCTGTTTCTCTCTCCATGGATGTTGCCAGACCTGCTGAGTTTTTCCAGCATTTTTGTTTTTATATAAGCAGAGAGCATGAAGAGACTGGTACCTAACATAAAATGGAATCCCAAAGTCTCCTATAGGCATATAAATAGTAAAAGGAAGAGTAGCAATGATGAGGAAGCAAAAAGGGGATTTGCACATGGAGGCAAAGGGCATAGCTGAGGTATTAAATAAATACTTTGCACCTGTCTTTACCAAGGAAGAAGATGCTACCCAGGACACAGTGAAAGTGGAGGTAATTCAGACACTAGAAGGGTTTAAAAACAAAAAAAACTGCGGATGCTGGAAATCCAAAACAAAAACAGAATTACCTGGAAAAACTCAGCAGGTCTGGCAGCATCGGCGGAGAAGAAAAGAGTTGACATTTCGAGTCCTCATGACCCTTCGACAGAACTTGAGTTCGAGTCCAAGAAAGAGTTGAAATATAAGCTGGTTTAAGGTGTGTGTGTGGGGGGCGGAGAGATAGAGAGACAGAGAGGTGGAGGGGGGGGTGTGGTTGTAGGGACAAACAAACAGTGATAGAAGTAGATCATCAAAAGATGTCAACGACAATAGTACAATAGAACACATAGGTGTTAAAGTTAAAGTTGGTGATATTATCTAAACGAATGTGCTAATTAAGAATGGATGGTAGGGCACTCAAGGTATAGCTCTAGTGGGGTTTTTTATTTTTTTTTTATAATGGAAATAGGTGGGAAAAGGAAAATCTTTATAATTTATTGGAAAAGAAAAGGAAGGGGGAAACAGAAAGGGGGTGGGGATGGGGGAGGGAGCGCACGACCTAAAGTTGTTGAATTCAATATTCAGTCCGTAAGGCTGTAAAGTCCCTAGTCGGAAGATGAGATGTTGTTCCTCCAGTTTGCGTTGGGCTTCACTGGAACAATGCAGCAAGCCAAGGACAGACATGTGGGCAAGAGAGCAGGGTGGAGTGTTAAAATGGCAAGCGACAGGGAGGTTTGGGTCATTCTTGTGGACAGACCGCAGGTGTTCTGCAAAGCGGTCGCCCAGTTTACGTTTGGTCTCTCCAATGTAGAGGAGACCACATTGGGAGCAACGAATGCAGTAGACTAAGTTGGGGGAAATGCAAGTGAAATGCTGCTTCACTTGAAAGGAGTGTTTGGGTCCTTGGACGGTGAGGAGAGAGGAAGTGAAGGGGCAGGTGTTGCATCTTTTGCGTGGGCATGGGGTTGTGCCATAGGAGGGGGTTGAGGAGTAGGGGGTGATGGAGGAGTGGACCAGGGTGTCCCGGAGGGAGCGATCCCTACGGAATGCCGATAAGGGGGGTGAAGGGAAGATGTGTTTGTGGTGGCATCATGCTGGAGTTGGCGGAAATGGCAGAGGATGATCCTTTGAATGCGGAGGCTGGTGGGGTGATAAGTGAGGACAAGGGGGACCCTATCATGTTTCTGGGAGGGAGGAGAAGGCGTGAGGGCGGATGCGCGGGTCATGGGCTGGACACAGTTGAGGGCCCTGTCAACGACCGTGGGTGGAAAACCTCGGTTAAGGAAGAAGGAGGACATGTCAGAGGAACTGTTTTTGAATGTAGCATCATCGGAACAGATGCGACGGAGGCGAAGGAACTGAGAGAATGGGATGGAGTCCTTACAGGAAGCGGGGTGTGAGGAGCTGTAGTCGAGCTAGCTGTGGGAGTCGGTGGGTTTGTAATGGATATTGGTGGACAGTCTATCACCAGAGATTGAGACAGAGAGGTCAAGGAAGGGAAGGGAAGTGTCAGAGATGGACCACGTGAAAATGATGGAGGGGTGATAGTCGCCCAACCTCAGACGGCCCACTTCTATCTCCTACCCAAAATCCACAAACAGAACTGCCCCAGTAGACCGATCGTCTCAGCTTGCTCCTGCCCCACAGAACTCATTGCTCATTATCTTGACTCCCTTCTCTCTCCCCTTGTCCAGTCCCTTCCCACCTACATCCGTGATTCCTCTGACACCTTACGTCACATCAACAATTTCCAGTTCCCTGGCCCCAACCACTTCCTCTTCACCATGGACGTCCAATCCCTCTAGACCTCCATCCCCCACCAGGATGGTCTGAGGGCCCTTAGCTTCTTCCTCGAACAGAGGCCCGAACAATCCCCATCCACCACTACTCTCCTCCGTCTGGCTGAACTTGTTCTCACGCTGAACAATTTCTCCTTCAACTCCTCTCACTTCCTCCAAATAAAAGGTGTGGCCATGGGTACCCGCATGGGCCCCAGCTATGCCTGTCTCTTTATGGGGTATGTGGAACATTCCTTGTTGCAGTCCTACTCCAGCCCCCTTCCACAACTCTTTCTCCGGTACATCGATGATTACTTCGGTGCCGCTTCATGCTCTCGTCGGGACTTGGAAAAATGTATTAATTTTGCTTCCAATCGCCACCCCTCCATCATTTTCACGTGGTCCATCTCTGACACTTCCCTTCCCTTCCTTGACCTCTCTGTCTCAATCTCTGGTGATAGACTGTCCACCAATATCCATTACAAATATAAAAACAAAAAAACTGCGGATGCTGGAAATCCAAACCAAAAACAGAATTACCTGGAAAAACTCAGCAGGTCTGGCAGCATCGGCGGAGAAGAAAAGAGTTGACGTTTCGAGTCCTCATGACCCTTCGACAGAACTTGAGTTCAAGTCCAAGAAAGAGCTGAAATATAAGCTGGTTTAAGGTGTGTGTGTGGGGGGCGGAGAGATAGAGAGACAGAGAGGTGGAGGGGGGAGGTTGTGGTTGTAGGGACAGACAAGCAGTGATAGAAGCAGATCATCAAAAGATGTCAACGACAATAGTACAATAGAACACATAGGTGTTAAAGTTAAAGTTGGTGATATTATCTAAACGCATGTGCTAATTAAGAATGGATGGTAGGGCACTCAAGGTATAGCTCTAGTGGGGTTTTTTTTAATTTTTTTTATTTTTTTTTATTTTTTTTTATAATGGAAATAGGTGGGAAAAGGAAAATCTTTATAATTTATTGGAAAAAAAAGGAAGGGGGAAACAGAAAGGGGGTGGGGATGGGGGAGGGAGCTCACGACCTAAAGTTGTTGAATTCAATATTCAGTCCGGAAGGCTGCAAAGTCCCTAGTCGGAAGATGAGGTGTTGTTCCTCCAGTTTGCGTTGGGCTTCACTGGAACAATGCAGCAAGCCAAGGACAGACATGTGGGCAAGAGAGCAGGGTGGAGTGTTAAAATGGCAAGCGACAGGGAGGTTTGGGTCATTCTTGCAGACAGACCGCAGGTGTTCTGCAAAGCAGTCGCCCAGTTTACGTTTGGTCTCTCCAATGTAGAGGAGACCACATTGGGAGCAACGAATGCAGTAGACTAAGTTGGGGGAAATGCAAGTAAAATGCTGCTTCACTTGAAAGGAGTGTTTGGGTCCTTGGACGGTGAGGAGAGAGGAAGTGAAGGGGCAGGTGTTGCATCTTTTGCGTGGGCATGGGGTTGTGCGATAGGAGGGGGTTGAGGAGTAGGGGGTGATGGAGGAGTGGACCAGGGTGTCTCGGAGGGAGCGATCCCTACGGAATGCCGATAAGGGGGGTGAAGGGAAGATGTGTTTGGTGGTGGCATCATGCTGGAGTTGGCGGAAATGGCGGAGGATGATCCTTTGAAACCCACCGACTCCCACAGCTATCTCGACTACAGCTCCTCACACCCCGCTTCCTGTAAGGACTCCACCCCATTCTCTCAGTTCCTTTGCCTCCGTCGCATCTGTTCCGATGATGCTACATTCAAAAACAGTTCCTCTGACATGTCCTCCTTCTTCCTTAACCGAGGTTTTCCACCCACGGTCGTTGACAGGGCCCTCAACCGTGTCCAGCCCATGTCCCACGCATCCGCCCTCACGCATTCTCCTCCCTCCCAGAAACATGATAGGGTCCCCCTTGTCCTCACTTATCACCCCACCAGCCTCCGCATTCAAAGGATCATCCTCCGCCATTTCCGCCAACTCCAGCATGATGCCACCACCAAACACATCTTCCCTTCACCCCCCTTATCGGCATTCCGTAGGGATCGCTCCCTCCGGGACACCCTGGTCCACTCCTCCATCACCCCCTACTCCTCAACCCCCTCCTATGGCACCACCCCATGCCCACGCAAAAGATGCAACACCTGCCCCTTCACTTCCTCTCTCCTCACCGTCCAAGGACCCAAACACTCCTTTCAAGTGAAGCAGCATTTCACTTGCATTTCCCCCAACTTAGTCTGCTGCATTCGTTGCTCCCAATGTGGTCTCCTCTACATTGGAGAGACCAAACGTAAACTGTGCGACCGCTTTGCAGAACACCTGCGGTCTGTCCGCAAGAATGACCCAAACCTCCCTGTCGCTTGCCATTTTAACACTCCACCCTGCTCTCTTGCCCACATGTCTGTCCTTGGCTTGCTGCATTGTTCCAGTGAAGCCCAACGTAAACTGGAGGAACAACACCTCATCTTCCGACTAGGGACTTTACAGCCTTCCGGACTGAATATTGAATTCAACAACTTTAGGTCGTGAGCTCCCTCCCCCATCCCCACCCCCTTTCTGTTTCCCCCTTCCTTTTTTTTTCCAATAAATTATAAAGATTTTCCTTTTCCCACCTATTGCCATTATAAAAAAAAATAAAAAACCCCACTAGAGCTATACCTTGAGTGCCCTACCATCCATTCTTAATTAGCACATTCGTTTAGATAATATCACCAACTTTAACTTTAACACCTATGTGTTCTATTGTACTATTGTCGTTGACATCTTTTGATGATCTGCTTCTATCACTGCTTGTTTGTCCCTACAACCACACCACCCCCCCCACCTCTCTCTCTCTCTCTCTCTCTCTCTCCGCCCCCCACACACACACCTTAAACCAGCTTATATTTCAACTCTTTCTTGGACTCGAACTCAAGTTCTGTCGAAGGGTCATGAGGACTCGAAACGTCAACTCTTTTCTTCTCCACCGATGCTGCCAGACCTGCTGAGTTTTTCCAGGTAATTCTGTTTTTGTACTTGAAGGGTTTAAAATTTATTAGGCCGAGGTAATGGATAGCTTAAGGCTTTTAAGGCATCAGGACCAGATGTGATGCATCCCAGGATACTGAGGAAAGTGAGAGTGGAAATTGCAGAGGCTCTGGCCATAATTTTCTACTCTTCCTTCGACTCAGGGGTGATGCTAGAGGACTGGAGAATTGCAAATGTTACGCCCTTGTTCAAAAAGGACGTAAAAATAAATCCAACAACTTTGGTGATCGGGATTATTTTAGGAATGATAATTTGGGACAAAATTAATAGTCACTTGAGCAAATATGGGTTAATTAAGGAAAGCCAGCCTGGATTTGTTAAGGGTAAATTGTGTTTGACTAACTTACTTGAGTTCTTTGTGAGGTAACAGAGAGGGTTGATGGGGGTAATGCTGCTGATGTGCTTAACATGAACTTCCAAAAGGCATTTGATAAAATGCCGCACAACAGACTTGCGAGCAAAGCTAGAACTCATGGAATAATAGGAACCGTAGCAACATGGGTACAAAATTGGCTGAGTGACAGGAAACAGAGATAAAAGCAAAATACTACGGGTGCTGGAAATCGGAAACAAAAACAAAAATTGCTGAAAAAACTCAGCAGGTCTGACGGCATCTGTGGAGAGAAAGACAGAGTTAACGTTTCGAGTCCGTATGACTCTTCTTCAGAACTAGAGAGAAGTAAAATGTGGTGAAGTATATACTGTTTAAGAGGGGGGGGTGTGGGAGAGGTGAAGCTGGATAGAAGGCCAGTAATAGGTGGAGGCAAAGGAGAGATTGTAAAAGATGTAATAAACAAAAAGTCGAAGGGGTGTTGATGGTGGTGATTATGGCTCAAGGAGGTGCTAATGGTGACATTAAGAGTAGAAAGCACAACGAGCAAGGGACAGATGGCCCTAGTGGGGGTGGAGAGGGGGGAGGGGATGGTGTGGGAGAAAAGATCAAAATAGGCTAAAAGGTGGGGATAAAACAATGAATGGAAATAAACTTTAAAAATAATAATTGAAGTAGGTGGGGAAAAATGTATATATAAAAATTTATAAATAAATATTTGAAAAAAGGGGATCAAAAAGGGGTGAGGATGGAGGAGAGAGTTCATGATCTGAAATTGTTGAACTCAATGTTAAGTCCGGAAGGCTGTAAAGTGTGTGAAGGGAACAGAGAGTAGTGGTTATTGGATGTTTCTCAGACTGGAGGAAGGTTCCCCAGGGATTGGAATGCCTGCTCTTTTTGATATATATTAATAACCTAGGCTTTGGTGTATAGGATACAATTTCAAAATTTCAGATGATTCGAAACATGTGAACTGCGAGGAGGGTTGTGTAGAACTTCAAGAGGACATTGACAGGTTGGTGGAATGGGCGGATAAGTGGCAGATGAAACTTAGTTCAGAGCACTGCGATGTGATTCACTTTCATATGAAGAATACAGACAGACAATATAAAGTAAATGGTAAATTCTTAAAGGGAGTGCAGGAGCAGAGGGTCCAAGTCTATACATGCAAAAATCATTGAATGTGACAGGACAGGTTGAGAGAGCAGTTAATAAAGCATATAAACATCCTAGGCTTTATAAATAGAGGCCTAGAGCAACATAATTATGTTAAACTTGTATAAAAGACTAATTCAACCTCGACTGGAATATTGCATCGAGTTCTGAGCAACACACTTGAGGAATGATGCGGGCATTAGAGAGAGTGCGAAAAAGATTCATGAGAATTGTTCAAGGAATGAGGAACTTCAGTTATGTAGATAGATTACAGAAGTTGGGACTGTTCTTGGAGAAGAGAAGGTTGAGGGTAGATTTGATACAGTATTCAAAATTATGAAGGGTTCTTGATAGAATAGATAGGGAGAAACTGTTCCCATTGGTGGAAGGACGGAGAACCAGGGAGAACAGATTTAAGGTAATTGGCGAAAGAAGCAACGGTGACATGAGGAAAAGTTCTTTTTACACAGTGAGTGGTTAGGTTCTGGAATGCATTTCCTGAGAGTGTGCTGGAGACAAGTTCAGTTGAGGGATTCAAAAGGGAATTGGATCATTATCTGAAAAGGTACTTCTCATGGCTATGGGAAGAAGGTGGGGAAGTGGCACCAGCTGAATTTCTCCATCAGGCTGAATGGCTTCCTCCTGTGCTGTAGCTATTCTATGACCCTATGAACAACAGGGGAGTTATCCCCGGTGTTCTGGTCAACACTTATCCCACAGCTGACATTACTAAAACAGATGATCTTATCAGTATCACATCCATGTTTGTGGGCAGTGCTATGTACAAATTGGCTGCCATGCTCCCAATATTACAACTGTGATCACACTTCACAACAGCACTTCATTGGCTGTAAAGTGCTCTGTGCCCTCCTGAAGTTTTGAAAGTCACTATAGAAATGCAAGTCTTTCTTTTGCAGGGTTATTCTTTCTGATGTTGGCTCTCAGCTGACCAGATATATTGAATTCACATCTGTTTCTACAATCTGTGGATGAGACAATCTCAGCTTACTCACTTAACAAGCAGCATGGTGAGATGGTGGTGTAGTGGTAATGTGACTAGACTAGTAACCCAGAGGCTCATGTCTATGCACAGGTGTTCAAATCCCATGTTGACAGATTGTGGAGTTTAAATTCCAGTAATAAATATGAAATTATAAAGCTAGTCTCAGTAAAGGTAACCATGAGCCATCATTTTCTGTTATAAAAGTCCATCTGGTTCACGAATGTCGGTTAGGGGAAGGAAGTCTGCCATCCTTACCTGGCCTGGCCTACATGTGACTCTAAACCCACAGAAGTGTGGTTGACTTTTAACTGCCTTCTGAAATGGCCTAACAAGTCACTCAGTTCAAGGGCAGTTAGGGACAGGCAACAAGTGCTGGCCTTGCCAGTGATACCCACATCCCATGAAAGAAGAAAGAAAAACAATTCCATATATCTCTAATAAAGGCACCCGGACACAGGGTAGACCTCAGCCTCTAAAAGGATAAGCCTCCGTTTTAGTCAGAGTTAACATCTGAGGCAGTTTTCAGAACCATTGCAAACAGCACAGTTTCAAATTTTCCAGTTTGTGCAGCTCTGCTTTAATTGCACCCGACAGCCCTCTTAGTGTTGCTCACTGATTTGACATTCAAGCCACAGGCTCACACACTCCACTACATAATGGGCCTTGTGTTGCCATGGAGAATTCACAGCTTTTGAGTTGGAAGGTGCAAAGTATGGTGCTTACTACTGTAGCTTTGAGGTTTAATATTCAAAACCTGAATAATTTACCAAACATTGAAACTTCTCTCACTTACAATAAAAAAAAAGAATTGCTTCAAAACTAATTCAGTTTTCTTTTAATGAAATTGCTACAGGACTTTAATTGGAGTGCTTCAAGAGAAAACAAGATTATTGCTGTTCAAAGGAATTCCAGCAAGGATCTTTCCATGATTCAGGGGAGAGATCATTAAGCTGTAATGTCCTACAAATTATAACTTGAGGGTTTTGCTACACAATGAAACATGATTTCATTGTCCGCACAAAACAGAAATGTTTTCCATAAATATACTTTTACAAACAAGTTTAAATATCTTCATCAATGATTTGATCTATATCTCTTCTAGCTGTTAGTACACATTACAGTCAAATCGAATGTAAATCCATGGGGCTGAGTCTTGTTCCCTCCCCCTGTCGGGAGTTTGGTGGCCAGGTTGGGGGGGTGGGGGTGGGGGTGGTGGTTGGGGGGGTGGCATTTAATCAGGTGAGAGATTGGGGGGGTTGGGGACCACACCATCTTCCCGCCTTCACCCCCGTTAACTCCATGACAAGAAGGCCCATGGCAGTTCTTCCCACTCTGCTGCCAATTGAGGAGCTTAATTAATGCCCACTTCAGAGTCTCATCCAGCCGCAGCTGGTATTAACCCAGTCGTGAGCAGTGGGGGCTCACCATGCACAGAGTATGACAATCAAACCCGGATGAGTTCTCGGGGAAGAGGGCGGGGGTTGGGTGTGCCTCATTCAAAGGCACTTCAGCTGCAGGACATCTTTGAGGGAGTTCCTCAGGGTCTTGTCCTCGGCCCAACCAGCTTTAGCTGCTTCATCAATGACTTTCCTTCCATCATAAGGTCAGAAGTGGGGATGTTCGCTGATGATTGCACAATGTTCAGCACCATTCACCTCAGATACTGAAGCAGTCCCTGTCCAAACACAGCAAGAGCTGGACAATATCCAGGCTTGGGCTGACAAGTGGCAAGTAACATCGGCGCCACACAAGTGTCAGGCAGTGACCATCTCCAACAAGAGAGAATCCAATCATCACCCCATGATGTCCAATGGCATTAACATTACTGAATCCCCCTCTATCAACATCCTTGGGGTTACCATTGACCAGAAACTGAACTGGAATAGCCATATAAATACTGTGGCTACAAGAGCAGGTCAGAGGCTAGGAATCCTGTGATAGGTAACTCACCTCCTGACTCCCCAAAGCCTGACACCCCATCTACAAGGCATAAGTCAGGAGTGTGATGGAACACTCCCCACTTGCCTGGATGAGTGCAGCTCCTACAACACTCAAGAAGCTTGACGCAGCCCATTTGATTGGCACCCCATCCACAAACATTCACTCCCTCCACCATCGACGCACAGTAACAGCAGTGTGTACCATCTACAAGATGCACTGCAGGAATTCACGTCATTAAAACACTATCCACAGATATTTATTTTTATTTTATTTCATAACGGAGATTTCATCCCGCCCTTGGATGAGATTTGATGAAAAATGGAAAGGCCGCCTGTCCACCAACATATAGGTTGGACGGGCCACATAAACTCGGAGACAATTGCGTCGTTCATGGGCCTAACTGCCCTCTTAATAGTCGGCGGGTGCACTTCCGACTTTTGTGCGCACTCGACAAGCGAAATATCACGCGAGTGAACAATGACGTCGGGACACTCACCAGACGTCATCTCACGTGAATTTATGTCCATTCGGGTCAGGCGTACGCCTGCCCTTGGGACATAAATTTGTGACCACGGGCTATTTTCATTTAAAATAAAACTTAAAACATGTGTGACTAAGATGAATTTGTGACATTGAAAATAAAATAAAAGATGAGTTTAAAAATAAAAGTAATTCTTCAAAAAGTGCAGTTCTACCCCTCAGTGGAGATAGTTTTACCACAGCAGTGAGACTGCATTCAAAGTTCTTCAGCAGTGAACCTAAAATCGTAGGTTTGCTTCCCAAGGATGTGTTCAGAACTAGGCATAGATTTAAGTTTAACTTATTGGCGGAATTTTCCAAGCCCGCTGGTGTTCGGTGGCATGAACGGACAATGTGGCAGAGGGCCAAAAATCGATCTCACAACATCGTGAAACCAGTTTGCGATCGTCTGCTCAGCCCACCGATGGCGGGTCACATTTCCCACCATCAGATGTCGGGAAACTCATTGTACTGTATCAGCATATTATTATAAGGCTAGCCCGCGGGATCATCCCCCACCCCCCGGCTGGATCGTCTGCCCACATCGGCATAATTGCACGCCAACGTGTTTCGCAACGGCATATAAAATCCGTGAACCTGATAGGCTGCACTTTGAGGGGAAGTTGGAGGCAAGTGCACAGTAACATTGCAGAGCGCTCACGAGGACACCTGCTGGACTTCAAGGTTGAGGCATGTTGGGGGGGGGGCGGCACAAAGGCTGCCCTGCGGCTGCGGCGACTTGTGGTGGGGGGCAAGGGCTTCCCTGCCGTTGAGGCGACTTGGGGGGTCGGGGAGAAGAGCTGTCCTGTGGTTGAAGGTATTGCACGAGCACGTGAGGAGTGGAGCACGGGCGGGGGAGGCGGCCACACATTAGGGACACCTTGTATAAAGTGATCATTCCTCTGCAACTAAAAGAATTCTGGCACAGCCACATTCATATGATTGGAGTCGGGTCTCTACATAATCTGCCCACTCAAGGAACGCAGAGACATTAAAGTGCCACCAAGTGCTCCAGAGCTTTTCACCCCTCGAGCACAGACTGCAAACTAATGAGCATTTTAGTGGACTGCAGAACAATTGACAACTGTGCACGTTGTACAATCTCCTTGCTAACACTGGCCATGGCACAGTCACTGGTGGAGGCACTCACATCCCCTTGCAATGTCAGCATCCTGGTTTGGACCAGTCTCCCCCATGGTTCAAGCTAACAGCGCAGCCTTGCAGTGCGGGTTAGGAGAATGACTGCACCTGAGCTGAGAGTGCAGTATGCAGTCCAGTGGGCAAAGCTGCTGCCAATCAGTCAGGTGGAGTGGGGCAGAGCTGGGTGGGGTTTTGGGCAGCCATGGAGCGCACTAATCTCTGGCCATCCAAGTGGTGGCCAGCACTCTCCAGGAGGTGTTAAGGAGCCTTCAGGCTTAACCAGGACAGGTTCTTACACCCATGCTGACCCACATGTCTCTCTCTTTCATCCTACAGGAGGATTACATCCGGATCATGGAGTCTAGTGAATTAGCTGTATGCCTCATGGCATATAGAGAGTGAAGACGGCAGAGAAGAGAGCGACTGAGGCACCTGGCTGTGCAGAGGGAGCGGCAGCACCTTCAGGGAGAAGGGGCAGCTGGGGCTCCTGCACATACCACTAGAAGGGCCACAGTGAGCCATGGTCGGTCAGTGCCTAGCTATACCCAGGGTCGATAGACGCCGCCTTTCATTCCTTCAGATGACCGAGAACCAGTGTCGCGGAAAACTGAGTATGTCTAGGGAACTGGTCAGTCACATCTGCCAGCTACTGCTGGATTTGGCACCACGTGGACATGGAGGGCATCCACTGCCAGTGGCTGTGAAAGTGACAGTGATGCTCAATTCCTATGCCAGTGGCTCCTTTCAAGGCTCCACAGGTGAGCTCTGTGGGATATCACAAGCCTCTACCCACAAATGCATCCATGAGGTCACGGATACCATCTTCACGAGGGCACACAACTTTGTGCATTTCACCTGGGACCAGCAAAGCCAGGATGCAAAAGCGACTGGATTCGTCCAGATCTCGGGTTTCCCACAGGTGCAGGGTGCCATCGACTGCACTCACAGAACACTCAGATCTCCGCGGCAACAAGCAGTCAACTATGTCAACCGCAAGGGATTGCATCCGCTGAATGTTCAGCTGGTGTGCGACCACCACAAACGCATCCTGCAGGTCTGCGCACGGTTTCCAGGGAATGTGTATGGCTCTGACATTCTCAGTCGGTCACAGATCCTTGACATCTTCCAGGTCCACAGGGGTTATAGGGAAGGCTCCTCGGGGACACCCATGCAGCAGCCTCAGACTACAGCAGAGCGACGCTATAACAAGGCTCCTGCTGCAACTCGCAACTTGGTGGAGCAGACCATCAGGATGCTGAAAATGAGGTTCCAGTGCCTGGACCGGTCTGGTCGAACCCTGCAATACAGTCCACAGAGGGTGTCACATATCATCATCGCTTGCTGCACCCTTTACAACCTGGCGCTGCAACAGGAAGAGGAGCTGGCTGAGGAGGAGATGGAGGAGCTGGAGATTTCCTCCGGTGAGGAGGACATTGGTGGAGGTGAGGGTGAGGAGATCCTCGAAGGTGACAATGAGCCCTCACACTGGCCAGAGGAGGCAGGCACCCTCGAGAGGCCCTCATAGCTTCTAGATTTGTGGACGACAATGATGACATGCAGTGAGAAGACACCACAGACCCTCACATTGCATTTGTGAACGTTTGACTTTGGTCTGTCTTATGTCAATGCACATACCCTCTGTGATAATGCTCCTGTCATGGAGACACAGCGGAGGCCCTAATAGTCAATCGATTGCAGGAGGATGATGACAACATACAGTGAGGACACTCCATAGATCTTCACATAACCTCTGAGAATGTCTGACTCCAGTCTGGCCAAGGGTTGTGCGATCAGGGTCATATCATAGAGACGCAGCAATGAAACTTTAAAAGCATCCGATCTTTTGTCGGCCTTCAGCACCTGACCCTTTCAGGAACACAGTGTCACTGGTCACAGGTGCTGAAGATATGGGGGCCAGCCCCACCTTAAAGGTGCTGAGAGCACACAAAGAGAATGATGGAACTCTGTGACACCTGCCCACTACATTCTGGCAGCAATGACAAGCACCATCGAGGTGCAGGCATCAGTAATGTGTCCAGTGAGTGTGAGGCCAGACCATCACTTTGGTCTGAAGGCTGCACAGAGCACAGGGAAGAGGCCCTGGACTGAGACACCTGCCTTTATCTTGTACAGAAATGTTTTGCATGTGAGTAACATGAATACTGTTCATCAGAACAAAAAGTCATAAGCAGGAAGACATTCTTGGAAGTTTATTGACAATAGTGAACATTATGTACAAGTGATCAACACCTGTGTCCAGGCTGTGCAACTGCACCTTCTTAACCTTCCTAACCCTGCTTCTATGTCTTGGTGCTCCCTGAACATCCACAGCAGAGGTGGAGCTGGAGGTGGAGGCAGCCCGCTGACTGATACACCTTGTCTGTGATGACCTTGGTGGGCATCCTCTGGAGAGCCGAGGCTTGGAGGGCCCTGGCCTGCTTTCAGGGTCCTGCTGTGTTGCAGTGGCACCCTCATCAGCCTGTGGAGCTGGAGCTGCTGGGGTCACAGGAAGAGGGAATTCGGATGGGTCAGACATTCCTGAAGTCACCTGGCTGGATGGCCACGGAGTGCGCACCTGCAGATCCTCCTCCCATTGGGTGCCCAAGGGTCCCAGGCTGACTCCTTGAGGAGAAGAGGTAGCTGGAGTGAGATTGGGCTACCCTGCACCCCTCTCACATACACACTGTTGGAGGCCAACTATGGTGTCAGCGACAGAGTTGAGCTCACGCAGCAGTGCAGGAGTGACAACCTGGACCAATGTCTCCATGGTGGCTGTCACCCTACCAGTGTTGATCTCAGTGTGTTGGCATGCCGATGCTATTACCTCAGACTGAAGGCAGACAGGCTCCTCCATTGTGCCTTGCAATTTGAGGAGTGCAGCAGACATCCCTTCCTGAGGTTCCCAAACTTGCCTTTGCAGATCCAGCAACTGATACACAACTGAGTCAGAGGCTCATCATTTGAGTTGGATTCAGCAAATTTCTGGCTTCCAGCAATCCTCCGAGTGCTGGACACCTGCGAAGTCCCTGCCTCCACCTGCTGCAGATCAGACAGTGCAATGTGCACCAGATTGTGATCCTACTGCAAAGCTAGGTCCCACCAAGGTGTGTGTCTCTGTGCTGGTGGAGGGTGTGGGTGAGGACTCTGACCGGACTTAAAGGAGGGTGCCTCCTTTAATCAGAATCAGAGGTTTCTTTGGGGCTTGCTTGAAGGCCCCGGCTCATGAACTCTGTCGGCTGTTTGACAAAAGCAAGGGGAGATAATTAGTGCATGGCAGTGGCCTGTGAAACAGGACACATCACTCACAGCATGGTTGTCTGACAGATGTTGCACTGCTGGAACCTCACTTGGTAGAGCAGCACCGACCTCACCGTCAGCGCAGGAACGGTCCAGATCTTCACAGGCCAGCTGATGACTCTGTTTTCAAAGTCCATGAGGACCTTGATTTCAAGCATTCCGCCACCAGTTTGCAACCTCTCCCTCTTGTTGTGTGCCAGCTCGTCCTGCATGAATACAGATGGAGAGAGTTAAGGAGGACACCTGCCAGGCCAGATGATAAGTATGCCTGGGCATGTGTGGGTGGTGAGTGGCCCCAGGGACAGGATGAGGATAATGAAGGTATGTGTGAGAGAGAATGAATGGTGATGTCCCTCTTGAACTGACAATGAATGAGATCCCTGTGAATGTGTGATGGGTTTGTGAGTTGAGAGTGATGAATAGTGTGACTTACGCTGGCAGAACAGAAGAGATCATTCATCCTTTTGTGGCATTGGGTGGCTGTCCTCTTTTGCAGGGCGTTGGCGCTGACCACCACTGCCACCACCTCCCAAGCTGGCTTGGTGATGTTGCTGACCATCCTGCGGCCAGAGCGGGGGTAGAGGAAATCACGGCGAGCCTCCACTGCATCCAAAAGGCGCCCAAGGGACATGTCATTGAACCTCAGGGCTGCAGTCATTTTGGCTTTCAGACCCATGTCTCCTGTGCAGCAGTGATGGGCTAGAAGCACTAAGAGGTGTGAGCACGGCTGCATTTTAAATATGGCGCCCAGTGTGATGAAGCCACGAGATGATGGCGGGTGGTAAGTGAATGAGAGCCCGCCCTCCATGGAAACGGTGTATTTCCCAGGAATGCATAATTAATGCGGCGGGTTTGGGCCGATACTCAGTGCAAATCTGGGATGATTTCACCCTATGTTTTGTATTTGTGTATTAAGAAAGGTAAAACTTGAGTCTAGTTTTATTTAGAGTTTTATTTGTGAGATGGGTGGCCGCAAGTCTGGGGCCCTGTTTGCATACATGAGGTTTTACAACGCTTGAAGTGAAGAGATGTCGTTTAGTGAAGTTAAAACAAAAACTGTAGAAAAAAACTGCTGTTGCCTAGCAACAGGGGTCCAGAGAGAGACCCACAGATAGGCAGGGAGAGACATAAAGATAATTTAGTGTTATTGGTATGTGTATACCAGTGAGGTTGAAGACAGAGAGGTCTAAGACTCTCTAGTTGGAAAGGCTATCTGATTGCTGGGCAAATGAGTTTAAGGAACTCTCATGATTTTCTCTAAAGTTAAAGTGATAGTGAGTTTCTTACATGTCTTAGGGGAGATACCAGTTGTGGAAGGACCTCCAGTGAATATTCAGAAGTCCACTGGAAAAGAAAACTCTTTGAAACTGAACCAGCCCCAGCCTTGGTTTGGAAATAATGGTACCTCTTCAAAGGAGTGTTGGGTCTGTAAGGGTGTTGCTGGGATAATAGGGATCGAGTGAGTTTGAATCATTTTTTTCTTGGTAGCCGTACTGAAATCTTTCTAACCTTTTTGTTGTCTAGTGTAGAGTTAATGTTTCTTGTTTAATAAATGTTTCATCCTTTTGTTAAAAAGTCAACAGCAGACTCCTGTGGATCTGTTCAGTAAGTACCCTCCACGGTTTAAAAAAAAGTTATGATCTATCAAGCCAGGTTCCACTCTGGGATCTGTCTTGTATAGTAATAACATCAACTGGGATCATAACAGATGATAAAGTTGAATGAGGCTCATTACTGGTAAATACATTTTACATGGGCTAGTCCTGAGGATATTCAAAATGTGAATCTACCCATATCTTTTCAGATAATGATTAACCTGCTGTGCTTTCACTGCCTTTCCTTTTTAACTCAACTTTTTTTTCTTTAATTTACTAGGCTTATTAAAATAAGTCGAATTTGTATTTGTGGTTTTTCTTTGTGTGTATACACTTCAGTACATTTGGCATGAAAGTTTGGAAATCAGTAAACAAAGTATTAGTTTTTAATCTATATTAAAAACAGCAAAAGCTGGAAAAACTCAGCAGGTCTGGACTGAGAAGCGGAGTTAACGTTTCGAGTCCAAAATGACTTCTTCAGTTCTGAAGAAGACTTGATTTTTTCCACATTTCACATTTCCAGCATCCACAGTATTTTGTCTTTAATTTAATCTATTGTTCAGTCAGCCTTACTGGTAGTAATAAAGTCAATAGTAGTCCTCTTCTGCACTGTGTGATTCTGTGATTCTGTGATGTGTTGTCCAGTTCTAGCTGTTGGTATGCATGGCTCATGTCCAGTTTAGTATAGGATCTTCCTCCTGCAAGTTTAGCATACATATCTTCATCCTTGGCATTGGGTACTTGTCTAATTGCGCAGCCTTGTTCACAGTGAATTTATAATCTCTGCAGATGCAAATGGTTTGGTCTGGTTTCACCACAGGGACAGTGGGTGCTGCCTATTCTGAGAATTGGACTGGCTATTTATTTCTAACTTCCCCAAACTACATAATTTCACATCTACCTTTTCCTTCAGAGCATAAGGCATGTCTTGCCTTTAAAAACCAGGGTGTTGCTTCAAATTCCATGTCTATTTTAGCTTGTAGACCTTTTATTTTCCCCAGCTCATCTTGGAATAATCTGCCATACCTTTTTAACAACTCAGGAATTCCTCTTGTTCTGACCTGAAAAATTTCTGACTAATTTAGTTTAATTTCTTTCAACCAATCACAACCCAAAAGGCTAGGTCCTTCTCCTGCTACAACAATTACTAGTACCTGGGCTGTCTGTTGCCTGTAGGATAGAGGCGATGCCTTTCACCTATATTGCCTCTCCAATATACATTTTTAGCTGAACCGTGGTTTGCTCCAAACTCAATGACCGGGCACCTACTCTGAGGTATTTAAAGATGTGTTCTCCCACCACTGTGGTCGATGCTCCTGTGTCACATCCATGACCAGAGGCTTTCCATTTACTTAAAGGGCAACAGAGATTCGTTCATTTTTCCCAGCCTTCAGCTTGTGTAGGGAATAAATGTCAGCCTTAGCAGCTTCTGGCTCATCTATATTGTGCACTTCGTTTAACTTGACCTGCTGTCTGAATGGATGTTTTGATCTAGTTCTGCATTGTTTAACAACAGGCCCTTCATAAAGACAGTACTGGCATTCTGCCTCTTTAAATCTGCAGCTTTTGGGTACATGGTTTCCCCCTGCACCAGTAACACTTTAACTTCTGGATTACTGGTGAGCTGCTTCCAGCATTCCCTTTTGTTTTTCTAGCAGTAGGGACCATGTCCTGCTTCACAGTAGCCTCCCTGGTCTTCATGCCATGCCCAGCGGCAGGTTCCCACCCTAATTGCAGAACGGTATTATGTGACACACTCTGCAAAGCCTGCAAGTCCCTCTCAGCACTCTCCATTGCTAGCGTTATCTGTTTGGGGCGCTTCAGGTCTATCACAACTTCCGCAAGCAAACAGCGCTGAATGGCATCGTCGTCTGTGCTGCAAACCAAATGATCTCGCAACACATCATTCAAAATGTCACCGAAATCACAATGCTCCATTAACTGTTTTAACTTCACAATGTACGTTGCAATTGACTCACTGGGGGCCCTTACTCGAGAGTTGAACTTGAATATTTGCATAATCACCGAGAGTTTAGGCTGAAAGTATCCCTTCAGGGGGTCTACTATCTTGGTGAAGGAGCTGGAACTTGGTGCACTCAGAGCCATCAAACTACGGATTAGGTTAGACATTTTGCTCCCACAGACACTCAGGGAAATTGTCTTCTATTTCTCTTCCACCTTTATTTCGTTAGCCAGTCCTCAGCAGATGAGTCGTATGGGTCAATTCTGCTGAAGAGGGGCATTGCTGGTGAGTATACTTTTCTTTCTTTCCCCTAAAAGATAAAAATACTCACAGTTGTGAGGCAAAGTGCAGCATCGGTGCTATTTATCCTTGTCACCAATAAACTTGGAATACAGAGCAGGTTCTTATAAGAAACAGTAAACTTTATTTGCAGAGCTCTTGATGAAGCTACATGCTTGTTCCAAGACCAAGTCTAGAGACCTCCACCCCTAAGATTCCCTGTGTTTAAAGCTAATTCATCCATATGGGGCAAAAGGGATCAAAGGGTATGGGGAGAAAGCGGGAGCAGGTTTTTGAGTTGGATGATCAGCCATGATCATGATGAATGGCGGAGCAGGCTCAAAGGGCCGAATGGCCTACTCCTGCTCCTAGTTTCTATGTTTCTATGTCTATACAGTCACATGATCCTGCAACCATATAAAAAGGTTTAACTAACAATTATTACAGGGAGGTGGGGAGACACAAGGCAGAAGGAGGGTATGGGGCTAGAGGGCAAAGGCTTTATGATGGGGGGAGGAGACAAAACAGAGGCAAGGGAAGGGGCTGGAGGGCAACAGCTTGACTGGCAGTGGAAGACTGGGGCATGTTGAATGCAGACACGAGGGGAAGACTGTGGGCAAAGAAATCTTGTGGCCAGTTAGTAAAGAGAGTCATGGGCAGCAGTCCCCAGGCAGAATGGCAAGACAGCCGACTAAAGCAATGCCTAAATAGTGATTTGAGCTTGAAAAGGCTGTCCTTGTCCCAGTCCAGGGAGGGGTTGGGCATGTCAGCCCGCTGTCAGTAGTACCAGCATGTGGTGCGGAAGGCGTGGTTAGCATCTCACATGGCGGTCCAAGGGGTTTCTGACATAGTACTCACCACAGGTGGAACAGTCACACTCAGGGGAGGCTTCTGTAGCTTGTAGATTGGGACTCACCTTCAGGCAGAGCAGTCGGAGAGGTGGACCTGTGGGAGATACACAGAGAGGGGAGAAAATAAATAAAGGCCAGGGAGTGCAGCCCACATCACTCCCCTTGGGGAAGAGCAGTCGGAGAGGCAGAGAGACGGACCTGTCAGCAGCTCGGACTCGGCCCACGCTGAGTTCGAAGGAGAGTGAAAGAAACAAATTGTGACATCATAGGAAAGCAGCAATTTGATTGGTTGGAGAAGAAGCTGGCTGCTTGGTGAGTATCTGGTAAGTATCTAGTAAGTTTTAAGGTTTATTCTATTCCTAAGGTTTAAAATAAAGAAGGAACTGTACTTTTTGGTGAGACTTATTAAGTAGGGCAAGCTAAAATGATTTTCGACTTGGATAAAACAAAGTAAGTTCAAGTGATAAACAGTGAGAGGTCGGGAAATAAAACAGTGAGAGTTCAATGGATAAAACAGCGAGAGTTCAGGAGATAAAGCAGCGAGAGTTCAGGAGATAAAACAGCGAGAGTTCAGGAGATTAAGCAGCGAGAGTTCAGGAGATTAAGCAGCGAGAGTTCAGGAGATAAAGCAGCGAGAGCTCAGGAGATAAAACAGTGAGAGTTCAGGAGATATAACAGCGAGAGTTCAGGAGATATAACAGCGAGAGTTCAGGAGATAAAACAGCGAGAGTTCAGGAGATAAAACAGCGAGAGTTCAGGAGATAAAACAACGAGAGTTCAGGAGATAAAACAGTGAGAGTTCAGGACATAAAACTGTGAGAGTTCGGGACATAAAACTGTGAGAGTTCGGGAGATAAAACCGAGAGCTCGGGATAAAACAGTGAGAGTTCAGGGGATAAAACAGCAAGAGTTCAAGGGATAAAACAGTGAGAGTTCAGGAGATAAAGCAGTGAGAGTTCAGGAGATAAAGCAGTGAGAGTTCAGGAGATAAAGCAATGAGAGTTCAGGAGATAAAGCAGCGAGAGTTCAGGAGATAAAGCAGCGAGAGTTCAGGAGATTAAGCAGCGAGAGTTCAGGAGATAAAGCAGCAAGAATTCAGGAGATAAAACAACGAGAGTTCAGGAGATAAAACAGCGAGAATTCAGGAGATATAACAGCGAGAGTTCAGGAGATATAACAGCGAGAGTTCAGGAGATAAAACAGCGAGAGTTCAGGAGATAAAACAGCGAGAGTCCAGGAGATAAAACAGTGAGAGTTCAAGTGATAAAACAATGAGAGTTTAGGAGATAAAACAGTGAGAGTTTGGGAAATAAAACAGCCAAGTGGAGAGACAGTTGGGAATTCAAAACAGTGCAAGTACAGAACCATAAATTTCTAAACAAGCACAGGGAAAGTAAGAATTTATAGGCACAGGAGAGGGAGCTGATTTGTGAGTAAGGGTGAAGAATTTCCACTTTCTACTAATCTCCAGTTTATAGTTAATAGTACAAGAGTAAGATTAAAGTAAGTTAAAGTAACTAAAGTTTAAGTAAAAAAGTGATTTAAAAGTTTAAGGCCAAGGCATGGCAGGACAGCTCAGCCAAGCAGAATGCCCATCCTGTGGCATATGGGGAGTCAAGGACACTTCTCGTGACCCAGACGAGCAAATGTGCAGGAAGTATTACCGACTGCACAAGCTTGAACTCCGCGATTCAGAGCTTGAGCAGCAGCTGGCGTCACTGAGGTGCATCTGTGAGGCAGAGAACTACATGGTTAGCACATTCAGAGAGGTGGTCACACCGCAGGTTAGGGCAAGCAGGCAGAAAGGGAACGGATGACTGCCAGGCGGTCCAAGAGAAACAGGCAGGTAATGCAGGAGTACCAAGAGGTCCCGGTTTTCCATTCTGGATATCGGTGAGGACAATGGATCCTTGGAGGAGCGCAGCAAGAGCCAAGCCTGTGGCACCACTGGTGGCCCAGCTGTACAGGAGGGGAGGAGCAAGAGCGGAACTGCAGTACTGATAGGGGATGCTTTAGTTAGGGGAGCAAACAGGTGTTCCTGCGACTGTCAACATAACCCCAGGTGGTTTGTTGCCTCCCCGGTGCTAGGGTCAAGGATGTCACAGAATGGCTCCAGGACATTCCTGTGAGGGAGGGCGAACAGCCAGAGGTCGTGGTCCACATTGGTACTGACGACATAGATAGGAAAGGGGATGTGGTCCTGCAATCGGAATTAAGGGAACCAGGTAGAAAATTAGCAAGTATGACCTCTAAAGTAGCAATCTCTGGATTACTCCCAGTGCCAGGTGCAAGTGAGTACAGAAATAGGAGGATGTTAGGGGGAAATAAAGGAATACAGTAATGGTCAAGGGACTTGACTTAAAATATCCCAGCATGCAAAACCACAATCACTAAGTAGTTAACATTTAAAGTTCAGGCTGGGACAGAGGGAATGCTGAATCTTGCAAATTCTCAGGGCTTGCAATCACCAGCAAAGTCCTGGGAGTTAGACTGGAGTCAGAGGGTGGCAATAACATAGATTAAATGTGCTCTTCAACAGATAGGGGAAGGACAGATGGTCCCAGCTTAGATAAGAAGACAGATCTCTGCCTGGGTGAATGTAGGGTTACCTTTGTACCAGAGGCCTGTCTGTTTAATGTAAACTTACATGTTGACAAGATCGCAATCTGGAGGATGTTCTTGTATGTGACCAATAATGTATAAATATAGTGAACACTTGTATTTTAGCAGAGTACTGTCTCAAGCTGCATTGAGATGGTGCCCTCCTTGCAATTGCTCGAATAAACAATCGTAACCTGTACCTGAGTCTCCTGTGGTCCGTTCATCAAAGACACCACAACAGAGGATAAGACAGATGAATGTGTGGCTGGAAAGATGGTGCAGGAGGGAGGGCTTTAAATTCCTGGGACACTAGTACTGGCTTTGGGGGAGATGGCACCTGTATAAGCCAGACAGATTGTACCTGAACAGAGCCGGGACTGAGTTTTGCTAGTGCTGTTGGGGAGGGTTTAACCTAACTCAGCAGGGGTGTGAGAACCAGGAGAGAATATTGAAAGTAATACCAGGGTGCCTGAAATGCTGGGAGAGGCAGATTGCACTAAAATAGAGAATAGTGAGTTAATAGATGGGAGTCAGAGTAAGGTAGCAAGTAATGAAATCTAAATGTATGTGAATGCATGGAGCATAGTTAACAAAATAGGGGAGTTAAAGGCACAGATTTCCTTGTGGGATTATGATGTTATGGTGATAATGGAGACCTGGCTTAAGGAAGGGCAGATCTGGATGTTAAATATTCCTGGTTACAAAGTGTTCAGAAAAGATAGGAAAAGGAAAATAGGAGGACGGGTGGCATTTTTGGTTAAGGAGAGTATTGCAGTACTGGAGAAAGAGGGTGTGTCAGGGGATTCAAGGACAGAATTAATTAGGTTAGAGCTAAGGAATAAGAAGGATACAATTACATTGCCTGGAGTAATATATAGACCATCAGATAGTGGGAAGGATATAGAGGAACAAATCTGCAAGGAAATTCCAGAGAGGTGTAGACATCATCGAGTAGTTATAATAGGGGACTTTAATTACATATATAGACTGGGATAGTGGTAGTGTAGGTGGCAGTGAGGGATAGGCGTTCCTAGATTGTGTTCAGGCGAATTTCCTACAGCAGTATGTGTCCAGTCCAACAAGAAAGGAGGCACTGCTAGACCTGGTTCTTGGGAATGAGGTAGGCCAAGTAGATAAAGTGACAGTGGGGGAACATTTAGGGGATAGTGATCATTGTATCATAAGATTTAGGATGATGGTGGAAAATGACATTGGTCAATCCAGAGTAAGAATAATCGACTGGCAGAGAGCGGACTTCAATGGGGCAAGAATGGAGCTGGGCCAAATAGATTGGAACCAAAGGTGGGCAGGAAAAACAGTAGCTGAACAATGGGCTACCCTTCAAAGAGGAGATGGTTTGAGCACAGTCAAGGTTTGTTTCCTCAAAAGGGAAGGGTAGGACAAACAAATCCAGAGCTCCCTGGATGACAAAGGAGATAGAAATTAAGTTAAAGAAGAAAAAGTGTGCTTCTGACAGGTGTCAGGTAGCAAATGCCACTGAGAACCAAGCTGAATACAGAAGGTTCAGAAGGGATGTGAAAAAACAAATACAAGAAGCAAAGAGGGATTATGAAAAAAGATTGGCAGCGAACATAAAGGGAAATCCCAAAATATTCTATAAGCACACCAATAGTAAAAGGGTGGTAAACAGAGGAGCAGGGCCAATTAGGGACCAAAAAGGAGATTTACACATAGAGGCAAGAGGGATTGCTGAGATGTTAAATGAATACTTTGCATCTGTCTTTACCTACGAGGCAGATGCTACCCAGGCCATGGTGACAGAGGAGGGAACTCAGTCACTAGAAGGGCTTAAAATTGATAAGGAGGAGATATTGGATAAGCTGTTGGTACTTAAAGTTGATAAGGCACCAGGACCGGCATGAGATACATCCAAGAATATTGCAGGAAGTGAGAGTGGAAATTGCAGAGGCACCGGCAATAATCTTTCAATGTTCCCTGGATTCAGGGGAGGTGCCAGAGGACTGGAGAATTGTAAACATTACGCCCTTGTTCAAAAAAGGTTGTAAAGATTTGCCCTGCAATTACAAACCAGTCAGTTTAACTTCAGTGGAGGTGGGGGGGGAGAGAGCGGGGAGAGGGGGGGATCTTCTAGAAACAATTATTCGGTATAGAGTTAGTAGTCACATGGAAAAGTGTGGATTGATTCAGAAGAGTCAGCATGGATTGGTTAAAGGAAAATCATGTCTAACTAACTTGCGGAGTTTTTTGAAGAAGTAACAGAGATGGTTGATAAGGGCAAGGCCATTGATGTGGTGGATATGGACTTCCAAAAGGTGTTCAATACAGTGCCACATAACAGACTTGAGGAAAGTTATAGGTCATGGAATAAAAGGCACAGTAGCAACGTGGATACAAAATTGGTTGAGGGATAGGAAACAGAGTAATGGTTAATGGGTATTTTTCGGGCTGGAAAAAGGTTTGTAGTGGAGTTCCCCAGGGGTCGGTATTGAGGCCCTTGCTTTTTCTAATATATATAAATGATCTAGATCTTGGTGTGCAGGGGTCAATTTCTAAGTTTGCAGACAACACAAAACTTGGGAGAATTGTAAATTGTGAGGAGGACAGTGTTGAACTTCAAAAGGACATTGACACATTGGTGGAGTGCGCAGATAGGTGGCAGATGAAGTTCAATGTGGAGAAGTGTGAGGTGATGTATTTTGTTAGGAAGAACATGGACAGGCAATATAAAATAAAGGATACTATTCTAAAGGGTGTGCAGGAGCAGAAAGACCTGGGTGTATATCTACATAAGTCATTAAAGGTGGAAGGAAAGGTTGAGGGAGTTGTTTATAAAGCATACAATATTCTAGGCTTCATAAATAGAGAGGTTTTGATGAACTTATATAAGACACTGGTTAGACTCAGCTGGAGTATTGTGTACAGTTCTGGGTGTCGCACTATAGGAAGGATGTGAACACATTGGAGAAAGTGCAGAAGAGGTTTCTAAGAATAAGTTCCAAGAATGAGACACTTCAGTTATGAGGAAAGATTGGAGAAGTTGGCACTGTTTTCCTTGGAGAGGAGAAGGCTAAGGGGAGATTTGATAGAAGTTTTCGAAATCATGAGGTGTCTGGACAGAGTAGATAGGGAGAAACTGTTCCCACTCATAAACTGGTTGAGAACCAGAGGACACAGTTTTAAAGTGTTTTGGAAAAGAAGCAAATGCAAGGTAAGAAAAAACTTTTTCTCACTGCGAGCAGTTAGGGTTTGGAATGCACTGCCTGGAAGTGTGGTGGAGGCAGGTTCAATTGAGGCATTCAAGAGGGCATTGATGATTATTTAAATAGAAACAATTTGCAGGGTTACAGGGAAAAGGCAGGTGGTTGGCACTAAGTTAAAATGCTCAGAGAGCTGGTGCAAACACGATGGGCTGAATGGCTTCCTTCTGCACTGTAACAATTCTGTGATTCTGTGAAAAGGTTGTGTAGGGGCAGCACATGGGGGTGTCCCTATATGTCACAGTACACCAAGCCTCAACATGGGGAGGGGTTTGGTTTACATGGAACATCCACCTCAAATGACTCAGTTGGATATCAACACTATATGGGACCCAGAATTAGGGGCAGGACTTGAGAGGAAGGGAAGGAACCACCAGCTGGAAACACGTTGTATTGCTGGCGGGCGGCCTCTGATTCACCCACACCGTCAAGACCTCAGCGGAACCTCGCTCCGGGTGCCATATTTAAACCACACCCACGCACAGCTTTCCCAATGTCTGCAATCCAGGGCCGCTCCAGCTGAGAGATGGCTCCCAAACCAAAGAAGCATGCAGCCCCCAGGTTTAGTGACACGTCGCTGGGTCACCTTCTGGATGCCATTGAGGATCGCTGTGACCTTCTCTACCCTCGTGGTGGCCAGAGGAGGTCCGCCATGGTCACTGATAGTGGTTGCATGTGGTGCTCTCCACAATCTGGCCCTGTCAAGGAGGGGGCCCACTGGAGGAAGAGGATCTTAGTGCAGCTTCACAGACCACAGATGATGAGTCCAGTAATGAGTCTGAAGGTGAGCACGGTGAGGAGAATGCTGAAGGCGTGGAGCCAGATCTCGGTAACCTGCAAGGAAGCAGGGACACCAGGGATGTCTTGATCCAATGTTCCTTCAGCTAGGCAGCCAAAGATCAGCTTCAAATGCATGCCAGGGCTGCCGTCTCCAACTTGGATGTCTGAAAGGACCCTTTCATTTGAACACAAAGAACACTCAGTGCCTGTGCAATAATGTTCGGAGCCACTTACATCCAGCATTACATACTCTTGTGCTCATGGTGCCTTTAACTTACGTTTGCGAGTGCTACGTCTTGGTGTTTTCCCCTCGCTGGCACTGGCATTGGATTCAGCCTGCTGACTTTGGTGTCTTGTTGGCCTTGATGACCTTGGCGGTTGTCCTCTGGCCAGTGGAGGCTGTGCTGGCCCTGTCAGGGGGGGAGCGGCCAGTGTCACAGCTGGCATCTCCCCAGTCACTGCAGCCTCATCGGATGCCAATGTCACTGGCAGAGGGGCGGAGGAGTTGTTGCCATCATCCTGAGCACCCTGAGAGGAGCCCTCAGGAATGACAGACAGCTCATGCGCCAACACAAGGTCGCTTTGAACCTCCCTGTTCACCATTTTTGGACGGGCACCTAGCTGGGATACTGGGTGCTTCATTCATCTCCCACACAAACACTGACCACCTGAGGTCAGTGCCTGTGTGAGGGTTTGCAGGTCCGAGCATAACGCCAGGAATCCCTGATTCTGTCCCTGGAACTGCCTCGCCAAGAGAGTCGCCACTCTCTCAATGGAGGAGGCAGTGCGCTCGGCCATGACGGTCAATGCAGTGCTGATGCTCCACGTCATGAAGACCGTGACACACATACCCTCATGGATCTCCACCAGATCCTCCAGCACACCCCACTGGACAGCAGCATCTGCCGCATGAAGAACGACTCCAGAAACTCATCATCAGCCATCGACTGAGCATCGTCCCAGTCCCCAGCTGTGCTCCGACTGCTGTCGCCCTGGGCACTCTCTGCCTCCACCTGTACCTCAAATGAGTGTGAAGTGCCCTCACCAATGTGTGCCAAGATTCCCACTGAGGCGCTGGTACCTGTGCTTGTACCTGCTTCGGAGAACAGGTATGACACAGGTGCAACAGAAGCTCAGTGGTCCTCCATTGCCAGGGGTGGCCCTTTGGGGTCTGCAGAGCGAACACCTGGCGAACCTAAAAGGGAGAACAAGGACATGTCATTAGTTAAAGTCATCACACTGTCACTGTGCATGCCAGGCACCCTGGTGAGACCATGGAGATCTGCATCACAGTGCCCTCATCTTCCAATGATGAATGGGGACTCCAGGTTAGAGGCTCACATTAATGAAGAGACTACACTAGAATGGTTGCACAAACCATAACTCTCATCTCTGTGCACTGCACTCTTACCTTTGTCTGGCAGCCCCACCATTCCACGCCCGGTGGCATGGGGCACGTACCGGCTCTCGAGCTGAAGGGCATCTTGCTCATATCTAGAAAGGATTATAAAGCTAGTGGGGCCTCCGCAGGTCCACGATCTTTCTATATTGTTATGGGCCATCTTCTCCTGAAACAACAGAGGGGCATTGATTAGTCCACACTCTACCTGCAGCACCATTGCAGCCTGGCCAAACCCAGCTGAGGAGCACCTGGCAGGGCAAATCCAAGTCGTGGCCCGTGAGCCGCAAGGCACTCAGTCCAAGCAGCCAGGGCTCATCCCCTTGTCCATTGACAGTTGGCACTCAGACTCTAACACCCCTGAGGTCCACGGGGGGATGGCCAGACCTTAACAATTCTGCACACTGACCCATGCCAACACAGTACTCACCCTTCCTGAGCACAGCAGGTCATTGAAGTGCTTCCATCACTATGCCCAGGCGCATTTTACCACATAATGGCTGCTCACCATTGCTGCCACCTCCTCCTATGCCCTCTTTGTGAGCTGTGGTGCCTTCCTCCTCCTATCCCTGGGGACAAGGGTGATCCTCCTGGCAGCCACCTCCTCCAGCAGGTCGGCGAGGACTCATCAGAAAAGCGGGGGGCCAAGTACCCATCCAACCTGCCCACCCGCCTGCTGTGTCCAGCTGCACCCGAATCCGTAGCGAGAGTACTGGAGACGTCCTTCAGGGCAGCCTTCCAGGGACCCACTGTGCCCACCCAACTACTTCAAAATCCTGCCCTATATGTTTCAATGAGATCAACTCTCATTCTTCAAACTCCAATGAATTAAGACCCAACATGCCCTTATAAAACAACCCCTTCATCCCAAGAATCAGCCTAGTAAACCTTCTCTGAACTGCTTCCAATGTAAGTATATCTTTCCTTAAGTAAGGAGACCACAGTACTCCAGGTGCAGCTGTAATAAAACTTCTCTGCTTTAATACTCCATCCCCCTTTCATTAGAGGCCAATATTCCATTTGCCTTCTTAATTGCTCGCTGTGCCTACACGCTAACCTTTTTGTCATTCAGGGACAAGGACACCCTCTATGCCGCAGCATTCTGCTGTCTCTCTCCATTTAAATAATATTCTGCTTTTCTATCCAATGACTCCAAACAGTTACAGAAGTTCTGTGCCATGACTGGCGTGACAGCCATTATCTGCAGTGTGATTTTTTCATGTCTACCCAAAGCCCCACCTCAACTTAAAACATTACTTGCAAACTTACTGAAACAATATATTGTGTATGTTTAAAAACTCATTTTCAGGAAATGGAAATCGCTGGCAAAACCAACATTTATTGTCCAAAGTCAGTTGCCCTTGAAAAGGCAGATTGCTAAATGACTAGCATGAGATCAAAACATTACATACTTTATTAACACTGCAAACACTACTCATTTTCCACTTTTTAGAACGTTCTTAAGATGCAAGTAACTTTGTTCTTCCCTCCCAGACCCTTTGTTATTAGTTATTTATATTACATATTACTTATATTATATTTATGTTTATACCATTTGAAACAGAGATGGGGAGGAATTTATGCTGAGATAAGTGGTTATTTTCTGAATTATCTATTTTTTTCTTCTTGTTAAACTGTAAGTGTTATTTTTCCTCATTGGATATTGCCTAAATGAAGATAAAGTGACAGAATTTTGCATTGAAAATCTTGCCTTGAACACACAAAAAATACCCTCGTCATTTCAGAGCAAATAAGTAAAAAGATATTTTATTGTAAAAAGATCTTTGTAGGGTATGGGGAATATTCTTTGTTCCAGTCCTACTCAGGCCCCCTCCCACAACTCTTTTTTCGGTAACTTGGACCTCCTTCAATTTGGTCTCCTGCATTTGTTGCTCCCAATGCGGTCTCCTCTACATTGGGGAGGCAAAATGCAGACTGGGTGACTGGGTGCTGCTTCATGCTCTTGTCTGGACCTGAAAAAATTTAACAATTTTGCTTCCAATTTCCACCCCTCTATCAACTTCACATGGTCCATCTCTGACACTTACCTCTTCTTCCTTGACCTCTCTGTCTCCATTTCTGGTGATAGACTGTCCACCAATATTCATTACAAGCCCACCAACTCCCACAGTTACCTCAACTACAGCTCTTACACCTGCCTCCTGTAAGGACTCCATCTCATTCTCTCAGTTCCTTCGCCTCCATAGCATCTGTTCCAATGATGCCACTTTCCAAAATGATGCATCTGACATGTCTTCCTTCTTCCTTAATCGAGGTTTTCCCCCCATTGTGGTTGACAGGGCCCTCAACTGTGTCCGACCCATCTCCCATGCCTCTGCCTTTACACCTTCCTCTCCCTCCCAGAACCATGATAATGTTCCCTCTTGTCCTCACTTTTCACCTCATCAGCCGCCACATTCAAAGGATCATCCTCCGCCATTTCTGCCAACTCCAGCATGAGGCCACCACCAAACATATCTTCCCTCACCCTCCCTGTCAGCATTCCATAGGGACCATGTCCTCCAGGACACCCTGGTCAACTCCTCCATCATCCCCAACATCTCATCCCCTTCCCCATGGCATCTTCCCATGCAACCGCAGAAGGGGCTATACCTGCTCCTTTACCTCCTCTCTCCTCACCATCCAAGGGCCCAAACACTCCTTTCAGGTGAAGCAGCGCTTAACTTGGACCTCCTTCAATTTGGTCTCCTGCATTTGTTGCTCCCAATGCGGTCTCCTCTACATTGGGGAGGCAAAATGCAGACTGGGTGACTGCTTTGCGGAACACCTTCAGTCTATCCACAAGCATGACCCTGACCTTCCTGTCCCTTGCCATTTCAACACGCCATCCTGCTCTCATGCCCACATGTCCGTCCTTGGCCTGCTCAATGTTCCAGGGAAGCCCAACACAAACTGGAGGAACAGCACCTCATCTTCCTATTAGGTACTTTACAGTCTTCCGGACTTAACATTGAGTTCAACAACTTCAGACCATGAGCTCTCTCCTCTATCTACACCCCTTTTTTCAAAATTCATTTTTATTTTTTGTCCACTTATTTTTATTTATTTTTATTTTCATTCATTTATTCATTGTTTTATCCCCCTTTTTAATCCCCCCTTTTTTATCCCATTTTGATCCTCTTTTTTCCCCCGACCACCTCACCCTCCTCCCAACCACCCCCACAAGGGCCGTCTGTTACTTGTTAATGTTGTTCTTTTCAGGGTGCTTACCCTTGTCCTGCTATTATCACATTCTGCTTTCTTACCTTAATGCTACTATCAGCACCTTTTTTAGCCCTTACCAATACCATTAACACTCCCTTTGTCCTTTAGTTCATGACATCTGTCCGTCTCTCCTTTGCCCCCACCTATCACTGGCCTTCTATCCAGCTTCACCTGCTCCATCACACTTAAACAGTATAAATTTCATCACATTTCCACTTCTCCGTAGCTCTGAAGAAAAGTCAACTCTGTTTCTCTCTCCACAGATACTGTCAGACCTGTTGATTTCTCCAGCATTTTCTGTTTTTGTTTTAGGTAAAAAAAAATGTGTTCAAAAGTGCTAAGGACCAGAGGAGGATTAATTTAAATAGCTCTGATTTCTCCTCACGACGTCCATAAATAGAAAGGCAATTTTGATTTTTGATTTCTCCCTTTATAAGTTGTGGTGTGTTTTCCCCAACCCTGGTCTAGGTCTGAGAAACTCGGTTGCAGTTCGGGTCCATTGAAGATGCAGCAAAGTATTCTTGTATCCTGGGTATCAGTTCATTCTGCAGGCGAAATACAAGGTTCTTTCTGGAAACTTATGAACCAAAAACGACAAGGGCAAACCCAGCCCTGTCGACCCTGCAAAGTCATCCTTACTAACATCTGGGGCTCGTGCCGAAATTGGGAGAGCTGCGGCACAGACTAGTCAAACAACAGCCTGACATGGTCCACGTCACGGAATCATACCTTACAGATAATGTCCCAGATACCACCATCACCATCCCCGAGTATGTCCTGTCCCACCGGCAGGACAGAATCAGCTGAGGTGGCGGCACAGTGGTGTACAGTAGGGAGAGAGGTTCCCTGGGAGTCCTCAACATTGACTCTGGCCCCATGAAGTCTCATGGCATCAGGTCAAACATGAGCAAAGAAACCTCCTGCTGATTACCACATACCACCCTCCCTCAGCTGGCAAATCAGTGCTTCTCCATGTTGAACACCACTTGGAGGAAGCACTGAGGGTGGCAAGGGTGTAGAATGTACTCTGAGTGAGGGACTTCAATGTCCATCACCAAGAGTGGCTTGGTAGCACCATCACAGGCCGAGCTGGCCGAGTCCAAAAAGATGTAGCTGCTAGACTGGCTCTGCAGCAGGTAGTGATGGAGCCAAGATGAGGGACAAACATACTTGACCTCATCCTCACCAAACTGCCTCCTGCAGATGCATCTGTCCATCACAGGGTCAGTAGGAGTGACCACCGCACCATCCTTGTGGAGACAAAGTACCACCTTCACATTGAGGATACCCTCCATCGTGTTGTGTGGCATTACCACAGTGCTAAATGGGATAGATTTCAAATAGATCTAGCAACTCAAAACTGGGTAATCATCAGCAGCAGCAGAATTGTACTCAACTACAATCTGTAGCCTTGTGGCCTAACGTATCCCTCACTCTAGCATTACCACCAAGCCAGGGGATCAACCCTGGTTCAATGAAGAGTGCAGGAGGGCATGCCAGGAGCAGCACCAGGCATACCTAAAAATAAAGTGCCAACCTGGTGAAGCTACAACATAGGACTGCTTGCATGCTAAACAGTATAAGCATCATGTGATAGACAGAGCTAAGTGATTCCACAACCAATGGATCAGATCTAAGCTCTGTAGTCCTGTCACATCCAGTCATGAATGGTGGTGGACAGTTAAACAACTCACTGGAGGATGAGGCGCCACAAATATCCTCATCCTCAACGAGGGAGGAGGGAGGAGCCCAGCACATTGGTGCAAAAGATAAGGCTGAAGCATTCGCAACAATCTTCAGACAGAGGTGCTGAGTGGATGATCCATCTTTCCCTACTCCAGAGGTCCCCAGCATCACAGATACCAGTATAAAAGCAAAAAACTGCGGATGCTGGAAATCCAAAACAAAAACAAAATTGTTCTGTTGAAGGGTCATTCGGACTCGAAACGTTAACTGTGCTCCTCTCTGCAGATGCTGCCAGACCTGCTGAGTGTTTCCAGGTATTTTTGTTTTGTCACAGATACCAGTCTTCAGCCAATTCGATTCACTCCAAGTGATATCAAGAAACGGCTGAAGGCATTGGATACTGCAAAAACTATGGGCCTTGCCAATATTCCAGCAACAGTTCTGAAGACTTGTGCTCCGGAACTTGCCATGCCCATAGCCAAGCTGTTCCAGTACAGCTACAACACTGGCATCTACCCAGCAATGTAAAAAATTGTCCAGGTTTCCTGTACACAAAAAGCAGGACAAATCCAACCCAGCCAATTACCACCCCATCAGTCTACTCTCCATCATCAGTGAGGTGATGGAAGGGGTCAATCAACAGTGCTATCAAGTGGTACTTGCTTAGCAATAACCTGCTCATTGACACCCAGTTTAGGTTCTGCCAGGGTCACTCAGCCCCTGACCTCATTACAGCCTTGGTTTAAACATTGACAAAAGAGTTGAACTTCAGAGGTGAGGTGAGAGTGATTGCCCTTGACATCAAGGCCACATTTAACCAAGTGTGGCGTCAAAGAGCCCTAGGAAAAATGAAGAGAATGGGAATTGGGGGAAAACTCTCCACCGCTTGGAGTCATAACTAGCACAAAGGAAGATGGTTGTGCTTGTTGGAGGTCAATCACCTCAGTTCCAGTACATCACTGCAGGAGTTCCTCAGGATAATATCCTTGGCCCAATCATCTCAGATGCTTTATCAATGACCTTCCTTCCATCATGAGGTCAGAAGTATGGATGTTCATGGCACAATGTTAAGCACCATTCACAACTCCTCAGATACTGAAGTAGTCCATGTCCAAATGCAGCAAGACCTGGAAAATATCCAGGCTTGGGCTGACAAGTGGCAAGTAATATTTGCACCACACAAGTGCCAGACAATGACTATCTCCAACAAGCGAGAATCTAACCATTGCCCCTGGACATTCAATAGCATTACCATTGCTGAATCCCCCACTATCAACATCCTGGGGGTTACCATTGACCAAAAACTGAACTGGACTAGCCATATAAAAACTGTGGCTACAAGAGCAGGACAGAGGCTCGGAATCTTGCAATGGGTAACTCACCTCTTGATTCCCTAAAGCCTGTCCACCATCTACAAGGCACAAGTCAGGAGTGTGATGGAATACGCTTTGCATGCCTGCATGAGTAGCAGCTCAAACAAAACTCAAGAAGCTTGACACCAGCCAGGACAAAGAAACCCACTTGATTGGCATCCCTTCCACAAGCATTCACTCCCTTCACTGTTACTGGATCAATATTCTGGAAATCCCCCCTCACTGTACTGTGGGCATACTTACACCACAGGGAGATCAGCGGTTCAAAAAGGCAGCTCACCACCACCTTTTCAAGGGCAATTAGGCATGGGCAATAAATGCTGACCGATCCAACGACACCCACATTCCATAAATGATTAAATTTTTAAAAATCAGACTTGAAGAGAGATGAACGTAAAAGGCAGGCTTCTAGCCTGGAGTCCAGTTCTCTTTGGAGGTTAAACCACATTGAAGGTAAAATTCAAAAGCAATGTAATTAAAGGAGTTCAAACAGCTCAAGTCTCGGTCATGTGACAGGGTTTTTCAGGTCATGCTATTCAGCTAATGAGGCCCTTGGTTGACACTCATTGTGTTTTGGAGCAGGCAACAGTGGGGCTGTTAGCACAACATTGGAGACTAGGAGTCACCTTTGTCCATAACTGGCTGATGCAAACTTATCGTCTATTATCCTTTGTGTTAGCTTGGCTGGAATGTTTATACAATACAAGGCGAGTTTCATTCCAGGGAGTTTGATGTGTTTGCCTTTGTTCAATTTCAAATTGCTCAGTAACTTCCAGAGACCGGCATGTGATCAGCTACAGCCAATTTATCAGCCCAGCAATTGTCCAGTTTGAAAAACAGAAAAAAAAATGTTATGAAGTAGCCAGGTCGATATAGATACATATTGATATTTCTTCCTGTCTCCTGGACAGGACACAAAGCAAAGAGGTTTAGAAGCGATGATCAAAGACTTGGACTTTTTAAGGAGCACGTTAAGGCAGAGACTCTGCCACATCCATGGATAAGCTTCTTGGATGACCTTCAATTTCCTCCTGTTAAACATTAGGAGGAACAAAGCTATCGACTTTGATCCCCACCACAAATTCTGTACACTCGCCATTGATTCCAGCTTCCTCCTGGCCACTGCTTCTGGCTGAATTGGCCTGTTTGTAAGCTTGGTGTCACATTTGACCCTTTGCTAAGAGGCACACGGTCAGTGAGGGGAGACTTCGGCCTGAGTGAGACAGAGACTGCGTGAGTATATTTGGGAATTTGGTACAAAGTGGGAATTTGGTGCACAGGGGGAAAGAGATACTTTAGGTAAGTTTTACTGCATGAAGTAAAGTGTGCTGAGAGGGGAGTTCGGTGAAGGGCAGGAGGAGGTGCTTTGTTGCTTCTACTCTGACAGCCTCCAATATTTGTTTTCCACTTTGGTCAACAGAAGGAGCAGGTAAACATTTAGTTTTATCATGATTGTAAGTACTGTATTGTTTTATCAGTATTGTAAAATTTACTTGCAGTGCTGAAACCTATTGGGAAGTGTAGGCTTTATTAATTTAAATTAATTAATTAGCAATTATTCATTAATTAATTGGAGATGGCAGGCCATTTGCAGGATGTAGGAGCATCTGGTGTGATCCAGGGCAAACCCCTGCAGTAAGTGTTTGCGGCTGCAGGAACTTCAGCTCCGAGTTATTGAGCTGGGGGCCGAGCTGCAGACACTGCGGTACATCAGGGAAGGGGAAAGTTACCTGAACACTTTATTCCAGGAGGCGTTCACACCCCTTAGGATAGAGTCTTCTGATTTGGTCAATGGTCAGGGATAGAAGGATGTGACTGCAAGTGAGGCAGATAAGAGGACCCAGAGGGCAGGAATGTAGGAGCCTCAACCCTTGCAATTGTCCAACAGGTTTGAGGTTTTCTCAGCTTGCTTTGATGAGGGTTGGGGCTGCAGGGCGGATGAGCTAACCGGCCAAAGCACCATGGTACAGGAAGGCATTCAAGTAAAGACATTACAAGGAATGTAGTGGTAGTAGGGGACAGTATAGTCAGAGGGATTGACACCAGTCTCTACAGCCAAGAGCGTGAGCCCAGATGGTTGTGTTGCCAGGGTTGGAGAGGAACGTAGTAGGAAGAGGACGACCCAGTCGTCGTGGTCCATGTTGGTACCAATGACATGGGCAGGGCAAAAAATGTTCTGCATAATCAGTATGAGGAGCTTGGCATTAAATTAAGAAGCAGAACCTCAAATTTCATAATCATTGGTTTATTACCTGAGCCACATGCAAATTGGCATAGGGCAAATCATATTAGGGATATGAATGCATGGCTCAAAGCTTAGTGTAGGAGAAGTGGGTTTCAATTCGTGGGGCACTGGCACCAATACTGGGGAAGGTGGGATCTGTACCGTAGGGATGGTCTACACCTGAACCATGCTGGGACTGGTGTTCTTGCAAGCCGCATAACTAAGGAGGTACTGTTGGAGCTGCGGGCTGACAAACGCCGGGTCCTGATGGGCTTCATCTCAGGGTCTTAAAAGAAGTGGCTAGTGAGATAGTCGATGCGTTGGTTTTAATTTTCCAAAATTCCCTAGATTTGGGAAAGGTCCCATTAGATTGGAAGATAGCAAATATAACTCCATTATTCAAAAAGGGAGACAGAGAGCGGGAAGCTACAGGTCAGTTAGCTTAACATCTGTCATAGGGAAAATGTTCGAAGCTTTAATAAAGAAGCTATAGCAGGGCACTTGGATAAGTTCAAGGTAATCGGGACTCTTTCGTGGCATTATTCCCATGACCCGCCAAAATTTTTGATTTATGAAAGGGAAATCATGTTTGACAAACCTACTGGTGTTTTTTGAGGATGTAACTAGCAGAATAGATAAGGGAGAACCAGTGGATGTGGTGTATTTGGATTTTCAGAAAGATTCTGATAAAGTCCCGCTTAAGAGGTTAGTGTGTAAAATTAAAGCATATAGGATTGGGGGGTAATATATTGCATGGATTAAGAATTGGTTAGCAGACAGGAAACAGAGAGTGGGAATAAATAGGCTCTTTTTCAGAGTAGCAGGCGGTGACTAATGGGGTACCACAGAGATCAGAGCTTGGGCCCCAGCTATTCACCATATGTATCAATGATTTAGGTAAGGGAACCAAATGCAGTATTTCCAAGTTTGCTGATGACACGAAATTTGGTGGGAATGTGAGCAATGAGGAGGGTGTTAAGAGGCTTCAAGGCAATTTAGACAGTTTGAGTGAGTGGGCAAATACATGGCAAATAGATGCAGTATAACGTGGATAAGTGTGAAGTTATGCACTTCAGTAGGAAAAACAGAAGGGCAGAGTATTATTTAAATGGTGATAGATCGGAAGATGTCAATGTACAAAGGGATCTGGGTATATATACACCAATTACTTATACACCAATCACTGAAAGCAAGCATGCAAGTGCAGCAAGCAGTTAAGGAGGCAAATGGTATATGGCCTTCATTGTGAGAGAACTTGGGTACAGGAGTCTTACTGCAATCGTACAGTGCTTTGGTGACACTACACCTGGAGTATTGTGTGCAGTTTTGGTCTCCTTACCTGGCAGGATTGTTGTATGAGGAGAGATTGGGCCGACTAGGCCTGTATTCTCTGGAGCTTAGAAGAATGAAAGGAGATCTCTTTGAAATGTATAAAAATTTGACAGGGATGGACAGACTGGATGCAGGGATGATGTTTCCTCTGGCTGGGAGTCTAGAACAATGGATCACAGTTTCAGGATACGGGGCAGACCATTTAGGACTGAGATGAGGAGAAACTCCTTCATTCAGAAGGCAGTGAATCTATAGAATTCTCTACCACAGAATTCTCTATGACAGAAGGCTGTGGAGGCCATGTCATTGAATATATTTAAGAAGGAAATAACTCAAAAGAGTTACTCTAAACAGAGACTCTAAAGGCATCAAGGGATTTGGGGAGAGTGCAGGAGTATGGCATTGAGACAGGGGATCAGCAATGATCATATTGGGATGGCAGAGCAGGCTCAAAGGGCTGAATGACTGACTCCTGCTCTTATTTTCTATGTTTCTATCAGGCAGAAAAAACATGGTTTGTGAAAGGGAAATCACGTTTATCCAACTTATTGGAGTTCTTCGAGAAAGTAACATGTGCTGTGGATAAAGGGGAACCAGTGGATGTACTGCTCTTTTAGATTTCCAGCAGGCATTTGATAAAGCGCCACATCAAAGGTTATTGCGGAAATTTCAGGTTGGCAAAGATGTGGTGAGTGATGTGTCACAGGGATCACTGCTGGGACCTCAACTGTTTACAATTTATATAAATGACTTGGATGAATGGATGGATGAGATGTTTGCCAAATTTGCTGATGACACAAAGATAGGTAGGAAAGTAAGTTGTGAAGAGGACATAAGGAGGCTACAAAAAGATATTTATAGGTTAAGTGAGTGGGCAAAAATCTGACAAACGGAGTATAATGTGGGAAAATGTGAAATTGTCCACTTTGGCAAGAAGAATAAAAGAGAAGCATATTATCCAAATGGTGAAAGATTACAGAGCTCTGAGATTCAGAGGGATCTGGGTGTCTTAGTGCATGAATCGCAAAAGGCAGGTATGCCGGTACAGTAGGTAATTAGGAAAGCTAATACAATGTTATCATTTATTGCGAGAGGAATTGAATACAAAAGCAGGGAGGTTAATCTTCACTTATGCAGAGCACTAGTGAGACCACATCTGGAATACTGTGGACAGTTTGGTCACCTTATTTAAGGAAGGATGTAGATTCATTGGAAGCACTTTAGAGAAGGTTTACCAGGCTAATACCTGGAATGGGTGGCTTGTATCCATTAGAAGAGTAAGAGGCAACTTGATTGAAACATACACGATCCTGAGGGGTCTTGACAGGGTGGATGTGGAGAGGATGTTTCCTCCTGTGGGAGAATCTAGAATGAGGGGTCACTGTTTAACAATAAGAGGTCACCCATTTAAACTGAGATGATGTGAAATTTTTTTCTCCCAGAGGGTCAAGAGTCATTGGAACTCTGTTCCTGAAAAGGCAGTGGAAGCAGAGTCTTTGAATATTTTTAAGGCAGAGGTGGATAGATTCTTGGTAAGCAAGGTGGTGGGGGGGGGGGGGTGGGTGGGGCGATAGGTTATCAAGGGTAGGCAGGATGCAGATTTGAGGTTACTATCAGATCAACCATGATTTTATTGAATGGCAGAGTAGGCTCAAGAGGCTGAATAGCCCACTCCTGCCCTTTGTTCGTACGATTGGACATTTGGACTCCACATTCTCTTCAACACAAACACTCTAACATCCCCTGCTTCAATTCTGCCTAACTGCTGCTGAAATTCTTGTTTATGTTTTCGTCACCAGACTCAAATATTCCAGTGCTGACTTGGCTGATCTCCCATTCTGCACTCTCTCTAAACTCAGCTCATCCAAATCTTTTCTGGGGTAGTGGAAAATGCAGGTGGTGAGAGGTTTGGCTTAAAGGGCAAGAGGAAGGGTTGAGAAGTAGAAGACAGATGGTCTCAATTTTAGTGACGAAGAAATTAATTTGTTCTCAATCCTCTATGCCTTTAATTTAAAATTCTAATTTTTGTGTTTAAATCCCTTTAAAGCCTTTTATACTGCTATCTCTGCAACCACCTTCAACCATACAAACCCCCAGTACTTTTTGTTCCTCTGGCTATAAAAAAATGTGTTTGTCCTCTCTTTGCTCTATTATTGGTGGCTAGGCCTTCAATTGTCTAGGCCTATAAGACTATAAGAAGTAGGAGCAGAAGTAAGCCATTTAGTCCATCGAGTCTACTCGGTCGTTCAATGAGATCATGGCTGATCCAATAATCCTCAATTCCACTTTCCTGTCTTTTCCCCATAATCCTTGATTCTCTTACGAACTAAAAATCTGTCTGTCTCAGCCTTGAATACATTTAATGACCCAGTCTCTACAGCCCTCTGTGGTAAACAATTCCACAGATTGACTACCTTCTGACAGAAGAAATTCCTCCTCATCTCTGTTTTAAGTGGGCACCCCCTTACTCTGAGATTATGCCCTCTGGTCCTAGGCTCTTCCACAAGGGGAAACAACCTCTCAGTATCTGTCACACCCCCTAACAGTCTTATGTGTTTCAATAAGGTCACCTCTCATTCTTCTAAACTCCAATGAGTACAGGCCCAACCTACTCAACCTCTCCTCATAAGAAAATCCCTCCATACCTAGGATCAACCTAGTGAACCTTCTCTGGACTGCCTCCAATGCCAGTATATCTTTCCTTAGATAAGGGGTCCAAAGGCGTTGTCTAACTAGTGCCTTGTATAGTTTTAGCAAGACTTCTCTATTTTTATACTCCATTCCCTTTGAAATAAAGGCCAACATTCCATTTGCCTTCCCTGTTACCTGCTGAACTTGTGTGCTAGATTTTTGGGATTCATGCACAAGGGCCCCCAAACCCCTCTGTGCTGCCCCTTTCTGCAGTCTTTCTCCATTTAAATAAGAACCAGCTCCTCTATTCCTCCTGCAAAAGTGCATAACCTCACATTTTCCCACATCATGTTCCATCTGTCAAGTCCCATGCCTAGAATCCAAGGTAGACAAACACATCTCACAACATGGTGGCAGCGGTGGAGACACCAATGTAAAAGAGACATCGATGTCATCAAAAGGGACCATGGAGTGAAGAAGTCTTTCAAAGCAGCTTGCAAAAAAATCAGCAGAAGAAGGAGGCCCACTGGAGAGAGGTAATAACTGTCCCTGGTGAGTAGCCCCCTGCCCTTTCCCCACCTGTTTGACTGCGTAGAGGGCTCAGAGAGGCCAGCAGTGGGAGTTATGGAAAAGGCAATTTCTCCAGTACTGAGAAAAATCAGGACTTCACAAAAAGGAATGAAAGCTTCAAGTTAGTTCCTTTCTTTATGCTGTTGGCCCAGTAGCAGATGACATTCTCCTAAGGAACGGGATGCAGGAGTCCACCATGGACTTTGAGTCCACTCTTAAAACCTTTGGCACTCATTTTAACCCAAAGCAAAACTTAGTAATTGAATGAGCACGTTTTAACCAGCGGTAGCAATGACCTGGGGAATCGGCTGAATTATTTCTAACCAATTTATATTGCTTAGCTAGTTCTTGCGGATGTGGGTGCTGAAGGATGAATTAATCTGGAATCGCATAGCCATGGGTGTTCAGGTTGAAAACTGTAACTTTCTGAAGACCAAAGACCATAGACCATAAGACATAGGAGCAGAAGTAGGCTATTTGGCCCACTGAGTCTGCTCTGCCATTCAATGAGATCATGGCTGATCTGATAATCCTCAACTCCACTTTCCTGCCTTTTTCCCATAATCCTTGATTCCCTCACTGATTAAAAACCTGTCTATCTCAGCCTTGAATATACTTAACAACCCAAACTCTACAGCCCTCTGTGGTAAAGAATTCCACAGATTCACTACCCTCCGTGAGAAGAAATTCCTCCTCATCTCTGTCTTAAATGGATGGCCCCTTACTCTGAAATTCCTAGACTCTCCCAGAAGGGGAAACAAACTCTCAGCATCTACCCCGCCAAGCTCCCTAAGAATCTTATATGTTTCAGTAAGGTCGCCTCTCATTCTTCTAAACTCCAATGAGTACAGGCCCAACCTACTCAACCTCTCCTCATAAGAAAATCTTTCCCTACCCAGGATCAACCTAGTGAAATTTCTCTGGACTGCCTCCAATGCCAGTATATCTTTCCTTAGATAAGGATATCAAAACTGTTCACAGTATTCTAGATGTGGTCTAACTAGTGCCTTGTATAGTTTTAGCAAGACTTCCTATTTTTAAACTCCATTCCCTTTGAAACAAAGGCCAACATTCCATTTGCCTTCCCTGTTACCTGCTGAACTTGTATGCTAGATTTTTGGGATTCATGCAGGAGGACCCCCAAATCCTTCTGTGCTGCAGCTTTCTGCAGCCTTTCTCCATTTAAATAATATTCAGCTCCTCTATTCTTCCTGCAAAAGTGCATAACCTCACATTTTCCCACATCATGTTCCATCTGTCAAGTTTTTTCCCAGTCATTTAACCTGTCTATATCCTTCTGTAGGCCCTTTGAGTTGTCCTCACCATTGCCTTCCCACCTATTTCTGTGTCATCCACAAACTTGGCTATAGTACTTTCATTGCCCTCATCCAAGCCATTAATATATATTTAAATAATTGTGGCCCCAGCACTGAACCCTGTGGCATTCAACTAGTTACAGGTTGCCATCCTGAAAATGCCCCCCTTATGCCAACTCTCTATCTTCTACTAGTTAGATCCTCTATCCATGCTAATATTTTTTATTCATTCACAGAACGTGGGCTTCATTGGCTGAGCCAGCATTTATTGCCCATTCCTAGTTGCCCTTGAGAAGGTGCTGGTGAGCTGCCTTCTTGAACTGCTGCAGTCCATGTGGTGTAGGTACACCCACAGTGCTGTTAGGAAGGGAATTCCAGGATTTTGACCCAGCCACAGTGAAAAATTGGTGAAATATTTCCAAATCAGGATGGTAAGTGGTTTGAAGGATAACTTCCAGACGGTGGTGTTCCCATGTGTCTGCTGCCCTTGTTCTTCTAGATGGTAGTGATCGTGGGTTTGGAAGGTGCTGTCGAAGGAGACTCGGTGAATTCCTGCCGTGCATCTTGTAGATGGTACACATTGCTGCTACTGTGTCGGTGGTGGAGAGAGTGAATATTTGTGGATGTGTTGCCAATCAAGTGGGCTGCTTTGTCCTGGACAATGTCAAGCTTCTTGAGTATTGTGGAGGCTGCACTCACCTAGGCAAGAGGGGAGTATTCCATCACAGTCCTGACTCGTGCCTTGTAGATGATGTACAGGCTCTGGGGAGTCAGAAGGTGAGTTACTCGTCGCAGAATTCCTAACTTCTGATCTGCCCTTATAGCTACAGTATTTATCTGGCTAGTCCAGTTCAGTTTCTGGTCAATGGTAACCCCCAGGATATCGATAGTGGGGGATTCAGTGATGGTAATGCCATTGAACATCAAGGGGCGATGGTTTGATTCTCTCTTGTAGGAAATGGTCATTGCCCAGCACTTGTGTGGCACGAATGTTACTTGCCACTTATCAGCCCAAGCCTGGATATTGTCCAGATCTTTCTGTGTTTGGACATGGACTGTTTCAGTATCTGAGGAGTCACGAATGGTGCTGAACATTGAGCAATCATCAGTGAAATTATACTGCCCCCAACACCATGGGCTCTTAGCTTATTACTAGCCATGCTCTACAATTCTCTCCCTAAACCCCTCAGCATCTATTCTATTAACACCTGGTGCTTTGTACCAAAATTGGGAGAGCTGTCCCACAGCCCACAGACTAGTCAAGCAGCAGACTAACATAGTCAACACACTAAATCATACCTTACAGATAATTTCCCAGACATTATTGTCCCAGACCTTAGCTTCAGTCTCTATGGTGCAATTGGTCAGTGTGTTTGGCTCTTAACCTGAAGGTTGATAGTTCGAGACCCTCTAGAGACAGAGCTTTTGCTATTTAGAAAGCGAAGACACAGGATTAAAGAGCACAAGGAGAGAGGAGATACAGGGTAAAATAGCATGAGGAGAGTGGCAATGACACAGGTTAAAAGAGCGCAAGGAGAGCAGAGACACAGGATAAAAGAAGTCATGGAGAGCGGTGGAGACACAAGATAAAAGAGCATGAGGAGAGCAGAGTCACAAGTTAAAAAGCGCGAGGAGAGCAGAGACAGAATAAAAGAGCATGAAGAGACCCAGGATAAAAGAGAGTGGAGGAGACACAGGATAAAAGAGAGTGGAGGAGACACAGGATAAAAGAGCATGAGAAGAGCGGCGAAGACAGGATTAAAGAGAATGAGGAGAGCGGACGTGAGAAGGGCAGCGGTGGTGGGAGATAAAAACTGGCAGCGAGGGCCCCTTCAGCCTGTTTCTGCCTGTCAGAGCCAAAAATGTCACACGAAAACAAGTAGGTGATTGGTGGGTATCTCTTCCATGTCTCTTTTGATTGGCCAAGTGGTTTAAATCAGGAGACATATTACAGCTGAAGGGAACAGTTAAGAAGTTTGGGTTTAAAATATTTAACACCCAAATTAATTAATTAAATAGAATAGAGATGGCTGGGCAGGAGATGTGTTGCAGCTGCAGTATGTGAGCACTGGTGGATGCCGGTGCGATCCACGGTGACCACATCTGCAGTAAGTGTTGGCTGCTCAAGGAACTTCGGCTCAGAATTGATGAGCTGGAGTCTGAGCTTCGGACACTGCGACACATCAGGGAAGGGGAGAGTTACCTGGACACTGTGTTTCAGGAGACAGTCACACCCATTAGATTAATTACATCAAATTTGGACCATCGTCAGGGACAGAAGGGTGTGAATGCAAATGAGGCAGGTATGGGGATCCAGAACTTAGCTTTGGAGGGGCCTCAGCCAGTGCCCTTGTCCAATAGGTACAAAGTTTTTGCTTCCAGTGTGGACAAGGGCACAAGCTGCAGGGAGGATGAGTGAACTGACCACAGCACCGAGGTACAGAGCACCATTCAAGTGGCGGGAGAAAAGAGAAATGGAGTAGCAATAGGGGATAACATAGTCTGAGGAATAAATATTGTTCTCTGCAGTAAAGACAGAGTCCCGAAGGCTGTGTTGCCTACCTGGTGCCAAGGTTAAGGACATCTCTTCTGGCCTGGAGAGGAAATTGGAGTGGGAGGGGAAGAATCCAGTTGCTGTAGTCCATGTAGGTACCAAGGACATAGGTAGGATTAGGAAAGAGGTTCTACTGAGGGACTACAAGCAGCTTGGGTCTAAATTAAGAAGCAGAACACAAAGGTAATAATCTCTGGATTACTACCTGAGCCACGTAGGGTAAATACGATTAGAGAGGTAAATGCGTGGCTTAAAGGTTGGTGTGGGAGAAATGGGTTCCAATTCATGAGACACTGGAACCAGTACTGGGGAAGGAGAGAGCTGTTCCATTGGGACTGGTTTCATTTGAACCATGCTGGGAGCAGTGTCCTGGTGAATCGTATAACTCGAGTTGTAGATAGGACTTCAAACTAATTAGTTGGGGGGAGGGTTCAATTGGAGAGAAGTTTAAAAAATCAAAAAGAAACGAGAGAGCAGAGGTACAGGGTAGTGAAGAGGTGAACGATAATCAAAGTGTGAAATGAAGGGGCAGAAAATATAAGCAAAAGAGTGCAGCAGGAATTAGAACCAGAATGAGTATTAATGGTAAATAGTCAAAGCTTAAGGCTCTTTATCTGAATGCATGCAGCATTTGTGACAAGATAGATGAGTTGACGGTACAAAAAGAAATAAATGAATATGGCTTGATAGCTAGTACAGAGACGTGGTTGCAGGGTGACCAAGACTGGGAACTCAATATTCAAGGGTATTTGACATTCTGGAAAAATAGACAAAAAGGAAAAGGAGGTGGGGTAGCTTTGTTAATAAAGGGAGGTATCCGTGCGGTGGTGAGTAGTGATATAATTGCAAAAGATCATGATGTGGAATCAGTTTGGGTGGAAATAAGGAATAGCAAGGGGAAGAGTCACAGGTGGGAGTGGTCTATAAGCCCCTGAAGAGTTGCTTCACTGTAGGACAAAGTATAAATCAGGAAATTATGGAGGCGTGTTAGATGGGCACTACAATTGTCATGGGTGATTTTAATCTGCATATTGACTGGACAAATCAGGTTGGCAGGGGTAACATGGAAGACGAATTTGTAGAGTGCATCAGGGATTGTTTCTTAGAGCAATACATTGCAGAGCGTACCTAGGAACAGGCTATTTTAGATCTAGTAATGTGTAATAACGTAGGATTAATAAGAGATATCGTAGTTAAGGATCCTCTTAGGGGGTGGTGAACACAACATGGTGGAATTTCAAATTCAGTTTGAGGGCAAGCAACTCAGGTCTCAAACCAGCGTCCTCAACTTAAATAAGGGCAATTACAGGGGTGTGAAGAAAGAGTTGTTTAAAGCGGGCTGGGAAAATAGACTAAGGGGAAAATCAGTGGATGAGCAGTGGCAGACATTTAAGCAGATATCTCATAAAGCTCAGCAAAATTTTATCCTCATCAAAAAGAACGGTTAACAAAGACAGCCAAGGAGAGTATCCAATCAAAAACTTAGGCACACAAAATAGCTGAAGATGTAGGCCAGAAGATTGGGAATTTTTTAGGAATGAGCAGCAGACTAAAAAGCTAATAAGGAGGCTGAAAATTCATTTTGAAAGTAAATTGGCAAGAAATATAAAAACCAACAGCAAGAGCTTCTAAGGGTATGTGAAAAGAAAGAGAGTGGCTAAAGTGAGCGTGGGACCCTTGAAGGATGCGACTGGAGGATTGATAATGGGGAACAGGGAAATGGCAGATAATTTAAATCAATATTTTGCATCAGTCTTCACGATGGAGGACACTATAAACATTCCAAAGATATCAGATAAGCAAGGAGCTAATGGGAGGAAAGATCTTGTAACAGTCTCTATCACAAGGGGACAATGTGGCTGCAGAGATAGTGGAGGCATTGGTCAAAATATTCCAGAACTCACTGGATTCTGGGAGGGTCCCAGCGGCTTGGAAAACCGTTAATGTGATGCCCCTGTTCAAGAAGATAGGGAGACAAAAAGCAGAAAAGTATAGGCCAGTCAGCCTATAGTCTGTCGTTGGGAAATGCTAGAGTCCATTATTAAGGAAGAAATAGCAGGACATTTAAAAGAGCTTAACACAATCAAACAGAGTCAACATGGCTTTGTGAAAGGGAAATCATATTTGACAAACATCTATATCAATGACTTGGAGGAGGGGGCAGAGTGTAATGTATCCAAATTTGCCAATTATACAAAAATAGGTTGGGGGGCATGTTGAGATGAGGACATGAGGAATCTCCAAAGGGATATAGATAGGTTTGAGTGAGTGGGCAAAAACTTGGCAGATGGAGTTTAATATAGGAAAGTTTGAGGTCATGCACTTTGGTAGGAAAAATCAAAAGGCAGACTATTATTTAAATGGAGAGAGACTCCAAAAAGGTACAGCACAGAGGGATCTGGGTGTTCTTGTGCATGAAACACAAAAGTTTAGCATACAGGTGCAGCAATAACTAAGAAAACAAAAGGAATTTTGGCCTGTATTGCTAGGGGGTTGGAGTTTGAAAATAGGGAAGTCTTGTTACAACTGTACAGGGTGTTGGTGAGGCTGCACCTGGAGTACTGTGTACAGTTTTGGACCCTTGTATTTAAGAAAGGATATACTGGCATTGGAGGCAATTCAAAAGAGACTCACTAGGCTGATTCCTGGGATGAAGGGGTTGACTTAACAAGAATGGCTAAACAGGTTAGGCCTTTATTCATTAGAGTTAGAAGAATGAAGGGTGATCTTATTGAAACGTACAAGATTCTGAGGGGGCTCGGCAGGGTAAATGTTGAGAAGATGTTTGCACTAGTGGGGGAATCTCAAACTAGGGGACATAGTTACAGAATAAGGGGGCACTCATTTAAAACTGAGATGCAAAGGAATTTCTTCTCTCAGAGGGTAGTGAATGTCTGGAATTCTCTACCCCAGAGAACTGTGGAGGCTAGATCACTGAAAGAATAGTAGATTTTTGAAATATCCGGGAGCTGAGGGCTATAGGGAGCTGGTATGAAAGAGGAGTTGAGGCCTGCAGCAGATGAGCCATGATCTTAGTGAATGGCGGAGCAGGCTTGAGGGGCTGAATGGCCTTCTCTTGCTCCTATATCTTTTGAAGGCATCATCACCATTCCTGGGTACGTCCTGCCCCACCTGCAGGACAGTCCCACCAGAGGTAGTGGCGCAGTGGTATATAGTCGGGAGGAAGTTGCTCTGGAAGTCCTCAGTACTGACTCTGGACCCCATGAATTCTCATGGCACCTGGTCAAACATGGGCAAGGAAGCCTCCTACAGAGTACCACCACCCCCTACCCACCCCCCCCCCCCCCCCCCCTCCCCCCCCTCCCAAGCTGATGAATCAGTGCTCCCTGATCCCTGATGTTAAACATCACTTGGAAGAAGAAATCTACAAAATGTACTCTGGGTGGGGGACTTCAATGTCCACCAAGGATGGCTCGGTAGCACCACTACTGACCAAGCTGGCCAAGTCCTAAAAGACATAGCTGCTAGACTGGGTCTGCAGCAGATGGTGAGGGAACCAACAAGAGGGAAAAACCTACTTGACCTCATCCTCACCAATCTATCTGTCGCAGATGCATCTGTCCATGACAATATAGATGAGAGTGACCACCACACAAATCATTGTGGAGACGAAGTCCTGTCTTCACATTGAGGATATTGTCCATCTTGTTGTGTGGCACTACCACTCTGCTAAATGGGATAGATTTTGAACAGATCTAGCAACTCAAACTGGGCATCCATGAAGCACAGTGGGCCATCAGCAGCAGCAGAATTGAATTCAACCACAATCTGTAACCTCATGGCTGGGCAAATCTCTCACTCTACCATTACAACCATGCCAGAGGATCAACCTTGGTTCAATGAACAATGCAGGAGGGCATGCCAAGAGCAGCACCAGGCATACCTAAAAATGAGATGTCAACCTGGTGAAGCTGCAAGACAGAACTACCTGCATGCCAAACAGCATAAGCAACATGAGATGGACAGAGTTAAGCTATCCCACAACTAATGGGTCAGATCTAAGCTCTGCAGTCCTGCCACATCCAGTCAGTAGTGGACAATTGAACAACTCAATGGATGAGGAGGCTCCACAAATATCCCCAACCTCAATAATGGGAGGGCTCAGCACATCAGTATAAAAGACTGAAGAGTTTGAAGTCTTTTTCAGCTAGAAATGTCGAGAGAATGATACATCTTGTCTGATCCTCTGGAGGACCCCTGCATCACAGATGCCAGTCTTCAGCCAATTCGATTCATTCTGCGTGATATCAAGAAACGGCTGGAGGCATTTGATACGGCAAAGGCTATGGGCCCTGACAACTTTCCGGTAATAACAATGAAGATTTGTGCTCCAGAGCGAGCCACACCCTGTGCCTAGCTGTTCCAGTGCAGCTACAACACTGGCATCTGCCTGGCAATATAGAAAATTGCCCAGATATGTCCTGTACACAAAAACCAGGGACAAATCCAACCCCACCAGTTACCACCCCAATTACCTCTCAGTCATCAGCAAAGTGATGGAAGGGATTATTAACTGTGCAATCAAGCACGTACTCAGCAATAACCTGCTCACAGACACTCAGTTTGGGTTCTGCCAGGGCCATTCAGCTCCTGACCTCATTACAGCCTTAGTTAAAACATACAAAAAGACCTGATGTCTAGAGGTGAGGCCAGAGTGACTGCTTTTGACATCAAGGCAGCATTTGACTGAGTGTGGCATCAAGGAGTCCTTGAAAAAATGGAGTCAATGCAAATCAGGGGGAAAACTGTCCACTGGTTGGAGTCATACCTAGCACAAAGGAAGGTGATTGTGATTATTGGAGGTCAACTCTCTCAGTTCCGGCACATCAATGCTAGAGTTCCTCAGGGTAGTGTCCTAGGCCTGATCATCATCAGCTGCTTCATCAATGACCTTTCTTCCATCATAAGGTCAGAAGTGGGGATGTTCCCTGATCATTGCACAATGTTCAGCACCATTCATGACTCCTCAGATACTGAAGCAGTCCATGTCCAAATGCAGCAAGACCTGGACAATATCCAGGCTTGGGCTGACAAGTGGCAGGTAACATTCGCGCCACACAAGTGTCAGGCAATGAACATCTCCAACTAGAGAGAACGTAATCATCATCCCTTGACATTCAATGGCATTACCATCACTGTATCCCATACTATCGATATTCTGGGGGTTATCATTGACCAGAAACTGAACTGGATAATCCATTTAAATACTGTGGCTACAAGAGCAGGTCAGAGGCTAGGAATCCAGCAGTGAGTAAATCACCTCTTAATTCTTCAAAGCCTGTCCATCATCTGCAACGCACAAGTCAGGAGCACGATGGAATATTCTCCACTTGCCTGGATGAGTGCAGCTCCAACAACACTCAAGAGGCTTGACACCATCTAGGACAAAGCCGCCCATTGATTGGCATCCCTTCCACAAACATTCACTCCCTCCACCACCGACGAACAGTAGTAGCAGTGTGTACTATCTACAAGATGCACAGCAGCAATTCACCAAGTCTCCCTAGGTGACACCTTCCAAACTCATGGCCGCTACCATCTAGAAGGACAAGGGCAGCAAACACATGGGAATACCACCATCTGGAAGTTCCCCTCCAAACCACTCACCATCCTGATTTGGAAATATATCACCGTTTTTTCACTGTGGCTGGGTAAAATCGTGGAACTCCTTCCCTAACAGCGCTGTGGGTGTCCCCACACCACACGGGTTGCAGTGGTTCAAGAAGGCCGCTTACCACCACCTTTGTCAAAGCTTATCACTCCTCCTAATGTCTCCATTTTAGGCATACTGTCTTTTTTTGTCTCGTTGTGCATGTTGCAATCTTGGGATGTTTTTACATGTGAGAGGTGCTTTCTAAGTGTGAGTTGACTTAGAGCACACTTAGCCACACTTATCCCTATAATACTTGGACCGCTCTTTGCCCAATTTGTTTATCTGTTTGTCCCAGCTTTATTTATTTCTATCTCACTGTGCCTGCCTTTCCTTCACAGTGTATGTCATCTAGGTGAATTGTAACTCCCGACTGTACGATGTTTAGCAAGTTTTCAAACAGCAATTGCTCTCTGATAGGAATTGTACACATGTCTATTCAGACACTCATAGCAGGAGCAAACAGAAGAAATGATCGGAGATCAAGGAGTGTAGGACGAGCATTCATATCGCCTGAACAAACAATGATTACCACAAAGAAACACATATTTTATCCTCACTAAAATCTTGGGAATACCAAGTGAATCTACAAGAATCTTTTGCCAATTTATATGCTTTCAGTCTGTCAGAATCATATATATTTACTCAGTAGTCATTTTGAACAAAGAACAAAGAACAAAGAAAAGTACTGGTAGGCCTAGAAAATTTTTTAAAATTCTGATCTCAAGTGGTTGCATGGGTAAACACATTTTATCACTTAATAATCTGAAAATATATTCATGTTCACTGAATAAAGTGTAATTTTGTCTTTCAGCTTTGTTAACAGGCTTTGTGAGTCCTCCCACTGCATGTCCACCCCCCATTAGCAGTCCAGCTGCACGCAGCTTGATCAAGAGTGATTCTGGAGGGAGAAGTTTGCGTGGGGCAGGGTCTTTCGGAGCCTTGTGCAAGCCTCTCCCACGCATGCAGAGCCTTCATCCATCACACTCATCTTACTGTCCCAAGCATTTTCAATCCTGCGTGCTGAGTTTCTCTTTCAGAATCCAACCCCATCCACATTGACCCCCACCCCGACCTCCTCCTTCCCACCCCAGGGTCTGTGTCTGCCTCTGAGACCCCACAAGTCACCCTCACCTTCCCTTCTACCATTACCGATGCACCATTATCCCCTCCAACCTACCTGCCCACTCTGCCCCCTCGCACACTCACTGTTCCCTCCTACCACACCCACCCTCAGTTTGCTCCCCAGGAGGCAGTCATTAACTTCACAGACCCCTCCCTTCCATGTTCACCTGCACATCCTCCCCACATGCTTACGCCCTCCTCTACCCTTACTCCCTCCTCCCCCCAGACACCTTGCCCCCTTCAAATTCCCTTCCACCAAAGGACATCTTTACCCCTTCGAACTCAATCCTCCTCCCGGCATCTTCCCCCCTCTGAACTCAATCTTCCCCCCCAAACACCTACCCCGCTCTGATCTCCCACCCTTACACCTTCCTCCCCCCCTTACACCTACCTCCTCACATGCAGCATTCTCCCCCTTTACACGCTCCTCCTCTCATACTCCCTCCTCCCTGTCCCAACTCACCCTTCCCAACACCTTCGCTGCCCCCCACTCCCAACCTCACCCCTGACACCTTTGTTCCACCCCCTAACAACCTTACCCCGACCCCTCTACACCTTCCTCTCCCAGTCAAACCTAGACCTTCCTTTCCCACCCCCCTCACCGATCACCTGTAGCAGCCCTTGGCCAAGACCGTGATGTTCCGAAGCAGACCTCAGGCATCAACGGAGACCTCCTGCCCTCCGAGAGCTATTTCACAGCGGAGCCCTGTCCATGAGAATCCACACAGCATGCGATGCACGTGTTCCTCTAGGGCCCAGTAGCTATAGGGCTTCAGCATCTCCTTCTCCTCGGATGTCCACAATCTGAACAAAGTCCTAAAGGTAAGTCCCGACTTCTGCATGTCACACTTGTCCAGATGTATTCTGGCCCGGTGTGCCTTCCCGCTGGCATAAGGGTAAATAGGGCATGAGGGGACGATTCCGGTCAGGCCTCACTTTGCATCCCATTACCGGAATGCAAATCCAGTTCGCGTCGGCCTCCAGTGGGATTCGCGTTCCACCATGGCGGACACCATCGGATGATCCTGCTGTGATTTCATGCTGCCGTGAAACTTATTTCCGCCCCTCATGCAGAACTTTCCCCATCTCCCTCCCTGTCCACCCGCCATCACTAACAGGACTGGATGATTCCACCCTTAGGCCCGGAAGGGAAAATTCCAACCATAGATTGCTAACAATATCACCTCCAGCCTGATCAGTAAGTCCAGGAACACAACTCTTTATTCTTTTTTTGACGGGATGTGGGTGTCACTGGCAAGGCCAGCATTTGTTGCCTGTTTCTAATTCCCCTTTAAATGAGTAGCTTGCCAGAGCCATTTAAGAGTCAACCACATGGCTCTGGGTCTGGAGTCACATATAAGCCAGGCTAGATGAGGATAGCAGATTTCCATTTTTCACAACAATTTTTACAACAATTGATGATAGTTTCATGGTCACCATCACTGAGACTAGCTTTATATTCAAGATTTACTATTTGAATTTAAATTCCATCAGCTCCATAGTGGGGTTTGAGCCCATGTCCCCAAGGCATTAACTTGGGCCTCGGCATTACTAGCTCAGTGACATCACCAGTACACCACCACCACCACCTCCCCATGAACCACATGCCAGACCAAAACCAACAATAACAGAGTTGGGACTAACTGGATTGTTCTTTGAAAGAGCCTGCCTAGATTTGATGGATCAAATGGCCTCTTTTTTTATTCATTCATGGGATGAGGGCTTCGCTGGCTGTGTCAGCATTTATTGCCATCCATTGCTGCCCTTGTTCAGTGTCATTTAAGAGTCAACCACATTGCTGTGGGTCTGGAGTCACACGTAGGCCAGACCAGGTAAGGATGACAGGTTTCCTTCCCTAAAGGATATCAGTGAACCAGATGGGTTTTTACGACAATTGACAATGGTTTCATGGTCATCATTAGACATTTAATTCCAGATTCTGTGCTATCCTATTCTATCTACTTTTTAGATTCCATGGTGCATGGCTCTCTTTGTGTGGAAGGATATTCTTGATCCCGAATTACAAAGATTAAATCTTACAAATGACAAATGGACTGCCATTCACATTCCCTGAGTCAGAGGTTACGAGGTGAAAGATTTAGCTGTTCGAATGATTTCCAGAAAGACTTTTGGACTAAGCATGAAAATAGATGTGCTGTACGATGTTTTGAAAAGCTGATTGTTCAATCATTGCCATTTTATATCTATCTATTGTAAGGAAATAGAGATATTTTAAGTAAGTTATATTTGTATTTGCGGGCGTTAGGAATGAGTTTTAGCTTTAAAGTTTAAGTTTGATTTTTATTTCTGTATTTTTGTATTAAGAAAAGGTCAAGGTGATTTTTAGTTTCACTTTAAAAGGTGAAACCTGGGATCAATCTTCATTTTTAGTGGAGACAACAGGTCGAAAACTGTTTGTATGCCTGCATTTCCAATGAGGCTTTTATGATTGTAAGCTAAGTTAAGGAAACAAGAGTAGAGAAAAAACAGTGCTGTTGCCTAGAAACAGGCATCTAGAGTGGCAGGTCCCTCCTACAGACACACACAAAACAACTAGAAACAGCAATTTGATGTTGGAAGCTGTTTAAGTTCAGTTGGTTTTGAAAGTGGCTGCTAGGAGAGACTGGAGCAAAGTGGACAGTTGGCCAGTCCCAAGCTAAAGAAAATACCCCAAAATCCAGTGGTGAGGAGCAGGAGAAAGTCCCAATATGACCTTCTAGTTAAAGGTAAAACAGGAACCTGGGGAAAGTTCTGTTAAGTGAAATTAAGAGTGAGGGGCAGAGAAAGACTCCACGCTTCAAGTTTAAAGGTTCAAGCTTAAAGAGATAGAGGCTTGCAAGAGTAAAGAAGATCCAAAGAGACAACTGAAGGTCTATAATTCTTTGCTATGGGCATGTGAAGCAGTGGTACTGTTGACAGCTGAGTCGGTGAGACAGAGTGCTTGGAAGAAAGCTTGAATGCATGTGGTGACCCAGGGAAGAGGAACATCAGAAGGAAAGTTAAAAATCCTGGAGGTGAACCCTTGCAGAAGGTGTCTGAGAGAAAGCGTCGGTTTGGGATAAGATTCCAAAGTGAGGTCTTGGAGAATGGAGATTGGAAACCCTCGTGTGAAGGACAGAGTTCAGTGAGACCAGTTGCCTTATGATGTACAAGTGTTGGAGTGGGGTATATGAGGAGAAATCCAAAGTATCTGGTTGAGGTGGCATCTGTCACTTGGTTTCAGAATGTGGTTTGTCTGACCACAGAGTGCCCATTGGTACATGGACTGTGTACTTACTGTGGACATTAAAGTATAAGATAGCTTTTGCAAGTTGTGTTATTTTTACAAATTTATATATATCTGTAAAGGTATAGTTATGAGTATTGTAATATAGTTCATCTTTTCCTGTTAAATAAACATTTTATTATTTTGTTAAAAGTTCATCAGCTGACTCCTGTGGCTCTGTTCAGTAGCTACTCTCCATGAATCTAAACAAACAAATAAAAGTTAGGATCTATCAAGCTGGATTCCAATCTGGGATCAGGCTTGTGCAGGGGTAGCCTCAACTGAGATCATAACACTATATGTTTAAAATAGCATATTCAATTGTAATAAAATTGCTAGTGTGTGCAAATTTCAGAACAATCAGAATTGTTGAACTTATTTAAAGTCAATAATTTAAAATTGCTACATAATGTTATCAGTGGGCCTGGAAACAGCGAAAGCACCAGGTTCATGATTTTTCTTCCTGGCCCTGCTTAGAGGTGCAGGGCAAGGCTAGAACAATTAACGAATACTTGCATCAGTGTTTACTAAGGAAGAAGATGCTGCCAAAATGTCGGTAGAAGCGGAGTTGGTAGAGGGAATGGATGGGGTGAAAATTGATAGAAAGGATGTACTAGAAAGGCTGGCTATGCTTAGAGTGGATGTTGCCTGGTCTGGATGGCTTAATCGCATTTCAGGTTGCCAAGGGAAATGGGAGTGGAGACAGTGGAAGGGCTTGCCATAATCTTCTGACGTTCCTTAGAAACAGGAAAGGTTCCAGAGGATTGGAGTGTGGCAGATGCGACATACTTATTCAAGGAAAGGTGCAAAGACAGTCCTAGCAATTACAGAGCAGTTAGTCTAACATCAGTGGTGGGTAAGGTTTTAGAAACAATAATCAGGGAGATGAAATCAACAAGCACTTGGAGAAGTTTGAGTTAATTAAGGAGAGCCAGATGGGATTTGACTAAACAAATCGAATATTTTGATGAAGTAATGGAGAAGGTTGTTGAGGGGAATGCAGTGGATGTTGTCTATATGTATTTTACGAAAGCATTTGACAAAGAAGGGAGGGATTTTACTGCCCCGTCGCAGTGGGGGGCAGGGCTGTAAAATGGGACAAGCCATTCTAAAGTCCATTAACTTCAGTGGGACCGTAAGATTCAGCCAGCGTAAAATTCCGCCCAAAAGGTCTCGTTTTTCCAGCAATACTCAAGTTCTGTACTACTGAATGAGTATTTAAAATTAAGGTTATTAAAAAAGAGGGTCAGTGTCAGCTTAGATAAAAAAAAATTGCCCTAAGGACAGAAAACAATAAATCATGACAAATGGTTGTTTTGCAGACTGGAGGATGGTGTTCCCCAAGGGTTAGTGCTAGGACTGCTGCTCTTTTAATATACCTAAGTGACTTGCATCTTGGAAGAGAGTAAAATTTCAAAATTTGCCAAACTTGGAGGTGTGGCAAACAGTGAGGATGTTACCAATCCACTGCGACAGGACATAGATAAGCTGGCAAGATGGGCAGACGAGTGACAGATGGAATTTAATAAGAGAAGTGTGAGGTGATGCATTTTGTCAGAAGGGATAGGGAGAGGCAATATAGACTTAATGACACAGTTCCAAAAAGCTTACAGGGACAGAGGGTCCCAGGGTTTACATGCTTGAATGTGGCAGGACACATTGAGAGAGTACGGTAAGCAAAGCATATGGGATCTTGGGCTTCTTAAGATATTTATTGAGTACAAAAGGTTAGTCAACAACTAGTGCATCCAGTTCTGGTCACCACACTTTTGGAAGGATTTGAGGACCCTTGAGACAGTGTAGATGAGATTTTTCAGAATGTTTTCGGGGTTGCCAAGATTAGATTGGAGGAGTTGGAGTTGTTCTCCTTGGAGGAAAGGGGATTGAGGGGAGATTTGATAGAGGTGTACAAGATTATGACAGGCTTAGATAAGGTAGGCAGAAAAGAGCAGTTCCCATTAGCAGATTGGAGAAGGACTAGGGGAGATATTTAAGGTTTTGGGCAAGAGATGAAGGGGGAATATGAGGAAAAACTTTCTTATGCAATGAGTGGTAATGGCCTGGACCTCGCTGCCTACAAGGGTGTTGGAAGCAGAGATGATCAATAGTTTCAAATGGAAATTGGATGGGAACTTGAGGGAAATAAAGCTGTTGTGCCATGGTGATAGAGCAGGGAATGCAATTGACTAGATTGCTCTACAGAGAGCCAGCATTGACTGATTGGCCAAATGGCCTCCTTCTGTGCCATAATGACTTAAATAGCTGGATTATACAGGACGCCATGTTCACAGAAGACAGTTGGGAAGCTGCCCAAAAATCCAGATGCCCCGCAACCATTTAATGCTCAGCGGGCCGTTAATTACCTCAGGGCGTGTCTGCCACACCCATTTAGGGAGGAAGTCCTGCCTTAGAGAGCTGCCAGCCAATCTGATTGACTAGCAGCTCTGTAGTCCCAGAAGTGCCAGGTTCAAGTAATGGCCATTGCTGGGACTACAGCCAGTCCACGAAGAAGAAAAGCTAATGGAGGCCGGACTGATGGTAAGTCTGGGGTATCGCCAGGGCCAAATAGCCAGGCACCATCGATGGGGTGGTGGATGGGGGGGGTGGGGGTGGGAGTGAGGCAGTGGGGGCCCAGGTTTGAGAGTCTAGGGGGAGAGTTAAATGGGGGTACGACTTTGGAGGGGATGCCTCAGTTGGCACAGGGGGCCCTAAAGTAGGTCCCCCTTCACCTTTGCCCGACACCAGCCCATTCAATAAGAGCTGCCTGGCTAACTGCTTGGTGTGGACCTACCCAAATAAATGGCTGTTAATTGGCCACTTAAGGGCCTCAAAAGTGACCTAGGGTGGGTGGGCCGCCCAACATCCCTGGCGCCCCTCATAAAATGGGAGACAGGATGGGAGCAGGTGGGTAGGCAGCAGACAGGCCATATGCTGCATTTTATGAGCCCTCCCTTGCCCCGCCTTCAAAGCCGCCAGCAGGGGAGTGTAAAATCCTGCCCTATGACCAGGGTTGTAGTGCCAAATTTTGGGATGCTGGAGCTCTAAGAAAATGTGTTGGCCATATCATCTCTAAATCCACTATTACATTGTTTTCTTATGTATTAATCACTTGAGGTCCAAAAGTCAGTAAAACTATGCTTTTTAAGTGAAAAATCTTAGTGCTAGTAGGCATTTTATTTTGAACCAGGTGTTTTTTTTTAAATCATTAATTTTTAGCATAGCTAGAATTTAATTATGCAACAGTTTAATTATTTAATTCAAGCCTATTAAAGACATAAATTACAGAAAACTTTACTTATTTTTGACTGGGGAATGGTATATAGAGAGGCCACTGCTTTTCTTGATTTATAATTATAACCTGGACCTGGATGCGCAGGACACAATTTCAAAATGTGAAGAATGATGCAAGACTTGGAAGTATTGTGAACTGTGAGGAGGTTAGTGATAGACTTCAAGAGGAGATATATAAAGACTCGTGGCAGATGAAATTTATTGTTGGGAAGTGTGAAGTGATACATTTTGGTCAGAAGAATGAGGAGAGGTGACATAAAATAAAGGGTACAATTCTAAAGGAAATGCAGGGACAGAGGGACCTGGGTATATATGTGCATAAATCATTGAAGGTACCAGGGCAGGTTGGGGAAGCAGTAATAAATTATACCGAATCCTGGATTTTATAAATAGGGGCAAAGGCAAGTGAGTTATGAACCTTCATAAAACACAGGTTCAGCTTCAACAGGAAGGATTGAAGGTTTTTGCAAAGGCGCAGAAAAGATTTACAAGGATGGTTCTGAGGATGAGAGATTTCTGTTATGTGGATAGATTGGTGAAGCTGGAGCTGTTCTCCTTGGAGGAGAGAAGGCTGAGAGGAGATTTGTTAGACATGTTCAAAATCATGAGGAATTTGGATAGAGTAAATGGGGAGAAACTATTCCCATTGACAGAAGTCGAGAACCCTAAGGTGATGAACAATAGAACTAGAGGTGACATAAGGAAAAACTTCTTCATGCAACAAGTGGTTTGGATCTGGAATGCACTACCTGAGCGTGTGGTGGAGACAGATTCAATTACGGTTTTCAAAACGGAACTGGATACTTATCTGAAGAGAAAAGATTTTACAGGCTACAAAGAAAAGGTGGAGGAATAGGACCAGCTAATTTGCTATTGCAAACAATGAACACAAAGACAATGTGCTGAATGGCGTCCTTCTATGTTATAATCATTCTATGATTCTACTATAGATACATTTAAAGGACTTGATAAACACATGAGGAAGAAAGAAGCTGAAGGTTACCCTGATAGTGCGATCAAGAGGGTGGGAGTGGGCTTGTGTGGAACATAAACACCAACACAGATGAGGCGGGCCAAATGTCCTGTTTCTGTGCTGTAAGTTCTATGTAAAGCTGCCAGCAGGGAACACAAACACCACACTGCATTTCACATCCTCAGGCCATCACAGCCAAGGAATTAATGTTCAGTCGGCAAACTGTCAGCAGGATGCTGGTGCTACTTTATATTCTGGTAACCTTGAGCTTCAAAGACTCTGAAATGCCTGTTTGTGATAAAGCTGTGTGTAGGGAGTTGTAAGGTCTGTATTTTTTTACATTGACTCAGAGACATTCAGCCACAGCAACGTGAGGTCCGGGACCTTGGCCCGGCCTTCCCTCTGCCGCCTCTTAACTTCCCTGGGCTCCAGATTCATAGCCACATTGCGAGCTCCAGATGTTCTGGTCAACTCTTACCGTCCAGTCTGAATTCAAACTCCAGGAATTCGTGGCCAAACTTATCCTTGTGCCCCACTTAATAACGCAGGTAGAATTCACTTGACATGGTCCCCATGCCAGTCGCCTCTGGGTCACAAGTCACGCAGCCCCATGTGGTTGCGAAAGGATTTCCCTCCACTTCTGATTGTTGCCATTAATGAAATACCCCTGCGTGTGTTTCTTCAGGAAACAAGTAGCTTCAATATTGGAGGCAGCGAGGATTAAAATCAGCACCAATCTTACAAATTGAAAATCCAGTCAGACAATTAACAGAGTGTATTCCAACGAGGTCAGTGGAAAGAAAAATCAAATGGGGCAAAATAAGAGAGGAGTTGAGAAATGGCTGACTCCATATCTGACCAATTACAGCATGCACGGTCTCTGTTTCCTGCTGGACAAAGGGATCACTATCCATCATACATATCTAGAAAAGAGCAAAATGGAGGTTTCTGCCATGCATCTGTCAATCAACACTTGCAGTCAAAATCTTCACCAAATAGAGGCAAAAGCAAAAACTCAAGCTGCTTCACCAAATAGGATTGAAAAAAAATCATATGACAGCAGTACACACATACACAGAGACAAACATACTGCATGTATTTGCTGCATATACAAACTGACCTTGCTTCAAAGCTGCGACATTTCAAAATTTGCCATTCAATTATCTGATAATTATTCCTGTTTTAAATGAGAAAAACAAATAAATAAGGCTATATTTGGAAAGTAGAAGTATTTATGTAATTTTGTACCATTTTTATAAAAATCTGATTATGTCACTGCTATTCAAAAAACCACATCTGCAGCTGAACAATAAAGATTACTGATATGCTTAGAATCTCAATACTAGTATTATGCAGTGCACTAATTGAAAGTGTATCTTTAATAAACAAAAGTATAGATTTATTTATGTACCATGCTACAAAGTTTCATGTCTAAAATGTTCTGCAACATGTTTTTCTAATGCACTGTACCAAAATGTTAAAATAGCACACAAGTACAAATAACTGTTGAGTGGAAAATATTCTGCGTGGTGTTAGAGGCAAGGTACCAGCATGGATAGAAGATTGGCTGACTGGCAGGATGCAGAGAGTGGGGTAAGGGGGTCCTTCTCAGGATGGCGGCCGGTGACTAGTGCAGTTCCGCAGGGGTCAGTGTTGGGACCACAACTTTTCACTTTATACATTAATGATCTAGATGAAGGAACTGAGGGCATTCTAGCTAAGTTTGCAGATGATACAAAGATAGGTGGAGGGACAGGTAGTATTGAGGAGGTGGGGAGGCTGCAGAAGGATTTGGACAGGTTAGGAGAATGGGCAAAGAAGTGGCAGATGGAATACAATGTGGGGAAGTGTGAGGTCATGCACTTTGGTAGGAAGAATAGAGGCATAGACTATTTTCTAAATGGGGAGAGAATTCAGAAATCTGGAGTGCAAAAGGACTTGGGAGTCCTAGTCCAGGATTCTCTTAAGGTTAGAGTCCTAGTCCAGGATTCTCTTAAGGTTAACTTGCAGGTTCAGTCGGTAGTTAGGAAGGCAAATGCAATGTTGGCATTTATTTCGAGACGACTAGAATATAAAAGCAGGGATGTGCTACTGAGGCTTTATAAGGCTCTGGTCAGACCACATTTAGAATATTGTGAGCAATTTTGGGCCCCATATCTCAGGAAGGATGTGCTGGCCCTGGAGAGGGTCCAGAGGAGGTTCACAAGAACGATCCCAGTAATGAAAGGCTTAACATATGAGGAACGTTTGAGGACTCTGGGTCTATACTCGATGGAGTTTAGAAGGATGAGGGAGGTTCTGTCTGAAACTTACAGAATACTGAAAGGCCTGGATAGAGTGGACGTGGGGAAGATGTTTCCATTAGTAGGAGAGACTAGGACCCGAGAGCACAGCCTCAGAGTAAAGGGAAGACCTTTTAGAACAGAGATGAGGAGAAACTTCTTTAGCCAGAGAGTGGTGAATCTATGGAATTCATTGCCACAGAAGGCTGTGGAGGCCAGGTCATTCAGTGTTTTTAAAACTGAGATAGATTGGTTCTTGATTGGTAAGGGGATCAAAGGTTATGGGGAGAAGGCGGGAAAATGGAATTGAGAAACTTATGAGCCATGATTGAATGGTGGAGCAGACTCGATGGGCCGAATGGCCTAATTTCTGCTCCTATGTCTTATGGTCTTATGCACTCATTCACCAAGGAGACTCAGCAAGTTCTTGAAGCTGGAGGGCCAATAGGAGACCCTCTAGCACAGGTGTGCTGCCTGCCATTGCAGGTAAGGACAACAGAGGGCGGGCGCTTCCATCTTGAGGTGTCCTCTCAGAACTTATAAAATATTTTGCACCGAATGTCATGCTCAGTACAGCATGAGGACTTTGGATATTATAGACTGTGGCTATGGACATTTCAACTGTGGTAAGCATTTGATTCTGTGGCCAATATTTAGTTAAACATGGACCTGAATAAGGGTACTTACAGCCACTGGGAAGTCTAAACAAAAACAGAATTGCCTGGAAAAACTCAGCAGGTCTGGCAGCATCGGCGGAGAAGAAAAGAGTTGACGTTTCGAGTCCTCATGGCCCTTCAACAGAACTGATCTATCTTTACAAGGAGAGGGGAATATAAGCTGGTTTAAGGCGGGGGGGGGGGGGGGGGGGGGCGGGGGAGAAGTGGAGGGGGGTGGTGTTAGGATGGGAGCAGATCATCAAAAGATGTCACAGACGAAAGAACAAAAGAACACAGAGGTGTTGAAGTTGGTGTATATTATCAAAACGAATGTGCTAATTAAGAATGGATGGTAGGGCACTCAAGGTATAGCTCTAGTCGGGGGGGGGCATAAAAGATTTAAAAATAATGGAAATAGGTGGGAAAAGAAGATCTATATAAATTATTGGAAAAAACAAAAGTTGAAAAAAAAACAAAGGAAGGGGGAAGAAATAGAAAGGGGGTGGGGATGGAGGAGGGAACACAAGACCTAAAGTTGTTGAATTCAATATTCAGTCCAGAAGGCTGTAAAGTGCCTAGTCGGAAGATGAGGTGTTGTTCCTCCAGTTTGCGTTGGACTTCACTGGAACAATGCAGCAAGCCAAGGACAGACATGTGGGCAAGAGAGCAGGGTGGAGTGTTGAAATGGCAAGCGACAGGGAGGTTTGGGTCATTTTGCGGACAGACCGCAGGTGTTCTGCAAAGCAGTCGCCCAGTTTACGTTTGGTCTCTCCAATGTAGAGGAGACCGCATTGGGAGCAACGAATACAGTAGACTAAGTTGGGGGAAATGCAAGTGAAATGCTGCTTCACTTGAAAGGAGTGTTTGGGTCCTTGGACGGTGAGGAGAGAGGAAGTGAAGGGGCAGATGTTTCATCTTTTGCATGGGCATGGGGAGGTGTCATAGGTGGGGGTTGAGGATTAGGGGGTGATGGAAGAGTGGACCAGGGTGTCCCGGAGGGAATGAGCCCTACGGAATGCTGACGGGGGGGGGGGGGGTGGTGGGGTGAAGGGAAGATGTGTTTGGTGGTGGCATCATGCTGGAGTTGGTGGAAATGGCGGACGATGATCCTTTGAATGCGGAAGCTGCTGGGGTGATAAGTGAGGACAAGGGGGACCCTATCATGTTTCTGGGAGGGAGGAGAAGACGTGAGGGCGGATGCGCGGGAGATAGGCCGGACACGGTTGAGGGCACTGTCAATGACCGTGGGTGGAAAACCTCGGTTAAGGAAGAAGGAGGACATGTCAGCGGAACTGTTTTTGAAGGTAGCATCATCGGAACAGATGCGACGGAGGCGAAGGAACTGAGAGAATGGGATGGAGTCCTTACAGGAAGCGGGGTGTGAGGAGCTGTAGTTGAGGTAGCTGCAGGAGTCGGTAGGCTTGTAATGGATATTGGTGGACAGTCTATCACCAGAGATTGAGACAGAGAGGTCAAGGAAGGGAAGGGAAGTGTCAGAGATGGACCACGTGAAAATGATGGAGGGGTGGAGATTGGAAGCAAAACTAATAAATTTTTCCAAGTCCCGACGAGAGCATGAAGCAGCACCGAAGTAATCATTGATGTACCAGAGAAAGAGTTGTGGTAGGGGGCCGGAGTAGGACTGGAACAAGGAATGTTCCACATACCCCATAAAGAGACAGGCATAGCTGGGGCCCATGCGGGTACCCATAGTCACAGCTTTTATTTGGAGGAAGTGAGAGGAGTTGAAGGAGAAAATTGCTCAGTGTGAGAACAAGTTCAGCCAGACGGAGGAGAGTAGTGGTGGATGGGGATTGTTTGGGCCTCTGTTCGAGGAAGAAGCTAAGGGCCCTCAGACCATCCTGGTGGGGGATGGAGGTGTAAAAGAACACAGAGGTGTTGAAGTTGGTGATATTATCTAAACAAACGTGCTAATTAAGAATGGATGGTAGGGCACTCAAGGTATAGCTCTAGTGGGGGTGGGGGGGGCATAAAAGATTTAAAAATAATGGAAATAGGTGGGAAAAGAAAAATCTATATAAATTATTGGAAAAATAAAAGGAAGGGGGAAGAAATAGAAAGGGGGTGGGGATGGAGGAGGGAGGTCAACATCTAAAGTTGTTGAATTCAATATTCAGTCCGGAAGGCTGTAAAGTGCCAATCGGAAGATGAGGTGCTGTTCCTCCAGTTTGCGTTGGGCTTCACTGGAACAATGCAGCAAGCCAAGGACAGACATATGGGCAAGAGAGCAGGGTGGAGTGTTAAAATGACCATCGACAGGGAGGTTTGGGTCATTCTTGCGGACAGACCGCAGGTGTTCTGCAAAGCGGTCGCCCAGTTTACGTTTGGTCTCTCCAATGTAGAGGAGACCACATTGGGAGCAATGAATGCAGTAGACTAAGTTGGGGGAAATGCAAGTGAAATGCTGCTTCACTTGAAAGTAATGTTTGGGTCCTTGGACGGTGAGGAGAGAAGAAGTTAAGGGGCAGGTGTTGCATCTTTTGCATGGGCATGGGGAGGTGCCATAGGTGGGGATTGAGGAGTAGGGGGTGATGGAGGAGTGGACCAGGGTGTCCCGGAGGGAACGATCCCTATGGAATGCTGCCGGGGGGGGGTGAGGGGAAGATGTGTTTGGTGGTGGCATCATGCTGGAGTTGGCGGAAATGGCGGAGGATGATCCTTTGAATGCAGAGGCTGGTGGGGTGATAAGTGAGGACACGGGGGACCCTCTCATGTTTCTGGGAGGGAGATGAAGGCGGGAAATGGGCCGGACACAGTTGAGGGCCATGTCAACGACCGTGGGTGGAAAACCTCAGTTAAGGAAGAAGGAGGACGTGTCAGCGGAACTGTTTTTGAAGGTAGCATCATCGGAACAGATGCGACGGAGGTGAAGGAACTGAGAGAATGGGATGAAGTCGTTACAGGAAGCGGGGTGTGAGGAGCTGTAGTCGAGGCAGCTGTGGGAGTTGGTAGGCTTGTAATGGATATTGGTGGACAGTCTATCACCAGAGATTGAGACAGAGAGGTCAAGGAAGGGAAGGGAAGTGTCAGAGATGGACCACGTGAAAATGATGGAGGGGTGGAGATTGGAAACAAAATTAATAAATTTTTCCAAGTCCCGACGAGAGCATGAAGCAGCACCGAAGTAATCATCGATGTATCGGAGAAAGAGTTGTGGAAGGGGGCCGGAGTAGGACTGGAACAAGGAATGTTCCACATACCCCATAAAGAGACAGGCATAGCTGGGGCCCATGCGGGTACCCATAGCCACACCTTTAATTTGGAGGAAGTGACAGGAGTTGAAGGAGAAATTGCTCAGTGTGAGAACAAGTTCAGCCAGACGGAGGAGAGTAGTGGTGGATGGGGATTGTTCGGGTCTCTGTTTGAGGAAGTAGCTAAGGGCCCTCAGACCATCCTGGTGGGGGATGGAGGTGTAGAGGGATTGGACGTCCATGGTGAAGAGGAAGCGGTTGGGGCCAGGGAACTGGAAATTGTTGATGTGATGTAAGGTGTCAGAGGAATCACGGATGTAGGTGGGAAGGGACTGGACAAGGGGAGAGAGAAGGGAGTCAAGATAACGAGAAATGAGTTTCGTGGGGCGGGAGCAAGCTGACACGATCGGTCTACCGGGACAGTTCTGTTTGTGGATTTTGGGAAGGAGGTAAAAGCGGACCGTCTGAGGTTGGGCGACTATCTGGTTGGAAGCAGTGGGAGGAAGATCCCCAGAGGAGATGAGGTCAGTGACAGTACTGGAAAGAATGGCTTGATGTTCAGTGGTGGAGTCATGGTCCAGGGAGAGGTAGGAGGAAGTGTCTGCGAGTTGACGCTCAGCTTTCGCGAGGTAGAAGTCAGTGCGCCAGTCAACACCAGCACCACCCTTGTCAGCGGGTTTGATGACAATGTTGGGGTTGGACCTGAGTGCAGTAAGTTCAGAGAGAGACAGATTAGAATGAGTGAGAGGAGCAGAGAAATTGAGACAACTAATGTCGCGCCGACAGTTCGCAATGAAAAGATCAAGAGAAGGTAAGAATCCAGAGGGAAGGGTCCAGTTGGAGGGAGAATATTGCCTGCTTCTATCTCCTACCCAAAATACACAAACAGAACTGTCCCGGTAGACCGATCGTGTCAGCTTGCTCCTGCCCCACTGAACTAATTTCTCATTATCTTGACTCCCTTCTCTCTCCCCTCGTCCAGTCCCTTCCCACCTACATCCATGATTCCTCTGACACCTTTCGTCACATTAACAATTTCCATTTACCTGGCCCCAACCACTTCCTCTTCATGGATGTCCAATCCCTCTACACCTCCATCCCCCACCAGGATGGTCTGTGGGCCATTAGATTCTTCATTGAACATAGGCCCGAACAATCCCCATCCACCACTACTCTCCTCCATCTGTCTGAACTTGTTCTCACACTGAACAATTTCTCCTTCAACTCCTCTCACTTCCTCCAACCACCCACGGTCATTGACAGGGCCCTCAACCGTGTCCAGCCCATCTCCCGCCTTCATCTCCCTCCCAGAAACATGAGAGGATCCCCCGTGTCCTCACTTATCACCCCACCAGCCTCCGCATTCAAAGGATTATCCTCCGCCATTTCCACCAACTCCAGCATGATGCCACCACCAAACACATCTTCCCTTCACCCCCCCCGGCGGCATTCCGTAGGGATTGTTCCCTCCGGGACACCCTGGTCCACTCCTCCATCACCCCCTACTCCTCAACCCCCACCTATGGCACCTCCCCATGCCCACGCAAAAGACGCAGCACCTGCCCCTTCAATTCCTCTCTCCTCACCGTCCAAGGGCCCAAATACGCGTTTCGTGAAGCAGCATTTCACTTGCATTTCCCCCAACTTAGTCTACTGCATTCATTGCTCCCAACGTGGTCTCCCCTAAATTGGAGAGACCAAACGTAAACTGGGCGACCGCTTTGCAGAACACCTGCGGTCTGTCCACAAGAATGACCTAAATCTCCCTGTCGCTTGCCATTTTAACACTCCACCCTGCTCTCTTGCCCACATGTCTGTCCTTGGCTTGCTGTATTGTTCCAGTGAAGCCCAATGCAAACTGGAGGAACAGCACCTCATCTTCCGACTAGGCACTTTACAGCCTTCCGGACTGAATATTGAATTTAGCAACTTGAGATCTTGACCTCCCTCCTCCATCCCCACCCCCTTTCTGTTTCTTCCCCCTTCCTTTTGTTTTTTCCAATAATGTATATAGATTTTTCTTTTCCCACCTATTTCCATTATTTTTAAATCTTTTATGCCCCCCCACCCCCACTAGATCTATACCTTGAGTGCCCTACCATCCATTCTTAATTAGCACATTCATTTAGATAATATCACCAACTTCAACACCTCTGTGTTCTTTTGTCTGTGACATCTTTTGATGATCTGCTCCTATCACAGCTTGCTTGACCATACAACCACACCACCTCCCCCCCCACGTCTCTCCCCCACCCAAACCCCACCGCCCCCACTTTAAACCAGCTTATATTTTACCCTCTCCTTGGATTCAACCAGTTCTGCTGAAGGGTCATGAGGACTCGAAACGTCAACTCTTTTCTTCTCCGCCAATGCTGCCAGACCTGCTGAGTTTTTCCAGGTAATTCTGTTTTTGTTTTGGATTTCCAGCATCCGCAGTTTTTTGTTTTTATCTCAGGGAAGTCTAAACATCCCATTGTGTAAGGATGAACCAGTGTTTGAGGAGTATGAAATGCCTAGACTGTTGGCCTCCGAGTGCCACATCAAACAAAGTGCTCTACTTGAGCTCAATCTAGGGCAGAGATAAGATTAAATGACCATTGTCAACTGTTATTGTATCGTAAAAACAAAAAACCTGCGGATGCTGGAAATCCAAAACAAAAACAGAATTACCTGGAAAAACTCAGCAGGTCTGGCAGCATCGGCGGAGAAGAAAAGAGTTGATGTTTCGAGTCCTCATGACCCTTCGACAGAACTTGAGTGAATCCAAGAAAGGGGTGAAATATAAGCTGGTTTAAGGTGCGTGTGGTGGGGGGGGCGTTTGGGTGGTGGGGGGGTGGGGTTTGGGTTGGGGGGGGTTTGGGTTGGGGGGAGAGAAGTGGAGGGGGTTGGTGTGGTTGTAGGGACAAACAAGCAGTGATAGAAGCAGATCATCAAAAGGTGTCACAGACATCAGAACAAAAGAACACATAGGTGTTAAAGTTGGTGATATTATCTAAACGAATGTGCTAATTAAGAATGGATGGTAGGGCACTCAAGGTATAGCTCTAGTTGGGGTGGGGGGAGCATAGAAGATTTGAAAATATTTTTAAAAAGTTAAAAATAATGGAAATAGGTGGGAAAAGAAAAATCTATATAATTTATTAGAAAAAACAAAAGGAAGGGGGAAGAAACAGAAAGGGGTGGGGATGGAGGAGGGAGCTCAAGACCTAAAGTTGTTGAATTCAATATTCAGTCCGGAGGTTTGGGTTATTCTTGCGGACAGACCGCAGGTGAATGACCCAAACCTCCCTGTCGCTTGCCATTTCAACACTCCACCCTGCTCTCTTGCCCACATGTCTGTCCTTGGCTTGCTGCATTGTTCCAGTGAAGCCCAATGCAAACTGGAGGAACAACACCTCATCTTCCGACTAGGCACTTTACAGCCTTCTGGACTGAATATTTAATTCAACAACTTTAGTTCTTGAGCTCCCTCCTCCATCCCCACCCCCTTTCTGTTTCCCCCTTCCTTTTGTTTTTTTCCAATAAATTATATAGATTTTTCTTTACCCACCTATTTCCATTACTTTTAAATATTTTTAAATCTTTTATGCTCCCCCCACCCCCACTAGATCTATACCTTGAGTGCCCTACCATCCATTCTTAATTAGCACGTTTGTTTAGATAATATCACCAACTTGTGTTCTTTTGTTCTTATGTCTGTGACATCTTTTGATGATCTGCTTCTATCACTGCTTGTTTGTCCCTACAACCACACCAACCCCCTCCACTTCTCTACCCCACCCCAACACCCACCCCCCACCCCCACCCCCCCACCCCCCACACACACCTTAAACCAGCTTATATTTCACCCCTTTCTTGGATTCACTCAAGTTCTGTCGAAGGGTCATGAGGACTCGAAACATCAACTCTTTTCTTCTCCGCCGATGCTGCCAGACCTGTTGAGTATTTCCAGGTAATTCTGTTTTTGTTTTGTTATTGTATCGTGGTGGTTTGGACCCCAGAAGTGTTAACACTGCATTTATGTGACGGAAATTAACCGTCAGGGGCTGCAGTATAACACACCTTGAAAAGCAAATCTGTGCATGTGAGAAACATCTGAAGCACCAGAAAACATTTGAAACAGCTGAACCATCATCGCTGAAAGTCAGATCCTTCCAACACACCAGGAGTCTCACCCCCTCTGCACATTGCCTTGAGGCGGCTGTAGTAGGGGAGAGACTGTTGTTCACCTCCTTGTGGAATGTGCCTTTGCAAACAAGGTCTGGAGAGAGATGCAGTGAGTTTTGTCCTGAGCAGTGCTGTGACACAGGACTTTGCTCTGCTGGCTGTTCCCAGGGACACACACCAAGACAAACATCAACTGCAGCTGGAGGATCATCAACTCAGTGAAAAACGCTCTTTGGTCTGCCCAAAACTTGTCAGTCTTCCAGTGCAAAGAGTTGTCCCCAACTGAGTGTTGCAGACTGGCACATTCCAAGGTCCGGGACTATGTGCTGAGGGACGCACTAAAGCTTGGGACAGATGCTGCAAAGGTGCAATGGGGAAAGGTCGCTGTCTGAGACCTTTCTGCCATAGAGCACCGAAGGACTGGTAAAGGTATAGACCCCTCAGGCTGTACGGCTCGCAATAAATGTATGCATTGAATACTAACTGTTATAATTGTAATGAAGCACCTCAGAGTGCAACAAGATGTAAGTTATTATCACACACTTGCCTTGGATGTTTGAACATGCAAAGATCAGATTTGTTTCTAAAAGACCTTCACTTCATTGCACTATCTGACTGTCTGTAATGACAGTATTGAAACGATTGTAATATTGTATTGAAGCACCTCATGACCCATGTGTAAAAGTTGAATATGATTGTGCTTTTTGTGATGGCGTTTTAGAAATGTTTTATAATGTTCTTTCAGATATTTTATGAATAAAGTATACTTTTCAAAATTAAAAGAAAATCATAGCTGAATGTCTTCTAAAGCAGCCAAAGTACTGTACTTGTTCCAGCTTCCAAGTCCACCTGAGAGCCAACCTCCTCCCAATTCGTCTACAAGAAGCTTCACAACTTCATGAAAATCCTTTGTTTCTAAAAGACCTTCACTCCAACTAAAGTACCAACTCAACCAAGACTGAGTTACAGATGAAGTTAAAGACATAGTTATAAAAAAGGAATTTATAACTCAGTCTTGGTTGAGTTGGTAGTTTAGTTGGAGTGAAGGTCTTTTAGAAGCAAATCTGATCTTTGCATGTTCAAACATCCAAGGCAAGTGTGTGATAATAAATAACCTTCTTTACTTTTAAAAATCACCAGAAGGCCTGCTGCTGGAATTCATTTTAAATTAAGAAATATCACTCTGAGGATAAGGAAGCACACACACCTTGCATACAAACATCCAGATTACGGGCTGGAGGAGACCACACAAATCCTGCCCATAACATGAAAAATGGCCACACCCGCTGTACACCCTCATGGAGGGAAAATGTCTCTACAGGGCAGCTTTTGGCCACAGCAGTGACCAAGCAGGCTCGGAGGCCATCCCCGGGCAACTCCTGTGCTACCGATGCTTGTGGGGGACTCGCATGATTCCAGTTGGTCCCTGATCCGTGGTCTTCATCGACCTTTTGACCGCCGCTTGTGGGCAGGCAGCTGAATTCCACAACAAAAACAGAATTACCTGGAAAAACTCAGCAGGTCTGGCAGCATCGGCGGAGAAGAAAAGAGTTGACGTTTCGAGTCCTCATGACCCTTCGACAGAACTGCGTCGAGAGCTGAATTCCACTCCTGATCTGACCTTCTGGAAAATGGCTCGGGAATGGGCTGGCAAAATGGCACGCTGGCCGGTGGCACAAATTAAGCACCCGCCTACCTCGATTCCCAATCCCAATTTGGGACAATAATCGGGCCCCATGCCAGTCAAGCAGGTTGGATAAGTAATTGAATGGAAAAGGGGGGAGGGGCGGGGGGAGCAGCTAATGGGCACGTGGGCTTAAGAATGACTGATGATGTGGAGAATAAACACCAACAGGAACTGGTCTGTTCCTAAGGTGCAATCTTTTAAATTTCATTCCAATAAGAAAGCTCCTTGATCAATAAAAATCGCCAGACATTTATTCATTGACAGGGCGCCTTTAAGGCCCCATCCAGAAGGGGCCGTCCCGGAAAACCGGCTCCACATCTGCTGGAGTCCGTCTTAAAATCCGCCAGCACCGGGACCGGCGGAAACCGGCGGGAGAGGAGCGGGAGCCGCACAGAGGAGTCCGGCCGCCGGAAGAGGAGAGAGAGAGAGAGGGATGGCGGCGGCGGCGGCGCGGAGCCTGAGCCTGGGGCTGAGGCTGGGGAGAGGTCAGTAACCGAGCCCGGGGATTGAGGCCTGGGACTGGGGAGAGGTCAGTAACCGAGCCCGGGGATTGAGGCCTGGGGCTAGGGGTGAGGTCAGTAACCGAGCCCGGGGATTGAGGCCTGGGGCTAGGGGTGAGGTCAGTAACCGAGCCCGGGGATTGAGGCCTGGGGCTAGGGGTGAGGTCAGTAACCGAGCCCGGGGATTGAGGCCTGGGGCTGGGGAGAGGTCAGTAACCGAGCCCGGGGATTGAGGCCTGGGGCTAGGGGTGAGGTCAGTAACCGAGCCCGGGGATTGAGGCCTGGCGCTGGGGTGGGTGGAGGGGCAGGTCAGTAATTGAGCTCGGGGACCTGGGGATAATTGAAGGAAGTAGGTGGTTCCTGGTCTAAAAGGTGAAGGGAATAGGGTTAGATCTCCCTCACTTCCAGCGTCTGCTGACTGAATCTCCTCTCCCACTGAGAATTTCCTCACAACATTTAAGAAGTATTTAGGTGAGCATTTGAAATGCCACAGCACAGGGCTACGGGCCAAGTGCTGGAGAATGGGATTAGAATAGATAGGTGCTTGATGGCTGGCACAGACACGATGGGCTGAAGGGCCTGTTTCTGTGCTGTATAACTCTCTCTGAGAAGCAGATGACACTTCCCCATATGGAGCCTAACTCAGGACTTGCACAGGTTTAGCAGCATCTCCCTCTGCTTTCATGTTCCCTGTGACCCTTATTGTCAAAAGCAAAAAAACTGTGGATGCTGGAAATCCAAAACACAAATACCTGGAAAAACTCAGCAGGTCTGGCAGCATCTGTGGAGAGGAGCACAGTTAACATTTCGAGGCCGCATGACCCTTATTGTCAAACCTGACATTCATGTTTTTTTTTCTTTTAACAACTTGTCTTCCTGCGTTTTAAAGATTTATCTGTCTGAATCCCTAAGCCTTTGTTTTTATTTTACATTTTTAGCATGTTGCTTCCTCTTGGAACATGTTGCTCCATGTTCCTCTGCATTAAGTTTCCTCTGATGTTTACCTGCCCAGTTTACTAATCTGTCTCTGCCAGTCCTTTTGACAGGTAACCAGGCATCCTCTTTCTGTGGTATATGGAAACGTTGCCTGGAGTCTATATTATTGATATATCTTTACATATGTATATCTACATAGAATTTCTTATAGCACAGGATGAGGCCATTCACCCCAACATGCCTGTGCTGGCTCTTTTGTTAGCCCTTTCAACCAGTCCCACAGCCCAGATTTTCCCCTGTAACCCCACAAATTAGTCTTCATGTACATGCCCAATTGTCTTTTGAAAATCCCAGTGGAATCTGATTCCATCACTCCTTCAGGTCATGAAGATCTTAACAACCCAGTGTGAAAACAATTCTCTTCATTTTGCATCTAATTAATTATTATTACTCTGTGACTTTTGGTTAGCAACCCACATTTTACTGCATCAACAGCTTGTGTTAATATGTCACCTTTCACATAATGAAATGCCCCAAGGTGCTTCACAGGAGCATTATAAAACAAAATTTGATATCGAGCCACATAATGTATTAGGTCAAATGACCAAAAGTTTGGTCAAAGAGGTCGATCTCTAAGGAAGAGAGGTGACAAGGTTTGGGAGGGAATTCCAAAGCTTAGACCTTTGCAGCTGAAGGCACAGCCGCCAAAAAATCAGGGATGCTCAAGTGGCCAGAATTAGAGGATCACAGATATGTGGGTTGTAGGGCTGAGGAGATTACAGACATAGTGAGGGGCGAGGAGAAGGATTTAAAAATAAAACAGCTTTAAAATTGAGGCTTTGCTTAAGCGGGAGCTAATGTAGGTTAATGAGCACAGGGATGATGGATGAACGGGACTTGGTGCAAGTAAAGGCATGGGAATGTAAATTTTAGATTACCTCAAATTTATGGATGGTAGAACGTGGGAGGCCGGCCAGGAGTGCATTGGAATAGTCAAGTCTAGAGGTAACAAGGTATGAATAAGGGTTTCAGCAGCAGGTGAGCTGACGTGAGGTGGAGTCAGGTGATAAGGAGGTGGAAATAGGTAGTCTGAACGATAACGTGGGATATGTAGTTGGAAACTCACCTCTGGGTCAAATATGACACCAATGTTGCAAGCAGACTGGTTCAGCCTCAAACAGTTGCCAGGAAGCGGGATGGAGTTGGTAGCTAGGGAGCAGAGTTTGACAACGATTTTTGTTTGCCCAATATTTAGTTGGAGGAAATTTCTGCTCATCCAGTACTGGATAAAAGACAAGCAATCTGATAATTTAGCAACAGTGAAGCAGTTGAGAGATGTGGTGGGGAAGTAGAGCTGGTTGTTGTCAGTGTACATGTGAAAACTGATACTGTTTTTGGATGATGTCGCTGAGAGGCAGCATGTAGGTGAGAAACATATCCTTGGAGGACATCTGAGGTAACTGTAGGAGTGGGAACAGAAGCCATTGCAAGTGATTCTCTGGCTATGATTAGGTAGATCTGAATGGAACCACGTGAGAGCAGTCCTACCTAGCTGGACAACAGTGAAGAGGCATTGGAGGAGGATGGTATCAACTGTGTCAATGGCTGCGGATAGGTTGAGTAGGACAAGGAGGGAATGTTTACCTTTGTCACAGTCGTATAGGATGTCATTTGTGACTTTGAGAGCCATTTTGGAACTGTGGCAATGGCAGTAACCTGATTGGAGGGATTCAAACATGGAGTTCTAGGAAAGATGGGAACAGCAGCACAGTAACAGCCCATTTGGCCCAACTTTATGGCAGTGTTTATGCTCCCCAAGACCTTACTTCCTCTCACCCTATCATCGGATCCTTCCAGTCCTTTCGCCCTCACGTGCTTAACTAGGTTCCTCTTAAATGTACCTATGCTCATTGCCTCAACTATTTCATGCGGTTGCTCATTTCACACTCATCACTCTGAGAAAAGAAGTTTCTTCAGAATTCCTTTTAGATTAATTAGCGATTAACTTGTTTTTATCTGCCTCCACACTCCCACCCCGCCAGTGTAAACACCTTTACTATGTTGACCCCTTCATTATTTTAAAGACCTTTTATCAGGTCACCTCGCCTCATTTCCTCAACATTTATTGTGAAAAGAGCCTCAGTTTGCTCAGTCCTTGCTGGGAAATGTTACTTAAGCATGCCTACCTGTTCTCAGTTTGGCTAATAATTGTTAGCAGCATTATTGCAAAAGATGAGATGGCAGTGAATTGGAAGAAGCCTTTTGACTTGGGTTGGAAATTCATTGTGGGGGTAGGAGACTGAACGGAGACAGAGGGTAGTTAGTCTGATTGGTGGATATGACAAGTGGTGTTACCCAGAGATCTGTTCAGGGGCCTCAACTTTTCACCATATTTGTTAGTGAATTGGATGGAGGTATAGAGAGCTGTATACCCCAGTTTGTAGATGGCATGCAGTTAGGAGAGATAGTAAGTAGGATGGACAGGAGTAGAAGGTTCATAGATTAAATGAGCAAAGCTAGAGCAAATGGAGTTTAAAATGGATAGGTGTGAGGTCATTCATTTTGGATCCATGGAAGAAAAATCAAAAGCACTTTCTAAACAGTGGAAAAACTAGGAGCTGTAGAGGAGCAAAAGATTTGGTCCAAGTTCGCAAATCATCAAAAGCCAATATTTGGGTACAAAGCAATCAAAAAGGCCTTTATTTCCTCTGGTGGGGGTAAGTAAGAGCAAGGAGAATTGTCTTAAAATTAGAGCTAAGCCATTCAGAAGTGAAACAGGTAGCATTTTTCATTCAAAGGGTAGTAGAAATTTTGAACTGCCCATTCACTGTCCCCTCCCACCAACTAAAGGCTGTGGGATGAAATTGGAGCTTTGATAGATTTTTGTGAGGTAAGGTTATCAAAGGACATGAAGAAAATGCAGGCAGATGGAGTTGAGGATATGAATCGCAAATGGTTAGTATTCAGCAGGTAATTAGGAAAGCTAATAAAATGTTATCATTGAGTGTGAGAGGAATTGATTACAAAAGTAAGGAGATTATGCTTCAGTTGTACAGGGTATTGGTGAGACCACATCTGGAGTAATGTGTACAGCACTGGTCTCCTTATTTAAGGAATGATGTAAATGCATTAGAAGCAGTTCAGAGAAGGTTTACTAGATTAGTATCAGGAATGGGTGGGTTGTCCTATGAGGAAAGGCTGGACAGGTTAGGTTTGTATCCACTGGAATTTAGAAGAGTAAGAGGTGACTTGATTGAAACCTTTAAGATCCTGAGGGTCTTGACAGGGTGGGTGTGGAGACGATGTTTCCTCTTGTTGGAGAATCTAAAACTAGGGGTTACTGTTTAAAAAATACGGGGTTGCTCATTTAAGACAGAGATGAGGATAAATTTTTCCTCCTGAGGGTAGTGAGTCTTTGGAACTCTCTTCCTCAAAAGACGCTGGAATCAGAGCCATGAAATTATTGAATGGCGGAGCAGGCTCAAGGGGCCGAGTCCTGCTCCTAGTTCGTGTGAGGTTCGGATCAGTCAGATCTAATTGAATTCCATAAAAACAAAAAACTGCGGATGCTGGAAGTCCAAAACAAAAACAGAATTACCTGGAAAAACTCAGCAGGTCTGGCAACATCGGCGGAGAAGAAAAGAGTTGACGTTTCGAGACCTCATGACCCTTCAACAGAACTGAGTGAATATTAGGAGAGGGGTGAAAAATAAGCTGGTTTAAGGTGTTGGGTGGGTGGTGGTGGGGGGGTGGGGAGAGAAGTGGGGGGGGTGGTGTGGTTGTAGGGTCAAGCAAGCAGCGATAGGAGCAGATAATCAAAAGATGTAATTGAATTCCAATTGAATTGAATTTTTTTAATGTGATTTCTGTGTCAATAGCTATCAACTGTTCCATCTTCTCTGTTCCTTTTGATTCACACTATCACATTCTTCAGTAAAATCAAAGGCAAATTGTGCATTAGTACTTTCACAGTTCCTTCATCATCTAATCAGTTCTATGCGTTCTTTAATTATTCTTTTAATGTTTGCCTATAAAATCCTGTATTATTTCCCCTTTATTTATTACCTGCCCATCTTTATATCCCCACTGAGTCTTTCTAATCTCTCTCTTTTGCTTCCCCTCTATTTTCTATACTCTATTTTCTTTAGTATTATTAGTTTTAGATTTGCTCTGTCATTTTTTAAGACTCATTTTAATTTCTCAACTCATAACTTCAGATTTTACTGTGTGTTTTTAGTTGTCATGGGAATGTTTTAAAAAAAAATTATGGGAATGTGTCTGCCCTGTGCCCTAATCATCTCTCTTTGCAAGTTTTAGTGTGAATCAGCAGTTCATTATCAAAACGCTAGATATAAACATTAAAGTTTTTATGACATGCAAACTGTTACTGAACTTCTGATGCTTTTTCCTCCTATATCTGAAGTTACCTACCTTTGGTCTTTAGCGGGACTATGAATGAATTTCATTAACTGCTCTTTGGAAAAAGAAATGCGGAAAGAAAGAAGGTGCATTGAAAAGTGCCTTTTCTGACCTCCGGTAACTCAAAGCACCTGACAGCTAATTAAGTACATTTGAAGTGTAGTCACTGTTTGAAATGTAGGACACGTGGCAGCCAATTTTCTGAAAGCAAACAGCAATGCGTTAAGTGACACGACGATCAGTTTGATTGGTGTTCAAAACTATGGCCCAGATCTTGGGACACTGTCTAAGAGGGTGTGTCTGACGCTGACTCTGATTTAAACTACCCACTTATCATTTTACACTGGAGCCTTTGCATCTTCCGATGCCAGTTGCGGCAAATTGTCAGATGTAATTCCAGCGCAGCCATGCACCCTTTATTCATCATGAACTGAAGGCACACCCCTTAAGGTCTGTCTTCAGTTCATTGACTTGGTGTTTTAAATGGAACTGTAAAACCTGATATTGCATAGACTCACCCCACTGATGGTGCTAATCCCTCTCTCTCTCAGCCCTGACAGCGTTGACCCTGCGAAAGTATTCCAATGCCCTTCATCCTTGGCAGCATTCACCCCTCTCTTACCCCTGACAGTGTTCACCCAACCTCTATCACCCCTGACAGTGTTCATCCACTTCTTTATTCCACCGCACCCCCCCCCAGCCCCCAACCAATTTCATGAAAACGCTCAACTCTATTCATCAAACGGCACTGACCCTTTCGACACTGGCTGGAACCAGGGGTTCTGGGAGGTGAGTTGGGAGGTTGGGAGAGGGGGTTCCGGGGGATGGTAGTGAGCACTGTCCTTGAACCTTGTTTGGAGGGAGATGCAGAACACACATGGGTGGCTAAGTCACCCATTGCCCTCTGCACACAAAACATCAAGCGTTTCAAAGTGCATATTTCCACTTTTCGTGAAGGCTTTTTCTCAGTCAATCATCCAGTTATTCCAAAATAAAAAATACCTGGAAAAACTCAGCAGGTCTGGCAGCATCAGCTGTGCTCTTCTCCACCGATGCTGCTGAGTTTTTCCAGGTATTTTTTATTTTTTGTTTTGGATTTCCAGCATCTGCAGTTTTTTTTTTGTTTTTATCATCCAGCTATTCCATTCATCGTGAAATTGATTCTTGATTGACCTGTTGAGGCACACATCCAAAAGTTGAATCATGGATGTTAGGCTCCTGGTATAAATGGAATATGGGTGTTTCTTCATAGGCGCCTGTTGACCTGAATATACCCAACACTAATCTGTATTATTTATGAGGCCACCAGGATGCCCATTCCACACATTATCAATCCATAGCTTCACTCCACCCTCATCCGTCTAACTGTTGTCATGGACATGCACAAAACCTCCTGCAGGGATTTTAATTTTTGGCACGGTTTTACATTTGAAAATGACCATAGGCTTTAATTTCATTCTGCCATTCAGGCTGGTACCACTGTGAATCTTCTCATGTCCTGTGGTTTTGTCAAGAACAGTTTTTGAACCTTTCCACTCCACAGTTCAGTGGTTGGGCATGCTGAAATTCTTGGGCGTGCCATCCATTTGCCAATGTGGCATAATGGGTACTTGTGTTTTTGTTGCTGTCTGATGATGGAAACTGATAATTTTGGCATCAAGGTCTTTTGGTAGTCTTTAAGTGATCTTGGTCTTCTGCCCCACCTGTGGAGAGCACTGTTGAGTTGGTGTTTCAGATGTGGACCTTGTTTGAAGGATTAAGGCTGCATCTGTTGACTCTGTATTTTTCCAATGAATTCAGCAGGGTTAATTGGAGTGCATTTTGATCATTTTTGATTGAGGAAACCTTGCTTTGACTTTCATTTGTTGCAACAAACAGATGAAATATTTACAGGTTTGGAACATTGCCATGAGCAGGATACAGTGTGGTGGAGAGGGTTCAAAGAAAAGGGGTAAAATTACTTTTGGGATCAGCTATGGCTCAGCAGATAGTCTTCTTGCCTCTAAATCCATAGGTTGTACCATGAAGACCCATTCGAAAAAAGTGAGCACAAAAATATAGGCAGACATGGAAGTGTAGTACTGAGGAGTGCTGCCTTGTTGGAGGTGTGCTGTCTTTCAGATGCAATGATAAACCCCTGATGTCAGGTGGACATAAAAATAATCCCATGGCTACTATTTTTAAGAGCAATGGAGTTACTCTGGTGTCCTGGTCAATATCTACCCCTCAACCAAGATCACTAAAACAAATGATCAGTTTATTATCACATTGTTGTTTGCGGGAGCTTGCCATGTGCAAATTGGCTACCATATTTTTTACATTAGAACAGGAACATTTCCGAAGTACTGACTTGGTTCGTAAAGCACTTTAGGACTTCCTAAGTTTGTGAAAGATGCTACATTAATTCAAGTATTTTTCTTTGGACATAAGGCTGTGAAGAAAGGCTTGTAGAATTGAAATTGTGTTTTATTAGGAAAATAAAGCAAGAACGTGATCTAAATCTTCGAAAATGCTGAGTAGAATAGATGTTGATATAATGAAGTTGTTTGATTTCAATTCTGTGCAGAATTAATGCACACAACCATAAAATTAACTACCTTTGAGTGAAAATGGTGTCTGGAATTATTTCTCCAAGGATTAGTAAATTTGGAGAACAGACTGTATTAACTGCTTTTGCTGTGATGCTGAATCATTTTATTAAAAGTCTAGATAAGTATTAAGTCATAGATATTAGATCAAATATTCCAGGTACTACTGAGTTGATCTGAAAAGCAACTGGTATGTTGGAATGAACTGAACCATAAAGTAATATTTTTGTCTGGCTGGCATTAGAATTCAAAACAAAAACAGAATTACCTGGAAAAACTCAGCAGGTCTGGCAGCATTGGCGGAGAAGAAAAGAGTTGACGTTTCGAGTCCTCATGACCCTTCGACAGAACTTGAGTTCGAGTCCAAGAAAGAGTTGAAATATAAGCTGGTTAAAGGTGTGTGGGGGGTCGGGGGGGTGGGGGGTGGGGTTGCGGAGAGAGAGATAAAGAGAGAGAAGTGGAAGGGGTTGGTGTGGTTGTAGGGACAAACAAGCAGTGATAGAAGCAGATCATCAAAAGATGTCACCAACAATAGAACAAAAGAACACATAGGTGTTAAAGTTGGTGATATGTTCTGGGGCTGAGATGATTGGCCTCCAACAACCACAACCATTTTCCTTTATGCTAGGTATGACTCCAGTTTTACCACAATTCTCATTTACTTCAATTTTACTAGGATTCCTTAATGCCACACTCGGTCAAATACTGCCTTTATGTCAAGGACAGTCACTTTCACCTCATCTCTGGAATTCGGATCTAAGACTGTATTGAAGTCTGGAGCTGAGTGGCCCTGGTGGAATCCAAACTGAACATTGGTGAATAAGTGTTGCTTAATAGCACTGTCGATGACATCATTTGTCACTTTGCACATGATTGGGAGTAGACTGATGGGGCAGTAATTGGCCTAATTGGATTTGACCTGCAATTTGTTGACGTGACAAAACTGGGTAATTTTCCATTTTGTCGGGTAGATGCCAGTATTGTAGTTATACTGGGACACTTTAGTTAGAGGTGCAGCCTGTTCTGGGGCATGATGTCTCTTCATCACTACAGCTGTGATGTATACCTGAGCTATTCATTGACTTTCCTCTCCCAAGCTTCATCCAATGGCCCTTGTTCATGTGGCCATGCTAATCAGTATCTCGGTTCAACTTGTTGATGCCTTAAATCCCCTAATAAGATCTCTTCTCCGCTTTCTCTAGTGTAATAAAAACATAGCCATTTTCTGCACATAACGCTTGTAAACAGCAATGAGGTAATGGCTAGCTAGTCTGTTTAGGTGATGTTGGTTGAATGATAAGTGTCATCCAGGATGGCGCATCTCATCTTGGAATAGTGCTATGGCACCTTTTATGCTTGCTCAAGAGGATGGTCAGAGATTTGCTTTAATGTCTCATCAGACATATGCTGCCTCCATCTGTGGAGTGTTAGCCTATAATATGTGCTCAAGGCTCTGGAGTGAGACTTGAGTGCTGACTCAAGTGAGAATCTTTACCGCTGAGCTACGGCCTAACAAAACTTGTAAGGTAAAGAATATAGTCTGTGTTTGAATGCAACAATTGCTAGAAAATCCACTTTGAATTGATAATCTGCCAGAGTTCAGCAACCCCACTCCACTGTTAGTTCCTGTTGGGCAAGTGGAGTAATTCTTAGCTGCCTGATTCAAGTTGCCTATGCAAAAATCTGTTGGATTTTCCTCCAGAACTTTTTAAAAATATTCTTTCACAGGATATGGGTTTTGCTGGCTGGGCCAGCATTTATTGCTATTACAGAGACTTGGTTGAAGGATGGACAGGATTGGCAGATAAACGTTCCAGGATTTAGATGTTTCAGGCAGGATAGAGAGGGATGTAGAAGAGTTGGGGGAGTTGCGCTGCTGGTTAAGGGGAATATCACAGCTGTACGACAGGAGGACACTTTGTTGGGCTCATGCAGCGAGGCAATATGGGTAGAGCTCCGGAATAAGAAGGGTGCAGTCACAATGTTGGGGGTTTACTATAGGCCTCCCAATTGCCGACAGGAGTTTGAGGAACAGTTATGCAGGCAGATTTTGGAAAGATGTAAAAGCAATAGAACAAAGGAAAGTACAGCACAGGAACAGGCCCTTTGGCCCTCCAAGCCTGCGCCAATCATATTGCCCGTCACCTAAAACATTTTGCAGTTCCGGGGTCCGAATCCCTCTATTCCCATCTTATTCATGTATTTGTCAAGCTGCCTCTTAAATACCATTATCGTACCTGCTTCCACCACCTCCTCTGGCAGCGAATTCCAGACACTCACTACCCTCTGCGTAAAAAAAAAAAAACAAACTTGCCCCGCACATCTCCTCTATAGTTTTCTCCTCTCACCTTAAATCTAAGTCCCCTAGTAATTGATTCTTCCACCCTGGGACAAAGCTTCTGACTATCTACTCATGCCACTCATAATTTTGTAAACTTCTATCAAGTTGCCCCTCAATCTCCGTTGCTGTAGTGAGAACAATCAGAGTTTCTCCAACCTCTAGATATCAAGATTTCAGATGTTAAGCTGCACGACATCTTCAGCAACCCTGCAGATGGAGCGCAGCGTAGATACACCTGGTCACGGCCAGACGGGTCTATCCATTCCAGGATAGACGTCCTTTTTGCGTCCCGTGCGTTCACAGATCCACCGACGTCAAGCCAGTGTTCTTCTTTGACCACTGCCTCCTTCTGGCCGACTGTCACTTCCAGGAAGACCAGAGGGTTGGCAGGGCGACATGGAAGCTGAACGTGCAACTGCTGACCCCAGAGAACATTGAGGAACTCAAGGGATTATAAAGGTTGGAGAACTGTGAAACCCCTCTTTGAGTCCCTGACACCCTAGTGGGAAGTGAACAAGGAGAACTTCAAGAGATTTTTCATCCTCAAAGGCGTTCAGAAAGCTAGAAAGGAAGAGAGGTGAAGAGCCAGCAAGCCTTGCTGTTTGCCTCGGAGGCCTCCAAGATCATCTTCCAGTCCAGAATCCGCTCTGTGAATCAGGATGAGATGTGTTCATATTTCTTCTTCCAAAAGGTACACAGAGAGAGCTCTATGATCAGCAGCCTGAAGGAAGAAGACGGTTCAGTAAAGTCATCACAGTCCTACATTTTGAGGATCAGCAAATCCCTTTTATGCCGGATTGTATGATGTGAAGCCTACAGACAGCACGGCCTCCCAGTCCTTCCTGTTATCTATCACGGAGGTCTTAGACGACAGTACACGGGAGAGCCTGGACAAACCGCTAACTCCAGACAAACTGACTATAAGGCCCTTGTCCTTCAAGAAGAGTAAGACTTCCGGAAGCGACGGCTTACTAGCTGAGTTATATTCGGCTCTGTGGGACTAGATCGGCCCAAACCTGCTATAAGTGTACGAGAGTATGCTTCTGGCCGGCAGCATGTCAGAATCCATGAAGAATGGCATCATCGCCCTCAGCTACAAGCACAAGGGGGAAAGGGAGGAAATTAGAAATTGGCGACCCATTTCACTGCTGAATGTGGACTATAAGATTCTGTCCAAGGTCATCGCCAATCGGGTCAAGTCTCTCTGCAGTTGACCAGACCTGCACTGTGCCCAGCAAGAAGTTCTCTGCGCTACTCAGGGATACGATTGCCTATGTGCAGGACAGGGGTGTGGGCACCTGCCTCATCAGCCTGGATCAGGAGAAGGCCTTTGACAGAATATCGCACACCTACATGGTGGATGAGCTCTCCAAAATGGGATTTGGGCAGGGAATCTGCAACTGAATCCAATTGCTCTACACTAACATCGGTTGCATGGTTTCAATCAATGGGAGGGAATCAGAAAGCTTTCCAATTAAATCTGGAGTCAGGCAGGGCTGCCCTCTCTCCCCTATCCTGTTTGTGTGCTGTATAGAACCTTTTGCTGAGTCCATCAGGAAGGATCCGGGCATGAGAGGAGTGAAGATCCCAGGCAGTGGAGGCACTCGGGTCACAGCCTCCCTAGATGTGGACGATGTCGCCATCTTCTGCTTGGGATCCGCTGTCAGTGCGCAGACTGATCCACATCTGCAACCAGTTTGAACTGGCCTCTGGAACCAAGGTAAATCGTGGCAAGAGCGAGGCCATGTTCTTTGGGAACTGGGCTGACTGATCCTTTGTCCCCTTCACTGTCAGGGCTGATGGCCTGAAGGTGCTGGGGATATGGTTCAGAGGGACCAGGGCATGTGTTAGAAACTGGAAGGAGTGAGTATCTATGGTGGAAAGAAAACTGGGCATGTGGGAGCGATGCTTCCTCTCCATTGCGGTTAAGAAGCTAGTCATCAGGTGTGAGGTACTCTCTCGCTGTTGCTGTACGTGGCGTAGGTCTGGCCCATTCCTCACTCCTGTACGATGGTGATCACCCGAGCCATCTTTCGCTTTATCTGGAGGTCGAAAATGGATCGTGTCCACAGGGACACGATGTGCAAGCTTCTACATAAAGGGGGAGAAAAACGTGCCCAACATCGCCCTCATCCTGATGGCCACCTTTTGTGTGTGGCTGCATCAATTTGTGTAGACCCCCGGTATGCAAACACCAAGTGTCACTACGTGCTGAGGTTCTACCTGTCCCCAAAGGATGGGTCTGGCCACACTGACGCGGAAAGTTCCAAGCAGTTGGACTGTGCCGTACCATCTGTCCCTCGTGGAAAAATTTATGCAGAGAAACACCTTTGACCACAAGTCCTTCAGGTAGTGGTCAACACGTAATGTCCTAGATCCCTGCAGGAAAAGGAGATGATGGATTCTGTCAGCTGGTTCCCCGAGCAGACTGTCAAAGTCATTTGCCAGAATGCCTCATCACCAGAACTTTCCAACAAGCACCAAGAATTAGCTTGGCTGGTGGTGAGAAAGGCCCTCCCTGTCAAATTCCTCCAACACGCCAGGAGTCTCACACCCTCTGCACCCTCTGCACGCTGCCCTCGAGGTGGCTGTGGCGGGGACGAGACCATTGTTCACCTCTTTGTGGAATGTGCCTTTGCAAAGAAGGTCTGGAGAGAGATGCAGTGGTTTTTGTCCAGGTTCATCCCAAGCAGTTCCACGACATAGGACTCTGTGCTCTACAGGCTGTTCCCAGGGACACATACTGAGACAAACATCAACTGCAGCTGGAGGATCATCAATTCCGTGAAAGACACTCTTTTTGCACTGGAAGACCAACAGGTTTTGGACAGATCAAAGAGTTGTCCATGACCGAGTGTTACAGACTGGCACATTCCAAGGTCCAGGACTATGTGCAGAGGGACACACTAAAGCTTGGGGCAGCCGCTGCAAATGCCCAATGGGGAAATGTCGCTGTCTAAAACCTTTCAGCCATAGTGCACCGAGGGGCTGGGAATTGTATAGACCCCATGGGCTGTATGACTCACATTAAATGTATGCAGTGAATATTACTGTATCACAATTGTATTGAAGCACCTCATGATCTATGTAGGTAACTGAAATACCATTGCGCTCTGACTGTCTGTAATTACCAGGTTGAAGTGTCTGTAATGTTTATTGAAGCACCTCAGGGTGGAACATAATCTGTGGAAAACTTGAATATGATTGCGCATTTTGTGATGGCCATTTTGAAATGTTTTGTAATGTTCTTTCAGGTATTTTATGTATAAAGTATATTTTTGCAAAAAAAGGTGTGTATGTGTTGTTGTGTGGTGGTGAGAGTAAGTGAGAAACCCTAAACTGGGAGTAAGGCCGACACACAATCACTCTCACTCACTCCCCCCACTCCCCAACACACACACACACACACACACACACACACACACACACACACACACACACACACACACACACACACACACACACACACACACACACACACACACCCACACACATATACTTGCTCGTTCTCTTTCATTCATGCTCAAACTCACTCCCACACACACATGCTAACTCTTGCTCCCACACGCTCGCTCACTTGCTCTCACTCACACACAGTCCCACACACACTTTCACTCCTGCTTGCTTGCCACAAGCTCGCTCGGTGATGCTTACTCACACTCACTCCCACATACTCTCTCTCAGTCCTACAAACACTAACTGTCTCACTCCCCCCACACAGTCGCTCTCTCGCTCTTGTTCACTCTCTCTTGCTCACAATCTTTTGCTTTCACTCCCACATCCTCATTTACTCTCAATCCCACACATTCTCATTCCTATGCACATGCACTCACTCCTCACCCCTCCCCCCCACACACACACACGCACGCTTTCACTCTCTCTCTCACACACACTCTCCGACTCTCATGCATGCTTTCACTCCTACTACGCACACACAGACTTACACTCTCACTTTCTCACTCCTACACGTGCACTCACACCACACACACCCTCTCATGCTCACTCTGTTTCACATACACCACACACACATTCACTCTCACTCCCACACAGGGCAGTCAGCCTCTCACCCCAGCCCATGACCAGGGTTGCACCTCAGCCTCTCCTCCCTGGAGCCCTGACAGTTCTGCCCACCCTGGCACCTCCAGTCACCGGGCCTCGCTCCTGGCACCTCCGCTCCCAGTGCCTCGAACTCGCTGCCACTGGTGTTTGCTGCTTCTCCAATTACAGATTGTTTCTCTCCCACGTTTGCTGCTAAAAGGTTCACTAGTGGAATAGGGTTGTTGTGGGTGATTTTAACTTTCCCTTTATTGACTGGGAATCACTAAGTGCTAGGAGTTTGGATGGTGCAGAATTTGTAAGGTGCATCCAGCAGGGCTTCCTGAGATAATATGTAAACAGTCCAACTAGGGAAGGGGCAATACTGGACCTGGTATTAGGGAATGAACCCGGCCAAGTGGTCAAAGTTTCGGTAGGAGAGCATTTCGGGAAAAGTGACTGTAATTCAGTAAGTTTCAAGGTACTGGTGGATAAGGATAACAGGAGTCCTCGGGTTAAGGTGCTTAATTGGGGGAAGGCTAATTATAACAATATTAGGCAGGAACTGAGGAATCTAGGCTGGAGGCAGATGTTTGAGGGCAAATCAACAACTGACGTGTTGGGGGGGGCTTTCAAACGTCAGCTGATAAGAGTTCAGGACCAGCATGATCCTGCTAGGATGAAGGATAAGCATAGCAAGTTTCAGGAACCTTGGATAACGAAGGATATTGTGAGATTAGTTAAAAAGAAAAGGGAAACATTTGTAAGGGCTAGAAGGCTGGGAACAGCTGAAGCCCGTGGAGAATACAAAGAAGGTAGGAAGAAACTTAAGCAAGGAGTCAGGAGGGCCAAAAGGGGTCATGAAAAGTTACTGGCAACCAGGATTAAGGAAAATCCCAAGGCCTTTTATACATATGTAAAAAGCAAGAGGGTAGCCAGGGAAAAGGTAGGCCCATTCAGGGACAGAGGTGGGAATCTGTGTGTGGAGCTAGAAGAAATGGGAATGATATAAAATGAATACTTTTCATCAGTATTCACCAAAGAGAAGAACTTAGCGGTCGATTTGTCTAGGGAAGAGTGTGTAGATAGCCTGGATCATGTTGAGATCAAAAAAGAGGAGGTGTTAGGCATCTTGAAGAATATTAAGGTGGATAAGTCCCCAGGGCCAGATGGGATCTACCCCAGAGTACTGAGGGAGCAAGGGAGGAGATTGCTGGGGCCTTGACAGAAATCTTTGTATCCTCACTGGCTATGAGTGAGGTCCCAGAGGACTGGAGAATGGCCAATGTTGTTCCATTGTTTAAGAAGGTTAGCAGGGATAATCCAGGAAATTACAGGCCAGTGAGCCTTACGTCAGTGGTAGGGAAATTATTGGAGAAGATTCTTCATGACAGGATTTACCACCATTTGGAAGCAAATGGATGTATTAGTGAGAGGCAGCATGGTTTTGTGAAGGGGAGGTCGTGACAATACTTTTTGTGAACTTCCATTCAGTGATGTTTGTGGTAACACTTAACAATAAATGAAACTAGGCCAGGTGAGCATATTCCAAGAAACTTTCACAGCTGCAAAACAAATACTTTCTTTGCTGCGTTTATGTGTAACTCAATGTGCCAACTCTCTTTTCCCTCATATCAAAGATAAGGACTGCACTGTTCTGCTTAGTGAATAGAAACAAAGGGCAGAAGAATTCTCCATACATCTTGTATATCTTTTGAATTTATTCACATGGCATATACTTTATATCCTGATATTGAATTGGACAGCATTAATTATCTTTCAGGCGTACCGATGCCATAAGAGATAAAATGGTCTTCAGAATAATAAGAGTTACTGCATCCTGTTGAGGAAGAGTTGCCCATGTTTGCAGAAATGCCACCTTATCTGTCTATATTCCTGGAAAAATTAAACCTGTCATCTTTTGGCATCATCACGGTGACCTATTTTTATCTGAAAAATAAATGTAATGAAGTAAGTGGCTCTATAAAAAGGATGTGGAATAATATAATGTAATTATTCACTGTGTAAGTGCTTTAATCTAACCATGGTTAAAATTACATTCTGGCCCTCCAGCGTCAAGACTGCTGCTACTTCCCATGTTGAGTGTATGATAACCAGTGTAGACCATGATGTATTAAATGAGATTTTATTTATTTTTCTGTTGTCTGGAGTCCAGGCTGTCATTATCTGTATTGATTTTATATGTTTCCCAAGCACCTGTTAAAAGGCTATTACTGAAATACAGCATCCATCCTGTTGTAAGGTAGCTGCATAAAAATGATTAAGATTTTAGTATCTTTTAAATAACATTTGCTTAGTATGCAGCAGAGTATATATCTCCTAACATAGTAATTTCCAATAAACAACACTAAAAATGGACGTTGCTTTCTGTTCATGTTAAGTTACTGTATGTTTGATTTTGGACAGCATTTCTGAAGAAATGAAACATGTATAGCTCAAGCCATTTATAATTATCCTAATCATAAGATTCCTACTTCAATGTATCTTAATTTTCATAGCGTTAAACATAACCTTTAACAGATGGTTTTCATTTGCCTTTTGGCCTGTTTGAATGCTGGGTGTGCTGCCAATGCTGACGTTGAGTGTCATTGCACTCTGTGGTTGATATATAATAACGATCATTCCAAAGGAACCACTATGACATAATCAAGAGATAATTAGTTCGATTGTTGAGACATGCTATGGACAATTTTGTCCTAATTTGTCCTTGATGTCTGCGCTTACTTGTACAAATGTGGGTTAATTAAGGAAAGCCAGCATGGATTTGTTAAGGGCAAAACGCGTTTAACTAATCTGAAATGAACTAGCAGATTGGTTGATGAGGGGAAGACAGTTGCTGTGGCGTACTTGGACTTCTAGCCCTGAAATTTTTTTTCTCTCTAGATAATTATCCAATTCCCATTTGAAAGTCACAATTGAACCTGCCTCCACCATATTTGTAGGCAGCAGGAGATTGGGGCTAACCAAGTTGCTCTTGCAGAGAGCTAGCACAGACACCAATGGTCTCCTTCATAACCATTCTGTGCTTCCACGCTTCCAAAAGACATTTTATAAAGTGCTACATAACAGACTTGTCAGCATGAAATAAAACACCCAATAACAGCATGGATATGAAGCTGACTGAGTGACAGGAAACGGTATAGCTTATGAACAGTTGTCTTTTTTTTATTGGTCTAGTTGAAGGTTAATGGTGCGGTTCTCCAGGGGTTGGGTTGGTTTAAGGGGTTCTGCTTTTCTTGATTTATATTAATGGCCTAGATTTGGGCGTGCAGGGCACAATTTCGGAATTTGCAGATGACACAAAATTTAGAAGTTTTGTGAACTGAGGGTGATAGTGATAGACTTAAATAAGGCATAGGCTGGTGAAATGGGCAGACAAGTAGCAGATGAAATTTATTGCCGTGAAGTGTAAAATGATATATTTTGGTAGGAAGAATGAGGAAAGGCAATATAAATAAAGGGTTCAATTCTAAAGGGGTTGCAGGAGCAGAGGGACTTTGGTACATATGCACAAATTATTGAATTTGGCCTCAGAAAAGAAGGCTGATAGGAAATTTGATAGTGGTATTCAAAATCATGAGGGATTTGGACTGAGTAAGTAGGGAGAAACTGCTCCTAGTCATGAATCAAAGTGATTAGTAAAAGAAGCCAAAGTGATACGAGGAAAAACTTTTTCACGGAGCGAGTGGTTAGTGTCTGGAATGCACTGCCTGAATGTGTGCTGGAGGCAGCTTCAAACAAAGCATTCAGAAGGGAATTAGACTGTTATCTGAAAAGGGAGGATGTGCAGGGTTATGGGGGGGATAGTACTAGGTGAGTATCTTATTCGGAGAGCCATTGCAGATACGATGGGCCACGTGGCCTTGTTCTGCACTATAGCAATTCTGTGATGCAATAAAAGGAAAATACTAAGTTACTTTTGCAAATATATCTTAGATTGTTCATTGCCAATTTCTCATTCTGAAATAAAACTAATTTTTTTACTAAGTGTTTAGCCTCCTGGTTCTTCCCTTCATTCTGAAATGGATCTAAGCAGCAATGTAAAACAGTATTGTGGTGTTGTTCAGCTTCTCAATATAGTTCTGTTTGCTGAAACTGTTGCAGTTAGTGCTGAATTTCTATAAATTTGGGAAGCTGCACAATGTGTATACCTCAGTGTTCGACATTGGCCAATTTCTTGATGACATTTATTGCGCTCTGAGTGCATTTGAGGTTATGATGTGTAAGGCCAACTTTGCTTCCTATGCAAACTATTTTCTGCCTTAAATCTGAGAATATCGATATATAAAAATGGGGAGAAAGAATAAAACAAACAAGCTGAGATAAAAGCAAACATGAGGTTCAAGATTCAAATAACAGGCTTAAATCAGCTCTGTAATCAAATGATACACACATTCTGTCTCATTGCTTCTTATTATTTACCGTCTGTATATTCACTACCAGCATGTCATTTTTAACGCATTTGTCACATTTTTGTCTCATGAAACCTGTTTATTTTCTGCCCCCCCGTCTCTTTTAGGTAGTACCTGTGTGACCACTGCTGGGAACTGGACCGTCTGCCCTTTTCTTCATCGCACCTCGGTCACGCAGACTGGATTGTCCACGTTGATGCCACTCCCTCTTGTATTCCATCAGTATAGATACAGCAGCTTCTTCAATAAGTGTAAGTTTGTTGTTCTCCTAATGCTATAAGTGGCCCAAAGCATTTTAATATCTATGGCATTCAACATTTTCCCTTTCGTATCTTAGAATATTCAGTGTTTGAAAGCTGCAGGCTGTTTTTGAAGGAGCGTGTGTTGAGAGGTAAAATGGACTTTCATTAGTTAACTTAAGAGCTCTTGAAATTAACATTTTCAGTTGAGATGAAGAACAGGCGGTGTACATGCAAAAGTTAAAATATTGCAGCCGCAGTTCATTTTGACCAGCAAGGCCTGGTCAGATTTATGCCATGCTGCCACTCAGCATGAAGAATTGTTTGATTATCTTGTTGAATCATAAATTGTTAATACTGGAGGCTTTTCAATCTGATTATACCATCTGTGCTGTATGCCAGCAGCAGAAGAGGTCTGCATTCTGTGTCTTTGAGAAGAGAGGAGACAAAATTTAATGTATCTGACACACATTCTCTTTAACCCTTTAGGGAGCATTTTATCATGTCCAAGAATAATTTTAAGCTAACAGTTTTGGATTTGTTTAAATTGTGGAATGGGGGTCTGTTAAAACTTTGAGTTTGCCATAGATATTGATTTAAGTAGCATCATCTGCTGCCTTGAAAGGTCTTGGCAATTTGGACAAAAGTTGACTTGCGCTGCCCTGTATCCACATGTCAATAAAACCCCAAGACATGATATTTAGCTTTTATATGTGAACTGGATCAGATATTTGCAATTTTCATCTGCATATTCCTTTAACATCGCTGCAGGTTAAACTAGGTGGGGGTAAGCTTGGTTTGAATCATTAGGCTGTTTCATTTCACAGATGTCCAGAACGACATGTGTGATCAAAGTCACTTAATTCACTCAGTAAAACTTTTATTTTTCTTTCATCACTTTAATATAAAGCACACACTGCTTTCCCATATTGCTAGGTCGTCCTACATAGCCTAAACCAAAAGTTGTTTGGCTGTCATTAAGCATTTCTAACTATTTTGCTTCAGCAAAGATTATCAGCTTTTGCAGCCTTACAAATTCAAGGGTTCCCTGGGAGAGGAAGTTAGGCTGTTTCAGGGGTTGGCTTGACTGGCTGCCCTGCTTAGCAATTCTATCAGGGTATCTTCCCATTCATTCACCCCCTAAAATTACCTTATTGCAAAGCTTGAAAAAAAGGATTAGGCATTAAAATTTCTAAGGTAAAAATGCTTACTAGAATGTAATTTGAAAAACCATCATTTTGAGGCCATCTAGCTAGATACTTTGTCTGGTTTCTGTTTCCCATCCCACTGACCTATCCTGAGGAACTTAGCTCTTGAAAGAAAATTTTTATTTTGTACAATTTAATAATAATTCAACTAGTCTAGATTCTTTCTATGAAAAAATTCCCATAATTAAGCTTTGATGATTGAATTGTGTGCTGTTTAACATGGTTTTGGGCAACATGTGATAAGAAAATATATTGTTAGGTTATCCACTGTCTTCAGGGCTCCATAATGACCTTAGCAATCTCTTCAATCACTGATATACAAATCATAGGAATGAGGGGATATTCACTTTCAAAGTTAAAAGAAGTAATACTTAAAGTGTATGCTTAGCCTTGTTGTGTCGGTCAAAAGGAATAGCTTGGATTTGTACACCTTCAGTAGAAATAACACAATTCTGAGGAGTGCTTACTTTAGACCATAAGACATAGGAGCAGAAATGAAGCCAATCGGCCCACCGAGTCTGCTCTGCCATTCAATCATGGCTGATAAGTTTCTCAACCCCATTCTCCTGCCTTCTCCCCGTAACCTTTGATCCCCTTACCAATCAAGAACCTATCTATCTCGGTCTTAAATACACTCAATGACCTGGCCTCAACAGCCTTCTGTAGCAATGAATTCCATAGATTCACCACTCTCTGGCTAAAGAAGTTTCTCCTCATCTCTGTTCTAAAAGGTCTTCCCTTTACTCTGAGGCTGTGCCCTCAGGTCCTAGTTCCCCATATGTTAAGCCTTTCATTCCTGGGATCATTCTCGTGAACCTCCTCTGGATCCTCTTCAGGGCCAGCACATCCTTCCCGAGATACGGGGCCCAAAATTGCTCACAATATTCTAATTGTGGTCTGACCAGAGCCTTATAAAGCCTCAGCAGCACATCCCTGCTTTTATATTCTAGTCCTCTCGAAATAATTGCCAACATTGCATTTGCCTTCCTAACTACTGACTCAACCTGCAAGTTAACCTTAAGAGAATCCTGGACTGGGACTCCCAAGTCCCTTTGCACTCCAGATTTCTGAATTCTCTCCCCATTTAGAAAATAGTCCATGCCTCTATTCTTCCTACCAAAGTGCATGACCTCACACTTGCCCACGTTGTATTCCATTTGCCACTTCTTTGCCCATTCTCCTAACCTGTCCAAATCCTTTTGCAGCCTTTCCGCCTCCTCAATACTACCTGTCCCTCCAGCAATCTTTGTATCGTCTGCAAACTTAGCCAGGATGCCCTCAGTTCCTTCATCTAGATCATTAATGTATAAAGTGAAAAGTTGTGGTCCCAACAGAACTGCACTAGTCACCGGCCGCCATCCTGAGAAGGACCCCCTTATCCCCACTCTCTGCCTCCTGCCAGACAGCCAATCTTCTATGCATGCTAGTACCTTGCCTCTAACACCATGGGCTCTTATCTTACTGAGTAGCCTCCTGTGTGACACCTTGTCAAAGGCCTTCTGGAAGTCCAAGTAGATAACATCCATTGGCTCTCCTTTGTCTAACCTGCTCGTTACCACCTCAAAGAATTCTAACAGATTTGTCAGGCAAGACCTCCACTTGATGAAACCATGCTGACTTTGCCAGATTTTACCATGCACTTCCAAGTATTCTGAAATCTCATCCTTAATAACGGACTCTAAAATCTTACCAACGACCGAGGTGAGGCTAATCGGCCTGTAATTTCCCGTCTTTTGCCTCACTCCCTTCTTAAACAGAGGGGTTACATTAGTGATTTTCCAGTCCTCTGGGACCCTCCCTGACTCCAGTGATTCCTGAAAGATCACTACTAACGCCTCCACTATTTCTTCAGCTATTTCTGTCAGAACTCTGGGGTGTCATTCTAGGGGTGTCGAAAATTGGGTTATCACAATTTTCAGGCTGTGCCAAATATTTTTTTCATGCTCAGCAACATGAGCTACTCCCACAAATGAGTTCAATCCCCAGTGGACCAAAGTGTGAATTTATGTGCACCAGTTTGGTCATGTTTCTGTAAAATGACTTGGAATGTTTTACAAGTTGTTGTACATCAAACCAAAATATCCTTATTGCAATTAATGAATTGGAAATGACACCCACTCTTCTCTCATCGTTGGATAACAAAAATATAATTACTCTATCAGACTATATGGCTTAAGATATAATCTATGAACCAGGTTTATTAAAAGTTACACATCCTGAAAGGGAAGTAGAGGCAGAAACCCTCAACTCATTTCAAAGGTGTCTGGATATGCACCTGAATTGCAATAAACTGCAGGGCTACGGACCAAATGCTGGAAAGTGGTATTAGGCTGGGTGGCTTTTTTTTTTTGTTGGGCGCAAACAAGTGGGCTTTTTCTGTGCTGTAAATTTAATGTGATTCTATAAATAATAGCAAAAAATCTACGCTGAAAATTAAGCTAGATTACAACTTACGACTCTGTCTACAAAATGTTGAGACATGCTGTAATAACCATTCTAACAATACTGAACTTGGAACAGATCCGTAAGACCAGAAATATACGTGAGGTTGAGTCCATGCCTGGAGCCTTCAGATGCTCAGCACATAATGAACTGAAATATACTGGGGCAGGAAGAATTGAGTTGACTAAAAGTTGTCAAATACCTCGGTTTGAATTAACGTCCGACTAAAATGCCAATCACAACAAACCTGTATTTCCCACTCCTATATCTTTTGGTGGTTGGTAGTTAACTGTCTCTTCTCATCATATTTGCAAGCAACTTCTTAAATAATGACAATTTCCTGGCCTGACTGAGCTTGAATAAATTCACGATCATTGGGAGACACTTTCGTATTTTAATATGTAACCTCTCAGAATGTCGGGATCAGCTAAGAGAAATGATCTTTCAGATAAAGTCCAGTTGCTAATTCGTCACCCCAGAATGTCTCAGATAACAAGGTGCAAAAGCTGCTGTTCACTTCAATATATAAACAATTCTGTTGGGCTAGAAAAATGCCCACTCCCACCCCCATTACTCACCCCACCCAGAGAACTTTGTGTTCTCTAGAAAGATCTGGGGAATGTGCGAAAGTGCAAGGTTAAAATTGAGTTCAGTCAACCTGGCCAGATAAATACTTTTTGATTTGTATCTTTTTATTTTCCTTCCCTTGTCTCATTCCGCTTCATTTGTCCATTATTAAATGCCATCAGTACTATACCGTAGTGATTTTGGGCAGAATTTTGCATTCCCCAACTGGCAAGTTTGTTGTTGGTGGTGGTGGGGGGTGGGGGGGGCGGTGGGGGGGGTGGTGGTGCTGTAAGATTTGTCGGATGCCCTTCCCACTGGGCTCCCTCCTGCCTCAACCTCTCCGCAATTTTATGCTGGGACGGGCGAGGCCTAGGCCAACCCACCTGCCCTTGTCCCAATTGATGCCCTTAAGTGGCCAGTTATTAACTGGCCTCAGTTTTCATGGGGTAGTGGTGGGAGAATTGTCCTTTTTAACATCACCCCACCCCCTCCTGCCTCCAAAATGACTGGCCCCTGCAGGTCACCCCTTCACCACCACCCCCGGCCTCCCTCTCCACCAACACCTCTACCCACTTCTACCAATTACCCCGGGCCTTGCCTTGCCTCCCCACCTCGCTCTGAGGCCCCCAAAACTTACCTGGTCCCGGACTCCCGGAACTCCGGCTCTGGAGGCTGCTTGCACTCACAGTCCTGTCTATAGCAGCTTCTGGCACTGCAGGCTGCTGAGGCAGCACTTCCTCCCAAGTGTTGGTGTGCTAAACGGCTGCAGGGCAGGCAGTTTTGGTGGGGTCGTGCTCTGCCGACGACCCTGCCATCCTAAAAGCCTGGATTATGTTACTAGACTAATAACACCCAAGGCCTAAATCAGTAATCCAGTGAATTAGAGTTCAAGTCTCATCATGATAATTAAACCTGAGTTCAAGTTTTTTTTTAAAATGAAAGCTAGAAAAGTAAAAGTGACTATGAAGCTGCTACCTTGTTCTTTTTGGCAAGTGATTTAGTAATGTCCTTTTAGGGAAGGAAGCCACCATCCTTTCCTGATCTGGCCTTATATGACACCAGTCTCACACCCATGTGGTTGACTTTTAACTGCCCTTGTAAGTCACTTGGTATCAAACCACGACAAAGAATTGGGCAACTAGGTATGGACAATAAATACTGGCCTTTTCGGCAATACCCACAAATTAGTTGATTTTTTTTTTTTAAAAGCCATTCGCCAGTCTATCATCTCAACTGATCCAAATTTCTTCATACTTGGTTTGTAGGTTTCTTATTGTTTGAACCCTTTGCCTGCCAGTTGGAAAGGGGCAGGGAATTGGACAGATCCTATTCTTCACCGTCTTAACCATCATCCTGAATAAGCTCTAGATGATTATTTTTCCTGCCGATGCTGATGGTTGACTGGTCCAAGTGTTCCAGTTAAAGCAGCATTTCAGCAGATCCTTTCTGTGCTGAAAAGTTGCTGTTCGTAGAAGTTTTAAAATGGGGGTTGGCTTACGCATCATGCAGTATAATCTCCTTCACTCGGGAGATCACACAATCGGTGAGTTTTGACCATTATGTTTGCTGTCCAAATCATAAATTAAGTGCATTGGACCTTTGATAGGGAAGGAGAAATCTGTGTAAGGCTGTGCCATTTGGTCTGACTCCGATTTACTGTGGTTTTCCTAGTTATTTCTTCCAATGGAAATCCAATTGTATTTTTTTTAAGTATTTGTTGACAATCCCAGAATATTCTGACACATTTGTAGTTTTCAGTATAAACTGATTTTTTTTACTTCTACTTTCTTAGTGCTTTTCCCTAAATTATGAGATGTGAACCCATAGCCTGCAGAAATATTTTTTTCGCCAAAGATATTCATTGATGTGATAAAATATAAATCAGCTATGTTTCTAACCTCTTAAGATATGAGTTTTTAGGACAGATTAAATGAATGATTAGATATTGCTATCTGGAGGAAATGGATTCTGGCCTGAAAAATGTTAATTCGCTTTATGGAAAAGCTATATTGCTATCCTGGGAGGGATTTGATTTGCACTTGCTACCAGGTCTCCTATTCTGTGTCCTGCCTGATCCTTTATCTTTTATTAATTTATCTTTTTTTATTTATTCTTTCATGGGGTGTGGGTGACGCTGGCTAGGCCAGTATTTAATGCCCATCCCTAATTGCCCTTGAGAAGATGGCAGTGAGCCACCTTGTTGAACTGCTTGAGTCCATGTGGTGTAGGTACACCCACAGTGCTGCTAGGGAGGGAGTTCCAGGAATTTGACTGAGCGACAGTGAAGGAACGGCGATATATTTCCAAGTCAGGATGGTGAGTGAGTTGGAGGGGAAGTACACTACATGGGCTGCAGCAGTTCAAGGAGGCAGCTCACCACCACATTCTCGAGGACAATTTTAGGTATGGGCAATAAATGCTGACCCAGCCAGTGATGCCACATCCCATGAACACATAAAAAAGAAAATCCAGTGCCCTCAACTGTCTCTTGATATCACATGAACCGAATCGAATTGGTTGATGACTGGCATCTGTGATGATCAGGGTCATGGGAGGAGGCAGTGCCAAGGGGAATGAACCAGGGAATGGCTGTCCCTCAAGCTTTTGTTTAGTTGAAACAAATGCGAAGTGTGGACTTGCTCCTTCTGTTTGCATGTGAATACATATAGCTTCTAGCATGTGTAAGTGAGCCACACCGTGAGCTCGACTAATAATCTTAATTTGGCTGACTTAGCACAATAAGGATTCTTTAACAAGTGATGTCCATTATTCCCCATGGCAATGCCTTGACCAATCAGAGTCGACCTGCTTGCTTTGAATTTAAACAAGTTTGGTAGCCAACTGTTCCCTAGTGTGTTCTCTATGGCAATGCCTCTACCAATGAATCAGCACCCTCCCCTCATGCAGTACAAATTGTTGTTCCCTTGGCTATGGGCCAAGTGCTGGTAAATGGGATTAGGTAGGTAGGTCAGGTGTTTCTCACGTGTCAGTGCAGACTCGATGGGCAGAAGAGCCTTGTCTGCACTGTGTGATTCTGATTCTGTGATTTGGTATTCTTACGAATCTGTCCTGATGAATGCAAGCCGAAAAGATTCGACAGCATATCTTTTTTTCAACCAAGCAACTGCTTTTTCTGATTTTTCTATGATCTGAAGAGCTTGTTCAGTAAACAAGGAGAGTTAATCCAGAAAGAAGCTTCCTTTAGCCAATAATTTGTCTCTAACTTCTGGAAGCCCAGCAACCTACTTCAAGGTTGGGTTGGGTGAATGGCAGTAGCTTCAAAATGGGGCTCACTGAGATTTCTA